>NW_028142898.1:9225338-9968631 GCF_977018435.1 Lepisma saccharinum
GAGGGCGTACAAATTCCCCGTAGAAAATTGACTGCCCCCTTAAATCCTGCTTATATTAGGAGGGGGTATAATTTCCCAATAGAAAAGTGACTGCCCCTTTAAATCCTGCTTATATTAGGAGGGGGTATAATTTCCCCGTAGAAAAGTGACTGCCCTATTAAATCCTGCTAATATGAGAAGGGGGTACAATTTCCCCGTAGAAAAGTGACTGCCCCCTTATATCCTGCTTATATTAGGAGGGGGTACTAATTCCCCGTAGAAAAGTGACTGCCCCCTTAAATCCTGCTTATAGTAGTAGGGGGTATAATTTCCCCGTAGAAAAGTGACTGCCCCTTTAAATCCTGGTTATATTAGGAGGGGGTATAATTTCCCCATACAAACGTGACTGCCCCTTTAAATCCTGCTTATATTAGGAGGGGGTATAATTTCCCCGTAGAAAAGTGACTGCCCTATTAAATCCTGCTAATATTAGAAGGGGGTACAATTTCCCCGTAGAAAAGTGACTGCCCCCTTATATCCTGCTTATATTAGTAGTGGGTACAAATTCCCCGTAGAAGAGTGACTGCCCCCTTAAATCCTGCTTATATTAGGAGGGGGATAATTTCCCCGTAGAAAAGTGACTGCCCCTTTAAATCCTGCTTATATTAGGAGGGGGTATAATTTCCCCGTAGAAAAGTGACTGCCCTATTAAATCCTGCTAATATGAGAAGGGGGTACAATTTCCCCGTAGAAAAGTGACTGCCCCCTTATATCCTGCTTATATTAGGAGGGGGTACAAATTCCACGTAGAAAAGTGACTGCCCCCTTAAATCTTGCTTATATTAGGAGGGGGTATAATTTCCCCGTAGAAAAGTGACTGCCCTATTAAATCCTGCTTATATTAGAAGGGGGTACAAATTCCCCGTAGAAAAGTGACTGCCCCCTTAAATCCTGCTTACATTAGGAGGGGGTATAATTTCCCCGTATAAAAGTGACTGCCCTATTAGATCCTGCATATATTCGGAGGGGGTATAATTTCCCGTTGAAAAGTGACAGCCCCTTTAAATCCTGCTTATATTAGGAGGGGGTACAATTTCCCGTAGAAAAGGAACTGCCCTATTAAATCCTGCTAATATGACAAGGGGGTACAATTTCCCCGTAGAAAAGTGACTGCCCCCTTATATCCTGCTTATATTATGAAGGGGTACAAATTCCCCGTAGAAAAGTGACTGCCCCCTTAAAATCCTGCTTACATTAGGAGGGGGTATAATTTCCCCGTAGAAAAGTGACTGCCCTATTAGATCCTGCTTATATTCGGAGGGGGTATAATTTCCCCGTTGAAAAGTGACAGCCCCTTTAAATCCTGCTTATATTAGGAGGGGGTACAATTTCCCCGTAGAAAAGTGACTGCCCTATTAAATCCTGCTAATATGAGAAGGGGGTACAATTTCCCCGTAGAAAAGTGACTGCCCCCTTATATCCTGCTTATATTATGAGGGGGTACAAATTCCCCGTAGAATTGTGACTGCCCCCTTAAATCCTGCTTACATTAGGAGGGAGTATAATTTCCCCGTAGAAAAGTGACTGCCCCATTAAATCCTGCTAATATTAGAAGGGGGTAAAAATTCCCCGTACAAAAGTGACTGCCCCCTTATATCCTGCTTATATTATGAGGGGGTACAAATTCCCCGTAGAATTGTGACTGCCCCCTTAAATCCTGCTTACATTAGGAGGGAGTATAATTTCCCCGTAGAAAAGTGACTGCCCCATTAAATCCTGCTAATATTAGAAGGGGGTAAAAATTCCCCGTACAAAAGTGACTGCCCCCTTATATCCTGCTTATATTAGGAGGGGGTACAAATTCCCCATAGAAGAGTGACTGCCCCCTTAAATCCTGCTTATATTAGGAGGGGGTATAATTTCCCCATACAAACGTGACTGCCCCTTTAAATCCTGCTTATATTAGGAGGGGGTATAATTTCCCCGTAGAAAAGTGACTGCCCTATTAAATCCTGCTAATATTAGAAGGGGGTACAATTTCCCCGTAGAAAAGTGACTGCCCCCTTATATCCTGCTTATATTAGTAGTGGGTACAAATTCCCCGTAGAAGAGTGACTGCCCCCTTAAATCCTGCTTATATTAGGAGGGGGATAATTTCCCCGTAGAAAAGTGACTGCCCCTTTAAATCCTGCTTATATTAGGAGGGGGTATAATTTCCCCGTAGAAAAGTGACTGCCCTATTAAATCCTGCTAATATGAGAAGGGGGTACAATTTCCCCGTAGAAAAGTGACTGCCCCCTTATATCCTGCTTATATTAGGAGGGGGTACAAATTCCACGTAGAAAAGTGACTGCCCCCTTAAATCTTGCTTATATTAGGAGGGGGTATAATTTCCCCGTAGAAAAGTGACTGCCCTATTAAATCCTGCTTATATTAGAAGGGGGTACAAATTCCCCGTAGAAAAGTGACTGCCCCCTTAAATCCTGCTTACATTAGGAGGGGGTATAATTTCCCCGTATAAAAGTGACTGCCCTATTAGATCCTGCATATATTCGGAGGGGGTATAATTTCCCGTTGAAAAGTGACAGCCCCTTTAAATCCTGCTTATATTAGGAGGGGGTACAATTTCCCGTAGAAAAGGAACTGCCCTATTAAATCCTGCTAATATGACAAGGGGGTACAATTTCCCCGTAGAAAAGTGACTGCCCCCTTATATCCTGCTTATATTATGAAGGGGTACAAATTCCCCGTAGAAAAGTGACTGCCCCCTTAAAATCCTGCTTACATTAGGAGGGGGTATAATTTCCCCGTAGAAAAGTGACTGCCCTATTAGATCCTGCTTATATTCGGAGGGGGTATAATTTCCCCGTTGAAAAGTGACAGCCCCTTTAAATCCTGCTTATATTAGGAGGGGGTACAATTTCCCCGTAGAAAAGTGACTGCCCTATTAAATCCTGCTAATATGAGAAGGGGGTACAATTTCCCCGTAGAAAAGTGACTGCCCCCTTATATCCTGCTTATATTATGAGGGGGTACAAATTCCCCGTAGAATTGTGACTGCCCCCTTAAATCCTGCTTACATTAGGAGGGAGTATAATTTCCCCGTAGAAAATTGACTGCCCCATTAAATCCTGCTAATATTAGAAGGGGGTAAAAATTCCCCGTACAAAAGTGACTGCCCCCTTATATCCTGCTTATATTAGGAGGGGGTACAAATTCCCCATAGAAGAGTGACTGCCCCCTTAAATCCTGCTTATATTAGGAGGGGGATAATTTCCCCGTAGAAAAGTGACTGCCCCCTTAAATCCTGCTTATATTAGGAGGGGGTATAATTTCCCCGTAGAAAAGTGACTGCCCTATTAAATCCTGCTAATAAGAAAAGGGGGTACAATTTCCCCGTAGAAAAGTGACTGCCCCCTTATATCCTGCTTATATTAGGAGGGGATACAAATTCCCCGTAGAAAAGTGACTGCCCCCTTAAATCCTGCTTATATTAGGAGGGGGTATAATTTCCCCGTATAAAAGTGACTGCCCCTTTAAATCTTGCTTATATTAGGAGGGGGTATAATTTCCCCGTACAAAAGTGACTGCCCCTTTAAATCCTGCTTATATTATGAGGGGGTATAATTTCCACGTAGAAAAGTGACTGCCCTATTAGATCCTGCTTATATTAGGAGGGGGTATAATTTCCATGTTGAAAAGTGACAGCCCCTTTAAATCCTGCTTATATTAGGAGGGGGTACAATTTCCCCGTAGAAAAGTGACTGCCCCCTTAAATCCTGCTTACATTAGGAGGGGGTATATTTTCCCCGTAGAAAAGTGACTGCCCTATTAAATCCTGCTAATATTAGAAGGGGGTACAATTTCCCCGTAGAAAAGTGACTGCCCCCTTATATACTGCTTATATTAGGAGGGGGTACAAATTCCTCGTAGAAAAGTGACTGCCCCCTTAAATCCTGCTTATATTAGGAGGGGGTATAATTTCCTCGTAGAAAAGTGACTGCCCCTTTAAATACTGCTTATATTAGGAGGGGGTATAATTTCCCCGTAGAAAAGTGACTGCCCTATTAAATCCTGCTTATATTAGGAGGGGGTATAATTTCCCCGTACAAAAGTGACTGCCCCCTTATATCCTGCTTATATTAGGAGGGGGTATAATTTCCCCGTATAAAAGTGACTGCCCTATTAGATCCTGCATATATTCGGAGGGGGTATAATTTCCCCGTTGAAGAGTGACAGCCCCTTTAAATCCTGCTTATATTAGGAGGGGGTATAATTTCCCCGTACAAAAGTGACTGCCCCTTTAAATCCTGCTTATATTATGAGGGGGTATAATTTCCCCGTAGAAAAGTGACTGCCCTATTAGATCCTGCTTATATTCGGAGGGGGTATAATTTCCATGTTGAAAAGTGACAGCCCCTTTAAATCCTGCTTATATTAGGAGGGGGTACAATTTCCCCGTAGAAAAGTGACTGCCCCCTTAAATCCTGCTTACATTAGGAGGGGGTATATTTTCCCCGTAGATAAGTGACTGCCCTATTAAATCCTGCTAATATTAGAAGGGGGTACAATTTCCCCGTAGAAAAGTGACTGCCCCCTTATATCCTGCTTATATTGGGAGGGGGTACAAATTCCTCGTAGAAAAGTGACTGCCCCCTTAAATCCTGCTTATATTAGGAGGGGGTATAATTTCCCCGTAGAAAAGTGACTGCCCCTTTAAATCCTGCTTATATTAGGAGGGGGTATAATTTCCCCGTAGAAAAGTGACTGCCCTATTAGATCCTGCTTATATTCGGAGGGGGTATAATTTCCCCGTTGAAAAGTGACAGCCCCTTTAAATCCTGCTTATATTAGGAGGGGGTACAATTTCCCCGTAGAAAAGTGACTGCCCTATTAAATCCTGCTAATATGAGAAGGGGGTACAATTTCCCCGTAGAAAAGTGACTGCCCCCTTATATCCTGCTTATATTATGAGGGGGTACAAATTCCCCGTAGAATTGTGACTGCCCCCTTAAATCCTGCTTACATTAGGAGGGAGTATAATTTCCCCGTAGAAAATTGACTGCCCCATTAAATCCTGCTAATATTAGAAGGGGGTAAAAATTCCCCGTACAAAAGTGACTGCCCCCTTATATCCTGCTTATATTAGGAGGGGGTACAAATTCCCCATAGAAGAGTGACTGCCCCCTTAAATCCTGCTTATATTAGGAGGGGGATAATTTCCCCGTAGAAAAGTGACTGCCCCCTTAAATCCTGCTTATATTAGGAGGGGGTATAATTTCCCCGTAGAAAAGTGACTGCCCTATTAAATCCTGCTAATAAGAAAAGGGGGTACAATTTCCCCGTAGAAAAGTGACTGCCCCCTTATATCCTGCTTATATTAGGAGGGGATACAAATTCCCCGTAGAAAAGTGACTGCCCCCTTAAATCCTGCTTATATTAGGAGGGGGTATAATTTCCCCGTATAAAAGTGACTGCCCCTTTAAATCTTGCTTATATTAGGAGGGGGTATAATTTCCCCGTACAAAAGTGACTGCCCCTTTAAATCCTGCTTATATTATGAGGGGGTATAATTTCCACGTAGAAAAGTGACTGCCCTATTAGATCCTGCTTATATTAGGAGGGGGTATAATTTCCATGTTGAAAAGTGACAGCCCCTTTAAATCCTGCTTATATTAGGAGGGGGTACAATTTCCCCGTAGAAAAGTGACTGCCCCCTTAAATCCTGCTTACATTAGGAGGGGGTATATTTTCCCCGTAGAAAAGTGACTGCCCTATTAAATCCTGCTAATATTAGAAGGGGGTACAATTTCCCCGTAGAAAAGTGACTGCCCCCTTATATACTGCTTATATTAGGAGGGGGTACAAATTCCTCGTAGAAAAGTGACTGCCCCCTTAAATCCTGCTTATATTAGGAGGGGGTATAATTTCCTCGTAGAAAAGTGACTGCCCCTTTAAATACTGCTTATATTAGGAGGGGGTATAATTTCCCCGTAGAAAAGTGACTGCCCTATTAAATCCTGCTTATATTAGGAGGGGGTATAATTTCCCCGTACAAAAGTGACTGCCCCCTTATATCCTGCTTATATTAGGAGGGGGTATAATTTCCCCGTATAAAAGTGACTGCCCTATTAGATCCTGCATATATTCGGAGGGGGTATAATTTCCCCGTTGAAAAGTGACAGCCCCTTTAAATCCTGCTTATATTAGGAGGGGGTATAATTTCCCCGTACAAAAGTGACTGCCCCTTTAAATCCTGCTTATATTATGAGGGGGTATAATTTCCCCGTAGAAAAGTGACTGCCCTATTAGATCCTGCTTATATTCGGAGGGGGTATAATTTCCATGTTGAAAAGTGACAGCCCCTTTAAATCCTGCTTATATTAGGAGGGGGTACAATTTCCCCGTAGAAAAGTGACTGCCCCCTTAAATCCTGCTTACATTAGGAGGGGGTATATTTTCCCCGTAGATAAGTGACTGCCCTATTAAATCCTGCTAATATTAGAAGGGGGTACAATTTCCCCGTAGAAAAGTGACTGCCCCCTTATATCCTGCTTATATTGGGAGGGGGTACAAATTCCTCGTAGAAAAGTGACTGCCCCCTTAAATCCTGCTTATATTAGGAGGGGGTATAATTTCCCCGTAGAAAAGTGACTGCCCCTTTAAATCCTGCTTATATTAGGAGGGGGTATAATTTCCCCGTAGAAAAGTGACTGCCCTATTAAATCCTCCTAATATGAGAAGGGGGTACAATTTCCCCGTAGAAAAGTGACTGCCCCCTTATATCCTGCTTATATTAGGAAGGGGTACAAATTCCCCGTAGAAAAGTGACTGCCCCCTTAAATCCTGCTTATATTAGTAGGGGGTATAATTTCCCCGTATAAAAGTGACTGCCCCTTTAAATCCTGGTTATATTAGGAGGGGGTATAATTTCCCCGTAGAAAAGTGACTGCCCCTTTAAATCCTGCTTATATTAGGAGGGGGTATAATTTCCCCGTAGAAAAGTGACTGCCCTATTAAATACTGCTAATATGAGAAGGGGGTACAATTTCCCCGTAGAAAAGTGACTGCCCACTTATATCCTGCTTATATTAGGAGGGGGTACAAATTCCCCGTAGAAAAGTGACTGCCCCCTTAAATCCTGCTTATATTAGGAGGGGGTATAATTTCCCCGTAGAAAAGTGACTGCCCTATCAAATCCTGCTAATATTAGAAGGGGGTACAATTTCCCCGTAGAAAAGTGACTGCCCCCTTATATCCTGCTTATATTAGGAGGGCGTACAAATTCCCCGTAGAAAATTGACTGCCCCCTTAAATCCTGCTTATATTAGGAGGGGGTATAATTTCCCAATAGAAAAGTGACTGCCCCTTTAAATCCTGCTTATATTAGAAGGGGGTATAATTTCCCCGTAGAAAAGTGACTGCCCTATTAAATCCTGCTAATATGAGAAGGGGGTACAATTTCCCCGTAGAAAAGTGACTGCCCCCTTATATCCTGCTTATATTAGGAGGGGGTACTAATTCCCCGTAGAAAAGTGACTGCCTCTTTAAATCCTGCTTATATTAGGAGGGGGTACAAGTTCCCCGTAGAAAAGTGACTGCCCCCTTATATCCTGCTTATATTAGGAGGGGGTACAAATTCCCCGTAGAAGAGTGACTGCCCCCTTAAATCCTGCTTATATTAGGAGGGGGATAATTTCCCCGTACAAAAGTGACTGCCCCTTTAAATCCTGCTTATATTATGAGGGGGTATAATTTCCCCGTAGAAAAGTGACTGCCCTATTAGATCCTGCTTATATTCGGAGGGGGTATAATTTCCATGTTGAAAAGTGACAGCCCCTTTAAATCCTGCTTATATTAGGAGGGGGTATAATTTCCCCGTAGAAAAGTGACTGCCCCTTTAAATCCTGCTTATATTAGGAGGGGGTATAATTTCCCCGTAGAAAAGTGACTGCCCTATTAAATCCTGCTAATATGAGAAGGGGGTACAATTTCCCCGTAGAAAAGTGGCTGCCCACTTATATCCTGCTTATATTAGGAGGGGGTACAAATTCCCCGTAGAAAAGTGACTGCCCCCTTAAATCCTTCTTATATTAGGAGGGGGTAAAATTTCCCCGTAGAAAAGTGACTGCCCCTTTAAATCCTGCTTATATTAGGAGGGGGTATAATTTCCCCGTAGAAAAGTGACTGCCCCTTTAAATCCTGCTTATATTATGAGGGGGTATAATTTCCCCGTAGAAAAGTGACTGCCCTATTAGATCCTGTATATATGCGGAGGGGGTATAATTTCCCCGTTGAAAAGTGACAGCCCCTTTAAATCCTGCTTATATTAGGAGGGGGTACAATTTCCCCGTAGAAAAGTGACTGCCCCCTTAAATCCTGCTTACATTAGGAGGGGGTATAATTTCCCCGTAGAAAAGTGACTGCCCTATCAAATCCTGCTAATATTAGAAGGGGGTACAATTTCCCCGTAGAAAAGTGACTGCCCCTTATATCCTGCTTATATTAGGTGGGCGTACAAATTCCCCGTAGAAAAGTGACTGCCCCCTTAAATCCTGCTTATATTAGGAGGGGGTATAATTTCCCAATAGAAAAGTGACTGCCCCTTTAAATCCTGCTTATATTAGGAGGGGGTATAATTTCCCCGTAGAAAAGTGACTGCCCCCTTAAATCCTGCTTATATTAGGAGGGGGTATAATTTCCCAATAGAAAAGTGACTGCCCCTTTAAATCCTGCTTATATTAGGAGGGGGTATAATTTCCCCGTAGAAAAGTGACTGCCCCCTTAAATCCTGCTTATATTAGGAGGGGGATAATTTCCCCGTAGAAAAGTGACTGCCCCTTTAAATCCTGCTTATATTAGGAGGGGGTATAATTTCCCCGTAGAAAAGTGACTGCCCCCTTAAATCCTGCTAATATGAGAAGGGGGTACAATTTCCCCGTAGAAAAGTGACTGCCCCCTTATATCCTGCTTATATTATGAGGGGGTACTAATTCCCCGTAGAAAAGTGACTGCCCCCTTAAATCCTGCTTATATTAGTAGGGGGTATAATTTCCCCGTAGAAAAGTGACTGCCCCCTTAAATCCTGCTTATATTAGGAGGGGGATAATTTCCCCGTAGAAAAGTGACTGCCCCTTTAAATCCTGCTTATATTAGGAGGGGGTATAATTTCCCCGTAGAAAAGTGACTGCCCTATTAAATCCTGCTAATATGAGAAGGGGGTACAATTTCCCCGTAGAAAAGTGACTGCCCCCTTATATCCTGCTTATATTAGGAGTGGGTACAAATTCCCCGTAGAAGAGTGACTGCCCCCTTAAATCCTGCTTATATTAGGAGGGGGTATAATTTCCCCGTATAAAAGTGAATGCCCCTTTAAATCCTGCTTATATTAGGAGGGAGTATAATTTCCCCGTAGAAAAGTGACTGCCCCTTTAAATCCTGCTTATATTATGAGGGGGTATAATTTCCCCGTAGAAAAGTGACTGCCCCCTTATATCCTGCTTATATTAGGAGTGGGTACAAATTCCCCGTAGAAGAGTGACTGCCCCCTTAAATCCTGCTTATATTAGGAGGGGGTACAATTTCCCCGTAGAAAAGGAACTGCCCTATTAAATCCTGCCAATATGACAAGGGGGTACAATTTCCCCGTAGAAAAGTGACTGCCCCCTTATATCCTGCTTATATTATGAGGGGGTACAAATTCCCCGTAGAAAAGTGACTGCCCCCTTAAATCCTGCTTACATTAGGAGGGGGTATAATTTCCCCGTAGAAAAGTGACTGCGCTATTAGATCCTGCTTATATTCGGAGGGGGTATAATTTCCCCGTTGAAAAGTGACAGCCCCTTTAAATCCTGCTTATATTAGGAGGGGGTACAATTTCCCCGTAGAAAAGTGACTCCCCTATTAAATCCTGCTAATATGAGAAGGGGGTACAATTTCCCCGTAGAAAAGTGACTGCCCCCTTATATCCTGCTTATATTATGAGGGGGTACAAATTCCCCGTAGAATTGTGACTGCCCCCTTAAATCCGGCTTACATTAGGAGGGAGTATAATTTCCCCGTAGAAAAGTGACTGCCCCATTAAATCCTGCTAATATTAGAAGGGGGTAAAAATTCCCCGTACAAAAGTGACTGCCCCCTTATATCCTGCTTATATTAGGAGGGGGTACAAATTCCCCATAGAAGAGTGACTGCCCCCTTAAATCCTGCTTATATTAGGAGGGGGATAATTTCCCCGTAGAAAAGTGACTGCCCCTTTAAATCCTGCTTATATTACGAGGGGGTATAATTTCCCCGTAGAAAAGTGACTGCCCTATTAAATCCTGCTAATATGAGAAGGGGGTACAATTTCCCCGTTGAAAAGTGACTGCCCCCTTATATCCTGCTTATATTAGGAGGGGGTACAAATTCCCCGTAGAAAAGTGACTGCCCCCTTAAATCCTGCTTATATTAGGAGGGGGTATAATTTCCCCGTATAAAAGTGACTGCCCCTTTAAATCTTGCTTATATTAGGAGGGGGTATAATTTCCCCGTACAAAAGTGACTGCCCCTTTAAATCCTGCTTATATTATGAGGGGGTATAATTTCCCCGTAGAAAAGTGACTGCCCTATTAGATCCTGCTTATATTCGGAGGGGGTATAATTTCCATGTTGAAAAGTGACAGCCCCTTTAAATCCTGCTTATATTAGGAGGGGGTACAATTTCCCCGTAGAAAAGTGACTGCCCCCTTAAATCCTGCTTACATTAGGAGGGGGTATATTTTCCCCGTAGATAAGTGACTGCCCTATTAAATCCTGCTAATATTAGAAGGGGGTACAATTTCCCCGTAGAAAAGTGACTGCCCCCTTATATCCTGCTTATATTGGGAGGGGGTACAAATTCCTCGTAGAAAAGTGACTGCCCCCTTAAATCCTGCTTATATTAGGAGGGGGTATAATTTCCCCGTAGAAAAGTGACTGCCCCTTTAAATCCTGCTTATATTAGGAGGGGGTATAATTTCCCCGTAGAAAAGTGACTGCCCTATTAAATCCTGCTAATATGAGAAGGGGGTACAATTTCCCCGTAGAAAAGTGACTGCCCCCTTATATCCTGCTTATATTAGGAAGGGGTACAAATTCCCCGTAGAAAAGTGACTGCCCCCTTAAATCCTGCTTATATTAGGAGGGGGTATAATTTCCCCGTAGAAAAGTGACTGCCCTATTAAATACTGCTAATATGAGAAGGGGGTACAATTTCCCCGTAGAAAAGTGACTGCCCACTTATATCCTGCTTATATTAGGAGGGGGTACAAATTCCCCGTAGAAAAGTGACTGCCCCCTTAAATCCTGCTTATATTAGGAGGGGGTATAATTTCCCCGTAGAAAAGTGACTGCCCTATCAAATCCTGCTAATATTAGAAGGGGGTACAATTTCCCCGTAGAAAAGTGACTGCCCCCTTATATCCTGCTTATATTAGGAGGGCGTACAAATTCCCCGTAGAAAATTGACTGCCCCCTTAAATCCTGCTTATATTAGGAGGGGGTATAATTTCCCAATAGAAAAGTGACTGCCCCTTTAAATCCTGCTTATATTAGAAGGGGGTATAATTTCCCCGTAGAAAAGTGACTGCCCTATTAAATCCTGCTAATATGAGAAGGGGGTACAATTTCCCCGTAGAAAAGTGACTGCCCCCTTATATCCTGCTTATATTAGGAGGGGGTATAATTTCCCCGTAGAAAAGTGACTGCCCTATTAAATCCTGCTAATATGAGAAGGGGGTACAATTTCCCCGTAGAAAAGTGACTGCCCACTTATATCCTGCTTATATTAGGAGGGGGTACAAATTCCCCGTAGAAAAGTGACTGCCCCCTTAAATCCTTCTTATATTAGGAGGGGGTATAATTTCCCCGTAGAAAAGTGACTGCCCCTTTAAATCCTGCTTATATTAGGAGGGGGTATAATTTCCCCGTAGAAAAGTGACTGCCCCTTTAAATCCTGCTTATATTATGAGGGGGTATAATTTCCCCGTAGAAAAGTGACTGCCCTATTAGATCCTGTATATATGCGGAGGGGGTATAATTTCCCCGTTGAAAAGTGACAGCCCCTTTAAATCCTGCTTATATTAGGAGGGGGTACAATTTCCCCGTAGAAAAGTGACTGCCCCCTTAAATCCTGCTTACATTAGGAGGGGGTATAATTTCCCCGTAGAAAAGTGACTGCCCTATCAAATCCTGCTAATATTAGAAGGGGGTACAATTTCCCCGTAGAAAAGTGACTGCCCCTTATATCCTGCTTATATTAGGTGGGCGTACAAATTCCCCGTAGAAAAGTGACTGCCCCCTTAAATCCTGCTTATATTAGGAGGGGGTATAATTTCCCAATAGAAAAGTGACTGCCCCTTTAAATCCTGCTTATATTAGGAGGGGGTATAATTTCCCCGTAGAAAAGTGACTGCCCCCTTAAATCCTGCTTATATTAGGAGGGGGTATAATTTCCCAATAGAAAAGTGACTGCCCCTTTAAATCCTGCTTATATTAGGAGGGGGTATAATTTCCCCGTAGAAAAGTGACTGCCCCCTTAAATCCTGCTTATATTAGGAGGGGGATAATTTCCCCGTAGAAAAGTGACTGCCCCTTTAAATCCTGCTTATATTAGGAGGGGGTATAATTTCCCCGTAGAAAAGTGACTGCCCCCTTAAATCCTGCTAATATGAGAAGGGGGTACAATTTCCCCGTAGAAAAGTGACTGCCCCCTTATATCCTGCTTATATTATGAGGGGGTACTAATTCCCCGTAGAAAAGTGACTGCCCCCTTAAATCCTGCTTATATTAGTAGGGGGTATAATTTCCCCGTAGAAAAGTGACTGCCCCCTTAAATCCTGCTTATATTAGGAGGGGGATAATTTCCCCGTAGAAAAGTGACTGCCCCTTTAAATCCTGCTTATATTCGGAGGGGGTATAATTTCCCCGTAGAAAAGTGACTGCCCTATTAAATCCTGCTAATATGAGAAGGGGGTACAATTTCCCCGTAGAAAAGTGACTGCCCCCTTATATCCTGCTTATATTAGGAGTGGGTACAAATTCCCCGTAGAAGAGTGACTGCCCCCTTAAATCCTGCTTATATTAGGAGGGGGTATAATTTCCCCGTATAAAAGTGAATGCCCCTTTAAATCCTGCTTATATTAGGAGGGAGTATAATTTCCCCGTAGAAAAGTGACTGCCCCTTTAAATCCTGCTTATATTATGAGGGGGTATAATTTCCCCGTAGAAAAGTGACTGCCCTATTAGATCCTGTATATATGCGGAGGGGGTATAATTTCCCCGTTGAAAAGTGACAGCCCCTTTAAATCCTGCTTATATTCGGAGGGGGTACAATTTCCTCGTAGAAAAGTGACTGCCCCCTTAAATCCTGCTTACATTAGGAGGGGGTATAATTTCCCCGTAGAAAAGTGACTGCCCTATTAAATCCTGCTTATATTAGGAGGGGGTACAAATTCCCCGTAGAAAAGTGACTGCCCCCTTAAATCCTGCTTACATTAGGAATGGGTATAATTTCCCCGTATAAAAGTGACTGCCCTATTAGATCCTGCATATATTCGGAGGGGGTATAATTTCCCCGTTGAAAAGTGACAGCCCCTTTAAATCCTGCTTATATTAGGAGGGGGTACAATTTCCTCGTAGAAAAGTGACTGCCCCCTTAAATCCTGCTTACATTAGGAGGGGGTATAATTTCCCCGTAGAAAAGTGACTGCCCTATTAAATCCTGCTTATATTAGGAGGGGGTACAAATTCCCCGTAGAAAAGTGACAGCACCTTTAAATCCTGCTTATATTAGGAGGGGGTACAATTTCCCCGTAGAAAAGGGACTGCCCTATTAAATCCTGCTAATATGACAAGGGGGTACAATTTCCCCATAGAAAAGTGACTGCCCCCTTATATCCTGCTTATATTATGAGGGGGTACAAATTCCCCGTAGAAAAGTGACTGCCCCCTTAAATCCTGCTTACATTAGGAGGGGGTATAATTTCCCCGTAGAAAAGTGACTGCCCTATTAGATCCTGCTTATATTCGGAGGGGGTATAATTTCCCCGTTGAAAAGTGACAGCCCTTTTAAATCCTGCTTATATTAGGAGGGGGTACAATTTCCCCGTAGAAAAGTGACTGCCCTATTAAATCCTGCTAATATGAGAAGAGGGTACAATTTCCCCGTAGAAAAGTGACTGCCCCCTTATATCCTGCTTATATTATGAGGGGGTACAAATTCCCCGTAGAATTGTGACTGCCCCCTTAAATCCTGCTTATATTAGGAGGGGGTATAATTTCCCCGTATAAAAGTGACTGCCCCTTTAAATCCTGCTTATATTAGGAGGGGGTATAATTTCCCCATACAAAAGTGACTGCCCCTTTAAATCCTGCTTATATTATGAGGGGGTATAATTTCCCCGTAGAAAAGTGACTGCCCTATTAGATCCTGCTTATATTCGGAGGGGGTATAATTTCCATGTTGAAAAGTGACAGCCCCTTTAAATCCTGCTTATATTAGGAGGGGGTACAATTTCCCCGTAGAAAAGTGACTGCCCCCTTAAATCCTGCTTACATTTGGAGGGGGTATATTTTCCCCGTAGAAAAGTGACTGCCCTATTAAATCCTGCTAATATTAGAAGGGGGTACAATTTCCCCGTAGAAAAGTGACTGCCCCCTTATATCCTGCTTATATTAGGAGGGGGTACAAATTCCCCGTAGAAAAGTGACTGCCCCCTTAAATCCTGCTTATATTAGGAGGGGGTATAATTTCCCCGTTGAAAAGTGACTGCCCCTTTAAATCCTGCTTATATTAGGAGGGGGTATAATATCCCCGCAGAAAAGTGACTGCCCTATTAAATCCTGCTAATATGAGAAGGGGGTACAATTTCCCCGTAGAAAAGTGACTGCCCCCTTATATCCTGCTTATATTAGGAAGGGGTACAAATTCCCCGTAGAAAAGTGACTGCCCCCTTAAATCCTGCTTATATTAGTAGGGGGTATAATTTCCCCGTATAAAAGTGACTGCCCCTTTAAATCCTGCTTATATTAGGAGGGGGTATAATTTCCCCGTAGAAAAGTGACTGCCCCTTTAAATCCTGCTTTTATTAGGAGGGGGTATAATTTCCCCGTAGAAAAGTGACTGCCCTATTAAATCCTGCTAATATGAGAAGGGGGTACAATTTCCCCGTAGAAAAGTGACTGCCCACTTATATCCTGCTTATATTAGGAGGGGGCACAAATTCCCCGTAGAAAAGTGACTGCCCCCATAAATCCTGCTTATATTAGGAGGGGGTATAATTTCCCCGTATAAAAGTGACTGCCCCTTTAAATCCTGCTTATATTAGGAGGGGGTATAATTTCCCCGTAGAAAAGTGACTGCCCCTTTAAATCCTGCTTATATTATGAGGGGGTATAATTTCCCCGTAGAAAAGTGACTGCCCTATTAGATCCTGTATATATGCGGAGGGGGTATAATTTCCCCGTTGAAAAGTGACAGCCCCTTTAAATCCTGCTTATATTAGGAGGGGGTACAATTTCCCCGTAGAAAAGTGACTGCCCCCTTAAATCCTGCTTATATTAGGAGGGGGTATAATTTCCCCGTAGATAAGTGACTGCCCCCTTAAATCCTGCTTACATTAGGAGGGGGTATAATTTCCCCGTAGAAAAGTGACTGCCCTATCAAATCCTGCTAATATTAGAAGGGGGTACAATTTCCCCGTAGAAAAGTGACTGCCCCCTTATATCCTGCTTATATTAGGAGGGGGTATAATTTCCCAATAGAAAAGTGACTGCCCCTTTAAATCCTGCTTATATTAGAAGGGGGTATAATTTCCCCGTAGAAAAGTGACTGCCCTATTAAATCCTGCTAATATGAGAACGGGGTACAATTTCCCCGTAGAAAAGTGACTGCCCCCTTATATCCTGCTTATATTAGGAGGGGGTACTAATTCCCCGTAGAAAAGTGACTGCCCCCTTAAATCCTGCTTATAGTAGTAGGGGGTATAATTTCCCCGTAGAAAAGTGACTGCCCCTTTAAATCCTGGTTATATTAGGAGGGGGTATAATTTCCCCGTACAAACGTGACTGCCCCTTTAAATCCTGCTTATATTAGGAGGGGGTATAATTTCCCCGTACAAAAGTGACTGCCCCTTTAAATCCTGCTTATATTATGAGGGGGTATAATTTCCCCGTAGAAAAGTGACTGCCCTATTAGATCCTGCTTATATTCGGAGGGGGTATAATTTCCATGTTGAAAAGTGACAGCCCCTTTAAATCCTGCTTATATTGGGAGGGGGTACAATTTCCCCGTAGAAAAGTGACTGCCCTATTAAATCCTGCTTACATTAGGAGGGGGTACAATTTCCCCGTAGAAAAGTGACTGCCCCCCTATATCCTGCTTATATTAGGAGGGGGTACAAATTCCCCGTAGAAAAGTGACTGCCCCCTTAAATCCTGCTTATATTAGGAGGGGGTATAATTTACCCGTAGATAAGTGACTGCCCCTTTAAATCCTGCTTATATTAGGAGGGGGTATAATTTCCCCGTAGAAAAGTGACTGCCCTATTAAATCCTGCTAATATGAGAAGGGGGTACAATTTCCCCGTAGAAAAGTGACTGCCCCCTTATATCCTGCTTATATTAGGAAGGGGTACAAATTCCCCGTAGAAAAGTGACTGCCCCCTTAAATCCTGCTTATATTAGTAGGGGGTATAATTTCCCCGTATAAAAGTGACTGCCCCTTTAAATCCTGCTTATATTAGGAGGGGGTATAATTTCCCCGTAGAAAAGTGACTGCCCCTTTAAATCCTGCTTATATTATGAGGGGGTATAATTTCCCCGTAGAAAAGTGACTGCCCTATTAGATCCTGTATATATGCGGAGGGGGTATAATTTCCCCGTTGAAAAGTGACAGCCCCTTTAAATCCTGCTTATATTAGGAGGGGGTACAATTTCCCCGTAGAAAAGTGACTGCCCCCTTAAATCCTGCTTATATTAGGAGGGGGTATAATTTCCCCGTAGATAAGTGACTGCCCCCTTATATCCTGCTTACATTAGGAGGGGGTATAATTTCCCCGTAGAAAAGTGACTGCCCTATCAAATCCTGCTAATATTAGAAGGGGGTACAATTTCCCTGTAGAAAAGTGACTGCCCCCTTATATCCTGCTTATATTAGGAGGGCGTACAAATTCCCCGTAGAAAATTGACTGCCCCCTTAAATCCTGCTTATATTAGGAGGGGGTATAATTTCCCAATAGAAAAGTGACTGCCCCTTTAAATCCTGCTTATATTAGGAGGGGGTATAATTTCCCCGTAGAAAAGTGACTGCCCTATTAAATCCTGCTAATATGAGAAGGGGGTACAATTTCCCCGTAGAAAAGTGACTGCCCCCTTATATCCTGCTTATATTAGGAGGGGGTACTAATTCCCCGTAGAAAAGTGACTGCCCCCTTAAATCCTGCTTATAGTAGTAGGGGGTATAATTTCCCCGTAGAAAAGTGACTGCCCCTTTAAATCCTGGTTATATTAGGAGGGGGTATAATTTCCCCATACAAACGTGACTGCCCCTTTAAATCCTGCTTATATTAGGAGGGGGTATAATTTCCCCGTAGAAAAGTGACTGCCCTATTAAATCCTGCTAATATTAGAAGGGGGTACAATTTCCCCGTAGAAAAGTGACTGCCCCCTTATATCCTGCTTATATTAGTAGTGGGTACAAATTCCCCGTAGAAGAGTGACTGCCCCCTTAAATCCTGCTTATATTAGGAGGGGGATAATTTCCCCGTAGAAAAGTGACTGCCCCTTTAAATCCTGCTTATATTAGGAGGGGGTATAATTTCCCCGTAGAAAAGTGACTGCCCTATTAAATCCTGCTAATATCAGAAGGGGGTACAATTTCCCCATAGAAAAGTGACTGCCCCCTTATATCCTGCTTATATTAGGAGGGGGTACAAATTCCACGTAGAAAAGTGACTGCCCCCTTAAATCTTGCTTATATTAGGAGGGGGTATAATTTCCCCGTAGAAAAGTGACTGCCCTATTAAATCCTGCTTATATTAGAAGGGGGTACAAATTCCCCGTAGAAAAGTGACTGCCCCCTTAAATCCTGCTTACATTAGGAGGGGGTATAATTTCCCCGTATAAAAGTGACTGCCCTATTAGATCCTGCATATATTCGGAGGGGGTATAATTTCCCGTTGAAAAGTGACAGCCCCTTTAAATCCTGCTTATATTAGGAGGGGGTACAATTTCCCGTAGAAAAGGAACTGCCCTATTAAATCCTGCTAATATGACAAGGGGGTACAATTTCCCCGTAGAAAAGTGACTGCCCCCTTATATCCTGCTTATATTATGAAGGGGTACAAATTCCCCGTAGAAAAGTGACTGCCCCCTTAAAATCCTGCTTACATTAGGAGGGGGTATAATTTCCCCGTAGAAAAGTGACTGCCCTATTAGATCCTGCTTATATTCGGAGGGGGTATAATTTCCCCGTTGAAAAGTGACAGCCCCTTTAAATCCTGCTTATATTAGGAGGGGGTACAATTTCCCCGTAGAAAAGTGACTGCCCCCTTATATCCTGCTTATATTATGAAGGGGTACAAATTCCCCGTAGAAAAGTGACTGCCCCCTTAAAATCCTGCTTACATTAGGAGGGGGTATAATTTCCCCGTAGAAAAGTGACTGCCCTATTAGATCCTGCTTATATTCGGAGGGGGTATAATTTCCCCGTTGAAAAGTGACAGCCCCTTTAAATCCTGCTTATATTAGGAGGGGGTACAATTTCCCCGTAGAAAAGTGACTGCCCTATTAAATCCTGCTAATATGAGAAGGGGGTACAATTTCCCCGTAGAAAAGTGACTGCCCCCTTATATCCTGCTTATATTATGAGGGGGTACAAATTCCCCGTAGAATTGTGACTGCCCCCTTAAATCCTGCTTACATTAGGAGGGAGTATAATTTCCCCGTAGAAAAGTGACTGCCCCATTAAATCCTGCTAATATTAGAAGGGGGTAAAATTTCCCCGTAGAAAAGTGACTGCCCTATTAAATCCTGCTAATATGAGAAGGGGGTACAATTTCCCCGTAGAAAAGTGACTGCCCCCTTATATCCTGCTTATATTAGGAGGGGATACAAATTCCCCGTAGAAAAGTGACTGCCCCCTTAAATCCTGCTTATATTAGGAGGGGGTATAATTTCCCCGTATAAAAGTGACTGCCCCTTTAAATCTTGCTTATATTAGGAGGGGGTATAATTTCCCCGTACAAAAGTGACTGCCCCTTTAAATCCTGCTTATATTATGAGGGGGTATAATTTCCACGTAGAAAAGTGACTGCCCTATTAGATCCTGCTTATATTCGGAGGGGGTATAATTTCCATGTTGAAAAGTGACAGCCCCTTTAAATCCTGCTTATATTAGGAGGGGGTACAATTTCCCCGTAGAAAAGTGACTGCCCCCTTAAATCCTGCTTACATTAGGAGGGGGTATATTTTCCCCGTAGAAAAGTGACTGCCCTATTAAATCCTGCTAATATTAGAAGGGGGTACAATTTCCCCGTAGAAAAGTGACTGCCCCCTTATATACTGCTTATATTAGGAGGGGGTACAAATTCCTCGTAGAAAAGTGACTGCCCCCTTAAATCCTGCTTATATTAGGAGGGGGTATAATTTCCTCGTAGAAAAGTGACTGCCCCTTTAAATCCTGCTTATATTAGGAGGGGGTATAATTTCCCCGTAGAAAAGTGACTGCCCTATTAAATCCTGCTAATATGAGAAGGGGGTACAATTTCCCCGTAGAAAAGTGACTGCCCCCTTATATCCTGCTTATATTAGGAGGGGGTATAATTTCCCCGTATAAAAGTGACTGCCCTATTAGATCCTGCATATATTCGGAGGGGGTATAATTTCCCCGTTGAAAAGTGACAGCCCCTTTAAATCCTGCTTATATTAGGAGGGGGTACAATTTCCCCGTAGAAAAGGAACTGCCCTATTAAATCCTGCCAATATGACAAGGGGGTACAATTTCCCCGTAGAAAAGTGACTGCCCCCTTATATCCTGCTTATATTATGAGGGGGTACAAATTCCCCGTAGAAAAGTGACTGACCCCTTAAATCCTGCTTACATTAGGAGGGGGTATAATTTCCCCGTAGAAAAGTGACTGCCCTATTAGATCCTGCTTATATTCGGAGGGGGTATAATTTCCCCGTTGAAAAGTGACAGCCCCTTTAAATCCTGCTTATATTAGGAGGGGGTACAATTTCCCCGTAGAAAAGTGACTCCCCTATTAAATCCTGCTAATATGAGAAGGGGGTACAATTTCCCCGTAGAAAAGTGACTGCCCCCTTATATCCTGCTTATATTATGAGGGGGTACAAATTCCCCGTAGAATTGTGACTGCCCCCTTAAATCCTGCTTACATTAGGAGGGAGTATAATTTCCCCGTAGAAAAGTGACTGCCCCATTAAATCCTGCTAATATTAGAAGGGGGTAAAAATTCCCCGTACAAAAGTGACTGCCCCCTTATATCCTGCTTATATTAGGAGGGGGTACAAATTCCCCATAGAAGAGTGACTGCCCCCTTAAATCCTGCTTATATTAGGAGGGGGATAATTTCCCCGTAGAAAAGTGACTGCCCCTTTAAATCCTGCTTATATTAGGAGGGGGTATAATTTCCCCGTAGAAAAGTGACTGCCCTATTAAATCCTGCTAATATGAGAAGGGGGTACAATTTCCCCGTAGAAAAGTGACTGCCCCCTTATATCCTGCTTATATTAGGAGGGGGTACAAATTCCCCGTAGAAAAGTGACTGCCCCCTTAAATCCTGCTTATATTAGGAGGGGGTATAATTTCCCCGTATAAAAGTGACTGCCCCTTTAAATCTTGCTTATATTAGGAGGGGGTATAATTTCCCCGTACAAAAGTGACTGCCCCTTTAAATCCTGCTTATATTATGAGGGGGTATAATTTCCCCGTAGAAAAGTGACTGCCCTATTAGATCCTGCTTATATTCGGAGGGGGTATAATTTCCATGTTGAAAAGTGACAGCCCCTTTAAATCCTGCTTATATTAGGAGGGGGTACAATTTCCCCGTAGAAAAGTGACTGCCCCCTTAAATCCTGCTTACATTAGGAGGGGGTATATTTTCCCCGTAGATAAGTGACTGCCCTATTAAATCCTGCTAATATTAGAAGGGGGTACAATTTCCCCGTAGAAAAGTGACTGCCCCCTTATATCCTGCTTATATTGGGAGGGGGTACAAATTCCTCGTAGAAAAGTGACTGCCCCCTTAAATCCTGCTTATATTAGGAGGGGGTATAATTTCCCCGTAGAAAAGTGACTGCCCCTTTAAATCCTGCTTATATTAGGAGGGGGTATAATTTCCCCGTAGAAAAGTGACTGCCCTATTAAATCCTGCTAATATGAGAAGGGGGTACAATTTACCCGTAGAAAAGTGACTGCCCCCTTATATCCTGCTTATATTAGGAAGGGGTACAAATTCCCCGTAGAAAAGTGACTGCCCCCTTAAATCCTGCTTATATTAGTAGGGGGTATAATTTCCCCGTATAAAAGTGACTGCCCCTTTAAATCCTGCTTATATTAGGAGGGGGTATAATTTCCCCGTAGAAAAGTGACTGCCCCTTTAAATCCTGCTTATATTAGGAGGGGGTATAATTTCCAAGTAGAAAAGTGACTGCCCTATTAAATCCTGCTAATATGAGAAGGGGGTACAATTTCCCCGTAGAAAAGTGACTGCCCACTTATATCCTGCTTATATTAGGAGGGGGTACAAATTCCCCGTAGAAAAGTGACTGCCCCCTTAAATCCTGCTTATATTAGGAGGGGGTATAATTTCCCCGTAGAAATGTGACTGCCCTATCAAATCCTGCTAATATTAGAAGGGGGTACAATTTCCCCGTAGAAAAGTGACTGCCCCCTTATATCCTGCTTATATTAGGAGGGCGTACAAATTCCCCGTAGAAAATTGACTGCCCCCTTAAATCCTGCTTATATTAGGAGGGGGTATAATTTCCCAATAGAAAAGTGACTGCCCCTTTAAATCCTGCTTATATTAGAAGGGGGTATAATTTCCCCGTAGAAAAGTGACTGCCCTATTAAATCCTGCTAATATGAGAAGGGGGTACAATTTCCCCGTAGAAAAGTGACTGCCCCCTTATATCCTGCTTATATTAGGAGGGGGTACTAATTCCCCGTAGAAAAGTGACTGCCTCTTTAAATCCTGCTTATATTAGGAGGGGGTACAATTTCCCCGTAGAAAAGTGACTGCCCCCTTATATCCTGCTTATATTAGGAGGGGGTACAAATTCCCCGTAGAAGAGTGACTGCCCCCTTAAATCCTGCTTATATTAGGAGGGGGATAATTTCCCCGTACAAAAGTGACTGCCCCTTTAAATCCTGCTTATATTATGAGGGGGTATAATTTCCCCGTAGAAAAGTGACTGCCCTATTAGATCCTGCTTATATTCGGAGGGGGTATAATTTCCCCGTTGAAAAGTGACAGCCCCTTTAAATCCTGCTTATATTAGGAGGGGGTACAATTTCCCCGTAGAAAAGTGACTGCCCCCTTAAATCCTGCTTATATTAGGAGGGGGTATAATTTCCCCGTAGATAAGTGACTGCCCCATTAAATCCTGCTAATATTAGAAGGGGGTAAAATTTCCCCGTAGAAAAGTGACTGCCCTATTAAATCCTGCTAATATGAGAAGGGGGTACAATTTCCCCGTAGAAAAGTGACTGCCCCCTTATATCCTGCTTATATTATGAGGGGGTACAAATTCCCCGTAGAATTGTGACTGCCCCCTTAAATCCTGCTTACATTAGGAGGGAGTATAATTTCCCCGTAGAAAAGTGACTGCCCCATTAAATCCTGCTAATATTAGAAGGGGGTAAAATTTCCCCGTAGAAAAGTGACTGCCCTATTAAATCCTGCTAATATGAGAAGGGGGTACAATTTCCCCGTAGAAAAGTGACTGCCCCCTTATATCCTGCTTATATTAGGAGGGGATACAAATTCCCCGTAGAAAAGTGACTGCCCCCTTAAATCCTGCTTATATTAGGAGGGGGTATAATTTCCCCGTATAAAAGTGACTGCCCCTTTAAATCTTGCTTATATTAGGAGGGGGTATAATTTCCCCGTACAAAAGTGACTGCCCCTTTAAATCCTGCTTATATTATGAGGGGGTATAATTTCCACGTAGAAAAGTGACTGCCCTATTAGATCCTGCTTATATTCGGAGGGGGTATAATTTCCATGTTGAAAAGTGACAGCCCCTTTAAATCCTGCTTATATTAGGAGGGGGTACAATTTCCCCGTAGAAAAGTGACTGCCCCCTTAAATCCTGCTTACATTAGGAGGGGGTATATTTTCCCCGTAGAAAAGTGACTGCCCTATTAAATCCTGCTAATATTAGAAGGGGGTACAATTTCCCCGTAGAAAAGTGACTGCCCCCTTATATCCTGCTTATATTAGGAGGGGATACAAATTCCCCGTAGAAAAGTGACTGCCCCTTTAAATCCTGCTTATATTATGAGGGGGTATAATTTCCCCGTAGAAAAGTGACTGCCCTATTAGATCCTGCTTATATTCGGAGGGGGTATAATTTCCCCGTTGAAAAGTGACAGCCCCTTTAAATCCTGCTTATATTAGGAGGGGGTACAATTTCCCCGTAGAAAAGTGACTGCCCCCTTAAATCCTGCTTATATTAGGAGGGGGTATAATTTCCCCGTAGATAAGTGACTGCCCCATTAAATCCTGCTAATATTAGAAGGGGGTAAAATTTCCCCGTAGAAAAGTGACTGCCCTATTAAATCCTGCTAATATGAGAAGGGGGTACAATTTCCCCGTAGAAAAGTGACTGCCCCCTTATATCCTGCTTATATTATGAGGGGGTACAAATTCCCCGTAGAATTGTGACTGCCCCCTTAAATCCTGCTTACATTAGGAGGGAGTATAATTTCCCCGTAGAAAAGTGACTGCCCCATTAAATCCTGCTAATATTAGAAGGGGGTAAAATTTCCCCGTAGAAAAGTGACTGCCCTATTAAATCCTGCTAATATGAGAAGGGGGTACAATTTCCCCGTAGAAAAGTGACTGCCCCCTTATATCCTGCTTATATTAGGAGGGGATACAAATTCCCCGTAGAAAAGTGACTGCCCCCTTAAATCCTGCTTATATTAGGAGGGGGTATAATTTCCCCGTATAAAAGTGACTGCCCCTTTAAATCTTGCTTATATTAGGAGGGGGTATAATTTCCCCGTACAAAAGTGACTGCCCCTTTAAATCCTGCTTATATTATGAGGGGGTATAATTTCCACGTAGAAAAGTGACTGCCCTATTAGATCCTGCTTATATTCGGAGGGGGTATAATTTCCATGTTGAAAAGTGACAGCCCCTTTAAATCCTGCTTATATTAGGAGGGGGTACAATTTCCCCGTAGAAAAGTGACTGCCCCCTTAAATCCTGCTTACATTAGGAGGGGGTATATTTTCCCCGTAGAAAAGTGACTGCCCTATTAAATCCTGCTAATATTAGAAGGGGGTACAATTTCCCCGTAGAAAAGTGACTGCCCCCTTATATACTGCTTATATTAGGAGGGGGTACAAATTCCTCGTAGAAAAGTGACTGCCCCCTTAAATCCTGCTTATATTAGGAGGGGGTATAATTTCCTCGTAGAAAAGTGACTGCCCCTTTAAATCCTGCTTATATTAGGAGGGGGTATAATTTCCCCGTAGAAAAGTGACTGCCCTATTAAATCCTGCTAATATGAGAAGGGGGTACAATTTCCCCGTAGAAAAGTGACTGCCCCCTTATATCCTGCTTATATTAGGAGGGGGTATAATTTCCCCGTATAAAAGTGACTGCCCTATTAGATCCTGCATATATTCGGAGGGGGTATAATTTCCCCGTTGAAAAGTGACAGCCCCTTTAAATCCTGCTTATATTAGGAGGGGGTACAATTTCCCCGTAGAAAAGGAACTGCCCTATTAAATCCTGCCAATATGACAAGGGGGTACAATTTCCCCGTAGAAAAGTGACTGCCCCCTTATATCCTGCTTATATTATGAGGGGGTACAAATTCCCCGTAGAAAAGTGACTGACCCCTTAAATCCTGCTTACATTAGGAGGGGGTATAATTTCCCCGTAGAAAAGTGACTGCCCTATTAGATCCTGCTTATATTCGGAGGGGGTATAATTTCCCCGTTGAAAAGTGACAGCCCCTTTAAATCCTGCTTATATTAGGAGGGGGTACAATTTCCCCGTAGAAAAGTGACTCCCCTATTAAATCCTGCTAATATGAGAAGGGGGTACAATTTCCCCGTAGAAAAGTGACTGCCCCCTTATATCCTGCTTATATTATGAGGGGGTACAAATTCCCCGTAGAATTGTGACTGCCCCCTTAAATCCTGCTTACATTAGGAGGGAGTATAATTTCCCCGTAGAAAAGTGACTGCCCCATTAAATCCTGCTAATATTAGAAGGGGGTAAAAATTCCCCGTACAAAAGTGACTGCCCCCTTATATCCTGCTTATATTAGGAGGGGGTACAAATTCCCCATAGAAGAGTGACTGCCCCCTTAAATCCTGCTTATATTAGGAGGGGGATAATTTCCCCGTAGAAAAGTGACTGCCCCTTTAAATCCTGCTTATATTAGGAGGGGGTATAATTTCCCCGTAGAAAAGTGACTGCCCTATTAAATCCTGCTAATATGAGAAGGGGGTACAATTTCCCCGTAGAAAAGTGACTGCCCCCTTATATCCTGCTTATATTAGGAGGGGGTACAAATTCCCCGTAGAAAAGTGACTGCCCCCTTAAATCCTGCTTATATTAGGAGGGGGTATAATTTCCCCGTATAAAAGTGACTGCCCCTTTAAATCTTGCTTATATTAGGAGGGGGTATAATTTCCCCGTACAAAAGTGACTGCCCCTTTAAATCCTGCTTATATTATGAGGGGGTATAATTTCCCCGTAGAAAAGTGACTGCCCTATTAGATCCTGCTTATATTCGGAGGGGGTATAATTTCCATGTTGAAAAGTGACAGCCCCTTTAAATCCTGCTTATATTAGGAGGGGGTACAATTTCCCCGTAGAAAAGTGACTGCCCCCTTAAATCCTGCTTACATTAGGAGGGGGTATATTTTCCCCGTAGATAAGTGACTGCCCTATTAAATCCTGCTAATATTAGAAGGGGGTACAATTTCCCCGTAGAAAAGTGACTGCCCCCTTATATCCTGCTTATATTGGGAGGGGGTACAAATTCCTCGTAGAAAAGTGACTGCCCCCTTAAATCCTGCTTATATTAGGAGGGGGTATAATTTCCCCGTAGAAAAGTGACTGCCCCTTTAAATCCTGCTTATATTAGGAGGGGGTATAATTTCCCCGTAGAAAAGTGACTGCCCTATTAAATCCTGCTAATATGAGAAGGGGGTACAATTTACCCGTAGAAAAGTGACTGCCCCCTTATATCCTGCTTATATTAGGAAGGGGTACAAATTCCCCGTAGAAAAGTGACTGCCCCCTTAAATCCTGCTTATATTAGTAGGGGGTATAATTTCCCCGTATAAAAGTGACTGCCCCTTTAAATCCTGCTTATATTAGGAGGGGGTATAATTTCCCCGTAGAAAAGTGACTGCCCCTTTAAATCCTGCTTATATTAGGAGGGGGTATAATTTCCAAGTAGAAAAGTGACTGCCCTATTAAATCCTGCTAATATGAGAAGGGGGTACAATTTCCCCGTAGAAAAGTGACTGCCCACTTATATCCTGCTTATATTAGGAGGGGGTACAAATTCCCCGTAGAAAAGTGACTGCCCCCTTAAATCCTGCTTATATTAGGAGGGGGTATAATTTCCCCGTAGAAATGTGACTGCCCTATCAAATCCTGCTAATATTAGAAGGGGGTACAATTTCCCCGTAGAAAAGTGACTGCCCCCTTATATCCTGCTTATATTAGGAGGGCGTACAAATTCCCCGTAGAAAATTGACTGCCCCCTTAAATCCTGCTTATATTAGGAGGGGGTATAATTTCCCAATAGAAAAGTGACTGCCCCTTTAAATCCTGCTTATATTAGAAGGGGGTAT
Organism: Lepisma saccharinum; assembly: GCF_977018435.1. Lineage (NCBI taxonomy): Eukaryota > Metazoa > Arthropoda > Insecta > Zygentoma > Lepismatidae > Lepisma > Lepisma saccharinum. The sequence goes on from NW_028142898.1 coordinate 9,252,412, forward strand.
AATTTCCCCGTAGAAAAGTGACTGCCCTATTAAATCCTGCTAATATGAGAAGGGGGTACAATTTCCCCGTAGAAAAGTGACTGCCCCCTTATATCCTGCTTATATTAGGAGGGGGTACTAATTCCCCGTAGAAAAGTGACTGCCTCTTTAAATCCTGCTTATATTAGGAGGGGGTACAATTTCCCCGTAGAAAAGTGACTGCCCCCTTATATCCTGCTTATATTAGGAGGGGGTACAAATTCCCCGTAGAAGAGTGACTGCCCCCTTAAATCCTGCTTATATTAGGAGGGGGATAATTTCCCCGTACAAAAGTGACTGCCCCTTTAAATCCTGCTTATATTATGAGGGGGTATAATTTCCCCGTAGAAAAGTGACTGCCCTATTAGATCCTGCTTATATTCGGAGGGGGTATAATTTCCCCGTTGAAAAGTGACAGCCCCTTTAAATCCTGCTTATATTAGGAGGGGGTACAATTTCCCCGTAGAAAAGTGACTGCCCCCTTAAATCCTGCTTATATTAGGAGGGGGTATAATTTCCCCGTAGATAAGTGACTGCCCCCTTATATCCTGCTTACATTAGGAGGGGGTATAATTTCCCCGTAGAAAAGTGACTGCCCTATTAAATCCTGCTAATATGAGAAGGGGGTACAATTTCCCCGTAGAAAAGTGACTGCCCCCTTATATCCTGCTTATATTAGGAGGGGGTACTAATTCCCCGTAGAAAAGTGACTGCCCCCTTAAATCCTGCTTATAGTAGTAGGGGGTATAATTTCCCCGTAGAAAAGTGACTGCCCCTTTAAATCCTGGTTATATTAGGAGGGGGATAATTTCCCCGTAGAAAAGTGACTGCCCCTTTAAATCCTGCTTATATTAGGAGGGGGTATAATTTCCCCGTAGAAAAGTGACTGCCCTATTAAATCCTGCTAATATGAGAAGGGGGTACAATTTCCCCGTAGAAAAGTGACAGCCCCCTTATATCCTGCTTATATTAGGAGGGGGTACAAATTCCACGTAGAAAAGTGACTGCCCCCTTAAATCTTGCTTATATTAGGAGGGGGTATAATTTCCCCGTAGAAAAGTGACTGCCCTATTAAATCCTGCTTATATTAGGAGGGGGTACAAATTCCCCGTAGAAAAGTGACTGCCCCCTTAAATCCTGCTTACATTAGGAGGGGGTATAATTTCCCCGTAGAAAAGTGACTGCCCCCTTATATCCTGCTTATATTCGGAGGGGGTATAATTTCCCCGTTGAAAAGTGACAGCCCCTTTAAATCCTGCTTATATTAGGAGGGTGTACAATTTCCCCGTAGAAAAGTGACTGCCCTATTAAATCCTGCTAATATGAGAAGGGGGTACAATTTCCCCGTAGAAAAGTGACTGCCCCCTTATATCCTGCTTATATTATGAGGGGGTACAAATTCCCCGTAGAATTGTGACTGCCCCCTTAAATCCTGCTTACATTAGGAGGGAGTATAATTTCCCCGTAGAAAAGTGACTGCCCCATTAAATCCTGCTAATATTAGAAGGGGGTAAAAATTCCACGTACAAAAGTGACTGCCCCCTTATATCCTGCTTATATTAGGAGGGGGTACAAATTCCCCATAGAAGAGTGACTGCCCCCTTAAATCCTGCTTATATTAGGAGGGGGATAATTTCCCCGTAGAAAAGTGACTGCCCCTTTAAATCCTGCTTATATTAGGAGGGGGTATAATTTCCCCGTAGAAAAGTGACTGCCCTATTAAATCCTGCTAATATGAGAAGGGGGTACAATTTCCCCGTAGAAAAGTGACTGCCCCCTTATATCCTGCTTATATTAGGAGGGGGTACAAATTCCCCGTAGAAAAGTGACTGCCCCCTTAAATCCTGCTTATATTAGGAGGGGGTATAATTTCCCCGTATAAAAGTGACTGCCCCTTTAAATCTTGCTTATATTAGGAGGGGGTATAATTTCCCCGTACAAAAGTGACTGCCCCTTTAAATCCTGCTTATATTATGAGGGGGTATAATTTCCCCGTAGAAAAGTGACTGCCCTATTAGATCCTGCTTATATTCGGAGGGGGTATAATTTCCATGTTGAAAAGTGACAGCCCCTTTAAATCCTGCTTATATTAGGAGGGGGTACAATTTCCCCGTAGAAAAGTGACTGCCCCCTTAAATCCTGCTTACATTAGGAGGGGGTACATTTTCCCCGTAGAAAAGTGACTGCCCTATTAAATCCTGCTAATATTAGAAGGGGGTACAATTTCCCCGTAGAAAAGTGACTGCCCCCTTATATCCTGCTTATATTAGGAGGGGGTAAAAATTCCTCGTAGAAAAGTGACTGCCCCCTTAAATCCTGCTTATATTAGGAGGGGGTATAATTTCCCCGTAGAAAAGTGACTGCCCCTTTAAATCCTGCTTATATTAGGAGGGGGTATAATTTCCCCGTCGAAAAGTGACTGCCCTATTAAATCCTGCTAATATGAGAAGAGGGTACAATTTCCCCGTAGAAAATTGACTGCCCCCTTATATCCTGCTTATATTAGGAGGGGGTATAATTTCCCCGTATAAAAGTGACTGCCCTATTAGATCCTGCATATATTCGGAGGGGGTATAATTTCCCCGTTGAAAAGTGACAGCCCCTTTAAATCCTGCTTATATTAGGAGGGGGTACAATTTCCCCGTAGAAAAGGAACTGCCCTATTAAATCCTGCCAATATGACAAGGGGGTACAATTTCCCCGTAGAAAAGTGACTGCCCCCTTATATCCTGCTTATATTATGAGGGGGTACAAATTCCCCGTAGAAAAGTGACTGCCCCCTTAAATCCTGCTTACATTAGGAGGGGGTATAATTTCCCCGTAGAAAAGTGACTGCCCTATTAGATCCTGCTTATATTCGGAGGGGGTATAATTTCCCCGTTGAAAAGTGACAGCCCCTTTAAATCCTGCTTATATTAGGAGGGGGTACAATTTCCCCGTAGAAAAGTGACTGCCCTATTAAATCCTGCTAATATGAGAAGGGGGTACAATTTCCCCGTAGAAAAGTGACTGCCCCCTTATATCCTGCTTATATTATGAGGGGGTACAAATTCCCCGTAGAATTGTGACTGCCCCCTTAAATCCTGCTTACGTTAGGAGGGAGTATAATTTCCCCGTAGAAAAGTGACTGCCCCATTAAATCCTGCTAATATTAGAAGGGGGTAAAAATTCCCCGTACAAAAGTGACTGCCCCCTTATATCCTGCTTATATTAGGAGGGGGTACAAATTCCCCATAGAAGAGTGACTGCCCCCTTAAATCCTGCTTATATTAGGAGGGGGATAATTTCCCCGTAGAAAAGTGACTGCCCCTTAAAATCCTGCTTATATTAGGAGGGGGTATAATTTCCCCGTAGAAAAGTGACTGCCCTATTAAATCCTGCTAATATGAGAAGGGGGTACAATTTCCCCGTAGAAAAGTGACTGCCCCCTTATATCCTGCTTATATTAGGAGGGGGTACAAATTCCCCGTAGAAAAGTGACTGCCCCCTTAAATCCTGCTTATATTAGGAGGGGGTATAATTTCCCCGTATAAAAGTGACTGCCCCTTTAAATCTTGCTTATATTAGGAGGGGGTATAATTTCCCCGTACAAAAGTGACTGCCCCTTTAAATCCTGCTTATATTATGAGGGGGTATAATTTCCCCGTAGAAAAGTGACTGCCCTATTAGATCCTGCTTATATTCGGAGGGGGTATAATTTCCATGTTGAAAAGTGACAGCCCCTTTAAATCCTGCTTATATTAGGAGGGGGTACAATTTAACCGTAGAAAAGTGACTGCCCCCTTAAATCCTGCTTACATTAGGAGGGGGTATATTTTCCCCGTAGAAAAGTGACTGCCCTATTAAATCCTGCTAATATTAGAAGGGGGTACAATTTCCCCGTAGAAAAGTGACTGCCCCCTTATATCCTGCTTATATTGGGAGGGGGTACAAATTCCTCGTAGAAAAGTGACTGCCCCCTTAAATCCTGCTTATATTAGGAGGGGGTATAATTTCCCCGTAGAAAAGTGACTGCCCCTTTAAATCCTGCTTATATTAGGAGGGGGTATAATTTCCCCGTAGAAAAGTGACTGCCCTATTAAATCCTGCTAATATGAGAAGGGGGTACAATTTCCCCGTAGAAAAGTGACTGCCCCCTTATATCCTGCTTATATTAGGAAGGGGTACAAATTCCCCGTAGAAAAGTGACTGCCCACTTAAATCCTGCTTATATTAGTAGGGGGTATAATTTCCCCGTATAAAAGTGACTGCCCCTTTAAATCCTGCTTATATTAGGAGGGGGTATAATTTCCCCGTAGAAAAGTGACTGCCCCTTTAAATCCTGCTTATATTAGGAGGGGGTATAATTTCCCCGTAGAAAAGTGACTGCCCTATTAAATCCTGCTAATATGAGAAGGGGGTACAATTTCCCCGTAGAAAAGTGACTGCCCACTTATATCCTGCTTATATTAGGAGGGGGTACAAATTCCCCGTAGAAAAGTGACTGCCCCCTTAAATCCTGCTTATATTAGGAGGGGGTATAATTTCCCCGTATAAAAGTGACTGCCCCTTTAAATCCTGCTTATATTAGGAGGGGGTATAATTTCCCCGTAGAAAAGTGACTGCCCCTTTAAATCCTGCTTATATTATGAGGGGGTATAATTTCCCCGTAGAAAAGTGACTGCTCTATTAGATCCTGTATATATGCGGAGGGGGTATAATTTCCCCCTTGAAAAGTGACAGCCCCTTTAAATCCTGCTTATATTAGGAGGGGGTACAATTTCCCCGTAGAAAAGTGACTGCCCCTTAAATCCTGCTTATATTAGGAGGGGGTATAATTTCCCCGTAGATAAGTGACTGCCCCCTTAAATCCTGCTTACATTAGGAGGGGGTATAATTTCCCCGTAGAAAAGTGACTGCCCTATCAAATCCTGCTAATATTAGAAGGGGGTACAATTTCCCCGTAGAAAAGTGACTGCCCCCTTATATCCTGCTTATATTAGGAGGGCGTACAAATTCCCCGTAGAAAATTGACTGCCCCCTTAAATCCTGCTTATATTAGGAGGGGGTATAATTTCCCAATAGAAAAGTGACTGCCCCTTTAAATCCTGCTTATATTAGGAGGGGGTATAATTTCCCCGTAGAAAAGTGACTGCCCTATTAAATCCTGCTAATATGAGAAGGGGGTACAATTTCCCCGTAGAAAAGTGACTGCCCCCTTATATCCTGCTTATATTAGGAGGGGGTACTAATTCCCCGTAGAAAAGTGACTGCCCCCTTAAATCCTGCTTATATTAGTAGGGGGTATAATTTCCCCGTAGAAAAGTGACTGCCCCTTTAAATCCTGCTTATATTAGGAGGGGATATAATTTCCCCGTACAAACGTGACTGCCCCTTTAAATCCTGCTTATATTAGGAGGGGGTATAATTTCCCCGTAGAAAAGTGACTGCCCTATTAAATCCTGCTAATATTAGAAGGGGGTACAATTTCCCCGTAGAAAAGTGACTGCCCCCTTATATCGTGCTTATATTAGTAGTGGGTACAAATTCCCCGTAGAAGAGTGACTGCCCCCTTAAATACTGCTTATATTAGGAGGGGGATAATTTCCCCGTAGAAAAGTGACTGCCCCTTTAAATCCTGCTTATATTAGGAGGGGGTATAATTTCCCCGTAGAAAAGTGACTGCCCTATTAAATCCTGCTAATATGAGAAGGGGGTACAATTTCCCCGTAGAAAAGTGACTGCCCCCTTATATCCTGCTTATATTAGGAGGGGGTACAAATTCCACGTAGAAAAGTGACTGCCCCCTTAAATCCTGCTTATATTAGGAGGGGGTATAATTTCCCCGTATAAAAGTGACTGCCCCTTTAAATCCTGCTTATATTAGGAGGGGGTATAATTTCCCCGTAGAAAAGTGACTGCCCCTTTAAATCCTGCTTACATTAGGAGGGGGTATAATTTCCCCGTAGAAAAGTGACTGCCCTATTAAATCCTGCTTATATTAGGAGGGGGTACAAATTCCCAGTAGAAAAGTGACTGCCCCCTTAAATCCTCCTTACATTAGGAGGGGGTATAATTTCCCCGTATAAAAGTGACTGCCCTATTAGATCCTGCATATATTCGGAGGGGGTATAATTTCCCCGTTGAAAAGTGACAGCCCCTTTAAATCCTGCTTATATTAGGAGGGGGTACAATTTTCCCGTAGAAAAGGGACTGCCCTATTAAATCCTGCTAATATGACAAGGGGGTACAAATTCCCCGTAGAAAAGTGACTGCCCCCTTAAATCCTGCTTACATTAGGAGGGGGTATAATTTCCCCGTATAAAAGTGACTGCCCTATTAGATCCTGCATATATTCGGAGAGGGTATAATTTCCCCGTTGAAAACTGACAGCCCCTTTAAATCCTGCTTATATTAGGAGGGGGTACAATTTCCCCGTAGAAAAGGGACTGCCCTATTAAATCCTGCTAATATGACAAGGGGGTACAATTTCCCCGTAGAAAAGTGACTGCCCCCTTAAATCCTGCTTATATTAGGAGGGGGTATAATTTCCCCGTAGAAAAGTGACTGCCCCTTTAAATCCTGCTTATATTAGGAGGGGGTATAATTTCCCCGTAGAAAAGTGACTGCCCTATTAAATCCTGCTAATATGAGAAGGGGGTACAATTTCCCCGTAGAAAAGTGACTGCCCCCTTATATCCTGCTTATATTAGGAAGGGGTACAAATTCCCCGTAGAAAAGTGACTGCCCACTTAAATCCTGCTTATATTAGTAGGGGGTATAATTTCCCCGTATAAAAGTGACTGCCCCTTTAAATCCTGCTTATATTAGGAGGGGGTATAATTTCCCCGTAGAAAAGTGACTGCCCCTTTAAATCCTGCTTATATTAGGAGGGGGTATAATTTCCCCGTAGAAAAGTGACTGCCCTATTAAATCCTGCTAATATGAGAAGGGGGTACAATTTCCCCGTAGAAAAGTGACTGCCCACTTATATCCTGCTTATATTAGGAGGGGGTACAAATTCCCCGTAGAAAAGTGACTGCCCCCTTAAATCCTGCTTATATTAGGAGGGGGTATAATTTCCCCGTATAAAAGTGACTGCCCCTTTAAATCCTGCTTATATTAGGAGGGGGTATAATTTCCCCGTAGAAAAGTGACTGCCCCTTTAAATCCTGCTTATATTATGAGGGGGTATAATTTCCCCGTAGAAAAGTGACTGCTCTATTAGATCCTGTATATATGCGGAGGGGGTATAATTTCCCCCTTGAAAAGTGACAGCCCCTTTAAATCCTGCTTATATTAGGAGGGGGTACAATTTCCCCGTAGAAAAGTGACTGCCCCTTAAATCCTGCTTATATTAGGAGGGGGTATAATTTCCCCGTAGATAAGTGACTGCCCCCTTAAATCCTGCTTACATTAGGAGGGGGTATAATTTCCCCGTAGAAAAGTGACTGCCCTATCAAATCCTGCTAATATTAGAAGGGGGTACAATTTCCCCGTAGAAAAGTGACTGCCCCCTTATATCCTGCTTATATTAGGAGGGCGTACAAATTCCCCGTAGAAAATTGACTGCCCCCTTAAATCCTGCTTATATTAGGAGGGGGTATAATTTCCCAATAGAAAAGTGACTGCCCCTTTAAATCCTGCTTATATTAGGAGGGGGTATAATTTCCCCGTAGAAAAGTGACTGCCCTATTAAATCCTGCTAATATGAGAAGGGGGTACAATTTCCCCGTAGAAAAGTGACTGCCCCCTTATATCCTGCTTATATTAGGAGGGGGTACTAATTCCCCGTAGAAAAGTGACTGCCCCCTTAAATCCTGCTTATATTAGTAGGGGGTATAATTTCCCCGTAGAAAAGTGACTGCCCCTTTAAATCCTGCTTATATTAGGAGGGGATATAATTTCCCCGTACAAACGTGACTGCCCCTTTAAATCCTGCTTATATTAGGAGGGGGTATAATTTCCCCGTAGAAAAGTGACTGCCCTATTAAATCCTGCTAATATTAGAAGGGGGTACAATTTCCCCGTAGAAAAGTGACTGCCCCCTTATATCGTGCTTATATTAGTAGTGGGTACAAATTCCCCGTAGAAGAGTGACTGCCCCCTTAAATACTGCTTATATTAGGAGGGGGATAATTTCCCCGTAGAAAAGTGACTGCCCCTTTAAATCCTGCTTATATTAGGAGGGGGTATAATTTCCCCGTAGAAAAGTGACTGCCCTATTAAATCCTGCTAATATGAGAAGGGGGTACAATTTCCCCGTAGAAAAGTGACTGCCCCCTTATATCCTGCTTATATTAGGAGGGGGTACAAATTCCACGTAGAAAAGTGACTGCCCCCTTAAATCCTGCTTATATTAGGAGGGGGTATAATTTCCCCGTATAAAAGTGACTGCCCCTTTAAATCCTGCTTATATTAGGAGGGGGTATAATTTCCCCGTAGAAAAAAACTGCCCCTTTAAATCCTGCTTACATTAGGAGGGGGTATAATTTCCCCGTAGAAAAGTGACTGCCCTATTAAATCCTGCTTATATTAGGAGGGGGTACAAATTCCCAGTAGAAAAGTGACTGCCCCCTTAAATCCTCCTTACATTAGGAGGGGGTATAATTTCCCCGTATAAAAGTGACTGCCCTATTAGATCCTGCATATATTCGGAGGGGGTATAATTTCCCCGTTGAAAAGTGACAGCCCCTTTAAATCCTGCTTATATTAGGAGGGGGTACAATTTTCCCGTAGAAAAGGGACTGCCCTATTAAATCCTGCTAATATGACAAGGGGGTACAAATTCCCCGTAGAAAAGTGACTGCCCCCTTAAATCCTGCTTACATTAGGAGGGGGTATAATTTCCCCGTATAAAAGTGACTGCCCTATTAGATCCTGCATATATTCGGAGAGGGTATAATTTCCCCGTTGAAAACTGACAGCCCCTTTAAATCCTGCTTATATTAGGAGGGGGTACAATTTCCCCGTAGAAAAGGGACTGCCCTATTAAATCCTGCTAATATGACAAGGGGGTACAATTTCCCCGTAGAAAAGTGACTGCCCCCTTAAATCCTGCTTATATTAGGAGGGGGTATAATTTCCCCGTAGAAAAGTGACTGCCCCTTTAAATCCTGCTTATATTAGGAGGGGGTATAATTTCCCCGTAGAAAAGTGACTGCCCTATTAAATCCTGCTAATATTAGAAGGGGGTACAATTTCCCCGTAGAAAAGTGACTGCCCCCTTATATCCTGCTTATATTAGGAGGGGGTACAAATTCCCCGTAGAAAAGTGACTGCCCCCTTAAATCCTGCTTATATTAGGAGGGGGTAAAATTTCCCCGTAGAAAAGTGACTGCCCCCTTAAATCCTGCTTACATTAGGAGGGGGTATAATTTCCCCGTAGAAAAGTGACTGCCCTATTAAATCCTGCTAATATTAGAAGGGGGTACAATTTCCCCGTAGAAAAGTGACTGCCCCCTTATATCCTGCTTATATTAGGAGGGGGTACAAATTCCCCGTAGAAAAGTGACTGCCCCCTTAAATCCTGCTTATATTAGGAGGGGGTATAATTTCCACGTAGATAAGTGACTGCCCCTTTAAATCCTGCTTATAATAGGAGGGGGTATAATTTCCCCGTAGAAAAGTGACTGCCCTATTAAATCCTGCTAATATGAGAAGGGGGTACAATTTCCCCGTAGAAAATTGACTGCCCCCTTATATCCTGCTTATATTAGGAGGGGGTATAATTTCCCCGTATAAAAGTGACTGCCCTATTAGATCCTGCATATATTCGGAGGGGGTATAATTTCCCCGTTGAAAAGTGACAGCCCCTTTAAATCCTGCTTATATTAGGAGGGGGTACAATTTCCCCGTAGAAAAGGAACTGCCCTATTAAATCCTGCCAATATGACAAGGGGGTACAATTTCCCCGTAGAAAAGTGACTGCCCCCTTATATCCTGCTTATATTATGAGGGGGTACAAATTCCCCGTAGAAAAGTGACTGCCACCTTAAATCCTGCTTACATTAGGAGGGGGTATAATTTCCCCGTAGAAAAGTGACTGCCCTATTAGATCCTGCTTATATTCGGAGGGGGTATAATTTCCCCGTTGAAAAGTGACAGCCCCTTTAAATCCTGCTTATATTAGGAGGGGGTACAATTTCCCCGTAGAAAAGTGACTGCCCTATTAAATCCTGCTAATATGAGAAGGGGGTACAATTTCCCCGTAGAAAAGTGACTGCCCCCTTATATCCTGCTTATATTATGAGGGGGTACAAATTCCCCGTAGAATTGTGACTGCCCCCTTAAATCCTGCTTACATTAGGAGGGAGTATAATTTCCCCGTAGAAAAGTGACTGCCCCATTAAATCCTGCTAATATTAGAAGGGGGTAAAAATTCCCCGTACAAAGTGACTGCCCCCTTATATCCTGCTTATATTAGGAGGGGGTACAAATTCCCCATAGAAGAGTGACTGCCCCCTTAAATCCTGCTTATATTAGGAGGGGGATAATTTCCCCGTAGAAAAGTGACTGCCCCTTTAAATCCTGCTTATATTAGGAGGGGGTATAATTTCCCCGTAGAAAAGTGACTGCCCTATTAAATCCTGCTAATATGAGAAGGGGGTACAATTTCCCCGTAGAAAAGTGACTGCCCCCTTATATCCTGCTTATATTAGGAGGGGGTACAAATTCCCCGTAGAAAAGTGACTGCCCCCTTAAATCCTGCTTATATTAAGAGGGGGTATAATTTCCCCGTATAAAAGTGACTGCCCCTTTAAATCTTGCTTATATTAGGAGGGGGTATAATTTCCCCGTACAAAAGTGACTGCCCCTTTAAATCCTGCTTATATTATGAGGGGGTATAATTTCCCCGTAGAAAAGTGACTGCCCTATTAGATCCTGCTTATATTCGGAGGGGGTATAATTTCCATGTTGAAAAGTGACAGCCCCTTTAAATCCTGCTTATATTAGGAGGGGGTACAATTTCCCCGTAGAAAAGTGACTGCCCCCTTAAATCCTGCTTACATTAGGAGGGGGTATATTTTCCCCGTAGAAAAGTGACTGCCCTATTAAATCCTGCTAATATTAGAAGGGGGTACAATTTCCCCGTAGAAAAGTGACTGCCCCCTTATATCCTGCTTATATTGGGAGGGGGTACAAATTCCTCGTAGAAAAGTGACTGCCCCCTTAAATCCTGCTTATATTAGGAGGGGGTATAATTTCCCCGTAGAAAAGTGACTGCCCCTTTAAATCCTGCTTATATTAGGAGGGGGTATAATTTCCCCGTAGAAAAGTGACTGCCCTATTAAATCCTGCTAATATGAGAAGGGGGTACAATTTCCCCGTAGAAAAGTGACTGCCCCCTTATATCCTGCTTATATTAGGAAGGGGTACAAATTCCCCGTAGAAAAGTGACTGCCCACTTAAATCCTGCTTATATTAGTAGGGGGTATAATTTCCCCGTATAAAAGTGACTGCCCCTTTAAATCCTGCTTATATTAGGAGGGGGTATAATTTCCCCGTAGAAAAGTGACTGCCCCTTTAAATCCTGCTTATATTAGGAGGGGGTATAATTTCCCCGTAGAAAAGTGACTGCCCTATTAAATCCTGCTAATATGAGAAGGGGGTACAATTTCCCCGTAGAAAAGTGACTGCCCACTTATATCCTGCTTATATTAGGAGGGGGTACAAATTCCCCGTAGAAAAGTGACTGCCCCCTTAAATCCTGCTTATATTAGGAGGGGGTATAATTTCCCCGTATAAAAGTGACTGCCCCTTTAAATCCTGCTTATATTAGGAGGGGGTATAATTTCCCCGTAGAAAAGTGACTGCCCCTTTAAATCCTGCTTATATTATGAGGGGGTATAATTTCCCCGTAGAAAAGTGACTGCTCTATTAGATCCTGTATATATGCGGAGGGGGTATAATTTCCCCCTTGAAAAGTGACAGCCCCTTTAAATCCTGCTTATATTAGGAGGGGGTACAATTTCCCCGTAGAAAAGTGACTGCCCCTTAAATCCTGCTTATATTAGGAGGGGGTATAATTTCCCCGTAGATAAGTGACTGCCCCCTTAAATCCTGCTTACATTAGGAGGGGGTATAATTTCCCCGTAGAAAAGTGACTGCCCTATCAAATCCTGCTAATATTAGAAGGGGGTACAATTTCCCCGTAGAAAAGTGACTGCCCCCTTATATCCTGCTTATATTAGGAGGGCGTACAAATTCCCCGTAGAAAATTGACTGCCCCCTTAAATCCTGCTTATATTAGGAGGGGGTATAATTTCCCAATAGAAAAGTGACTGCCCCTTTAAATCCTGCTTATATTAGGAGGGGGTATAATTTCCCCGTAGAAAAGTGACTGCCCTATTAAATCCTGCTAATATGAGAAGGGGGTACAATTTCCCCGTAGAAAAGTGACTGCCCCCTTATATCCTGCTTATATTAGGAGGGGGTACTAATTCCCCGTAGAAAAGTGACTGCCCCCTTAAATCCTGCTTATATTAGTAGGGGGTATAATTTCCCCGTAGAAAAGTGACTGCCCCTTTAAATCCTGCTTATATTAGGAGGGGATATAATTTCCCCGTACAAACGTGACTGCCCCTTTAAATCCTGCTTATATTAGGAGGGGGTATAATTTCCCCGTAGAAAAGTGACTGCCCTATTAAATCCTGCTAATATTAGAAGGGGGTACAATTTCCCCGTAGAAAAGTGACTGCCCCCTTATATCCTGCTTATATTAGTAGTGGGTACAAATTCCCCGTAGAAGAGTGACTGCCCCCTTAAATACTGCTTATATTAGGAGGGGGATAATTTCCCCGTAGAAAAGTGACTGCCCCTTTAAATCCTGCTTATATTAGGAGGGGGTATAATTTCCCCGTAGAAAAGTGACTGCCCTATTAAATCCTGCTAATATGAGAAGGGGGTACAATTTCCCCGTAGAAAAGTGACTGCCCCCTTATATCCTGCTTATATTAGGAGGGGGTACAAATTCCACGTAGAAAAGTGACTGCCCCCTTAAATCCTGCTTATATTAGGAGGGGGTATAATTTCCCCGTATAAAAGTGACTGCCCCTTTAAATCCTGCTTATATTAGGAGGGGGTATAATTTCCCCGTAGAAAAGTGACTGCCCCTTTAAATCCTGCTTACATTAGGAGGGGGTATAATTTCCCCGTAGAAAAGTGACTGCCCTATTAAATCCTGCTTATATTAGGAGGGGGTACAAATTCCCCGTAGAAAAGTGACTGCCCCCTTAAATCCTCCTTACATTAGGAGGGGGTATAATTTCCCCGTATAAAAGTGACTGCCCTATTAGATCCTGCATATATTCGGAGGGGGTATAATTTCCCCGTTGAAAAGTGACAGCCCCTTTAAATCCTGCTTATATTAGGAGGGGGTACAATTTTCCCGTAGAAAAGGGACTGCCCTATTAAATCCTGCTAATATGACAAGGGGGTACAAATTCCCCGTAGAAAAGTGACTGCCCCCTTAAATCCTGCTTACATTAGGAGGGGGTATAATTTCCCCGTATAAAAGTGACTGCCCTATTAGATCCTGCATATATTCGGAGGGGGTATAATTTCCCCGTTGAAAACTGACAGCCCCTTTAAATCCTGCTTATATTAGGAGGGGGTACAATTTCCCCGTAGAAAAGGGACTGCCCTATTAAATCCTGCTAATATGACAAGGGGGTACAATTTCCCCGTAGAAAAGTGACTGCCCCCTTAAATCCTGCTTATATTAGGAGGGGGTATAATTTCCCCGTAGAAAAGTGACTGCCCCTTTAAATCCTGCTTATATTAGGAGGGGGTATAATTTCCCCGTAGAAAAGTGACTGCCCTATTAAATCCTGCTAATATTAGAAGGGGGTACAATTTCCCCGTAGAAAAGTGACTGCCCCCTTATATCCTGCTTATATTAGGAGGGGGTACAAATTCCCCGTAGAAAAGTGACTGCCCCCTTAAATCCTGCTTATATTAGGAGGGGGTAAAATTTCCCCTTAGAAAAGTGACTGCCCCCTTAAATCCTGCTTACATTAGGAGGGGGTATAATTTCCCCGTAGAAAAGTGACTGCCCTATTAAATCCTGCTAATATTAGAAGGGGGTACAATTTCCCCGTAGAAAAGTGACTGCCCCCTTATATCCTGCTTATATTAGGAGGGGGTACAAATTCCCCGTAGAAAAGTGACTGCCCCCTTAAATCCTGCTTATATTAGGAGGGGGTATAATTTCCACGTAGATAAGTGACTGCCCCTTTAAATCCTGCTTATAATAGGAGGGGGTATAATTTCCCCGTAGAAAAGTGACTGCCCTATTAAATCCTGCTAATATGAGAAGGGGGTACAATTTCCCGTAGAAAAGTGACTGCCCCCTTATATACTGCTTATATTAGGAGGGGGTACAAATTCCCCGTAGAAAAGTGACTGCCCCCTTAAATCCTGCTTATATTAGTAGGGGGTATAATTTCCCCGTATAAAAGTGACTGCCCCTATAAATCCTGCTTATATTAGGAGGGGGTATAATTTCCCCGTTCAAAAGTGACTGCCCCTTTAAATCCTACTTATATTATGAGGGGGTATAATTTCCCCGTATAAAAGTGACTGCCCCCTTAAATCCTGCTTATATTAGAAGGGGGTATAATTTCCACGTATAAAAGTGACTGCCCCTTTAAATCCTGCTTATATTAGGAGGGGGTATAATTTCCCCGTACAAAAGTGACTGCCCCTTTAAATCCTGCTTATATTAGGAGGGGGTATAATTTCCCCGTAGAAAAGTGACTGCCCTATTAAATCCTGCTAATATTAGAAGGGGGTATAATTTCCCCGTAGAAAAGTGACTGCCCCCTTATATCCTGCTTATATTATGAGGGGGTACAAATTCCCCGTAGAAAAATGACTGCCCCCTTAAATCCTGCTTATATTAGTAGGGGGTATAATTTCCCCGTATAAAGGTGACTGCCCCTTTAAATCCTGCTTATATTAGGAGGGGGTATAATTTCCCCGTACAAAAGTGACTGCCCGTTAAAATCCTGCTTATATTATAAGGGGGTATTTTTTCCCCGTAGAAAAGTGACTGCCCTATTAAATCCTGCTAATATTAGAAGGGGGTACAATTTCCCCGTAGAAAAGTGACTGCCCCCTTATATCCTGCTAATATTAGGAGGGGGTACAAATTCCCCGTAGAAGAGTGACTGCCCCCTTAAATCCTGATTGTATTAGGAGGGGGATAATTTCCCCGTAGAAAAGTGACTGCCCTTTAAATCCTGCTTATATTAGGAGGGGGTAGAATTTCCACGTAGAAAAGTGACTGCCCTATTAAATCCTGCTAATATGAGAAGGGGGTACAATTTCCCCGTAGAAAAGTGACTGCCCCCTTATATCCTGCTTATATTAGGAGGGGGTACAAATTCCCCGTAAAAAAGTGACTGCCCCCTTAAATCCTGCTTATATTAGGAGGGGGTATAATTTCCCCGTATAAAAGTGACTGCCCCTTTAAATCCTGCTTATATTAGGAGGGGGTATAATTTCCCCGTAGAAAAGTGACTGCCCCTTTAAATCCTGCTTATATTATGAGGGGGTATAATTTCCCCGTAGAAAAGTTACTGCCCTATTAGATCCTGTATATATGCGGAGGGGGTATAATTTCCCCGTTGAAAAGTGACAGCCCCTTTAAATCCTGCTTATATTAGGAGGGGGTACAATTTCCACGTAGAAAAGTGACTGCCCCCTTAAATCCTGCTTACATTAGGAGGGGGTATAATTTCCCCGTAGAAAAGTGACTGCCCTATTAAATCCTGCTTATATTGTGAGGGGGTACAAATTCCCCTTAGAAAAGTGACTGCCCCCTTAAATCCTGTATATATTAGGAGGGGGTATAATTTCCCCGTAGAAAAGTGACTGCCCTATTAGATCCTGCTTATATTCGGAGGGGGTATAATTTCCCCGTTGAAAAGTGACAGACCCTTTAAATCCTGCTTATATTAGGAGGGGGTACAATTTCCCCGTAGAAAAGTGACTGCCCTATTAAATCCTGCTAATATGAGAAGGGGGTACAATTTCCCCGTAGAAAAGTGACTGCCCCCTTATATCCTGCTTATATTAGGAGGGGGTACAAATTCCCCGTAGAAAAGTGACTGCTTCCTTAAATCCTGCTTATATTAGGAGGGGGTATAATTTCCCCGTATAAAAGTGACTGCCCATTTAAATCCTGCTTATATTACGAGGGGGTATAATTTCCCCGTAGAAAAGTGACTGCCCTATTAAATCCTGCTAATATGAGAAGGGGGTACAATTTCCCCGTAGAAAAGTGACTGCCCCCTTATATCCTGCTTATATTAGGAGGGGGTACAAATTCCCCGTAGAAAAGTGACTGCCCCCTTAAATCCTGCTTATATTAGAAGGGGGTATAATTTCCACGTATAAAGTGACTGCCCCTTTAAATCCTGCTTATATTAGGAGGGGGTATAATTTCCCCGTACAAAAGTGACTGCCCCTTTAAATCCTGCTTATATTAGGAGGTGGTATAATTTCCCCGTAGAAAAGTGACTGCCCTATTAAATCCTGCTAATATTAGAAGGGGGTACAAATTCCCCGTAGAAAAGTGACTGCCCCCTTATATCCGGCTTATATTAGGAGGGGGTACAAATTCCCCGTAGAAGAGTGACTGCCCCCATAAATCCTGCTTATATTAGGAGGGGGATAATTTCCCCGTAGAAAAGTGACTGCCCCTTTAAATCCTGCTTATATTAGGAGGGGGTATAATTTCCCCGTAGAAAAGTGACTGCCCTATTAAATCTTGCTAATATGACAAGGGGGTACAATTTCCCCGTAGAAAAGTGACTGCCCCCTTATATCCTGCTTATATTAGGAGGGGGTACAAATTCCCCGTAGAAAAGTGACTGCCCCCTTAAATCCTGCTTATATTAGGAGGGGGTATAATTTCCCCGTATAAAAGAGACTGCCCCTTTAAATCCTGCTTATATTAGGAGGGGGTATAATTTCCCCGTAGAAAAGTGACTGCCCCCTTATATCCTGCTTATATTATGAGGGGGTACAAATTCCCCGTAGAAAAATGACTGCCCCCTTAAATCCTGCTTATATTAGTAGGGGGTATAATTTCCCCGTATAAAGGTGACTGCCCCTTTAAATCCTGCTTATATTAGGAGGGGGTATAATTTCCCCGTACAAAAGTGACTGCCCGTTAAAATCCTGCTTATATTATAAGGGGGTATTTTTTCCCCGTAGAAAAGTGACTGCCCTATTAAATCCTGCTAATATTAGAAGGGGGTACAATTTCCCCGTAGAAAAGTGACTGCCCCCTTATATCCTGCTAATATTAGGAGGGGGTACAAATTCCCCGTAGAAGAGTGACTGCCCCCTTAAATCCTGATTGTATTAGGAGGGGGATAATTTCCCCGTAGAAAAGTGACTGCCCTTTAAATCCTGCTTATATTAGGAGGGGGTAGAATTTCCACGTAGAAAAGTGACTGCCCTATTAAATCCTGCTAATATGAGAAGGGGGTACAATTTCCCCGTAGAAAAGTGACTGCCCCCTTATATCCTGCTTATATTAGGAGGGGGTACAAATTCCCCGTAAAAAAGTGACTGCCCCCTTAAATCCTGCTTATATTAGGAGGGGGTATAATTTCCCCGTATAAAAGTGACTGCCCCTTTAAATCCTGCTTATATTAGGAGGGGGTATAATTTCCCCGTAGAAAAGTGACTGCCCCTTTAAATCCTGCTTATATTATGAGGGGGTATAATTTCCCCGTAGAAAAGTTACTGCCCTATTAGATCCTGTATATATGCGGAGGGGGTATAATTTCCCCGTTGAAAAGTGACAGCCCCTTTAAATCCTGCTTATATTAGGAGGGGGTACAATTTCCACGTAGAAAAGTGACTGCCCCCTTAAATCCTGCTTACATTAGGAGGGGGTATAATTTCCCCGTAGAAAAGTGACTGCCCTATTAAATCCTGCTTATATTGTGAGGGGGTACAAATTCCCCTTAGAAAAGTGACTGCCCCCTTAAATCCTGTATATATTAGGAGGGGGTATAATTTCCCCGTAGAAAAGTGACTGCCCTATTAGATCCTGCTTATATTCGGAGGGGGTATAATTTCCCCGTTGAAAAGTGACAGCCCCTTTAAATCCTGCTTATATTAGGAGGGGGTACAA
This sequence comes from Lepisma saccharinum, assembly GCF_977018435.1. Classification (NCBI taxonomy): domain Eukaryota; kingdom Metazoa; phylum Arthropoda; class Insecta; order Zygentoma; family Lepismatidae; genus Lepisma; species Lepisma saccharinum. The sequence goes on from NW_028142898.1 coordinate 9,270,566, forward strand.
TTTCCCCGTAGAAAAGTGACTGCCCTATTAAATCCTGCTAATATGAGAAGGGGGTACAATTTCCCCGTAGAAAAGTGACTGCCCCCTTATATCCTGCTTATATTATGAGGTGGTACAAATTCACCGTAGAAAAGTGACTGCCCCCTTAAATCCTGCTTATATTAGGAGGGGGTATAATTTCCCCGTTGAAAAGTGACTGCCCCTTTAAATCCTGCTTATATTAGGAGGGGGTATAATTTCCCCGTAGAAAAGTGACTGCCCTATTAAATCCTGCTAATATTAGAAGGGGGTACAATTTCCCCGTAGAAAAGTGACTGCCCCCTTATATCCTGCTTATATTAGGAGGGGGTACAAATTCCCCGTTGAAAAGTGACTGCCCCCTTAAATCCTGCTTATATTAGGAGGGGGTATAATTTCCCCGTTCAAAAGTGACTGCCCCTTAAATCCTGCTTACATTAGGAGGGGGTATAATTTCCCCGTAGAAAATTGACTGCCCTATTAAATCCTGCTTATATTAGGAGGGGGTACAAATTCCCCGTAGAAAAGTGACTGCCCCCTTAAATCCTGCTTACATTAGGAGGGGGTATAATTTCCCCGTAAAAAAGTGACTGCCCTATTAGATCCTGCTTATATTCGGAGGGGGTATAATTTCCCCGTTGAAAAGTGAAAGCCCCTTTAAATCCTGCTTATATTAGGAGGGGGTACAATTTCCCCGTAGAAAAGTGACTGCCCTATTAAATCCTGCTAATATGACAAGGGGGTACAATTTCCCCGTAGAAAAGTGACTGCCCCCTTATATCCTGCTTATATTATGAGGGGGTACAAATTCCCCGTAGAAAAGTGACTGCCCCCTTAAATCCTGCTTATATTAGGAGGGGGTATAATTTCCCCGTAGAAAAGTGACTGCCCCTTTAATTCCTGCTTATATTAGGAGGGGGTATAATTTCCCCGTAGAAAAGTGACTGCCCTATTAAATCCTGCTAATATTAGAAGGGGGTACAATTTCCCCGTAGAAAAGTGACTGCCCCCTTATATCCTGCTTATATTAGGAGGGGTACAAATTCCCCGTAGAAAAGTGACTGCCCCCTTAAATCCTGCTTATATTAGGAGGGTGTAAAATTTCCCCGTAGAAAAGTGACTGCCCCCTTAAATCCTGCTTACATTAGGAGGGGGTATAATTTCCCCGTAGAAAAGTGACTGCCCTATTAAATCCTGCTAATATTAGAAGGGGGTACAATTTCCCCGTAGAAAAGTGACTGCCCCCTTATATCCTGCTTATATTAGGAGGGGGTACAAATTCCCCGTAGAAAAGTGACTGCCCCCTTAAATCCTGCTTATATTAGGAGGGGGTATAATTTCCCCGTAGATAAGTGACTGCCCCTTTAAATCCTGCTTATATTAGGAGGGGGTATAATTTCCCCGTAGGAAAGTGACTGCCCTATTAAATCCTGCTAATATGAGAAGGGGGTACAATTTCCCGTAGAAAAGTGACTGCCTCCTTATATACTGCTTATATTAGGAGGGGGTACAAATTCCCCGTAGAAAATTGACTGCCCCCTTAAATCCTGCTTATATTAGTAGGGGGAATAATTTCACCGTATAAAAGTGACTGCCCCTTTAAATCCTGCTTATATTAGGAGGGGGTATAATTTCCCGTACAAAAGTGACTGCCTCTTTAAATCCTGCTTATATTAGGAGGGGGTACAATTTCCCCGTAGAAAAGTGACTGCCCCCTTATATCCTGCTTATATTAGGAGGGGGTACAAATTCCCCGTAGAAGAGTGACTGCCCCCTTAAATCCTGCTTATATTAGGAGGGGGATAATTTCCCCGTAGAAAAGTGACTGCCCCTTTAAATCCTGCTTATATTAAGAGGGGGTATAATTTCCCCGTAGAAAAGTGACTGCCCTATTAAATCCTGCTAATATGAGAAGGGGGTACAATTTCCCCGTAGAAAAGTGACTGCCCCCTTATATCCTGCTTATATTAGGAGGGGGTACAAATTCCCCGTAGAAGAGTGACTGCTCCCTTAAATCCTGCTTATATTAGGAGGGGGATAATTTCCCCGTAGAAAAGTGACTGCCCCTTTAAATCCTGCTTATATTAAGAGGGGGTATAATTTCCCCGTAGAAAAGTGACTGCCCTATTAAATCCTGCTAATATGAGAAGGGGGTACAATTTCCCCGTAGAAAAGTGACTGCCCCCTTATATCCTGCTTATATTAGGAGCGGGTACAAATTCACCGTAGAAAAGTGACTGCCCCCTTATATCCTGCTTATATTAGGAGGGGGTATAATTTCCCCGTATAAAAGTGACTGCCCCTTTAAATCCTGCTTATATTAGGAGGGGGTATAATTTCCCCGTAGAAAAGTGACTGCCCCTTTAAATCCTGCTTATATTATGAGGGGGTATAATTTCCCCGTAGAAAAGTGACTGCCCTATTAGATCCTGTATATATGCGGAGGGTGTATAATTTCCCCGTTGAAAAGTGACAGCCCCTTTAAATCCTGCTTATATTAGGAGGGGGTACAATTTCCCCGTAGAAAAGTGACTGCCCCCTTAAATCCTGCTTACAATAGGAGGGGGTATAATTTCCCCGTAGAAAAGTGACTGCCCCATTATATCCTGCTTATATTAGGAGGGGGTACAAATTCCCCGTAGAAAAGTGACTGCCCCCTTAAATCCTGCTTACATTAGGAGGGGGTATAATTTCCCCGTAGAAAAGTGACTGCCCTATTAGATCCTGCTTATATTCGGAGGGGGTATAATTTCCCCGTTGAAAAGTGACAGCCCCTTTAAATCCTGCTTATATTAGGAGGGGGTACAATTTCCCCGTAGAAAAGTGACTGCCCTATTAAATCCTGCTAATATGAGAAGGGGGTACAATTTCCCCGTAGAAAAGTGACTGCCCCCTTACATCCTGCTTATATTATGAGGGGGTACAAATTCCCCGTAGAAAAGTGACTGCCCCCTTAAATCCTGCTTATATTAGGAGGGGGTAAAATTTCCCCGTAGAAAAGTGACTGCCCCTTTAAATCCTGCATATATTAGGAGGGGGTATAATTTCCCCGTAGAAAAGTGACTGCCCCTTTAAATCCTGCTTATATTATGAGGGGGTATAATTTCCCCGTAGAAAAGTGACTGACCTATTAGATCCTGTATATATGCGGAGGGGGTATAATTTCCACGTTGAAAAGTGACAGCCCCTTTAAATCCTGCTTATATTAGGAGGGGGTACAATTTCCCCGTAGAAAAGTGACTGCCCCCTTAAATCCTGCTTACATAAGGAGGGGGTATAATTTCCCCGTAGAAAAGTGACTGCCCTATTAAATCCTGCTAATATTAGAAGGGGGTACAATTTCCCCGCAGAAAAGTGACTGGCCCCTTATATCCTGCTTATATTAGGAGGGGGTTCAAATTCCCCGTAGAAAAGTGACTGCCCCCTTAAATCCTGCTTATATTAGGAGGGGGTATAATTTCCCCGTAGAAAAGTGACTGCCCCTTTAAATCCAGCTTATATTAGGAGGGGGTATAATTTCCCCGTAGAAAAGTGACTGCCCTATTAAATCCAGCTAATATGAGAGGGGGGTACAATTTCCCCGTAGAAAAGTGACTGCCCCCTTATATCCTGCTTATATTAGGAGGGGGTACAAATTCCCCGTAGAAAAATGACTGCCCCCTTAAATCCTGCTTATATTAGTAGGGGGTATAATTTCCCCGTATAAAAGTGACTGCCCCTTTAAATCCTGCTTATATTAGGAGGGGGTATAATTTCCCCGTACAAAAGTGACTGCCCGTTAAAATCCTGCTTATATTATAAGGGGGTATTTTTCCCCGTAGAAAAGTGACTGCCCTATTAAATCCTGCTAATATTAGAAGGGGGTACAATTTCCCCGTAGAAAAGTGACTGCCCCCTTATATCCTGCTAATATTAGGAGCGGGTACAAATTCCCCGTAGAAGAGTGACTGCCCCCTTAAATCCTGATTGTATTAGGAGGGGGATAATTTCCCCGTAGAAAAGTGACTGCCCTTTAAATCCTGCTTATATTAGGAGGGGGTAGAATTTCCACGTAGAAAAGTGACTGCCCTATTAAATCCTGCTAATATGAGAAGGGGGTACAATTTCCCCGTAGAAAAGTGACTGCCCCCTTATATCCTGCTTATATTAGGAGGGGGTACAAATTCCCCGTAGAAAAGTGACTGCCCCCTTAAATCCTGCTTATATTAGGAGGGGGTATAATTTCCCCGTATAAAAGTGACTGCCCCTTTAAATCCTGCTTATATTAGAAGGGGGTATAATTTCCCCGTAGAAAAGTGACTGCCCCTTTAAATCCTGCTTATATTATGAGGGGGTATAATTTCCCCGTAGAAAAGTTACTGCCCTATTAGATCCTGTATATATGCGGAGGGGGTATAATTTCCCCGTTGAAAAGTGACAGCCCCTTTAAATCCTGCTTATATTAGGAGGGGGTACAATTTCCCCGTAGAAAAGTGACTGCCCCCTTAAATCCTGCTTACATTAGGAGGGGGTATAATTTCCCCGTAGAAAAGTGACTGCCCTATTAAATCCTGCTTATATTTTGAGGGGGTACAAATTCCCCGTAGAAAAGTGACTGCCCCCTTAAATCCTGTATATATTAGGAGGGGGTATAATTTCCCCGTAGAAAAGTGACAGCCCCTTTAAATCCTGCTTATATTAGGAGGGGGTACAATTTCCCCGTAGAAAAGTGACTGCCCTATTAAATCCTGCTAATATGAGAAGGGGGTACAATTTCCCCGTAGAAAAGTGACTGCCCCCTTATATCCTGCTTATATTATGAGGTGGTACAAATTCACCGTAGAAAAGTGACTGCCCCCTTAAATCCTGCTTATATTAGGAGGGGGTATAATTTCCCCGTTGAAAAGTGACTGCCCCTTTAAATCCTGCTTATATTAGGAGGGGGTATAATTTCCCCGTAGAAAAGTGACTGCCCTATTAAATCCTGCAAATATTAGAAGGGGGTACAATTTCCCCGTAGAAAAGTGACTGCCCTATTAGATCCTCTATATATGCGGAGGGGGTATAATTTCCCCGTTGAAAAATGACAGCCCCTTTAAATCCTTCTTATATTAGGAGGGGGTACAATTTCCCCGTAGAAAAGTGACTGCCCCCTTAAATCCTGCTTACATTAGGAGGGGGTATAATTTCCCCGTATAAAAGTGACTGCCCTATTAAATCCTGCTTATATTAGGAGGGGGTACAAATTCCCCGTAGAAAAGTGACTGCCCCCTTAAATCTTGCTTATATTAGGAGGGGGTATAATTTCCCCGTAGAAAAGTGACTGCCCTATTAGATCCTGCTTATATTCGGAGGGGGTATAATTTCCCCGTTGAAAAGTGACTGCCCCCTTATATCCTGCTTATATTATGAGGGGGTACAAATTCCCCGTAGAAAAGTGACTGCCCCCTTAAATCCTGCTTATATTAGGAGGGGGTATAATTTCCCCGTAGAAAAGTGACTGCCCTATTAAATCCTGCTAATATTAGAAGGGGGTACAATTTCCCCGTAGAAAAGTGACTGCCCCCTTATATCCCGCTTATATTAGGAGGGGGTACAAATTCCCCGTAGAAAAGTGACTGCCCCCTTAAATCCTGCTTATATTAGGAGGGGGTAAAATTTCCCCGTAGAAAAGTGACTGCCCCCTTAAATCCTGCTTACATTAGGAGGGGGTATAATTTCCCCGTAGAAAAGTGACTGCCCTATTAAATCCTGCTAATATTAGAAGGGGGTACAATTTCCCCGTAGAAAAGTGAACGCCCCCTTATATCCTGCTTATTATAGGAGGGGGTACAAATTCCCCGTAGAAAAGTGACTGCCCCCTTAAATCCTGCTTATATTAGGAGGGGGTATAATTTCCCCGTAGATAAGTGACTGCCCCTTTAAATCCTGCTTATATTAGGAGGGGGTATAATTTCCCCGTAGAAAAGTGACTGCCCTATTAAATCCTGCTAATATGAGAAGGGGGTACAATTTCCCGTAGAAAAGTGACTGCCCCCTTATATACTGCTTATATTAGGAGGGGGTACAAATTCCCCGTAGAAAAGTGACTGCCCCTTAAATCCTGCTTATATTAGTAGGGGGAATAATTTCCCCGTATAAAAGTGACTGCCCCTTTAAATCCTGCTTATATTAGGAGGGGGTATAATTTCCCGTACAAAAGTGACTGCCCCTTTAAATCCTGCTTATATTAGGAGGGGGTATAATTTCCCCGTATAAAAGTGACTGCCCTATTAAATCCTGCTAATATTAGAAGGGGGTACAATTTCCCCGTAGAAAAGTGACTGCCCCCTTATATCCTGCTTATATTAGGAGGGGGTACAAATTCCCCGTAGAAGAGTGACTGCCCCTTAAATCCTGCTTATATTAGGAGGGGGATAATTTCCCCGTAGAAAAGTTACTGCCCCTTTAAATCCTGCTTATATTAAGAGGGGGTATAATTTCCCCGTAGAAAAGTGACTGCCCTATTAAATCCTGCTAATATGAGAAGGGGGTACAATTTCCCCGTAGAAAAGTGACTGCCCCCTTATATCCTGCTTATATTAGGAGCGGGTACAAATTCACCGTAGAAAAGTGACTGCCCCCTTATATCCTGCTTATATTAGGAGGGGGTATAATTTCCCCGTATAAAAGTGACTGCCCCTTTAAATCCTGCTTATATTAGGAGGGGGTATAATTTCCCCGTAGAAAAGTGACTGCCCTTTTAAATCCTGCTTATATTATGAGGGGGTATAATTTCCCCGTAGAAAAGTGACTGCCCTATTAGATCCTGTATATATGCGGAGGGTGTATAATTTCCCCGTTGAAAAGTGACAGCCCCTTTAAATCCTGCTTATATTAGGAGGGGGTACAATTTCCCCGTAGAAAAGTGACTGCCCCCTTATATCCTGCTTATATTAGGAGGGGGTTCAAATTCCCCGTAGAAAAGTGACTGCCCCCATAAATCCTGCTTATATTAGGAGGGGGTATAATTTCCCCGTAGAAAAGTGACTGCCCCTTTAAATCCAGCTTATATTAGGAGGGGGTATAATTTCCCCGTAGAAAAGTGACTGCCCTATTAAATCCAGCTAATATGAGAGGGGGGTACAATTTCCCCGTAGAAAAGTGACTGCCCCCTTATATCCTGCTTATATTAGGAGGGGGTACAAATTCCCCGTAGAAAAATGACTGCCCCCTTAAATCCTGCTTATATTAGTAGGGGGTATAATTTCCCCGTATAAAAGTGACTGCCCCTTTAAATACTGCTTATATTAGGAGGGGGTATAATTTCCCCGTACAAAAGTGACTGCCCGTTAAAATCCTGCTTATATTATAAGGGGGTATTTTTTCCCCGTAGAAAAGTGACTGCCCTATTAAATCCTGCTAATATTAGAAGGGGGTACAATTTCCCCGTAGAAAAGTGACTGCCCCCTTATATCCTGCTAATATTAGGAGGGGGTACAAATTCCCCGTAGAAGAGTGACTGCCCCCTTAAATCCTGATTGTATTAGGAGGGGTATAATTTCCCCGTAGAAAAGTGACTGCCCTTTAAATCCTGCTTATATTAGGAGGGGGTAGAATTTCCACGTAGAAAAGTGACTGCCCTATTAAATCCTGCTAATATGAGAAGGGGGTACAATTTCCCCGTAGAAAAGTGACTGCCCCCTTATATCCTGCTTATATTAGGAGGGGGTACAAATTCCCCGTAGAAAAGTGACTGCCCCCTTAAATCCTGCTTATATTAGGAGGGGGTATAATTTCCCCGTATAAAAGTGACTGCCCCTTTAAATCCTGCTTATATTAGAAGGGGGTATAATTTCCCCGTAGAAAAGTGACTGCCCCTTTAAATCCTGCTTATATTATGAGGGGGTATAATTTCCCCGTAGAAAAGTTACTGCCCTATTAGATCCTGTATATATGCGGAGGGGGTATAATTTCCCCGTTGAAAAGTGACAGCCCCTTTAAATCCTGCTTATATTAGGAGGGGGTACAATTTCCCCGTAGAAAAGTGACTGCCCCCTTAAATCCTGCTTACATTAGGAGGGGGTATAATTTCCCCGTAGAAAAGTGACTGCCCTATTAAATCCTGCTTATATTTTGAGGGGGTACAAATTCCCCGTAGAAAAGTGACTGCCCCCTTAAATCCTGTATATATTAGGAGGGGGTATAATTTCCCCGTAGAAAAGTGACAGCCCCTTTAAATCCTGCTTATATTAGGAGGGGGTACAATTTCCCCGTAGAAAAGTGACTGCCCTATTAAATCCTGCTAATATGAGAAGGGGGTACAATTTCCCCGTAGAAAAGTGACTGCCCCCTTATATCCTGCTTATATTATGAGGTGGTACAAATTCACCGTAGAAAAGTGACTGCCCCCTTAAATCCTGCTTATATTAGGAGGGGGTATAATTTCCCCGTTGAAAAGTGACTGCCCCTTTAAATCCTGCTTATATTAGGAGGGGGTATAATTTCCCCGTAGAAAAGTGACTGCCCTATTAAATCCTGCAAATATTAGAAGGGGGTACAATTTCCCCGTAGAAAAGTGACTGCCCTATTAGATCCTCTATATATGCGGAGGGGGTATAATTTCCCCGTTGAAAAATGACAGCCCCTTTAAATCCTTCTTATATTAGGAGGGGGTACAATTTCCCCGTAGAAAAGTGACTGCCCCCTTAAATCCTGCTTACATTAGGAGGGGGTATAATTTCCCCGTATAAAAGTGACTGCCCTATTAAATCCTGCTTATATTAGGAGGGGGTACAAATTCCCCGTAGAAAAGTGACTGCCCCCTTAAATCTTGCTTATATTAGGAGGGGATATAATTTCCCCGTAGAAAAGTGACTGCCCTATTAGATCCTGCTTATATTCGGAGGGGGTATAATTTCCCCGTTGAAAAGTGAAAGCCCCTTTAAATCCTGCTTATATTAGGAGGGGGTACAATTTCCCCGTAGAAAAGTGACTGCCCTATTAAATCCTGCTAATATGACAAAGGGGTACAATTTCCCCGTAGAAAAGTGACTGCCCCCTTATATCCTGCTTATATTATGAGGGGGTACAAATTCCCCGTAGAAAAGTGACTTCCCCCTTAAATCCTGCTTATATTAGGAGGGGGTATAATTTCCACGTAGAAAAGTGACTGCCCCTTTAAATCCTGCTTATATTAGGAGGGGGTATAATTTCCCCGTAGAAAAGTGACTGCCCTATTAAATCCTGCTAATATTAGAAGGGGGTACAATTTCCCCGTAGAAAAGTGACTGCCCCCTTATATCCCGCTTATATTAGGAGGGGGTACAAATTCCCCGTAGAAAAGTGACTGCCCCCTTAAATCCTGCTTATATTAGGAGCGGGTAAAATTTCCCCGTAGAAAAGTGACTGCCCCCTTAAATTCTGCTTACATTAGGAGGGGGTATAATTTCCCCGTAGAAAAGTGACTGCCCTATTAAATCCTGCTAATATTAGAAGGGGGTACAATTTCCCCGTAGAAAAGTGACTGCCCCCCTATATCCTGCTTATATTAGGAGGGGGTACAAATTCCCCGTAGAAAAGTGACTGCCCCCTTAAATCCTGCTTATATTAGGAGGGGGTATAATTTCCCCGTAGATAAGTGACTGCCCCTTTAAATCCTGCTTATATTAGGAGGGGGTATAATTTCCCCGTAGAAAAGTGACTGCCCTATTAAATCCTGCTAATATGAGAAGGGGGTACAATTTCCCGTAGAAAAGTGACTGCCCCCTTATATACTGCTTATATTAGGAGGGGGTACAAATTCCCCGTAGAAAAGTGACTGCCCCCTTAAATCCTGCTTATATTAGTAGGGGGAATAATTTCCCCGTATAAAAGTGACTGCCCCTTTAAATCCTGCTTATATTAGGAGGGGGTATAATTTCCCGTACAAAAGTGACTGCCCCTTTAAATCCTGCTTATATTAGGAGGGGGTATAATTTCCCCGTATAAAAGTGACTGCCCTATTAAATCCTGCTAATATTAGAAGGGGGTACAATTTCCCCGTAGAAAAGTGACTGCCCCCTTATATCCTGCTTATATTAGGAGGGGGTACAAATTCCCCGTAGAAGAGTGACTGCCCCCTTAAATCCTGCTTATATTAGGAGGGGGATAATTTCCCCGTAGAAAAGTGACTGCCCCTTTAAATCCTGCTTATATTAAGAGGGGGTATAATTTCCCCGTAGAAAAGTGACTGCCCTATTAAATCCTGCTAATATGAGAAGGGGGTACAATTTCCCCGTAGAAAAGTGACTGCCCCCTTATATCCTGCTTATATTAGGAGCGGGTACAAATTCACCGTAGAAAAGTGACTGCCCCCTTATATCCTGCTTATATTAGGAGGGGGTATAATTTCCCCGTATAAAAGTGACTGCCCCTTTAAATCCTGCTTATATTAGGAGGGGGTATAATTTCCCCGTAGAAAAGTGACTGCCCCTTTAAATCCTGCTTATATTATGAGGGGGTATAATTTCCCCGTAGAAAAGTGACTGCCCTATTAGATCCTGTATATATGCGGAGGGTGTATAATTTCCCCGTTGAAAAGTGACAGCCCCTTTAAATCCTGCTTATATTAGGAGGGGGTACAATTTCCCCGTAGAAAAGTGACTGCCCCCTTAAATCCTGCTTACAATAGGAGGGGGTATAATTTCCCCGTAGAAAAGTGACTGCCGCATTATATCCTGCTTATATTAGGAGGGGGTACAAATTCTTCGTAGAAAAGTGACTGCCCCCTTAAATCCTGCTTACATTATGAGGGGGTATAATTTCCCCGTAGAAAAGTGACTGCCCTATTAGATCCTGCTTATATTCGGAGGGGGTATAATTTCCCCGTTGAAAAGTGACAGCCCCTTTAAATCCTGCTTATATTAGGAGGGGGTACAATTTCCCCGTAGAAAAGTGACTGCCCTATTAAATCCTGCTAATATGAGAAGGGGGTACAATTTCCCCGTAGAAAAGTGACTGCCCCCCTACATCCTGCTTATATTATGAGGGGGTACAAATTCCCCGTAGAAAAGTGACTGCCCCCTTAAATCCTGCTTATATTAGGAGGGGGTATAATTTCCCCGTAGAAAAGTGACTGCCCCTTTAAATCCTGCTTATATTAGGAGGGGGTATAATTTCCCCGTAGAAAAGTGACTGCCCTATTAGATCCTGTATATATGCGGAGGGTGTATAATTTCCCCGTTGAAAAGTGACAGCCCCTTTAAATCCTGCTTATATTAGGAGGGGGTACAATTTCCCCGTAGAAAAGTGACTGCCCCCTTAAATCCTGCTTACAATAGGAGGGGGTATAATTTCCCCGTAGAAAAGTGACTGCCCCATTATATCCTGCTTATATTAGGAGGGGGTACAAATTCTTCGTATAAAAGTGACTGCCCCCTTAAATCCTGCTTACATTATGAGGGGGTATAATTTCCCCGTAGAAAAGTGACTGCCCTATTAGATCCTGCTTATATTCGGAGGGGGTATAATTTCCCCGTTGAAAAGTGACAGCCCCTTTAAATCCTGCTTATATTAGGAGGGGGTACAATTTCCCCGTAGAAAAGTGACTGCCCTATTAAATCCTGCTAATATGAGAAGGGGGTACAATTTCCCCGTAGAAAAGTGACTGCCCCCCTACATCCTGCTTATATTATGAGGGGGTACAAATTCCCCGTAGAAGAGTGACTGCCCCCTTAAATCCTGCTTATATTAGGAGGGGGATAATTTCCCCGTAGAAAAGTGACTGCCCCTTTAAATCCAGCTTATATTAGGAGGGGGTATAATTTCCCCGTAGAAAAGTGACTGCCCTATTAAATCCAGCTAATATGAGAGGGGGGTACAATTTCCCCGTAGAAAAGTGACTGCCCCCTTATATCCTGCTTATATTAGGAGGGGGTACAAATTCCCCGTAGAAAAATGACTGCCCCCTCAAATCCTGCTTATATTAGTAGGGGGTATAATTTCCCCGTATAAAAGTGACTGCCCCTTTAAATACTGCTTATATTAGGAGGGGGTATAATTTCCCCGTACAAAAGTGACTGCCCGTTAAAATCCTGCTTATATTATAAGGGGGTATTTTTTCCCCGTAGAAAAGTGACTGCCCTATTAAATCCTGCTAATATTAGAAGGGGGTACAATTTCCCCGTAGAAAAGTGACTGCCCCCTTATATCCTGCTAATATTAGGAGGGGGTACAAATTCCCCGTAGAAGAGTGACTGCCCCCTTAAATCCTGATTGTATTAGGAGGGGGATAATTTCCCCGTAGAAAAGTGACTGCCCTTTAAATCCTGCTTATATTAGGAGGGGGTAGAATTTCCACGTAGAAAAGTGACTGCCTTATTAAATCCTGCTAATATGAGAAGGGGGTACAATTTCCCCGTAGAAAAGTGACTGCCCCCTTATATCCTGCTTATATTAGGAGGGGGTACAAATTCCCCGTAGAAAAGTGACTGCCCCCTTAAATCCTGCTTATATTAGGAGGGGGTATAATTTCCCCGTATAAAAGTGACTGCCCCTTTAAATCCTGCTTATATTAGAAGGGGGTATAATTTCCCCGTAGAAAAGTAACTGCCCCTTTAAATCCTGCTTATATTATGAGGGGGTATAATTTCCCCGTAGAAAAGTTACTGCCCTATTAGATCCTGTATATATGCGGAGGGGGTATAATTTCCCCGTTGAAAAGTGACAGCCCCTTTAAATCCTGCTTATATTAGGAGGGGGTACAATTTCCCCGTATAAAAGTGACTGCCCCCTTAAATCCTGCTTACATTAGGAGGGGGTATAATTTCCCCGTAGAAAAGTGACTGCCCTATTAAATCCTGCTTATATTTTGAGGGGGTACAAATTCCCCGTAGAAAAGTGACTGCCCCCTTAAATCCTGTATATATTAGGAGGGGGTATAATTTCCCCGTAGAAAAGTGACAGCCCCTTTAAATCCTGCTTATATTAGGAGGGGGTACAATTTCCCCGTAGAAAAGTGACTGCCCTATTAAATCCTGCTAATATGAGAAGGGGGTACAATTTCCCCGTAGAAAAGTGACTGCCCCCTTATATCCTGCTTATATTATGAGGTGGTACAAATTCACCGTAGAAAAGTGACTGCCCCCTTAAATCCTGCTTTTATTAGGAGGGGGTATAATTTCCCCGTTGAAAAGTGACTGCCCCTTTAAATCCTGCTTATATTAGGAGGGGGTATAATTTCCCCGTAGAAAAGTGACTGCCCTATTAAATCCTGCTAATATTAGAAGGGGGTACAATTTCCCCGTAGAAAAGTGACTGCCCTATTAGATCCTCTATATATGCGGAGGGGGTATAATTTCCCCGTTGAAAAATGACAGCCCCTTTAAATCCTTCTTATATTAGGAGGGGGTACAATTTCCCCGTAGAAAAGTGACTGCCCCCTTAAATCCTGCTTACATTAGGAGGGGGTATAATTTCCCCGTATAAAAGTGACTGCCCTATTAAATCCTGCTTATATTAGGAGGGGGTACAAATTCCCCGTAGAAAAGTGACTGCCCCCTTAAATCTTGCTTATATTAGGAGGGGGTATAATTTCCCCGTAGAAAAGTGACTGCCCTATTAGATCCTGCTTATATTCGGAGGGGGTATAATTTCCCCGTTGAAAAGTGAAAGCCCCTTTAAATCCTGCTTATATTAGGAGGGGGTACAATTTCCCCGTAGAAAAGTGACTGCCCTATTAAATCCTGCTAATATGACAAAGGGGTACAATTTCCCCGTAGAAAAGTGACTGCCCCCTTATATCCTGCTTATATTATGAGGGGGTACAAATTCCCCGTAGAAAAGTGACTGCCCCCTTAAATCCTGCTTATATTAGGAGGGGGTATAATTTCCCCGTAGAAAAGTGACTGCCCCTTTAAATCCTGCTTATATTAGGAGGGGGTATAATTTCCCCGTAGAAAAGTGACTGCCCTATTAAATCCTGCTAATATTAGAAGGGGGTACAATTTCCCCGTAGAAAAGTGACTGCCCCCTTATATCCCGCTTATATTAGGAGGGGGTACAAATTCCCCGTAGAAAAGTGACTGCCCCCTTAAATCCTGCTTATATTAGGAGGGGGTATAATTTCCCCGTAGAAAAGGGACTGCCCCCTTAAATTCTGCTTACATTAGGAGGGGGTATAATTTCCCCGTAGAAAAGTGACTGCCCTATTAAATCCTGCTAATATTAGAAGGGGGTACAATTTCCCCGTAGAAAAGTGACTGCCCCCCTATATCCTGCTTATATTAGGAGGGGGTACAAATTCCCCGTAGAAAAGTGACTGCCCCCTTAAATCCTGCTTATATTAGGAGGGGGTATAATTTCCCCGTAGATAAGTGACTGCCCCTTTAAATCCTGCTTATATTAGGAGGGGGTATAATTTCCCCGTAGAAAAGTGACTGCCCTATTAAATCCTGCTAATATGAGAAGGGGGTACAATTTCCCGTAGAAAAGTGACTGCCCCCTTATATACTGCTTATATTAGGAGGGGGTACAAATTCCCCGTAGAAAAGTGACTGCCCCCTTAAATCCTGCTTATATTAGTAGGGGGAATAATTTCCCCGTATAAAAGTGACTGCCCCTTTAAATCCTGCTTATATTAGGAGGGGGTATAATTTCCCGTACAAAAGTGACTGCCCCTTTAAATCCTGCTTATATTAGGAGGGGGTATAATTTCCCCGTAGAAAAGTGACTGCCCCCTTATATCCTGCTTATATTAGGAGCGGGTACAAATTCACCGTAGAAAAGTGACTGCCCCCTTATATCCTGCTTATATTAGGAGGGGGTATAATTTCCCCGTATAAAAGTGACTGCCCCTTTAAATCCTGCTTATATTAGGAGGGGGTATAATTTCCCCGTAGAAAAGTGACTGCCCCTTTAAATCCTGCTTATATTATGAGGGGGTATAATTTCCCCGTAGAAAAGTGACTGCCCTATTAGATCCTGTATATATGCGGAGGGTGTATAATTTCCCCGTTGAAAAGTGACAGCCCCTTTAAATCCTGCTTATATTAGGAGGGGGTACAATTTCCCCGTAGAAAAGTGACTGCCCCCTTAAATCCTGCTTACAATAGGAGGGGGTATAATTTCCCCGTAGAAAAGTGACTGCCCCATTATATCCTGCTTATATTAGGAGGGGGTACAAATTCTTCGTAGAAAAGTGACTGCCCCCTTAAATCCTGCTTACATTATGAGGGGGTATAATTTCCCCGTAGAAAAGTGACTGCCCTATTAGATCCTGCTTATATTCGGAGGGGGTATAATTTCCCCGTTGAAAAGTGACAGCCCCTTTAAATCCTGCTTATATTAGGAGGGGGTACAATTTCCCCGTAGAAAAGTGACTGCCCTATTAAATCCTGCTAATATGAGAAGGGGGTACAATTTCCCCGTAGAAAAGTGACTGCCCCCCTACATCCTGCTTATATTATGAGGGGGTACAAATTCCCCGTAGAAAAGTGACTGCCCCCTTAAATCCTGCTTATATTAGGAGGGGGTATAATTTCCCCGTAGAAAAGTGACTGCCCCTTTAAATCCTGCTTATATTAGGAGGGGGTATAATTTCCCCATAGAAAAGTGACTGCCCTATTAAATCCTGCTAATATTAGAAGGGGGTACAATTTTCCCGTAGAAAAATGACTGCCCCCTTATATCCTGCTTATATTAGGAGGGGGTACAAATTCCCCGTAGAAAAGTGACTGCCCCCTTAAATCCTGCTTATATTAGGAGGGGGTAAAATTTCCCCGTAGAAAAGTGACTGCCCCCTTAAATCCTGCTTACATTAGGAGGGGGTATAATTTCCCCGTAGAAAAGTGACTGCCCCTTTAAATCCTGCTAATATTAGAAGGGGGTACAAATTCCCCGTAGAAAAGTGACTGCCCCCTTAAATCCTGCTTATATTAGGAGGGGGTATAATTTCCACGTAGATGAGTGACTGCCCCTTTAAATCCTGCTTATATTAGGAGGGGGTATAATTTCCCCGTAGAAAAGTGACTGCCCTATTAAATCCTGCTAATATGAGAAGGGGGTACAATTTCTCGTAGAAAAGTCACTGCCCCCTTATATACTGCTTATATTAGGAGGGGGTACAAATTCCCCGTAGAAAAGTGACTGCCCCCTTAAATCCTGCTTATATTAGTAGGGGGTATAATTTCCCCGTATAAAAGTGACTGCCCCTTTAAATCCTGCTTATATTAGGAGGGGGTATAATTTCCCCGTAGAAAAGTAACTGCCTATTAAATCCTGCTAATATGAGAAGGGGGTTCAATTTCCCCGTAGAAAAGTGACTGCCCCTTTAAATCCTCCTTATATTAGGAGGGGGTATAATTTCCCCGTAGAAAAGTGACTGCCCCTTTAAATCCTGCTTATATTATGAGGGGGTATAATTTCCACGTAGAAAAGTGACTGCCCAATTAAATCCTGCTAATATTAGAAGGGGGTACAACTTCCCCGTAGAAAAGTGACTGCCCCCTTATATCCTGCTTATATTAGGAGGGGGTACAAATTCCCCGTAGAAAAGTGACTGCCCCCTTAAATCCTGCTTATATTAGGAGGGGGTAAAATTTCCCCGTTGAAAAGTGACTGCCCCCTTAAATCCTGCTTACATTAGGAGGGGGTATAATTTCCCCGTAGAAAGTGACTGCCCTATTAAATCCTGCTTATATTAGGAGGGGGTACAAATTCCCCGTAGAAAAGTGACTGCCCCCTTAAATCCTGCTTACATTAGGAGGGGGTATAATTTCCCCGTAGAAAAGTGACTTCTCTATTAGATCCTGCTTATATTCGGAGGGGGTATAATTTCCCCGTTGAAAAGTGACAGCCCCTTTAAATCCTGCTTATATTAGGAGGGGGTACAATTTCCCCGTAGAAAAGTGACTGCCCTATTAAATCCTGCTAATATGACAAGGGGGTACAATTTCCCCGTAGAAAAGTGACTGCCCCCTTATATCCTGCTTATATTATGAGGGGGTACAAATTTCCCGTAGAAAAGTGACTGCCCCCTTAAATCCTGCTTATATTAGGAGGGGGTATAATTTCCCCGTAGATAAGTGACTGCCCCTTTAAATCCTGCTTATATTATGAGGGGGTATAATTTCCCCGTAGAAAAGTGACTGTCCTATTAAATCCTGCTAATATGAGAAGGGGGTACAATTTCCCGTAGAAAAGTGACTGCCCCCTTATAAACTGCTTATATTAGGAGGGGGTACAAATTCCCCGTAGAAAAGTGACTGCCCCCTTAAATCCTGCTTATATTAGTAGGGGGAATAATTTCCCCGTATAAAAGTGACTACCCCTTTAAATCCTGCTTATATTAGGAGGGGGTATAATTTCCCCGTACAAAAGTGACTGCCCCTTTAAATCCTGCTTATATTAGGAGGGGGTATAATTTCCCCGTGTAAAAGTGACTGCCCTATTAAATCCTGCTAATATTAGAAGGGGGTACAATTTCCCCGTAGAAAAGTGACTGCCCTCTTATATCCTGCTTATATTAGGAGGGGGTACAAATTCCCTGTAGAAGAGTGACTGCCCCCTTAAATCCTGCTTTTATTAGGAGGGGGATAATTTCCCCGTAGAAAAGTGACTGCCCCTTTAAATCCTGCTTATATTAGGAGGGGGTACAATTTCCCCGTAGAAAAGTGACTGCCCCCTTATATCCTGCTTATATTAGGAGCGGGTACAAATTCACCGTAGAAAAGTGACTGCCCCCTTATATCCTGCTTATATTAGGAGGGGGTATAATTTCCCCGTATAAAAGTGACTGCCCCTTTAAATCCTGCTTATATTAGGAGGGGGTATAATTTCCCCGTAGAAAAGTGACTGCCCCTTTAAATCCTGCTTATATTATGAGGGGGTATAATTTCCCCGTAGAAAAGTGACTGCCCTATTAGATCCTGTATATATGCGGAGGGTGTATAATTTCCCCGTTGAAAAGTGACAGCCCCTTTAAATCCTGCTTATATTAGGAGGGGGTACAATTTCCCCGTAGAAAAGTGACTGCCCCCTTAAATCCTGCTTACAATAGGAGGGGGTATAATTTCCCCGTAGAAAAGTGACTGCCCCATTATATCCTGCTTATATTAGGAGGGGGTACAAATTCTTCGTAGAAAAGTGACTGCCCCCTTAAATCCTGCTTACATTATGAGGGGGTATAATTTCCCCGTAGAAAAGTGACTGCCCTATTAGATCCTGCTTATATTCGGAGGGGGTATAATTTCCCCGTTGAAAAGTGACAGCCCCTTTAAATCCTGCTTATATTAGGAGGGGGTACAATTTCCCCGTAGAAAAGTGACTGCCCTATTAAATCCTGCTAATATGAGAAGGGGGTACAATTTCCCCGTAGAAAAGTGACTGCCCCCCTACATCCTGCTTATATTATGAGGGGGTACAAATTCCCCGTAGAAAAGTGACTGCCCCCTTAAATCCTGCTTATATTAGGAGGGGGTATAATTTCCCCGTAGAAAAGTGACTGCCCCTTTAAATCCTGCTTATATTAGGAGGGGGTATAATTTCCCCGTAGAAAAGTGACTGCCCTATTAGATCCTGTATATATGCGGAGGGTGTATAATTTCCCCGTTGAAAAGTGACAGCCCCTTTAAATCCTGCTTATATTAGGAGGGGGTACAATTTCCCCGTAGAAAAGTGACTGCCCCCTTAAATCCTGCTTACAATAGGAGGGGGTATAATTTCCCCGTAGAAAAGTGACTGCCCCATTATATCCTGCTTATATTAGGAGGGGGTACAAATTCTTCGTATAAAAGTGACTGCCCCCTTAAATCCTGCTTACATTATGAGGGGGTATAATTTCCCCGTAGAAAAGTGACTGCCCTATTAGATCCTGCTTATATTCGGAGGGGGTATAATTTCCCCGTTGAAAAGTGACAGCCCCTTTAAATCCTGCTTATATTAGGAGGGGGTACAATTTCCCCGTAGAAAAGTGACTGCCCTATTAAATCCTGCTAATATGAGAAGGGGGTACAATTTCCCCGTAGAAAAGTGACTGCCCCCCTACATCCTGCTTATATTATGAGGGGGTACAAATTCCCCGTAGAAGAGTGACTGCCCCCTTAAATCCTGCTTATATTAGGAGGGGGATAATTTCCCCGTAGAAAAGTGACTGCCCCTTTAAATCCAGCTTATATTAGGAGGGGGTATAATTTCCCCGTAGAAAAGTGACTGCCCTATTAAATCCAGCTAATATGAGAGGGGGGTACAATTTCCCCGTAGAAAAGTGACTGCCCCCTTATATCCTGCTTATATTAGGAGGGGGTACAAATTCCCCGTAGAAAAATGACTGCCCCCTCAAATCCTGCTTATATTAGTAGGGGGTATAATTTCCCCGTATAAAAGTGACTGCCCCTTTAAATACTGCTTATATTAGGAGGGGGTATAATTTCCCCGTACAAAAGTGACTGCCCGTTAAAATCCTGCTTATATTATAAGGGGGTATTTTTTCCCCGTAGAAAAGTGACTGCCCTATTAAATCCTGCTAATATTAGAAGGGGGTACAATTTCCCCGTAGAAAAGTGACTGCCCCCTTATATCCTGCTAATATTAGGAGGGGGTACAAATTCCCCGTAGAAGAGTGACTGCCCCCTTAAATCCTGATTGTATTAGGAGGGGGATAATTTCCCCGTAGAAAAGTGACTGCCCTTTAAATCCTGCTTATATTAGGAGGGGGTAGAATTTCCACGTAGAAAAGTGACTGCCTTATTAAATCCTGCTAATATGAGAAGGGGGTACAATTTCCCCGTAGAAAAGTGACTGCCCCCTTATATCCTGCTTATATTAGGAGGGGGTACAAATTCCCCGTAGAAAAGTGACTGCCCCCTTAAATCCTGCTTATATTAGGAGGCGGTATAATTTCCCCGTATAAAAGTGACTGCCCCTTTAAATCCTGCTTATATTAGAAGGGGGTATAATTTCCCCGTAGAAAAGTAACTGCCCCTTTAAATCCTGCTTATATTATGAGGGGGTATAATTTCCCCGTAGAAAAGTTACTGCCCTATTAGATCCTGTATATATGCGGAGGGGGTATAATTTCCCCGTTGAAAAGTGACAGCCCCTTTAAATCCTGCTTATATTAGGAGGGGGTACAATTTCCCCGTATAAAAGTGACTGCCCCCTTAAATCCTGCTTACATTAGGAGGGGGTATAATTTCCCCGTAGAAAAGTGACTGCCCTATTAAATCCTGCTTATATTTTGAGGGGGTACAAATTCCCCGTAGAAAAGTGACTGCCCCCTTAAATCCTGTATATATTAGGAGGGGGTATAATTTCCCCGTAGAAAAGTGACAGCCCCTTTAAATCCTGCTTATATTAGGAGGGGGTACAATTTCCCCGTAGAAAAGTGACTGCCCTATTAAATCCTGCTAATATGAGAAGGGGGTACAATTTCCCCGTAGAAAAGTGACTGCCCCCTTATATCCTGCTTATATTATGAGGTGGTACAAATTCACCGTAGAAAAGTGACTGCCCCCTTAAATCCTGCTTTTATTAGGAGGGGGTATAATTTCCCCGTTGAAAAGTGACTGCCCCTTTAAATCCTGCTTATATTAGGAGGGGGTATAATTTCCCCGTAGAAAAGTGACTGCCCTATTAAATCCTGCTAATATTAGAAGGGGGTACAATTTCCCCGTAGAAAAGTGACTGCCCTATTAGATCCTCTATATATGCGGAGGGGGTATAATTTCCCCGTTGAAAAATGACAGCCCCTTTAAATCCTTCTTATATTAGGAGGGGGTACAATTTCCCCGTAGAAAAGTGACTGCCCCCTTAAATCCTGCTTACATTAGGAGGGGGTATAATTTCCCCGTATAAAAGTGACTGCCCTATTAAATCCTGCTTATATTAGGAGGGGGTACAAATTCCCCGTAGAAAAGTGACTGCCCCCTTAAATCTTGCTTATATTAGGAGGGGGTATAATTTCCCCGTAGAAAAGTGACTGCCCTATTAGATCCTGCTTATATTCGGAGGGGGTATAATTTCCCCGTTGAAAAGTGAAAGCCCCTTTAAATCCTGCTTATATTAGGAGGGGGTACAATTTCCCCGTAGAAAAGTGACTGCCCTATTAAATCCTGCTAATATGACAAAGGGGTACAATTTCCCCGTAGAAAAGTGACTGCCCCCTTATATCCTGCTTATATTATGAGGGGGTACAAATTCCCCGTAGAAAAGTGACTGCCCCCTTAAATCCTGCTTATATTAGGAGGGGGTATAATTTCCCCGTAGAAAAGTGACTGCCCCTTTAAATCCTGCTTATATTAGGAGGGGGTATAATTTCCCCGTAGAAAAGTGACTGCCCTATTAAATCCTGCTAATATTAGAAGGGGGTACAATTTCCCCGTAGAAAAGTGACTGCCCCCTTATATCCCGCTTATATTAGGAGGGGGTACAAATTCCCCGTAGAAAAGTGACTGCCCCCTTAAATCCTGCTTATATTAGGAGGGGGTATAATTTCCCCGTAGAAAAGGGACTGCCCCCTTAAATTCTGCTTACATTAGGAGGGGGTATAATTTCCCCGTAGAAAAGTGACTGCCCTATTAAATCCTGCTAATATTAGAAGGGGGTACAATTTCCCCGTAGAAAAGTGACTGCCCCCCTATATCCTGCTTATATTAGGAGGGGGTACAAATTCCCCGTAGAAAAGTGACTGCCCCCTTAAATCCTGCTTATATTAGGAGGGGGTATAATTTCCCCGTAGATAAGTGACTGCCCCTTTAAATCCTGCTTATATTAGGAGGGGGTATAATTTCCCCGTAGAAAAGTGACTGCCCTATTAAATCCTGCTAATATGAGAAGGGGGTACAATTTCCCGTAGAAAAGTGACTGCCCCCTTATATACTGCTTATATTAGGAGGGGGTACAAATTCCCCGTAGAAAAGTGACTGCCCCCTTAAATCCTGCTTATATTAGTAGGGGGAATAATTTCCCCGTATAAAAGTGACTGCCCCTTTAAATCCTGCTTATATTAGGAGGGGGTATAATTTCCCGTACAAAAGTGACTGCCCCTTTAAATCCTGCTTATATTAGGAGGGGGTATAATTTCCCCGTAGAAAAGTGACTGCCCCCTTATATCCTGCTTATATTAGGAGCGGGTACAAATTCACCGTAGAAAAGTGACTGCCCCCTTATATCCTGCTTATATTAGGAGGGGGTATAATTTCCCCGTATAAAAGTGACTGCCCCTTTAAATCCTGCTTATATTAGGAGGGGGTATAATTTCCCCGTAGAAAAGTGACTGCCCCTTTAAATCCTGCTTATATTATGAGGGGGTATAATTTCCCCGTAGAAAAGTGACTGCCCTATTAGATCCTGTATATATGCGGAGGGTGTATAATTTCCCCGTTGAAAAGTGACAGCCCCTTTAAATCCTGCTTATATTAGGAGGGGGTACAATTTCCCCGTAGAAAAGTGACTGCCCCCTTAAATCCTGCTTACAATAGGAGGGGGTATAATTTCCCCGTAGAAAAGTGACTGCCCCATTATATCCTGCTTATATTAGGAGGGGGTACAAATTCTTCGTAGAAAAGTGACTGCCCCCTTAAATCCTGCTTACATTATGAGGGGGTATAATTTCCCCGTAGAAAAGTGACTGCCCTATTAGATCCTGCTTATATTCGGAGGGGGTATAATTTCCCCGTTGAAAAGTGACAGCCCCTTTAAATCCTGCTTATATTAGGAGGGGGTACAATTTCCCCGTAGAAAAGTGACTGCCCTATTAAATCCTGCTAATATGAGAAGGGGGTACAATTTCCCCGTAGAAAAGTGACTGCCCCCCTACATCCTGCTTATATTATGAGGGGGTACAAATTCCCCGTAGAAAAGTGACTGCCCCCTTAAATCCTGCTTATATTAGGAGGGGGTATAATTTCCCCGTAGAAAAGTGACTGCCCCTTTAAATCCTGCTTATATTAGGAGGGGGTATAATTTCCCCATAGAAAAGTGACTGCCCTATTAAATCCTGCTAATATTAGAAGGGGGTACAATTTTCCCGTAGAAAAATGACTGCCCCCTTATATCCTGCTTATATTAGGAGGGGGTACAAATTCCCCGTAGAAAAGTGACTGCCCCCTTAAATCCTGCTTATATTAGGAGGGGGTAAAATTTCCCCGTAGAAAAGTGACTGCCCCCTTAAATCCTGCTTACATTAGGAGGGGGTATAATTTCCCCGTAGAAAAGTGACTGCCCCTTTAAATCCTGCTAATATTAGAAGGGGGTACAAATTCCCCGTAGAAAAGTGACTGCCCCCTTAAATCCTGCTTATATTAGGAGGGGGTATAATTTCCACGTAGATGAGTGACTGCCCCTTTAAATCCTGCTTATATTAGGAGGGGGTATAATTTCCCCGTAGAAAAGTGACTGCCCTATTAAATCCTGCTAATATGAGAAGGGGGTACAATTTCTCGTAGAAAAGTCACTGCCCCCTTATATACTGCTTATATTAGGAGGGGGTACAAATTCCCCGTAGAAAAGTGACTGCCCCCTTAAATCCTGCTTATATTAGTAGGGGGTATAATTTCCCCGTATAAAAGTGACTGCCCCTTTAAATCCTGCTTATATTAGGAGGGGGTATAATTTCCCCGTAGAAAAGTAACTGCCTATTAAATCCTGCTAATATGAGAAGGGGGTTCAATTTCCCCGTAGAAAAGTGACTGCCCCTTTAAATCCTCCTTATATTAGGAGGGGGTATAATTTCCCCGTAGAAAAGTGACTGCCCCTTTAAGTCCTGCTTATATTATGAGGGGGTATAATTTCCACGTAGAAAAGTGACTGCCCAATTAAATCCTGCTAATATTAGAAGGGGGTACAACTTCCCCGTAGAAAAGTGACTGCCCCCTTATATCCTGCTTATATTAGGAGGGGGTACAAATTCCCCGTAGAAAAGTGACTGCCCCCTTAAATCCTGCTTATATTAGGAGGGGGTAAAATTTCCCCGTTGAAAAGTGACTGCCCCCTTAAATCCTGCTTACATTAGGAGGGGGTATAATTTCCCCGTAGAAAGTGACTGCCCTATTAAATCCTGCTTATATTAGGAGGGGGTACAAATTCCCCGTAGAAAAGTGACTGCCCCCTTAAATCCTGCTTACATTAGGAGGGGGTATAATTTCCCCGTAGAAAAGTGACTTCCCTATTAGATCCTGCTTATATTCGGAGGGGGTATAATTTCCCCGTTGAAAAGTGACAGCCCCTTTAAATCCTGCTTATATTAGGAGGGGGTACAATTTCCCCGTAGAAAAGTGACTGCCCTATTAAATCCTGCTAATATGACAAGGGGGTACAATTTCCCCGTAGAAAAGTGACTGCCCCCTTATATCCTGCTTATATTATGAGGGGGTACAAATTTCCCGTAGAAAAGTGACTGCCCCCTTAAATCCTGCTTATATTAGGAGGGGGTATAATTTCCCCGTAGATAAGTGACTGCCCCTTTAAATCCTGCTTATATTATGAGGGGGTATAATTTCCCCGTAGAAAAGTGACTGTCCTATTAAATCCTGCTAATATGAGAAGGGGGTACAATTTCCCGTAGAAAAGTGACTGCCCCCTTATAAACTGCTTATATTAGGAGGGGGTACAAATTCCCCGTAGAAAAGTGACTGCCCCCTTAAATCCTGCTTATATTAGTAGGGGGAATAATTTCCCCGTATAAAAGTGACTACCCCTTTAAATCCTGCTTATATTAGGAGGGGGTATAATTTCCCCGTACAAAAGTGACTGCCCCTTTAAATCCTGCTTACATTAGGAGGGGGTATAATTTCCCCGTGTAAAAGTGACTGCCCTATTAAATCCTGCTAATATTAGAAGGGGGTACAATTTCCCCGTAGAAAAGTGACTGCCCTCTTATATCCTGCTTATATTAGGAGGGGGTACAAATTCCCTGTAGAAGAGTGACTGCCCCCTTAAATCCTGCTTTTATTAGGAGGGGGATAATTTCCCCGTAGAAAAGTGACTGCCCCTTTAAATCCTGCTTATATTAGGAGGGGGTATAATTTCCCCGTAAAAAAGTGACTGCCCTATTAAATCCTGCTAATATGAGAAGGGGGTACAATTTCCCCGTAGAAAAGTGACTGCCCCCTTATATCCTGCTTATATTAGGAGGGGGTACAAATTCACCTTAGAAAAGTGACTGCCCCCTTAAATCCTGCTTATATTAGGAGGGGGTATAATTTCCACGTATAAAAGTGACTGCCCCTTTAAATCCTGCTTATATTAGGAGAGGGTATAATTTCCCCGTAGAAAAGTGACTGCCCCTTTAAATCCTGCTTATATTATGAGGGGGTATAATTTCCCCGTAGAAAAGTGACAGCCCTATTAGATCGGGTATATATGCGGAGGGTGTATAATTTCCCCGTTGAAAAGTGACAGCCCCTTTAAATCCTGCTTATATTAGGAGGGGGTACAATTTCCCCGTAGAAAAGTGACTGCCCCCTTAAATCCTGCTTACATTAGGAGGGGGTATAATTTCCCCGTAGAAAAGTGACTGCCCTATTAAATCCTGCTTATATTAGGAGGGGGTACAAATTCCCCGTAGAAAAGTGACTGCCCCCTTAAATCCTGCTTACATTAGGAGGGGGTATAATTTCCCCGTAGAAAAGTGACTGCCCTATTAGATCCTGCTTATGTTCGGAGGGGGTATAATTTCCCCGTTGAAAAGTGACAGCCCCTTTAAATCCTGCTTATATTAGGAGGGGGTACAATTTCCCCGTAGAAAAGTGACTGCCCTATTAAATCCTGCTAATATGAGAAGGGGGTACAATTTCCCCGTAGAAAAGTGACTGCCCCCTTATATCCTGCTTATATTATGAGGGGGTACAAATTCCCCGTAGAAAAGTGACTGCCCCCTTAAATCCTGCTTATATTAGGAGGGGGTATAATTTCCCCGTAGAAAAGTGACTGCCCCTTTAAATCCTGCTTATAGTAGGAGGGGGTATAATTTCCCCGTAGAAAAGTGACTGCCCTATTAAATCCTGCTAATATTAGAAGGGGGTACAATTTCCCCGTAGAAAAGTGACTGCCCCCTTATATCCTGCTTATATTAGGAGGGGGTACAAATTCCCCGTAGAAAAGTGACTGCCCCCTTAAATCCTGCTTATATTAGGAGGGTGTAAAATTTCCCCGTAGAAAAGTGACTGCCCCCTTAAATCCTGCTTACATTAGGAGGGGGTATAATTTCCCCGTAGAAAAGTGACTGCCCTATTAAATCCTGCTAATATTAGAAGGGGGTACAATTTCCCCGTAGAAAAGTGACTGCCCCCTTATATCCTGCTTATATTAGGAGGGGGTACAAATTCCCCGTAGAAAAGTGACTGCCCCCTTAAATCCTGCTTATATTAGGAGGGGGTATAATTTCCACGTAGATAAGTGACTGCCCCTTTAAATCCTGCTTATATTAGGAGGGGGTATAATTTCCCCGTAGAAAAGTGACTGCCCTATTAAATCCTGCTAATATGAGAAGGGGGTACAATTTCCCGTAGAAAAGTGACTGCCCCCTTATATACTGCTTATATTAGGAGGGGGTACAAATTCCCCGTAGAAAAGTGACTGCCCCCTTAAATCCTGCTTATGTTAGTAGGGGGTATAATTTCAACGTATAAAAGTGACTGCTCCTATAAATCCTGATTATATTAGGAGGGGGTATAATTTCCCCGTACAAAAGTGACTGCCCCTTTAAATCCTGCTTATATTATCAGGGGGTATAATTTCCCCGTAGAAAAGTAACTGCCCTATTAGATCCTGCTTATATTCGGAGGGGGTATAATTTCCCCGTAGAAAAGTGACTGCCCCTTTAAATCTTGCTAATATTAGAAGGGGGTACAAATTCCCCGTAGAAAAGTGACTGCCCCCTTAAATCCTGCTTATATTAGGAGGGGGTATAATTTCCACGTAGATGAGTGACTGCCCCTTTAAATCCTGCTTATATTAGGAGGGGGTATAATTTCCCCGTAGAAAAGTGACTGCCCTATTAAATCCTGCTAATATGAGAAGGGGGTACAATTTCTCGTAGAAAAGTCACTGCCCCCTTATATACTGCTTATATTAGGAGGGGGTACAAATTCCCCGTAGAAAAGTGACTGCCCCCTTAAATCCTGCTTATATTAGTAGGGGGTATAATTTCCCCGTATAAAAGTGACTGCCCCTTTAAATCCTGCTTATATTAGGAGGGGGTATAATTTCCCCGTAGAAAAGTAACTGCCTATTAAATCCTGCTAATATGAGAAGGGGGTTCAATTTCCCCGTAGAAAAGTGACTGCCCCTTTAAATCCTCCTTATATTAGGAGGGGGTATAATTTCCCCGTAGAAAAGTGACTGCCCCTTTAAATCCTGCTTATATTATGAGGGGGTATAATTTCCACGTAGAAAAGTGACTGCCCAATTAAATCCTGCTAATATTAGAAGGTGGTACAACTTCCCCGTAGAAAAGTGACTGCCCCCTTATATCCTGCTTATATTAGGAGGGGGTACAAATTCCCCGTAGAAAAGTGACTGCCCCCTTAAATCCTGCTTATATTAGGAGGGGGTAAAATTTCCCCGTTGAAAAGTGACTGCCCCCTTAAATCCTGCTTACATTAGGAGGGGGTATAATTTCCCCGTAGAAAAGTGACTGCCCTATTAAATCCTGCTTATATTAGGAGGGGGTACAAATTCCCCGTAGAAAAGTGACTGCCCCCTTAAATCCTGCTTACATTAGGAGGGGGTATAATTTCCCCGTAGAAAAGTGACTGCCCTATTAGATCCTGCTTATATTCGGAGGGGGTATAATTTCCCCGTTGAAAAGTGACAGCCCCTTTAAATCCTGCTTATATTAGGAGGGGGTACAATTTCCCCGTAGAAAAGTGACTGCCCTATTAAATCCTGCTAATATGACAAGGGGGTACAATTTCCCCGTAGAAAAGTGACTGCCCCCTTATATCCTGCTTATATTATGAGGGGGTACAAATTTCCCGTAGAAAAGTGACTGCCCCCTTAAATCCTGCTTATATTAGGAGGGGGTATAATTTCCCCGTAGATAAGTGACTGCCCCTTTAAATCCTGCTTAAATTATGAGGGGGTATAATTTCCCCGTAGAAAAGTGACTGTCCTATTAAATCCTACTAATATGAGAAGGGGGTACAATTACCCGTAGAAAAGTGACTGCCCCCTTATAAACTGCTTATATTAGGAGGGGGTACAAATTCCCCGTAGAAAAGTGACTGCCCCCTTAAATCCTGCTTATATTAGTAGGGGGAATAATTTCGCCGTATAAAAGTGACTACCCCTTTAAATCCTGCTTATATTAGGAGGGGGTATAATTTCCCCGTACAAAAGTGACTGCCCCTTTAAATCCTGCTTATATTATGAGGGGGTATAATTTCCACGTAGAAAAGTGACTGCCCAATTAAATCCTGCTAATATTAGAAGGGGGTACAACTTCCCCGTAGAAAAGTGACTGCCCCCTTATATCCTGCTTATATTAGGAGGGGGTACAAATTCCCCGTAGAAAAGTGACTGCCCCCTTAAATCCTGCTTATATTAGGAGGGGGTAAAATTTCCCCGTTGAAAAGTGACTGCCCCCTTAAATCCTGCTTACATTAGGAGGGGGTATAATTTCCCCGTAGAAAAGTGACTGCCCTATTAAATCCTGCTTATATTAGGAGGGGGTACAAATTCCCCGTAGAAAAGTGACTGCCCCCTTAAATCCTGCTTACATTAGGAGGGGGTATAATTTCCCCGTAGAAAAGTGACTGCCCTATTAGATCCTGCTTATATTCGGAGGGGGTATAATTTCCCCGTTGAAAAGTGACAGCCCCTTTAAATCCTGCTTATATTAGGAGGGGGTACAATTTCCCCGTAGAAAAGTGACTGCCCTATTAAATCCTGCTAATATGACAAGGGGGTACAATTTCCCCGTAGAAAAGTGACTGCCCCCTTATATCCTGCTTATATTATGAGGGGGTACAAATTTCCCGTAGAAAAGTGACTGCCCCCTTAAATCCTGCTTATATTAGGAGGGGGTATAATTTCCCCGTAGATAAGTGACTGCCCCTTTAAATCCTGCTTATATTATGAGGGGGTATAATTTCCCCGTAGAAAAGTGACTGTCCTATTAAATCCTGCTAATATGAGAAGGGGGAACAATTTCCCGTAGAAAAGTGACTGCCCCCTTATAAACTGCTTATATTAGGAGGGGGTACAAATTCCCCGTAGAAAAGTGACTGCCCCCTTAAATCCTGCTTATATTAGTAGGGGGAATAATTTCCCCGTATAAAAGTGACTACCCCTTTAAATCCTGCTTATATTAGGAGGGGGTATAATTTCCCCGTACAAAAGTGACTGCCCCTTTAAATCCTGCTTATATTAGGAGGGGGTATAATTTCCCCGTATAAAAGTGACTGCCCTATTAAATCCTGCTAATATTAGAAGGGGGTACAATTTCCCCGTAGAAAAGTGACTGCCCTCTTATATCCTGCTTATATTAGGAGGGGGTACAAATTCCCTGTAGAAGAGTGACTGCCCCCTTAAATCCTGCTTTTATTAGGAGGGGGATAATTTCCCCGTAGAAAAGTGACTGCCCCTTTAAATCCTGCTTATATTAGGAGGGGGTATAATTTCCCCGTAAAAAAGTGACTGCCCTATTAAATCCTGCTAATATGAGAAGGGGGTACAATTTCCCCGTAGAAAAGTGACTGCCCCCTTATATCCTGCTTATATTAGGAGGGGGTACAAATTCACCTTAGAAAAGTGACTGCCCCCTTAAATCCTGCTTATATTAGGAGGGGGTATAATTTCCACGTATAAAAGTGACTGCCCCTTTAAATCCTGCTTATATTAGGAGAGGGTATAATTTCCCCGTAGAAAAGTGACTGCCAGTTTAAATCCTGCTTATATTATGAGGGGGTATAATTTCCCCGTAGAAAAGTGACTGCCCTATTAGATCGGGTATATATGCGGAGGGTGTATAATTTCCCCGTTGAAAAGTGACAGCCCCTTTAAATCCTGCTTATATTAGGAGGGGGTACAATTTCCCCGTAGAAAAGTGACTGCCCCCTTAAATCCTGCTTACATTAGGAGGGGGTATAATTTCCCCGTAGAAAAGTGACTGCCCTATTAAATCCTGCTTATATTAGGAGGGGGTACAAATTCCCCGTAGAAAAGTGACTGCCCCCTTAAATCCTGCTTACATTAGGAGGGGGTATAATTTCCCCGTAGAAAAGTGACTGCCCTATTAGATCCTGCTTATATTCGGAGGGGGTATAATTTCCCCGTTGAAAAGTGACAGCCCCTTTAAATCCTGCTTATATTAGGAGGGGGTACAATTTCCCCGTAGAAAAGTTACTGCCCTATTAAATCCTGCTAATATGAGAAGGGGGTACAATTTCCCCGTAGAAAAGTGACTGCCCCCTTATATCCTGCTTATATTATGAGGGGGTACAAATTCCCCGTAGAAAAGTGACTGCCCCCTTAAATCCTGCTTATATTAGGAGGGGGTATAATTTCCCCGTAGAAAAGTGACTGCCCCTTTAAATCCTGCTTATAGTAGGAGGGGGTATAATTTCCCCGTAGAAAAGTGACTGCCCTATTAAATCCTGCTAATATTAGAAGGGGGTACAATTTCCCCGTAGAAAATTGACTGCCCCCTTATATCCTGCTTATATTAGGAGGGGGTACAAATTCCCCGTAGAAAAGTGACTGCCCCCTTAAATCCTGCTTATATTAGGAGGGGGTAAAATTTCCCCGTAGAAAAGTGACTGCCCCCTTAAATCCTGCTTACATTAGGAGGGGGTATAATTTCCCCGTAGAAAAGTGACTGCCCTATTAAATCCTGCTAATAT
This sequence comes from Lepisma saccharinum, assembly GCF_977018435.1. Lineage (NCBI taxonomy): Eukaryota > Metazoa > Arthropoda > Insecta > Zygentoma > Lepismatidae > Lepisma > Lepisma saccharinum. Next base: position 9,301,363 of record NW_028142898.1, read on the forward strand.
TAGAAGGGGGTACAATTTCCCCGTAGAAAAGTGACTGCCCCCTTATATCCTGCTTATATTAGGAGGGGGTACAAATTCCCCGTAGAAAAGTGACTGCCCCCTTAAATCCTGCTTATATTAGGAGGGGGTATAATTTCCACGTAGATAAGTGACTGCCCCTTTAAATCCTGCTTATATTAGGAGGGGGTATAATTTCCCCGTAGAAAAGTGACTGCCCTATTAAATCCTGCTAATATGAGAAGGGGGTACAATTTCCCGTAGAAAAGTGACTGCCCCCTTATATACTGCTTATATTAGGAGGGGGTACAAATTCCCCGTAGAAAAGTGACTGCCCCCTTAAATCCTGCTTATGTTAGTAGGGGGTATAATTTCCCCGTAGAAAAGTGACTGCCCCCTTAAATCCTGCTTATATTAGGAGGGGGTATAATTTCCCCGTACAAAAGTGACTGCCCCTTTAAATCCTGCTTATATTATGAGGGGGTATAATTTCCCCGTAGAAAAGTAACTGCCCTATTAGATCCTGCTTATATTCGGAGGGGGTATAATTTCCCCGTAGAAAAGTGACTGCCCCTTTAAATCCTGCTAATATTAGAAGGGGGTACAAATTCCCCGTAGAAAAGTGACTGCCCCCTTAAATCCTGCTTATATTAGGAGGGGGTATAATTTCCACGTAGATGAGTGACTGCCCCTTTAAATCCTGCTTATATTAGGAGGGGGTATAATTTCCCCGTAGAAAAGTGACTGCCCTATTAAATCCTGCTAATATGAGAAGGGGGTACAATTTCTCGTAGAAAAGTCACTGCCCCCTTATATACTGCTTATATTAGGAGGGGGTACAAACTCCCGTAGAAAAGTGACTGCCCCCTTAAATCCTGCTTATATTAGTAGGGGGTATAATTTCCCCGTATAAAAGTGACTGCCCCCCTATATCCTGCTTATATTAGGAGGGGGTACAAATTCCCCGTAGAAAAGTGACTGCCCCCTTAAATCCTGCTTATATTAGGAGGGGGTATAATTTCCCCGTAGATAAGTGACTGCCCCTTTAAATCCTGCTTATATTAGGAGGGGGTATAATTTCCCCGTAGAAAAGTGACTGCCCTATTAAATCCTGCTAATATGAGAAGGGGGTACAATTTCCCGTAGAAAAGTGACTGCCCCCTTATATACTGCTTATATTAGGAGGGGGTACAAATTCCCCGTAGAAAAGTGACTGCCCCCTTAAATCCTGCTTATATTAGTAGGGGGAATAATTTCCCCGTATAAAAGTGACTGCCCCTTTAAATCCTGCTTATATTAGGAGGGGGTATAATTTCCCGTACAAAAGTGACTGCCCCTTTAAATCCTGCTTATATTAGGAGGGGGTATAATTTCCCCGTAGAAAAGTGACTGCCCCCTTATATCCTGCTTATATTAGGAGCGGGTACAAATTCACCGTAGAAAAGTGACTGCCCCCTTATATCCTGCTTATATTAGGAGGGGGTATAATTTCCCCGTATAAAAGTGACTGCCCCTTTAAATCCTGCTTATATTAGGAGGGGGTATAATTTCCCCGTAGAAAAGTGACTGCCCCTTTAAATCCTGCTTATATTATGAGGGGGTATAATTTCCCCGTAGAAAAGTGACTGCCCTATTAGATCCTGCATATATATGCGGAGGGTGTATAATTTCCCCGTTGAAAAGTGACAGCCCCTTTAAATCCTGCTTATATTAGGAGGGGGTACAATTTCCCCGTAGAAAAGTGACTGCCCCCTTAAATCCTGCTTACAATAGGAGGGGGTATAATTTCCCCGTAGAAAAGTGACTGCCCCATTATATCCTGCTTATATTAGGAGGGGGTACAAATTCTTCGTAGAAAAGTGACTGCCCCCTTAAATCCTGCTTACATTATGAGGGGGTATAATTTCCCCGTAGAAAAGTGACTGCCCTATTAGATCCTGCTTATATTCGGAGGGGGTATAATTTCCCCGTTGAAAAGTGACAGCCCCTTTAAATCCTGCTTATATTAGGAGGGGGTACAATTTCCCCGTAGAAAAGTGACTGCCCTATTAAATCCTGCTAATATGAGAAGGGGGTACAATTTCCCCGTAGAAAAGTGACTGCCCCCCTACATCCTGCTTATATTATGAGGGGGTACAAATTCCCCGTAGAAAAGTGACTGCCCCCTTAAATCCTGCTTATATTAGGAGGGGGTATAATTTCCCCGTAGAAAAGTGACTGCCCCTTTAAATCCTGCTTATATTAGGAGGGGGTATAATTTCCCCATAGAAAAGTGACTGCCCTATTAAATCCTGCTAATATTAGAAGGGGGTACAATTTTCCCGTAGAAAAATGACTGCCCCCTTATATCCTGCTTATATTAGGAGGGGGTACAAATTCCCCGTAGAAAAGTGACTGCCCCCTTAAATCCTGCTTATATTAGGAGGGGGTAAAATTTCCCCGTAGAAAAGTGACTGCCCCCTTAAATCCTGCTTACATTAGGAGGGGGTATAATTTCCCCGTAGAAAAGTGACTGCCCCTTTAAATCCTGCTAATATTAGAAGGGGGTACAAATTCCCCGTAGAAAAGTGACTGCCCCCTTAAATCCTGCTTATATTAGGAGGGGGTATAATTTCCACGTAGATGAGTGACTGCCCCTTTAAATCCTGCTTATATTAGGAGGGGGTATAATTTCCCCGTAGAAAAGTGACTGCCCTATTAAATCCTGCTAATATGAGAAGGGGGTACAATTTCTCGTAGAAAAGTCACTGCCCCCTTATATACTGCTTATATTAGGAGGGGGTACAAATTCCCCGTAGAAAAGTGACTGCCCCCTTAAATCCTGCTTATATTAGTAGGGGGTATAATTTCCCCGTATAAAAGTGACTGCCCCTTTAAATCCTGCTTATATTAGGAGGGGGTATAATTTCCCCGTAGAAAAGTAACTGCCTATTAAATCCTGCTAATATGAGAAGGGGGTTCAATTTCCCCGTAGAAAAGTGACTGCCCCTTTAAATCCTCCTTATATTAGGAGGGGGTATAATTTCCCCGTAGAAAAGTGACTGCCCCTTTAAATCCTGCTTATATTATGAGGGGGTATAATTTCCACGTAGAAAAGTGACTGCCCAATTAAATCCTGCTAATATTAGAAGGGGGTACAACTTCCCCGTAGAAAAGTGACTGCCCCCTTATATCCTGCTTATATTAGGAGGGGGTACAAATTCCCCGTAGAAAAGTGACTGCCCCCTTAAATCCTGCTTATATTAGGAGGGGGTAAAATTTCCCCGTTGAAAAGTGACTGCCCCCTTAAATCCTGCTTACATTAGGAGGGGGTATAATTTCCCCGTAGAAAGTGACTGCCCTATTAAATCCTGCTTATATTAGGAGGGGGTACAAATTCCCCGTAGAAAAGTGACTGCCCCCTTAAATCCTGCTTACATTAGGAGGGGGTATAATTTCCCCGTAGAAAAGTGACTTCCCTATTAGATCCTGCTTATATTCGGAGGGGGTATAATTTCCCCGTTGAAAAGTGACAGCCCCTTTAAATCCTGCTTATATTAGGAGGGGGTACAATTTCCCCGTAGAAAAGTGACTGCCCTATTAAATCCTGCTAATATGACAAGGGGGTACAATTTCCCCGTAGAAAAGTGACTGCCCCCTTATATCCTGCTTATATTATGAGGGGGTACAAATTTCCCGTAGAAAAGTGACTGCCCCCTTAAATCCTGCTTATATTAGGAGGGGGTATAATTTCCCCGTAGATAAGTGACTGCCCCTTTAAATCCTGCTTATATTATGAGGGGGTATAATTTCCCCGTAGAAAAGTGACTGTCCTATTAAATCCTGCTAATATGAGAAGGGGGTACAATTTCCCGTAGAAAAGTGACTGCCCCCTTATAAACTGCTTATATTAGGAGGGGGTACAAATTCCCCGTAGAAAAGTGACTGCCCCCTTAAATCCTGCTTATATTAGTAGGGGGAATAATTTCCCCGTATAAAAGTGACTACCCCTTTAAATCCTGCTTATATTAGGAGGGGGTATAATTTCCCCGTACAAAAGTGACTGCCCCTTTAAATCCTGCTTATATTAGGAGGGGGTATAATTTCCCCGTGTAAAAGTGACTGCCCTATTAAATCCTGCTAATATTAGAAGGGGGTACAATTTCCCCGTAGAAAAGTGACTGCCCTCTTATATCCTGCTTATATTAGGAGGGGGTACAAATTCCCTGTAGAAGAGTGACTGCCCCCTTAAATCCTGCTTTTATTAGGAGGGGGATAATTTCCCCGTAGAAAAGTGACTGCCCCTTTAAATCCTGCTAATATTAGAAGGGGGTACAAATTCCCCGTAGAAAAGTGACTGCCCCCTTAAATCCTGCTTATATTAGGAGGGGGTATAATTTCCCCATAGAAAAGTGACTGCCCTATTAAATCCTGCTAATATTAGAAGGGGGTACAATTTTCCCGTAGAAAAATGACTGCCCCCTTATATCCTGCTTATATTAGGAGGGGGTACAAATTCCCCGTAGAAAAGTGACTGCCCCCTTAAATCCTGCTTATATTAGGAGGGGGTAAAATTTCCCCGTAGAAAAGTGACTGCCCCCTTAAATCCTGCTTACATTAGGAGGGGGTATAATTTCCCCGTAGAAAAGTGACTGCCCCTTTAAATCCTGCTAATATTAGAAGGGGGTACAAATTCCCCGTAGAAAAGTGACTGCCCCCTTAAATCCTGCTTATATTAGGAGGGGGTATAATTTCCACGTAGATGAGTGACTGCCCCTTTAAATCCTGCTTATATTAGGAGGGGGTATAATTTCCCCGTAGAAAAGTGACTGCCCTATTAAATCCTGCTAATATGAGAAGGGGGTACAATTTCTCGTAGAAAAGTCACTGCCCCCTTATATACTGCTTATATTAGGAGGGGGTACAAATTCCCCGTAGAAAAGTGACTGCCCCCTTAAATCCTGCTTATATTAGTAGGGGGTATAATTTCCCCGTATAAAAGTGACTGCCCCTTTAAATCCTGCTTATATTAGGAGGGGGTATAATTTCCCCGTAGAAAAGTGACTGCCCCTTTAAATCCTGCTTATATTAGGAGGGGGTACAATTTCCCCGTAGAAAAGTGACTGCCCCCTTATATCCTGCTTATATTAGGAGGGGGTACAAATTCACCTTAGAAAAGTGACTGCCCCCTTAAATCCTGCTTATATTAGGAGGGGGTATAATTTCCACGTATAAAAGTGACTGCCCCTTTAAATCCTGCTTATATTAGGAGAGGGTATAATTTCCCCGTAGAAAAGTGACTGCCCCTTTAAATCCTGCTTATATTATGAGGGGGTATAATTTCCCCGTAGAAAAGTGACAGCCCTATTAGATCGGGTATATATGCGGAGGGTGTATAATTTCCCCGTTGAAAAGTGACAGCCCCTTTAAATCCTGCTTATATTAGGAGGGGGTACAATTTCCCCGTAGAAAAGTGACTGCCCCCTTAAATCCTGCTTACATTAGGAGGGGGTATAATTTCCCCGTAGAAAAGTGACTGCCCTATTAAATCCTGCTTATATTAGGAGGGGGTACAAATTCCCCGTAGAAAAGTGACTGCCCCCTTAAATCCTGCTTACATTAGGAGGGGGTATAATTTCCCCGTAGAAAAGTGACTGCCCTATTAGATCCTGCTTATATTCGGAGGGGGTATAATTTCCCCGTTGAAAAGTGACAGCCCCTTTAAATCCTGCTTATATTAGGAGGGGGTACAATTTCCCCGTAGAAAAGTGACTGCCCTATTAAATCCTGCTAATATGAGAAGGGGGTACAATTTCCCCGTAGAAAAGTGACTGCCCCCTTATATCCTGCTTATATTATGAGGGGGTACAAATTCCCCGTAGAAAAGTGACTGCCCCCTTAAATCCTGCTTATATTAGGAGGGGGTATAATTTCCCCGTAGAAAAGTGACTGCCCCTTTAAATCCTGCTTATAGTAGGAGGGGGTATAATTTCCCCGTAGAAAAGTGACTGCCCTATTAAATCCTGCTTATATTAGTAGGGGGTATAATTTCCCCGTATAAAAGTGACTGCCCCCCTATATCCTGCTTATATTAGGAGGGGGTACAAATTCCCCGTAGAAAAGTGACTGCCCCCTTAAATCCTGCTTATATTAGGAGGGGGTATAATTTCCCCGTAGATAAGTGACTGCCCCTTTAAATCCTGCTTATATTAGGAGGGGGTATAATTTCCCCGTAGAAAAGTGACTGCCCTATTAAATCCTGCTAATATGAGAAGGGGGTACAATTTCCCGTAGAAAAGTGACTGCCCCCTTATATACTGCTTATATTAGGAGGGGGTACAAATTCCCCGTAGAAAAGTGACTGCCCCCTTAAATCCTGCTTATATTAGTAGGGGGAATAATTTCCCCGTATAAAAGTGACTGCCCCTTTAAATCCTGCTTATATTAGGAGGGGGTATAATTTCCCGTACAAAAGTGACTGCCCCTTTAAATCCTGCTTATATTAGGAGGGGGTATAATTTCCCCGTAGAAAAGTGACTGCCCCCTTATATCCTGCTTATATTAGGAGCGGGTACAAATTCACCGTAGAAAAGTGACTGCCCCCTTATATCCTGCTTATATTAGGAGGGGGTATAATTTCCCCGTATAAAAGTGACTGCCCCTTTAAATCCTGCTTATATTAGGAGGGGGTATAATTTCCCCGTAGAAAAGTGACTGCCCCTTTAAATCCTGCTTATATTATGAGGGGGTATAATTTCCCCGTAGAAAAGTGACTGCCCTATTAGATCCTGTATATATGCGGAGGGTGTATAATTTCCCCGTTGAAAAGTGACAGCCCCTTTAAATCCTGCTTATATTAGGAGGGGGTACAATTTCCCCGTAGAAAAGTGACTGCCCCCTTAAATCCTGCTTACAATAGGAGGGGGTATAATTTCCCCGTAGAAAAGTGACTGCCCCATTATATCCTGCTTATATTAGGAGGGGGTACAAATTCTTCGTAGAAAAGTGACTGCCCCCTTAAATCCTGCTTACATTATGAGGGGGTATAATTTCCCCGTAGAAAAGTGACTGCCCTATTAGATCCTGCTTATATTCGGAGGGGGTATAATTTCCCCGTTGAAAAGTGACAGCCCCTTTAAATCCTGCTTATATTAGGAGGGGGTACAATTTCCCCGTAGAAAAGTGACTGCCCTATTAAATCCTGCTAATATGAGAAGGGGGTACAATTTCCCCGTAGAAAAGTGACTGCCCCCCTACATCCTGCTTATATTATGAGGGGGTACAAATTCCCCGTAGAAAAGTGACTGCCCCCTTAAATCCTGCTTATATTAGGAGGGGGTATAATTTCCCCGTAGAAAAGTGACTGCCCCTTTAAATCCTGCTTATATTAGGAGGGGGTATAATTTCCCCATAGAAAAGTGACTGCCCTATTAAATCCTGCTAATATTAGAAGGGGGTACAATTTTCCCGTAGAAAAATGACTGCCCCCTTATATCCTGCTTATATTAGGAGGGGGTACAAATTCCCCGTAGAAAAGTGACTGCCCCCTTAAATCCTGCTTATATTAGGAGGGGGTAAAATTTCCCCGTAGAAAAGTGACTGCCCCCTTAAATCCTGCTTACATTAGGAGGGGGTATAATTTCCCCGTAGAAAAGTGACTGCCCCTTTAAATCCTGCTAATATTAGAAGGGGGTACAAATTCCCCGTAGAAAAGTGACTGCCCCCTTAAATCCTGCTTATATTAGGAGGGGGTATAATTTCCACGTAGATGAGTGACTGCCCCTTTAAATCCTGCTTATATTAGGAGGGGGTATAATTTCCCCGTAGAAAAGTGACTGCCCTATTAAATCCTGCTAATATGAGAAGGGGGTACAATTTCTCGTAGAAAAGTCACTGCCCCCTTATATACTGCTTATATTAGGAGGGGGTACAAATTCCCCGTAGAAAAGTGACTGCCCCCTTAAATCCTGCTTATATTAGTAGGGGGTATAATTTCCCCGTATAAAAGTGACTGCCCCTTTAAATCCTGCTTATATTAGGAGGGGGTATAATTTCCCCGTAGAAAAGTAACTGCCTATTAAATCCTGCTAATATGAGAAGGGGGTTCAATTTCCCCGTAGAAAAGTGACTGCCCCTTTAAATCCTCCTTATATTAGGAGGGGGTATAATTTCCCCGTAGAAAAGTGACTGCCCCTTTAAATCCTGCTTATATTATGAGGGGGTATAATTTCCACGTAGAAAAGTGACTGCCCCTTTAAATCCTGCTTATATTATGAGGGGGTATAATTTCCCCGTAGAAAAGTGACAGCCCTATTAGATCGGGTATATATGCGGAGGGTGTATAATTTCCCCGTTGAAAAGTGACAGCCCCTTTAAATCCTGCTTATATTAGGAGGGGGTACAATTTCCCCGTAGAAAAGTGACTGCCCCCTTAAATCCTGCTTACATTAGGAGGGGGTATAATTTCCCCGTAGAAAAGTGACTGCCCTATTAAATCCTGCTTATATTAGGAGGGGGTACAAATTCCCCGTAGAAAAGTGACTGCCCCCTTAAATCCTGCTTACATTAGGAGGGGGTATAATTTCCCCGTAGAAAAGTGACTGCCCTATTAGATCCTGCTTATATTAGGAGGGGGTATAATTTCCCCGTGTAAAAGTGACTGCCCTATTAAATCCTGCTAATATTAGAAGGGGGTACAATTTCCCCGTAGAAAAGTGACTGCCCTCTTATATCCTGCTTATATTAGGAGGGGGTACAAATTCCCTGTAGAAGAGTGACTGCCCCCTTAAATCCTGCTTTTATTAGGAGGGGGATAATTTCCCCGTAGAAAAGTGACTGCCCCTTTAAATCCTGCTTATATTAGGAGGGGGTATAATTTCCCCTTAAAAAAGTGACTGCCCTATTAAATCCTGCTAATATGAGAAGGGGGTACAATTTCCCCGTAGAAAAGTGACTGCCCCCTTATATCCTGCTTATATTAGGAGGGGGTACAAATTCACCTTAGAAAAGTGACTGCCCCCTTAAATCCTGCTTATATTAGGAGGGGGTATAATTTCCACGTATAAAAGTGACTGCCCCTTTAAATCCTGCTTATATTAGGAGAGGGTATAATTTCCCCGTAGAAAAGTGACTGCCCCTTTAAATCCTGCTTATATTATGAGGGGGTATAATTTCCCCGTAGAAAAGTGACAGCCCTATTAGATCGGGTATATATGCGGAGGGTGTATAATTTCCCCGTTGAAAAGTGACAGCCCCTTTAAATCCTGCTTATATTAGGAGGGGGTACAATTTCCCCGTAGAAAAGTGACTGCCCCCTTAAATCCTGCTTACATTAGGAGGGGGTATAATTTCCCCGTAGAAAAGTGACTGCCCTATTAAATCCTGCTTATATTAGGAGGGGGTACAAATTCCCCGTAGAAAAGTGACTGCCCCCTTAAATCCTGCTTACATTAGGAGGGGGTATAATTTCCCCGTAGAAAAGTGACTGCCCTATTAGATCCTGCTTATATTCGGAGGGGGTATAATTTCCCCGTTGAAAAGTGACAGCCCCTTTAAATCCTGCTTATATTAGGAGGGGGTACAATTTCCCCGTAGAAAAGTGACTGCCCTATTAAATCCTGCTAATATGAGAAGGGGGTACAATTTCCCCGTAGAAAAGTGACTGCCCCCTTATATCCTGCTTATATTATGAGGGGGTACAAATTCCCCGTAGAAAAGTGACTGCCCCCTTAAATCCTGCTTATATTAGGAGGGGGTATAATTTCCCCGTAGAAAAGTGACTGCCCCTTTAAATCCTGCTTATAGTAGGAGGGGGTATAATTTCCCCGTAGAAAAGTGACTGCCCTATTAAATCCTGCTAATATTAGAAGGGGGTACAATTTCCCCGTAGAAAAGTGACTGCCCCCTTATATCCTGCTTATATTAGGAGGGGGTACAAATTCCCCGTAGAAAAGTGACTGCCCCCTTAAATCCTGCTTATATTAGGAGGGTGTAAAATTTCCCCGTAGAAAAGTGACTGCCCCCTTAAATCCTGCTTACATTAGGAGGGGGTATAATTTCCCCGTAGAAAAGTGACTGCCCTATTAAATCCTGCTAATATTAGAAGGGGGTACAATTTCCCCGTAGAAAAGTGACTGCCCCCTTATATCCTGCTTATATTAGGAGGGGGTACAAATTCCCCGTAGAAAAGTGACTGCCCCCTTAAATCCTGCTTATATTAGGAGGGGGTATAATTTCCACGTAGATAAGTGACTGCCCCTTTAAATCCTGCTTATATTAGGAGGGGGTATAATTTCCCCGTAGAAAAGTGACTGCCCTATTAAATCCTGCTAATATGAGAAGGGGGTACAATTTCCCGTAGAAAAGTGACTGCCCCCTTATATACTGCTTATATTAGGAGGGGGTACAAATTCCCCGTAGAAAAGTGACTGCCCCCTTAAATCCTGCTTATGTTAGTAGGGGGTATAATTTCAACGTATAAAAGTGACTGCTCCTATAAATCCTGATTATATTAGGAGGGGGTATAATTTCCCCGTACAAAAGTGACTGCCCCTTTAAATCCTGCTTATATTATCAGGGGGTATAATTTCCCCGTAGAAAAGTAACTGCCCTATTAGATCCTGCTTATATTCGGAGGGGGTATAATTTCCCCGTAGAAAAGTGACTGCCCCTTTAAATCTTGCTAATATTAGAAGGGGGTACAAATTCCCCGTAGAAAAGTGACTGCCCCCTTAAATCCTGCTTATATTAGGAGGGGGTATAATTTCCACGTAGATGAGTGACTGCCCCTTTAAATCCTGCTTATATTAGGAGGGGGTATAATTTCCCCGTAGAAAAGTGACTGCCCTATTAAATCCTGCTAATATGAGAAGGGGGTACAATTTCTCGTAGAAAAGTCACTGCCCCCTTATATACTGCTTATATTAGGAGGGGGTACAAATTCCCCGTAGAAAAGTGACTGCCCCCTTAAATCCTGCTTATATTAGTAGGGGGTATAATTTCCCCGTATAAAAGTGACTGCCCCTTTAAATCCTGCTTATATTAGGAGGGGGTATAATTTCCCCGTAGAAAAGTAACTGCCTATTAAATCCTGCTAATATGAGAAGGGGGTTCAATTTCCCCGTAGAAAAGTGACTGCCCCTTTAAATCCTCCTTATATTAGGAGGGGGTATAATTTCCCCGTAGAAAAGTGACTGCCCCTTTAAATCCTGCTTATATTATGAGGGGGTATAATTTCCACGTAGAAAAGTGACTGCCCAATTAAATCCTGCTAATATTAGAAGGGGGTACAACTTCCCCGTAGAAAAGTGACTGCCCCCTTATATCCTGCTTATATTAGGAGGGGGTACAAATTCCCCGTAGAAAAGTGACTGCCCCCTTAAATCCTGCTTATATTAGGAGGGGGTAAAATTTCCCCGTTGAAAAGTGACTGCCCCCTTAAATCCTGCTTACATTAGGAGGGGGTATAATTTCCCCGTAGAAAAGTGACTGCCCTATTAAATCCTGCTTATATTAGGAGGGGGTACAAATTCCCCGTAGAAAAGTGACTGCCCCCTTAAATCCTGCTTACATTAGGAGGGGGTATAATTTCCCCGTAGAAAAGTGACTGCCCTATTAGATCCTGCTTATATTCGGAGGGGGTATAATTTCCCCGTTGAAAAGTGACAGCCCCTTTAAATCCTGCTTATATTAGGAGGGGGTACAATTTCCCCGTAGAAAAGTGACTGCCCTATTAAATCCTGCTAATATGACAAGGGGGTACAATTTCCCCGTAGAAAAGTGACTGCCCCCTTATATCCTGCTTATATTATGAGGGGGTACAAATTTCCCGTAGAAAAGTGACTGCCCCCTTAAATCCTGCTTATATTAGGAGGGGGTATAATTTCCCCGTAGATAAGTGACTGCCCCTTTAAATCCTGCTTATATTATGAGGGGGTATAATTTCCCCGTAGAAAAGTGACTGTCCTATTAAATCCTACTAATATGAGAAGGGGGTACAATTACCCGTAGAAAAGTGACTGCCCCCTTATAAACTGCTTATATTAGGAGGGGGTACAAATTCCCCGTAGAAAAGTGACTGCCCCCTTAAATCCTGCTTATATTAGTAGGGGGAATAATTTCGCCGTATAAAAGTGACTACCCCTTTAAATCCTGCTTATATTAGGAGGGGGTATAATTTCCACGTACAAAAGTGACTGCCCCTTTAAATCCTGCTTATATTATGAGGGGGTATAATTTCCACGTAGAAAAGTGACTGCCCAATTAAATCCTGCTAATATTAGAAGGGGGTACAACTTCCCCGTAGAAAAGTGACTGCCCCCTTATATCCTGCTTATATTAGGAGGGGGTACAAATTCCCCGTAGAAAAGTGACTGCCCCCTTAAATCCTGCTTATATTAGGAGGGGGTAAAATTTCCCCGTTGAAAAGTGACTGCCCCCTTAAATCCTGCTTACATTAGGAGGGGGTATAATTTCCCCGTAGAAAAGTGACTGCCCTATTAAATCCTGCTTATATTAGGAGGGGGTACAAATTCCCCGTAGAAAAGTGACTGCCCCCTTAAATCCTGCTTACATTAGGAGGGGGTATAATTTCCCCGTAGAAAAGTGACTGCCCTATTAGATCCTGCTTATATTCGGAGGGGGTATAATTTCCCCGTTGAAAAGTGACAGCCCCTTTAAATCCTGCTTATATTAGGAGGGGGTACAATTTCCCCGTAGAAAAGTGACTGCCCTATTAAATCCTGCTAATATGACAAGGGGGTACAATTTCCCCGTAGAAAAGTGACTGCCCCCTTATATCCTGCTTATATTATGAGGGGGTACAAATTTCCCGTAGAAAAGTGACTGCCCCCTTAAATCCTGCTTATATTAGGAGGGGGTATAATTTCCCCGTAGATAAGTGACTGCCCCTTTAAATCCTGCTTATATTATGAGGGGGTATAATTTCCCCGTAGAAAAGTGACTGTCCTATTAAATCCTGCTAATATGAGAAGGGGGAACAATTTCCCGTAGAAAAGTGACTGCCCCCTTATAAACTGCTTATATTAGGAGGGGGTACAAATTCCCCGTAGAAAAGTGACTGCCCCCTTAAATCCTGCTTATATTAGTAGGGGGAATAATTTCCCCGTATAAAAGTGACTACCCCTTTAAATCCTGCTTATATTAGGAGGGGGTATAATTTCCCCGTACAAAAGTGACTGCCCCTTTAAATCCTGCTTATATTAGGAGGGGGTATAATTTCCCCGTATAAAAGTGACTGCCCTATTAAATCCTGCTAATATTAGAAGGGGGTACAATTTCCCCGTAGAAAAGTGACTGCCCTCTTATATCCTGCTTATATTAGGAGGGGGTACAAATTCCCTGTAGAAGAGTGACTGCCCCCTTAAATCCTGCTTTTATTAGGAGGGGGATAATTTCCCCGTAGAAAAGTGACTGCCCCTTTAAATCCTGCTTATATTAGGAGGGGGTATAATTTCCCCGTAAAAAAGTGACTGCCCTATTAAATCCTGCTAATATGAGAAGGGGGTACAATTTCCCCGTAGAAAAGTGACTGCCCCCTTATATCCTGCTTATATTAGGAGGGGGTACAAATTCACCTTAGAAAAGTGACTGCCCCCTTAAATCCTGCTTATATTAGGAGGGGGTATAATTTCCACGTATAAAAGTGACTGCCCCTTTAAATCCTGCTTATATTAGGAGAGGGTATAATTTCCCCGTAGAAAAGTGACTGCCAGTTTAAATCCTGCTTATATTATGAGGGGGTATAATTTCCCCGTAGAAAAGTGACTGCCCTATTAGATCGGGTATATATGCGGAGGGTGTATAATTTCCCCGTTGAAAAGTGACAGCCCCTTTAAATCCTGCTTATATTAGGAGGGGGTACAATTTCCCCGTAGAAAAGTGACTGCCCCCTTAAATCCTGCTTACATTAGGAGGGGGTATAATTTCCCCGTAGAAAAGTGACTGCCCTATTAAATCCTGCTTATATTAGGAGGGGGTACAAATTCCCCGTAGAAAAGTGACTGCCCCTTTAAATCCTGCTTACATTAGGAGGGGGTATAATTTCCCCGTAGAAAAGTGACTGCCCTATTAGATCCTGCTTATATTCGGAGGGGGTATAATTTCCCCGTTGAAAAGTGACAGCCCCTTTAAATCCTGCTTATATTAGGAGGGGGTACAATTTCCCCGTAGAAAAGTGACTGCCCTATTAAATCCTGCTAATATGAGAAGGGGGTACAATTTCCCCGTAGAAAAGTGACTGCCCCCTTATATCCTGCTTATATTATGAGGGGGTACAAATTCCCCGTAGAAAAGTGACTGCCCCCTTAAATCCTGCTTATATTAGGAGGGGGTATAATTTCCCCGTAGAAAAGTGACTGCCCCTTTAAATCCTGCTTATAGTAGGAGGGGGTATAATTTCCCCGTAGAAAAGTGACTGCCCTATTAAATCCTGCTAATATTAGAAGGGGGTACAATTTCCCCGTAGAAAATTGACTGCCCCCTTATATCCTGCTTATATTAGGAGGGGGTACAAATTCCCCGTAGAAAAGTGACTGCCCCCTTAAATCCTGCTTATATTAGGAGGGGGTAAAATTTCCCCGTAGAAAAGTGACTGCCCCCTTAAATCCTGCTTACATTAGGAGGGGGTATAATTTCCCCGTAGAAAAGTGACTGCCCTATTAAATCCTGCTAATATTAGAAGGGGGTACAATTTCCCCGTAGAAAAGTGACTGCCCCCTTATATCCTGCTTATATTAGGAGGGGGTACAAATTCCCCGTAGAAAAGTGACTGCCCCCTTAAATCCTGCTTATATTAGGAGGGGGTATAATTTCCACGTAGATAAGTGACTGCCCCTTTAAATCCTGCTTATATTAGGAGGGGGTATAATTTCCCCGTAGAAAAGTGACTGCCCTATTAAATCCTGCTAATATGAGAAGGGGGTACAATTTCCCGTAGAAAAGTGACTGCCCCCTTATATACTGCTTATATTAGGAGGGGGTACAAATTCCCCGTAGAAAAGTGACTGCCCCCTTAAATCCTGCTTATGTTAGTAGGGGGTATAATTTCAACGTATAAAAGTGACTGCTCCTATAAATCCTGCTTATATTAGGAGGGGGTATAATTTCCCCGTACAAAAGTGACTGCCCCTTTAAATCCTGCTTATATTATGAGGGGGTATAATTTCCCCGTAGAAAAGTAACTGCCCTATTAGATCCTGCTTATATTCGGAGGGGGTATAATTTCCCCGTAGAAAAGTGACTGCCCCTTTAAATCCTGCTAATATTAGAAGGGGGTACAAATTCCCCGTAGAAAAGTGACTGCCCCCTTAAATCCTGCTTATATTAGGAGGGGGTATAATTTCCACGTAGATGAGTGACTGCCCCTTTAAATCCTGCTTATATTAGGAGGGGGTATAATTTCCCCGTAGAAAAGTGACTGCCCTATTAAATCCTGCTAATATGAGAAGGGGGTACAATTTCTCGTAGAAAAGTCACTGCCCCCTTATATACTGCTTATATTAGGAGGGGGTACAAATTCCCCGTAGAAAAGTGACTGCCCCCTTAAATCCTGCTTATATTAGTAGGGGGTATAATTTCCCCGTATAAAAGTGACTGCCCCTTTAAATCCTGCTTATATTAGGAGGGGGTATAATTTCCCCGTAGAAAAGTAACTGCCTATTAAATCCTGCTAATATGAGAAGGGGGTTCAATTTCCCCGTAGAAAAGTGACTGCCCCTTTAAATCCTCCTTATATTAGGAGGGGGTATAATTTCCCCGTAGAAAAGTGACTGCCCCTTTAAATCCTGCTTATATTATGAGGGGGTATAATATCCACGTAGAAAAGTGACTGCCCAATTAAATCCTGCTAATATTAGAAGGGGGTACAACTTCCCCGTAGAAAAGTGACTGCCCCCTTATATCCTGCTTATATTAGGAGGGGGTACAAATTCCCCGTAGAAAAGTGACTGCCCCCTTAAATCCTGCTTATATTAGGAGGGGGTAAAATTTCCCCGTTGAAAAGTGACTGCCCCCTTAAATCCTGCTTACATTAGGAGGGGGTATAATTTCCCCGTAGAAAAGTGACTGCCCTATTAAATCCTGCTTATATTAGGAGGGGGTACAAATTCCCCGTAGAAAAGTGACTGCCCCCTTAAATCCTGCTTACATTAGGAGGGGGTATAATTTCCCCGTAGAAAAGTGACTGCCCTATTAGATCCTGCTTATATTCGGAGGGGGTATAATTTCCCCGTTGAAAAGTGACAGCCCCTTTAAATCCTGCTTATATTAGGAGGGGGTACAATTTCCCCGTAGAAAAGTGACTGCCCTATTAAATCCTGCTAATATGACAAGGGGGTACAATTTCCCCGTAGAAAAGTGACTGCCCCCTTATATCCTGCTTATATTATGAGGGGGTACAAATTTCCCGTAGAAAAGTGACTGCCCCCTTAAATCCTGCTTATATTAGGAGGGGGTATAATTTCCCCGTAGATAAGTGACTTCCCCTTTAAATCCTGCTTATATTATGAGGGGGTATAATTTCCCCGTAGAAAAGTGACTGTCCTATTAAATCCTGCTAATATGAGAAGGGGGTACAATTTCCCGTAGAAAAGTGACTGCCCCCTTATAAACTGCTTATATTAGGAGGGGGTACAAATTCCCCGTAGAAAAGTGACTGCCCCCTTAAATCCTGTTTATATTAGTAGGGGGAATAATTTCCCCGTATAAAAGTGACTACCCCTTTAAATCCTGCTTATATTAGGAGGGGGTATAATTTCCCCGTACAAAAGTGACTGCCCCTTTAAATCCTGCTTATATTAGGAGGGGGTATAATTTCATCGTATAAAAGTGACTGCCCTATTAAATCCTGCTAATATTAGAAGGGGGTACAATTTCCCCGTAGAAAAGTGACTGCCCTCTTATATCCTGCTTATATTAGGAGGGGGTACAAATTCCCTGTAGAAGAGTGACTGCCCCCTTAAATCCTGCTTTTATTAGGAGGGGGATAATTTCCCCGTAGAAAAGTGACTGCCCCTTTAAATCCTGCTTATATTAGGAGGGGGTATAATTTCCCCGTAAAAAAGTGACTGCCCTATTAAATCCTGCTAATATGAGAAGGGGGTACAATTTCCCCATAGAAAAGTGACTGCCCCCTTATATCCTGCTTATATTAGGAGGGGGTACAAATTCACCTTAGAAAAGTGACTGCCCCCTTAAATCCTGCTTATATTAGGAGGGGGTATAATTTCCACGTATAAAAGTGACTGCCCCTTTAAATCCTGCTTATATTAGGAGAGGGTATAATTTCCCCGTAGAAAAGTGACTGCCCCTTTAAATCCTGCTTATATTATGAGGGGGTATAATTTCCCCGTAGAAAAGTGACTGCCCTATTAGATCGGGTATATATGCGGAGGGTGTATAATTTCCCCGTTGAAAAGTGACAGCCCCTTTAAATCCTGCTTATATTAGGAGGGGGTACAATTTCCCCGTAGAAAAGTGACTGCCCCCTTAAATCCTGCTTACATTAGGAGGGGGTATAATTTCCCCGTAGAAAAGTGACTGCCCTATTAAATCCTGCTTATATTAGGAGGGGGTACAAATTCCCCGTAGAAAAGTGACTGCCCCCTTAAATCCTGCTTACATTAGGTGGGGGTATAATTTCCCCGTAGAAAAGTGACTGCCCTATTAGATCCTGCTTATATTCGGAGGGGGTATAATTTCCCCGTTGAAAAGTGACAGCCCCTTTAAATCCTGCTTATATTAGGAGGGGGTACAATTTCCCCGTAGAAAAGTGACTGCCCTATTAAATCCTGCTAATATGAGAAGGGGGTACAATTTCCCCGTAGAAAAGTGACTGCCCCCTTATATCCTGCTTATATTATGAGGGGGTACAAATTCCCCGTAGAAAAGTGACTGCCCCCTTAAATCCTGCTTATATTAGGAGGGGGTATAATTTCCCCGTAGAAAAGTGACTGCCCCTTTAAATCCTGCTTATAGTAGGAGGGGGTATAATTTCCCCGTAGAAAAGTGACTGCCCTATTAAATCCTGCTAATATTAGAAGGGGGTACAATTTCCCCGTAGAAAAGTGACTGCCCCCTTATATCCTGCTTATATTAGGAGGGGGTACAAATTCCCCGTAGAAAAGTGGCTGCCCCCTTAAATCCTGCTTATATTAGGAGGGGGTAAAATTTCCCCGTAGAAAAGTGACTGCCCCCTTAAATCCTGCTTACATTAGGAGGGGGTATAATTTCCCCGTAGAAAAGTGACTGCCCTATTAAATCCTGCTAATATTAGAAGGGGGTACAATTTCCCCGTAGAAAAGTGACTGCCCCCTTATATCCTGCTTATATTAGGAGGGGGTACAAATTCCCCGTAGAAAAGTGACTGCCCCCTTAAATCCTGCTTATATTAGGAGGGGGTATAATTTCCACGTAGATAAGTGACTGCCCCTTTAAATCCTGCTTATATTAGGAGGGGGTATAATTTCCCCGTAGAAAAGTGACTACCCTATTAAATCCTGCTAATATGAGAAGGGGGTACAATTTCCCGTAGAAAAGTGACTGCCCCCTTATATACTGCTTATATTAGGAGGGGGTACAAATTCCCCGTAGAAAAGTGACTGCCCCCTTAAATCCTGCTTATGTTAGTAGGGGGTATAATTTCAACGTATAAAAGTGACTGCTCCTATAAATCCTGCTTATATTAGGAGGGGGTATAATTTCCCCGTACAAAAGTGACTGCCCCTTTAAATCCTGCTTATATTATGAGGGGGTATAATTTCCCCGTAGAAAAGTAACTGCCCTATTAGATCCTGCTTATATTCGGAGGGGGTATAATTTCCCCGTTGAGAAGTGACTGCCCCTTTAAATCCTGCTTATATTAGGAGGGGGTACAATTTCCCCGTAGAAAAGTGACTGCCCCATTAAATCCTGCTAATATGAGAAGGGGGTAAAATTTCCCCGTAGAAAAGTGACTGCCCCCTTATATCCTGCTTATATTAGGAGGGGGTACAAATTCCCCGTAGAAAAGTGACTGCCCCCTTAAATCCTGCTTATATTAGGAGGGGGTATAATTTCCCCGTATAAAAGAGACTGCCCCTTTAAATCCTGCTTATATTAGGAGGGGGTATAATTTCCCCGTAGAAAAGTGACTGCCCCTTTAAATCCTGCTTATATTATGAGGGGGTATAATTTCCCCGTAGAAAAGTGACTGACCTATTAGATCCTGTATATATGCGGAGGGGGTATAATTTCCCCGTTGAAAAGTGACAGCCCGTTTAAATCCTGCTTATATTAGGAGGGGGTACAATTTCCCCGTAGAAAAGTGACTGCCCCATTAAATCCTGCTAATATGAGAAGGGGGTACAATTTCCCCGTAGAAAAGTGACTGCCCCCTTATATCCTGCTTATATTAGGAGGGGGTACAAATTCCCCGTAGAAAAGTGACTGCCCCCTTAAATCCTGCTAATATGAGAAGGGGGTACAATTTCCCCGTAGAAAAGTGACTGCCCCCTTATATCCTG
Organism: Lepisma saccharinum; assembly: GCF_977018435.1. Taxonomy (NCBI): domain Eukaryota; kingdom Metazoa; phylum Arthropoda; class Insecta; order Zygentoma; family Lepismatidae; genus Lepisma; species Lepisma saccharinum. Next base: position 9,320,859 of record NW_028142898.1, read on the forward strand.
CTTATATTAGGAGGGGGTACAAATTCACCTTAGAAAAGTGACTGCCCCCTTAAATCCTGCTTATATTAGGAGGGGGTATAATTTTCACGTATAAAAGTGACTGCCCCTTTAAATCCTGCTTATATTAGGAGAGGGTATAATTTCCCCGTAGAAAAGTGACTGCCAGTTTAAATCCTGCTTATATTATGAGGGGGTATAATTTCCCCGTAGAAAAGTGACTGCCCTATTAGATCGGGTATATATGCGGAGGGTGTATAATTTCCCCGTTGAAAAGTGACAGCCCCTTTAAATCCTGCTTATATTAGGAGGGGGTACAATTTCCCCGTAGAAAAGTGACTGCCCCCTTAAATCCTGCTTACATTAGGAGGGGATATAATTTCCCCGTAGAAAAGTGACTGCCCTATTAAATCCTGCTTATATTAGGAGGGGGTACAAATTCCCCGTAGAAAAGTGACAGCCCCCTTAAATCCTGCTTATATTAGGAGGGGGTATAATTTCCCCGTAGAAAAGTGACTGCCCCTTTAAATCCTGCTTATATTATGAGGGGGTATAATTTCCCCGTAGAAAAGTGACTGCCCTATTAGATCCTGTATATATGCGGAGGGTGTATAATTTCCCCGTTGAAAAGTGACAGCCCCTTTAAATCCTGCTTATATTAGGAGGGGGTACAATTTCCCCGTAGAAAAGTGACTGCCCCCTTATATCCTGCTTATATTATGAGGGGGTACAAATTCCCCGTAGAAAAGTGACTGCCCCCTTAAATCCTGCTTATATTAGGAGGGGGTATAATTTCCCCGTAGAAAAGTGACTGCCCCTTTAAATCCTGCTTATAGTAGGAGGGGGTATAATTTCCCCGTAGAAAAGTGACTGCCCTATTAAATCCTGCTAATATTAGAAGGGGGTACAATTTCCCCGTAGAAAATTGACTGCCCCCTTATATCCTGCTTATATTAGGAGGGGGTACAAATTCCCCGTAGAAAAGTGACTGCCCCCTTAAATCCTGCTTATATTAGGAGGGGGTAAAATTTCCCCGTAGAAAAGTGACTGCCCCCTTAAATCCTGCTTACATTAGGAGGGGGTATAATTTCCCCGTAGAAAAGTGACTGCCCTATTAAATCCTGCTAATATTAGAAGGGGGTACAATTTCCCCGTAGAAAAGTGACTGCCCCCTTATATCCTGCTTATATTAGGAGGGGGTACAAATTCCCCGTAGAAAAGTGACTGCCCCCTTAAATCCTGCTTATATTAGGAGGGGGTATAATTTCCACGTAGATAAGTGACTGCCCCTTTAAATCCTGCTTATATTAGGAGGGGGTATAATTTCCCCGTAGAAAAGTGACTGCCCTATTAAATCCTGCTAATATGAGAAGGGGGTACAATTTCCCGTAGAAAAGTGACTGCCCCCTTATATACTGCTTATATTAGGAGGGGGTACAAATTCCCCGTAGAAAAGTGACTGCCCCCTTAAATCCTGCTTATGTTAGTAGGGGGTATAATTTCAACGTATAAAAGTGACTGCTCCTATAAATCCTGCTTATATTAGGAGGGGGTATAATTTCCCCGTACAAAAGTGACTGCCCCTTTAAATCCTGCTTATATTATGAGGGGGTATAATTTCCCCGTAGAAAAGTAACTGCCCTATTAGATCCTGCTTATATTCGGAGGGGGTATAATTTCCCCGTAGAAAAGTGACTGCCCCTTTAAATCCTGCTAATATTAGAAGGGGGTACAAATTCCCCGTAGAAAAGTGACTGCCCCCTTAAATCCTGCTTATATTAGGAGGGGGTATAATTTCCACGTAGATGAGTGACTGCCCCTTTAAATCCTGCTTATATTAGGAGGGGGTATAATTTCCCCGTAGAAAAGTGACTGCCCTATTAAATCCTGCTAATATGAGAAGGGGGTACAATTTCTCGTAGAAAAGTCACTGCCCCCTTATATACTGCTTATATTAGGAGGGGGTACAAATTCCCCGTAGAAAAGTGACTGCCCCCTTAAATCCTGCTTATATTAGTAGGGGGTATAATTTCCCCGTATAAAAGTGACTGCCCCTTTAAATCCTGCTTATATTAGGAGGGGGTATAATTTCCCCGTAGAAAAGTAACTGCCTATTAAATCCTGCTAATATGAGAAGGGGGTTCAATTTCCCCGTAGAAAAGTGACTGCCCCTTTAAATCCTCCTTATATTAGGAGGGGGTATAATTTCCCCGTAGAAAAGTGACTGCCCCTTTAAATCCTGCTTATATTATGAGGGGGTATAATTTCCACGTAGAAAAGTGACTGCCCAATTAAATCCTGCTAATATTAGAAGGGGGTACAACTTCCCCGTAGAAAAGTGACTGCCCCCTTATATCCTGCTTATATTAGGAGGGGGTACAAATTCCCCGTAGAAAAGTGACTGCCCCCTTAAATCCTGCTCATATTAGGAGGGGGTAAAATTTCCCCGTTGAAAAGTGACTGCCCCCTTAAATCCTGCTTACATTAGGAGGGGGTATAATTTCCCCGTAGAAAAGTGACTGCCCTATTAAATCCTGCTTATATTAGGAGGGGGTACAAATTCCCCGTAGAAAAGTGACTGCCCCCTTAAATCCTGCTTACATTAGGAGGGGGTATAATTTCCCCGTAGAAAAGTGACTGCCCTATTAGATCCTGCTTATATTCGGAGGGGGTATAATTTCCCCGTTGAAAAGTGACAGCCCCTTTAAATCCTGCTTATATTAGGAGGGGGTACAATTTCCCCGTAGAAAAGTGACTGCCCCATTAAATCCTGCTAATATGACAAGGGGGTACAATTTCCCCGTAGAAAAGTGACTGCCCCCTTATATCCTGCTTATATTATGAGGGGGTACAAATTTCCCGTAGAAAAGTGACTGCCCCCTTAAATCCTGCTTATATTAGGAGGGGGTATAATTTCCCCGTAGATAAGTGACTTCCCCTTTAAATCCTGCTTATATTATGAGGGGGTATAATTTCCCCGTAGAAAAGTGACTGTCCTATTAAATCCTGCTAATATGAGAAGGGGGTACAATTTCCCGTAGAAAAGTGACTGCCCCCTTATAAACTGCTTATATTAGGAGGGGGTACAAATTCCCCGTAGAAAAGTGACTGCCCCCTTAAATCCTGTTTATATTAGTAGGGGGAATAATTTCCCCGTATAAAAGTGACTACCCCTTTAAATCCTGCTTATATTAGGAGGGGGTATAATTTCCCCGTACAAAAGTGACTGCCCCTTTAAATCCTGCTTATATTAGGAGGGGGTATAATTTCATCGTATAAAAGTGACTGCCCTATTAAATCCTGCTAATATTAGAAGGGGGTACAATTTCCCCGTAGAAAAGTGACTGCCCTCTTATATCCTGCTTATATTAGGAGGGGGTACAAATTCCCTGTAGAAGAGTGACTGCCCCCTTAAATCCTGCTTTTATTAGGAGGGGGATAATTTCCCCGTAGAAAAGTGACTGCCCCTTTAAATCCTGCTTATATTAGGAGGGGGTATAATTTCCCCGTAAAAAAGTGACTGCCCTATTAAATCCTGCTAATATGAGAAGGGGGTACAATTTCCCCGTAGAAAAGTGACTGCCCCCTTATATCCTGCTTATATTAGGAGGGGGTACAAATTCACCTTAGAAAAGTGACTGCCCCCTTAAATCCTGCTTATATTAGGAGGGTGTATAATTTCCACGTATAAAAGTGACTGCCCCTTTAAATCCTGCTTATATTAGGAGAGGGTATAATTTCCCCGTAGAAAAGTGACTGCCCCTTTAAATCCTGCTTATATTATGAGGGGGTATAATTTCCCCGTAGAAAAGTGACTGCCCTATTAGATCGGGTATATATGCGGAGGGTGTATAATTTCCCCGTTGAAAAGTGACAGCCCCTTTAAATCCTGCTTATATTAGGAGGGGGTACAATTTCCCCGTAGAAAAGTGACTGCCCCCTTAAATCCTGCTTACATTAGGAGGGGGTATAATTTCCCCGTAGAAAAGTGACTGCCCTATTAAATCCTGCTTATATTAGGAGGGGGTACAAATTCCCCGTAGAAAAGTGACTGCCCCCTTAAATCCTGCTTACATTAGGTGGGGGTATAATTTCCCCGTAGAAAAGTGACTGCCCTATTAGATCCTGCTTATATTCGGAGGGGGTATAATTTCCCCGTTGAAAAGTGACAGCCCCTTTAAATCCTGCTTATATTAGGAGGGGGTACAATTTCCCCGTAGAAAAGTGACTGCCCTATTAAATCCTGCTAATATGAGAAGGGGGTACAATTTCCCCGTAGAAAAGTGACTGCCCCCTTATATCCTGCTTATATTATGAGGGGGTACAAATTCCCCGTAGAAAAGTGACTGCCCCCTTAAATCCTTTATATATTGGGAGGGGGTATAATTTCCCCGTAGAAAAGTGACTGCCCCTTTAAATCCTGCTTATAGTAGGAGGGGGTATAATTTCCCCGTAGAAAAGTGACTGCCCTATTAAATCCTGCTAATATTAGAAGGGGGTACAATTTCCCCGTAGAAAAGTGACTGCCCCCTTATATCCTGCTTATATTAGGAGGGGGTACAAATTCCCCGTAGAAAAGTGGCTGCCCCCTTAAATCCTGCTTATATTAGGAGGGGGTAAAATTTCCCCGTAGAAAAGTGACTGCCCCCTTAAATCCTGCTTACATTAGGAGGGGGTATAATTTCCCCGTAGAAAAGTGACTGCCCTATTAAATCCTGCTAATATTAGAAGGGGGTACAATTTCCCCGTAGAAAAGTGACTGCCCCCTTATATCCTGCTTATATTAGGAGGGGGTACAAATTCCCCGTAGAAAAGTGACTGCCCCCTTAAATCCTGCTTATATTAGGAGGGGGTATAATTTCCACGTAGATAAGTGACTGCCCCTTTAAATCCTGCTTATATTAGGAGGGGGTATAATTTCCCCGTAGAAAAGTGACTACCCTATTAAATCCTGCTAATATGAGAAGGGGGTACAATTTCCCGTAGAAAAGTGACTGCCCCCTTATATACTGCTTATATTAGGAGGGGGTACAAATTCCCCGTAGAAAAGTGACTGCCCCCTTAAATCCTGCTTATGTTAGTAGGGGGTATAATTTCAACGTATAAAAGTGACTGCTCCTATAAATCCTGCTTATATTAGGAGGGGGTATAATTTCCCCGTACAAAAGTGACTGCCCCTTTAAATCCTGCTTATATTATGAGGGGGTATAATTTCCCCGTAGAAAAGTAACTGCCCTATTAGATCCTGCTTATATTCGGAGGGGGTATAATTTCCCCGTTGAAAAGTGACTGCCCCTTTAAATCCTGCTTATATTAGGAGGGGGTACAATTTCCCCGTAGAAAAGTGACTGCCCCATTAAATCCTGCTAATATGAGAAGGGGGTACAATTTCCCCGTAGAAAAGTGACTGCCCCCTTATATCCTGCTTATATTAGGAGGGGGTACAAATTCCCCGTAGAAAAGTGACTGCCCCCTTAAATCCTGCTTATATTAGGAGGGGGTATAATTTCCCCGTATAAAAGAGACTGCCCCTTTAAATCCTGCTTATATTAGGAGGGGGTATAATTTCCCCGTAGAAAAGTGACTGCCCCTTTAAATCCTGCTTATATTATGAGGGGGTATAATTTCCCCGTAGAAAAGTGACTGACCTATTAGATCCTGTATATATGCGGAGGGGGTATAATTTCCCCGTTGAAAAGTGACAGCCCGTTTAAATCCTGCTTATATTAGGAGGGGGTACAATTTCCCCGTAGAAAAGTGACTGCCCCATTAAATCCTGCTAATATGAGAAGGGGGTACAATTTCCCCGTAGAAAAGTGACTGCCCCCTTATATCCTGCTTATATTAGGAGGGTGTACAAATTCCCCGTAGAAAAGTGACTGCCCCCTTAAATCCTGCTTATATTAGGAGGGGGTATAATTTCCCCGTATAAAAGAGACTGCCCCTTTAAATCCTGCTTATATTAGGAGGGGGTATAATTTCCCCGTAGAAAAGTGAATGCCCCTTTAAATCCTGCTTATATTATGAGGGGGTATAATTTCCCCGTAGAAAAGTGACTGACCTATTAGATCCTGTATATATGCGGAGGGGGTATAATTTCCCCGTTGAAAAGTGACAGCCCGTTTAAATCCTGCTTATATTAGGAGGGGGTACAATTTCCCCGTAGAAAAGTGACTGCCCCCTTAAATCCTGCTTACATTAGGAGGGGATATAATTTCCCCGTAGAAAAGTGACTGCCCTATTAAATCCTGCTAATATTAGAAGGGGGTACAATTTCCCCGTAGAAAAGTGACTGCCCCTTATATCCTGCTTATATTAGGAGGGGGTTCAAATTCCCCGTAGAAAAGTGACTGCCCCCTTAAATCCTGCTTATATTAGGAGGGGGTATAATTTCCCCGTAGAAAAGTGACTGCCCCTTTAAATCCAGCTTATATTAGGAGGAGGTATAATTTCCCCGTAGAAAAGTGACTGCCCTATTAAATCCAGCTAATATGAGAGGGGGGTACAATTTCCCCGTAGAAAAGTGACTGCCCCCTTATATCCTGCTTATATTTGGAGGGGGTACAAATTCCCCGTAGAAAAATGACTGCCCCCTTAAATCCTGCTTATATTAGTAGGGGGTATAATTTCCCCGTATAAAAGTGACTGCCCCTTTAAATCCTGCTAATATTAGGAGGGGGTATAATTTCCCCGTAGAAAAGTGACTGCCCCCTTATATCCAGCTAATATTAGGAGGGGGTACAAATTCCCCGTAGAAGAGTGACTGCCCCCTTAAATCCTGATTGTATTAGGAGGGGGATAATTTCCCCGTAGAAAAGTGACTGCCCTTTAAATCCTGCTTATATTAGGAGGGGGTAGAATTTCCACGTAGAAAAGTGACTGCCCTATTAAATCCTGCTAATATGAGAAGGGGGTACAATTTCCCCGTAGAAAAGTGACTGCCCCCTTATATCCTGTTTATATTAGGAGGGGGTACAAATTCCCCGTAGAAAAGTGACTGCCCCCTTAAATCCTGCTTATATTAGGAGGGGGTATAATTTCCCCGTATAAAAGTGACTGCCCCTTTAAATCCTGCTTATATTAGGAGGGGGTATAATTTCCCCGTAGAAAAGTGACTGCCCCTTTAAATCCTGCTTTTATTATGAGGGGGTATAATTTCCCCGTAGAAAAGTTACTGCCCTATTAGATCCTGTATATATGCGGAGGGGGTATAATTTCCCCGTTGAAAAGTGACAGCCCCTTTAAATCCTGCTTATATTAGGAGGGGGTACAATTTCCCGTAGAAAAGTGACTGCCCCCTTAAATCCTGCTTACATTAGGAGGGGGTATAATTTCCCCGTAGAAAAGTGACTGCCCTATTAAATCCTGCTTATATTTTGAGGGGGTACAAATTCCCCGTAGAAAAGTGACTGCCCCCTTAAATCCTGTATATATTAGGAGGGGGTATAATTTCCCCGTAGAAAAGTGACTGCCCTATTAGATCCTGCTTATATTCGGAGGGGGTATAATTTCCCCGTTGAAAAGTGACAGCACCTTTAAATCCTGCTTATATTAGGAGGGGGTACAATTTCCCCGTAGAAAAGTGACTGCCCTATTAAATCCTGCTAATATGAGAAGGGGGTACAATTTCCCCGTAGAAAAGTGACTGCCCCCTTATATCCTGCTTATATTATGAGGTGGTACAAATTCACCGTAGAAAAGTGACTGCCCCCTTAAATCCTGCTTATATTAGGAGGGGGTATAATTTCCCCGTTGAAAAGTGACTGCCCCTTTAAATCCTGCTTATATTAGGAGGGGGTATAATTTCCCCGTAGAAAAGTGACTGCCCTATTAAATCCTGCTAATATTAGAAGGGGGTACAATTTCCCCGTAGAAAAGTGACTGCCCCTTATATCCTGCTTATATTAGGAGGGGGTACAAATTCCCCGTAGAAAAGTGACTGCCCCCTTAAATCCTGCTTATATTAGGAGGGGGTAAAATTTCCCCGTTGAAAAGTGACTGCCCCTTAAATCCTGCTTACATTAGGAGGGGGTATAATTTCCCCGTAGAAAATTGACTGCCCTATTAAATCCTGCTTATATTAGGAGGGGGTACAAATTCCCCGTAGAAAAGTGACTGCCCCCTTAAATCCTGCTTACATTAGGAGGGGGTATAATTTCCCCGTAGAAAAGTGACTGCCCTATTAGATCCTGCTTATATTCGGAGGGGGTATAATTTCCCCGTTGAAAAGTGAAAGCCCCTTTAAATCCTGCTTATATTAGGAGGGGGTACAATTTCCCCGTAGAAAAGTGACTGCCCTATTAAATCCTGCTAATATGACAAGGGGGTACAATTTCCCCGTAGAAAAGTGACTGCCCCCTTATATCCTGCTTATATTATGAGGGGGTACAAATTCCCCGTAGAAAAGTGACTGCCCCCTTAAATCCTGCTTATATTAGGAGGGGGTATAATTTCCCCGTAGAAAAGTGACTGCCCCTTTAAATCCTGCTTTTATTAGGAGGGGGTATAATTTCCCCGTAGAAAAGTGACTGCCCTATTAAATCCTGCTAATATTAGAAGGGGGTACAATTTCCCCGTAGAAAAGTGACTGCCCCCTTATATCCTGCTTATATTAGGAGGGGGTACAAATTCCCCGTAGAAAAGTGACTGCCCCCTTAAATCCTGCTTATATTAGGAGGGGGTAAAATTTCCCCGTAGAAAAGTGACTGCCCCCTTAAATCCTGCTTACATTAGGAGGGGGTATAATTTCCCCGTAGAAAAGTGACTGCCCTATTAAATCCTGCTAATATTAGAAGGGGGTACAATTTCCCCGTAGAAAAGTGACTGCCCCCTTATATCCTGCTTATATTAGGAGGGGGGTACAAATTCCCCGTAGAAAAGTGACTGCCCCCTTAAATCCTGCTTATATTAGGAGGAGGTATAATTTCCCCGTAGATAAGTGACTGCCCCTTTAAATCCTGCTTATATTAGGAGGGGGTACAAATTCCCCGTAGAAAAGTGACTGCCCCCTTAAATCCAGCTTATATTAGGAGGGGGTATAATTTCCCCGTATAAAAGTGACTGCCCCTTTATATCCTGCTTATATTAGGAGGGGGTATAATTTCCCCGTAGAAAAGTGACTGCCTCTTTAAATCCTGCTTATATTATGAGGGGGTATAATTTCCCCGTAGAAAAGTGACTGCCCTATTAGATCCTGTATATATGCGGAGGGTGTATAATTTCCCCGTTGAAAAGTGACAGCCCCTTTAAATCCTGCTTATATTAGGAGGGGGTACAAATTCCCGTAGAAAAGTGACTGCCCCCTTAAATCCTGCTTATATTAGGAGGGGGTATAATTTCCCCGTAGAAAAGTGACTGCCCCTTTAAATCCTGCTTATATTAGGAGGGGGTATAATTTCCACGTAGAAAAGTAACTGCCTATTAAATCCTGCTAATATGAGAAGGGGGTTCAATTTCCCCGTAGAAAAGTGACTGCCCCTTTAAATCCTGCTTATATTAGGAGGGGGTATAATTTCCCCGTAGAAAATTGACTGCCCCTTTAAATCCTGCTTATATTATGAGGGGGTATAATTTCCACGTAGAAAAGTGACTGCCCAATTAAATCCTGCTAATATTAGAAGGGGGTACAATTTCCCCGTAGAAAAGTGACTGCCCCCTTATATCCTGCTTATATTAGGAGGGGGTACAAATTCCCCGTAGAAAAGTGACTGCCCCCTTAAATCCTGCTTACATTAGGAGGGGGTATAATTTTCCCGTAGAAAAGTGACTGCCCTATTAAATCCTGCTTATATTAGGAGGGGGTACAAATTCCCCGTAGAAAAGTGACTGCCCCCTTAAAACCTGCTTACATTAGGAGGGGGTATAATTTCCCCGTAGAAAAGTGACTGCCCTATTAGATCCTGCTTATATTCGGAGGGGGTATAATTTCCCCGTTGAAAAGTGACAGCCCCTTTAAATCCTGCTTATATTAGGAGGGGGTACAATTTCCCCGTAGAAAAGTGACTGCCCTTTTAAATCCTGCTAATATGAGAAGGGGGTACAATTTCCCGTAGAAAAGTGACTGCCCCCTTATATACTGCTTATATTAGGAGGGGGTACAAATTCCCCGTAGAAAAGTGACTGCCCCCTTAAATCCTGCTTATATTAGTAGGGGGAATAATTTCCCCGTATAAAAGTGACTGCCCCTTTAAATCCTGCTTATATTAGGAGGGTGTATAATTTCCCGTACTAAAGTGACTGCCCCTTTAAATCCTGCTTATATTAGGAGGGGGTATAATTTCCCCGTATAAAAGTGACTGCCCTATTAAATCCTGCTAATATTAGAAGGGGGTACAATTTCCCCGTAGAAAAGTGACTGCCCCCTTATATCCTGCTTATATTAGGAGGGGGTACAAATTCCCCGTAGAAGAGTGACTGCCCCCTTAAATCCTGCTTATATTAGGAGGGGGATAATTTCCCCGTAGAAAAGTGACTGCCCCTTTAAATCCTGCTTATATTAAGAGGGGGTATAATTTCCCCGTAGAAAAGTGACTGCCCTATTAAATCCTGCTAATATGAGAAGGGGGTACAATTTCCCCGTAGAAAAGTGACTGCCCCCTTATATACTGCTTATATTAGGAGCGGGTACAAATTCACCGTAGAAAAGTGACTGCCCCCTTATATCCTGCTTATATTAGGAGGGGGTATAATTTCCCCGTATAAAAGTGACTGCCCCTTTAAATCCTGCTTATATTAGGAGGAGGTATAATTTCCCCGTAGAAAAGTGACTGCCCCTTTAAATCCTGCTTATATTATGAGGGGGTATAATTTCCCCGTAGAAAAGTGACAGCCCCTTTAAATCCTGCTTATATTAGGAGGGGGTACAATTTCCCCGTAGAAAAGTGACTGCCCCCTTAAATCCTGCTTACAATAGGAGGGGGTATAATTTCCCCGTAGAAAAGTGACTGCCCCATTATATCCTGCTTATATTAGGAGGGGGTACAAATTCCCCGTAGAAAAGTGACTGCCCCCTTAAATCCAGCTTACATTAGGAGGGGGTATAATTTCCCCGTAGAAAAGTGACTGCCCTATTAGATCCTGCTTATATTCGGAGGGGGTATAATTTCCCCGTTGAAAAGTGACAGCCCCTTTAAATCCTGCTTATATTAGAAGGGGGTACAATTTCCCCGTAGAAAAGTGACTGCCCCCTTACATCCTGCTTATATTATGAGGGGGTACAAATTCCCCGTAGAAAAGTGACTGCCCCCTTAAATCCTGCTTATATTAGGAGGGGGTATAATTTCCCCGTAGAAAAGTGACTGCCCCTTTAATTCCTGCTTATATTAGGAGGGGGTATAATTTCACCATAGAAAAGTGACTGCCCTATTAAATCCTGCTAATATTAGAAGGGGGTACAATTTTCCCGTAAAAAAGTGACTGCCCCCTTATATCCTGCTTATATTAGGAGGGGGTACAAATTCCCCGTAGAAAAATGACTGCCCCCTTAAATCCTGCTTATATTAGGAGGGGGTAAAATTTCCCCGTAGAAAAGTGACTGCCCCCTTAAATCCTGCTTACATTAGGAGGGGGAATAATTTCCCCGTAGAAAAGTGACTGCCCCTTTAAATCCTGCTAATATTAGAAGGGGGTACAATTTCCCCGTAGAAAAGTGACTGCCCCCTTATATCCTGCTTATATTAGGAGGGGGTACAAATTCCTCGTAGAAAAGTGACTGCCCCCTTAAGTCCTGCTTATATTAGGAGGGGGTATAATTTCCACGTAGATGAGTGACTGCCCCTTTAAATCCTGCTTATATTAGGAGGGGGTATAATTTCCCCGTAGAAAAGTGACTGCCCTATTAAATCCTGCTAATATGAGAAGGGGGTACAATTTCCCGTAGAAAAGTGACTGCCCCCTTATATACTGCTTATATTAGGAGGGGGTACAAATTCCCCGTAGAAAAGTGACTGCCCCCTTAAATCCTGCTTATATTAGTAGGGGGTATAATTTCCCCGTATAAAAGTGACTGCCCCTATAAATCCTGCTTATATTAGGAGGGGGTATAATTTCCACGTACAAAGTGACTGCCCCTTTAAATCCTGCTTATATTATGAGGGGGTATAATTTCCCCGTAGAAAAGTAACTGCCCTATTAGATCCTGCTTATATTCGGAGGGGGTATAATTTCCCCGTTGAAAAGTGACAGCCCCTTTAAATCCTGCTTATATTAGGAGGGGGTACAATTTCCCCGTAGAAAATTGTCTGCCCCATTAAATCCTGCTAATAAGAGAAGGGGGTACAATTTCCCCGCAGAAAAGTGACTGCCCCCTTATATCCTTCTTATATTAGGAGGGGGTACAAAGTCCCGTAGAAAAGTGACTGCCCCCTTAAATCCTGCTTATATTAGGAGGGGGTATAATTTCCCCGTAGAAAAGTGACTGCCCCTTTAAATCCTGCTTATATTAGGAGGGGGTATAATTTCCCCGTAGAAAAGTAACTGCCTATTAAATCCTGCTAATATGAGAAGGGGGTTCAATTTCCCCGTAGAAAAGTGACTGCCCCTTTAAATCCTGCTTATATTAGGAGGGGGTATAATTTCCCCGTAGAAAACTGACTGCCCCTTTAAATCCTGCTTATATTATGAGGGGGTATAATTTCCACGTAGAAAAGTGACTGCCCAATTAAATCCTGCTAATATTAGAAGGAGGTACAATTTCCCCGTAGAAAAGTGACTGCCCCCTTATATCCTGCTTATATTAGGAGGAGGTACAAATTCCCCGTAGAAAAGTGACTGCCCCCTTAAATCCTGCTTATATTAGGAGGGGGTAAAATTTCCCCGTTGAAAAGTGACTGCCCCCTTAAATCCTGCTTACATTAGGAGGGGGTATAATTTCCCCGTAGAAAAGTGACTGCCTTATTAAATCCTGCTTATATTAGGAGGGGGTACAAATTCCCCGTAGAAAAGTGACTGCCCCCTTAAATCCTGCTTACATTAGGAGGGGGTATAATTTCCCCGTAGAAAAGTGACTGCCCTATTAGATCCTGCTTATATTCGGAGGGGGTATAATTTCCCCGTTGAAAAGTGACAGCCCCTTTAAATCCTGCTTATATTAGGAGGGGGTACAATTTCCCCGTAGAAAAGTGACTGCCCTATTAAATCCTGCTCATATGACAAGGGGGTACAATTTCCCCGTAGAAAAGTGACTGCCCCCTTATATCCTGCTTATATTATGAGGGGGTACAAATTTCCCGTAGAAAAGTGACCGCCCCCTTAAATCCTGCTTATATTAGGAGGGGGTATAATTTCCCCGTTGAAAAGTGACAGCCCCTTTAAATCCTGCTTATATTAGGAGGGGGTACAATTTCCCCGTAGAAAAGTGACTGCCCTATTAAATCCTGCTCATATGACAAGGGGGTACAATTTCCACGTATAAAAGTGACTGCCCCTTTAAATCCTGCTTATATTAGGAGGGCGTATAATTTCCCCGTACAAAAGTGACTGCCCCTTTAAATCCTGCTTATATTAGGAGGGGGTATAATTTCCCCGTATAAAAGTGACTGCCCTATTAAATCCTGCTAATATTAGAAGGGGGTACAATTTCCCCGTAGAAAAGTGACTGCCCCCTTATATCCTGCTTATATTAAGAGGGGGTACAAATTCACCGTAGAAAAGTGACTGCCCCCTTAAATCCTGCTTATATTAGGAGGGGGTATAATTTCCACGTATAAAAGTGACTGCCCCTTTAAATCCTGCTTATATTAGGAGGGGGTATAATTTCCCCGTAGAAAAGTGACTGCCCCTTTAAATCCTGCTTATATTATGAGGGGGTATAATTTCCCCGTAGAAAAGTGACTGCCCTATTAGATCCTGTATATATGCGGAGGGTGTATAATTTCCCCGTTGAAAAGTGACAGCCCCTTTAAATCCTGCTTATATTAGGAGGGGGTACAATTTCCCCGTAGAAAAGTGACTGCCCCCTTAAATCCTGCTTACATTAGGAGGGGGTATAATTTCCCCGTAGAAAAGTGACTGCCCTATTAAATCCTCCTTATATTAGGAGGGGGTACAAATTCCCCGTAGAAAAGTGACTGCACCCTTAAATCCTGCTTACATTAGGAGGGGGTATAATTTCCCCGTAGAAAAGTGACTGCCCTATTAGATCCTGCTTATATTCGGAGGGGGTATAATTTCCCCGTTGAAAAGTGACAGCCCCTTTAAATTCTACTTATATTAGGAGGGGGTACAATTTCCCCGTAGAAAAGTGACTGCCCTATTAAATCCTGCTAATATGAGAAGGGGGTACAATTTCCCGTAGAAAAGTGACTGCCCCCTTAAATCCTGCTTATATTAGTAGGGGGTATAATTTCCCCGTAGAAAAGTGACTGCCCCTTTAAATCCTGCTTATAGTAGGAGGGGGTATAATTTCCCCGTAGAAAAGTGACTGCCCTATTAAATCCTGCTAATATTAGAAGGGGGTACAATTTCCCCGTAGAAAAGTGACTGCCCCCTTATATCCTGCTTATATTAGGAGGGGGTACAAATTCCCCGTAGAAAAGTGACTGCCCCCTTAAATCCTGCTTATATTAGGAGGGGTATAATTTCCACGTAGATAAGTGACTGCCCCTTTAAATCCTGCTTATATTAGGAGGGGGTATAATTTCCCCGTAGAAAAGTGACTGCCCTATTAAATCCTGCTAATATGAGAAGGGGGTACAATTTCCCGTAGAAAAGTGACTGCCCACTTATATACTGCTTATATTAGGAGGGGGTACAAATTCCCCGTAGAAAAGTGACTGCCCCCTTAAATCCTGCTTATGTTAGTAGGGGGTATAATTTCAACGTATAAAAGTGACTGCTCCTATAAATCCTGCTTATATTGGGAGGGGGTATAATTTCCCCGTACAAAAGTGACTGCCCCTTTAAATCCTGCTTATATTATGAGGGGGTATAATTTCCCCGTAGAAAAGTAACTGCCCTATTAGATCCTGCTTATATTAGGGGGGGTATAATTTCCCCGTTGAAAAGTGACTGCCCCTTTAAATCCTGCTTATATTAGGAGGGGGTACAATTTCCGCGTAGAAAAGTGACTGCCTATTAAATCCTGCTAATATGAGAAGGGGGTACAAATTCCCCGTAGAAAAGTGACTGCCCCCTTAAATCCTGCTTATATTAGGAGGGGGTAAAATTTCCCCGTAGAAAAGTGACTGCCCCCTTAAATCCTGCTTACATTAGGAGGGGGTATAATTTCCCCGTAGAAAAGTGACTGCCCCTTTAAATCCTGCTAATATTAGAAGGGGGTACAATTTCCCCGTAGAAAAGTGACTGCCCCCTTATATCCTGCTTATATTAGGAGGGGGTACAAATTCCTCGTAGAAAAGTGACTGCCCCCTTAAGTCCTGCTTATATTAGGAGGGGGTATAATTTCCACGTAGATGAGTGACTGCCCCTTTAAATCCTGCTTATATTAGGAGGGGGTATAATTTCCCCGTAGAAAAGTGACTGCCCTATTAAATCCTGCTAATATGAGAAGGGGGTACAATTTCCCGTAGAAAAGTGACTGCCCCCTTATATACTGCTTATATTAGGAGGGGGTACAAATTCCCCGTAGAAAAGTGACTGCCCCCTTAAATCCTGCTTATATTAGTAGGGGGTATAATTTCCCCGTATAAAAGTGACTGCCCCTATAAATCCTGCTTATATTAGGAGGGGGTATAATTTCCACGTACAAAGTGACTGCCCCTTTAAATCCTGCTTATATTATGAGGGGGTATAATTTCCCCGTAGAAAAGTAACTGCCCTATTAGATCCTGCTTATATTCGGAGGGGGTATAATTTCCCCGTTGAAAAGTGACAGCCCCTTTAAATCCTGCTTATATTAGGAGGGGGTACAATTTCCCCGTAGAAAAGTGTCTGCCCCATTAAATCCTGCTAATAAGAGAAGGGGGTACAATTTCCCCGCAGAAAAGTGACTGCCCCCTTATATCCTTCTTATATTAGGAGGGGGTACAAAGTCCCGTAGAAAAGTGACTGCCCCCTTAAATCCTGCTTATATTAGGAGGGGGTATAATTTCCCCGTAGAAAAGTGACTGCCCCTTTAAATCCTGCTTATATTAGGAGGGGGTATAATTTCCCCGTAGAAAAGTAACTGCCTATTAAATCCTGCTAATATGAGAAGGGGGTTCAATTTCCCCGTAGAAAAGTGACTGCCCCTTTAAATCCTGCTTATATTAGGAGGGGGTATAATTTCCCCGTAGAAAACTGACTGCCCCTTTAAATCCTGCTTATATTATGAGGGGGTATAATTTCCACGTAGAAAAGTGACTGCCCAATTAAATCCTGCTAATATTAGAAGGAGGTACAATTTCCCCGTAGAAAAGTGACTGCCCCCTTATATCCTGCTTATATTAGGAGGAGGTACAAATTCCCCGTAGAAAAGTGACTGCCCCCTTAAATCCTGCTTATATTAGGAGGGGGTAAAATTTCCCCGTTGAAAAGTGACTGCCCCCTTAAATCCTGCTTACATTAGGAGGGGGTATAATTTCCCCGTAGAAAAGTGACTGCCCTATTAAATCCTGCTTATATTAGGAGGGGGTACAAATTCCCCGTAGAAAAGTGACTGCCCCCTTAAATCCTGCTTACATTAGGAGGGGGTATAATTTCCCCGTAGAAAAGTGACTGCCCTATTAGATCCTGCTTATATTCGGAGGGGGTATAATTTCCCCGTTGAAAAGTGACAGCCCCTTTAAATCCTGCTTATATTAGGAGGGGGTACAATTTCCCCGTAGAAAAGTGACTGCCCTATTAAATCCTGCTAATATGACAAGGGGGTACAATTTCCCCGTAGAAAAGTGACTGCCCCCTTATATCCTGCTTATATTATGAGGGGGTACAAATTTCCCGTAGAAAAGTGACCGCCCCCTTAAATCCTGCTTATATTAGGAGGGGGTATAATTTCCACGTAGATAAGTGACGGCCCCTTTAAATCCTGCTTATATTATGAGGGGGTATAATTTCCCCGTAGAAAAGTGACTGCCCTATTAAATCCTGCTAATATGAGAAGGGGGTACAATTTCCCGTAGAAAAGTGACTGCCCCCTTATATACTGCTTATATTAGGAGGGGGTACAAATTCCCCGTAGAAAAGTGACTGCCCCCTTAAATCCTGCTTATATTAGTAGGGGGAATAATTTCCACGTATAAAAGTGACTGCCCCTTTAAATCCTGCTTATATTAGGAGGGCGTATAATTTCCCCGTACAAAAGTGACTGCCCCTTTAAATCCTGCTTATATTAGGAGGGGGTATAATTTCCCCGTATAAAAGTGACTGCCCTATTAAATCCTGCTAATATTAGAAGGGGGTACAATTTCCCCGTAGAAAAGTGACTGCCCTCTTATATCCTGCTTATATTAGGAGGGGGTACAAATTCCCCGTAGAAGAGTGACTGCCCCCTTAAATCCTGCTTTATTAGGAGGGGGATAATTTCCCCGTAGAAAAGTGACTGCCCCTTTAAATCCTTCTTATATTAGGAGGGAGTATAATTTCCCCGTAAAAAAGTGACTGCCCTATTAAATCCTGCTAATATGAGAAAGGTGTACAATTTCCCCGTAGAAAAGTGACTGCCCCCTTATATCCTGCTTATATTAAGAGGGGGTACAAATTCACCGTAGAAAAGTGACTGCCCCCTTAAATCCTGCTTATATTAGGAGGGGGTATAATTTCCACGTATAAAAGTGACTGCCCCTTTAAATCCTGCTTATATTAGGAGGGGGTATAATTTCCCCGTAGAAAAGTGACTGCCCTATTAGATCCTGTATATATGCGGAGGGTGTATAATTTCCCCGTTGAAAAGTGACAGCCCCCTTAAATCCTGCTTACATTAGGAGGGGGTATAATTTCCCCGTAGAAAAGTGACTGCCCTATTAAATCCTGCTTATATTAGGAGGGGGTACAAATTCACCGTATAAAAGTGACTGCCCCTTTAAATCCTGCTTATATTAGGAGGGGGTACAATTTCCCCGTAGAAAAGTGACTGCCCCCTTAAATCCTGCTTACATTAGGAGGGGGTATAATTTCCCCGTAGAAAAGTGACTGCCCTATTAAATCCTGCTTATATTAGGAGGGGGTACAAATTCCCCGTAGAAAAGTGACTGCCCCCTTAAATCCTGCTTACATTAGGAGGGGGTATAATTTCCCCGTAGAAAAGTGACTGCCCTATTAGATCCTGCTTATATTCGGAGGGGGTATAATTTCCCCGTTGAAAAGTGACAGCCCCTTTAAATTCTACTTATATTAGGAGGGGGTACAATTTCCCCGTAGAAAAGTGACTGCCCTATTAAATCCTGCTAATATGAGAAGGGGGTACAATTTCCCGTAGAAAAGTGACTGCCCCCTTAAATCCTGCTTATATTAGTAGGGTGTATAATTTCCCCGTAGAAAAGTGACTGCCCCTTTAAATCCTGCTTATAGTAGGAGGGGGTATAATTTCCCCGTAGAAAAGTGACTGCCCTATTAAATCCTGCTAATATTAGAAGGGGGTACAATTTCCCCGTAGAAAAGTGACTGCCCCCTTATATCCTGCTTATATTAGGAGGGGGTACAAATTCCCCGTAGAAAAGTGACTGCCCCCTTAAATCCTGCTTATATTAGGAGGGGTATAATTTCCACGTAGATAAGTGACTGCCCCTTTAAATCCTGCTTATATTAGGAGGGGGTATAATTTCCCCGTAGAAAAGTGACTGCCCTATTAAATCCTGCTAATATGAGAAGGGGGTACAATTTCCCGTAGAAAAGTGACTGCCCACTTATATACTGCTTATATTAGGAGGGGGTACAAATTCCCCCTAGAAAAGTGACTGCCCCCTTAAATCCTGCTTATGTTAGTAGGGGGTATAATTTCAACGTATAAAAGTGACTGCTCCTATAAATCCTGCTTATATTGGGAGGGGGTATAATTTCCCCGTAGAAAAGTAACTGCCCTATTAGATCCTGCTTATATTAGGGGGGGGTATAATTTCCCCGTTGAAAAGTGACTGCCCCTTTAAATCCTGCTTATATTAGGAGGGGGTACAATTTCCGCGTAGAAAAGTGACTGCCTATTAAATCCTGCTAATATGAGAAGGGGGTACAATTTCCCCGCAGAAAAGTGACTGCCCCCTTATATCCTTCTTATATTACGAGGGGGTACAAATTCCCGTAGAAAAGTGACTGCCCCCTTAAATCCTGCTTATATTAGGAGGGGGTATAATTTCCCCGTAGAAAAGTGACTGCCCCTTTAAATCCTGCTTATATTAGGATGGGGTATAATTTCCCCGTAGAAAAGTAACTGCCTATTAAATCCTGCTAATATGAGAAGGGGGTACAATTTCCCCGTAGAAAAGTGACTGCCCCTTTAAATCCTGCTTATATTAGGAGGGGGTATAATTTCCCCGTAGAAAAGTGACTGCCCCTTTAAATCCTGCTTATATTATGAGGGTGTATAATTTCCACGTAGAAAAGTGACTGCCCAATTAAATCCTGCTAATATGAGAAGGGGGTACAATTTCCCCGTAGAAAAGTGACTGCCCTCTTATATCCTGCTTATACTAGGAGGGGGTATAATTTCCCCGTTGAAAAGTGACAGCCCCCTTATATCCTGCTTATATTAGAAGGGGGCACAATTTCCCCGTAGAAAAGTGACTGCCCAATTAAATCCTGCTAATATGAGAAGTGGGTACAATTTCCCCGTAGAAAAGTGACTGCCCACTTATATCCTGCATATATTAGGAGGGGTTCAAATTCCCCGTAGGAAAGTGACTGCCCCCTTAAATCCTGCTTATATTAGGAGGGGGTAAAATTTCCCAGTAGAAAAGTGACTGCCCCCTTAAATCCTGCTTACATTAGGAGGGGGTATAATTTCCCCGTAGAAAAGTGACTGCCCCATTAAATCCTGCTAATATTAGAAGGGGGTACAATTTCCCCGTACAAAAGTGACTGCCCCCTTATATCCTGATTATATTAGGAGGGGGTACAAATTCCCAGTAGAAGAGTGACTGCCCCCTTAAATCCTGCTTACATTAGGAGGGGGTATAATTTCCCCGTAGAAAAGTGACTGCCCCCTTAAATCCTGCTTATATTAGGAGGGGGTATAATTTCCACGTAGATGAGTGACTGCCCCTTTAAATCCTGCTTATATTAGGAGGGGGTATAATTTCCCCGTAGAAAAGTGACTGCCCTATTAAATCCTGCTAATATGAGAAGGGGGTACAATTTCCCGTAGAAAAGTGACTGTCCCCTTATATACTGCTTATATTAGGAGGGGGTACAAATTCCCCGTAGAAAAGTGACTGCCCCCTTAAATCCTGCTTATATTAGTAGGGGGTATAATTTCCCCGTATAAAAGTGACTGCCCCTATAAATCCTGCTTATATTAGGAGGGGGTATAATTTCCACGTACAAAAGTGACTGCCCCTTTAAATCCTGCTTATATTATGAGGGGGTATAATTTCCCCGTAGAAAAGTAACTGCCCTATTAGATCCTGCTTATATTCGGAGGGGGTATAATTTCCCCGTTGAAAAGTGACAGCCCCTTTAAATCCTGCTTATATTAGGAGGGGGTACAATTTCCCCGTAGAAAAGTGTCTGCCCCATTAAATCCTGCTAATAAGAGAAGGGGGTACAATTTCCCCGCAGAAAAGTGACTGCCCCCTTATATCCTTCTTATATTAGGAGGG
The DNA here is from genome assembly GCF_977018435.1 of Lepisma saccharinum. NCBI lineage: Eukaryota > Metazoa > Arthropoda > Insecta > Zygentoma > Lepismatidae > Lepisma > Lepisma saccharinum. The sequence continues at coordinate 9,341,543 of NW_028142898.1, forward strand.
GGTACAAATTCCCGTAGAAAAGTGACTGCCCCCTTAAATCCTGCTTATATTAGGAGGGGGTATAATTTCCACGTAGATAAGTAACTGCCCCTTTAAATCCTGCTTATATTAGGAGGGGGTATAATTTCCCCGTAGAAAAGTGACTGCCCCTTTAAATCCTGCTTATATTAGGAGGGGGTATAATTTCCCCGTAGAAAAGTAACTGCCTATTAAATCCTGCTAATATGAGAAGGGGGTTCAATTTCCCCGTAGAAAAGTGACTGCCCCTTTAAATCCTGCTTATATTAGGAGGGGGTATAATTTCCCCGTAGAAAAGTGACTGCCCCTTTAAATCCTGCTTATATTATGAGGGGGTATAATTTCCACGTAGAAAAGTGACTGCCCAATTAAATCCTGCTAATATTAGAAGGGGGTACAATTTCCCCGTAGAAAAGTGACTGCCCCCTTATATCCTGCTTATATTAGGAGGGGATACAAATTCCCCGTAGAAAAGTGACTGCCCCCTTAAATCCTGCTTATATTAGGAGGGGTTAAAATTTCCCCGTTGAAAAGTGACTGCCCCCTTAAATCCTGCTTACATTAGGAGGGGGTATAATTTCCCCGTAGAAAAGTAACTGCCCTATTAAATCCTGCTTATATTAGGAGGGGGTACAAATTCCCCGTAGAAAAGTGACTGCCCCCTTAAATCCTGCTTACATTAGGAGGGGGTATAATTTCCCCGTAGAAAAGTGACTGCCCAATTAGATCCTGCTTATATTCGGAGGGGGTATAATTTCCCCGTTGAAAAGTGACAGCCCCTTTAAATCCTGCTTATATTAGGAGGGGGTACAATTTCCCCGTAGAAAAGTGACTGCCCTATTAAATCCTGCTAATATGACAAGGGGGTACAATTTCCCCGTAGAAAAGTGACTGCCCCCTTATATCCTGCTTATATTATGAGGGGGTACAAATTTCCCGTAGAAAAGTGACTGCCCCCTTAAATCCTGCTTATATTAGGAGGGGGTATAATTTCCCCGTAGATAAGTGACTGCCCCTTTAAATCCTGCTTATATTATGAGGGGGTATAATTTCCCCGTAGAAAAGTGACTGCCCTATTAAATCCTGCTAATATGAGAAGGGGGTACAATTTCCCGTAGAAAAGTGACTGCCCCCTTATATACTGCTTATATTAGGAGGGGGTACAAATTCCCCGTAGAAAAGTGACTGCCCCCTTAAATCCTGCTTATATTAGTAGGGGGAATAATTTCCCCGTATAAAAGTGACTGCCCCTTTAAATCCTGCTTATATTAAGAGGGGGTATAATTTCCCCGTACAAAAGTGACTGCCCCTTTAAATCGTGCTTATATTAGGAGGGGGTATAATTTACCCGTAGAAAAGTGACTGCCCCTTTAAATCCTGCTTATATTAGGAGGGGGTACAATTTCCGCGTAGAAAAGTGACTGCCCCATTAAATCCTGCTAATATGAGAAGGGGGTACAATTTCCCCGCACAAAAGTGACTGCCCCCTTATATCCTTCTTATATTAGGAGGGGGTACAAATTCCCGTAGAAAAGTGACTGCCCCCTTAAATCCTGCTTATATTAGGAGGGGGTATAATTTCCCCGTAGAAAAGTGACTGCCCCTTTAAATCCTGCTTATATTAGGATGGGGTATAATTTCCCCGTAGAAAAGTAACTGCCTATTAAATCCTGCTAATATGAGAAGGGGGTACAATTTCCCCGTAGAAAAGTGACTGCCCCTTTAAATCCTGCTTATATTAGGAGGGGGTATAATTTCCCCGTAGAAAAGTGACTGCCCCTTTAAATCCTGCTTATATTATGAGGGGGTATAATTTCCACGTAGAAAAGTGACTGCCCAATTAAATCCTGCTAATATGAGAAGGGGGTACAATTTCCCCGTAGAAAAGTGACTGCCCTCTTATATCCTGCTTATACTAGGAGGGGGTATAATTTCCCCGTTGAAAAGTGACAGCCCCCTTATATCCTGCTTATATTAGAAGGGGGCACAATTTCCCCGTAGAAAAGTGACTGCCCAATTAAATCCTGCTAATATGAGAAGTGGATACAATTTCCCCGTAGAAAAGTGACTGCCCACTTATATCCTGCTTATATTAGGAGGGGGTACAAATTCCCCGTAGAAAAGTGACTGCCTCCTTAAATCCTGCTTATATTAGGAGGGGGTAAAATTTCCCAGTAGAAAAGTGACTGCCCCCTTAAATCCTGCTTACATTAGGAGGGGGTATAATTTCCCCGTAGAAAAGTGACTGCCCCATTAAATCCTGCTAATATTAGAAGGGGGTACAATTTCCCCGTACAAAAGTGACTGCCCCCTTATATCCTGATTATATTAGGAGGGGATACAAATTCCCCGTAGAAGAGTGACTGCCCCCTTAAATCCTGCTTACATTAAGAGGGGGTATAATTTCCCCGTAGAAAAGTGACTGCCCCCTTAAATCCTGCTTATATTAGGAGGGGGTATAATTTCCACGTAGATGAGTGACTGCCCCTTTAAATCCTGCTTATATTAGGAGGGGGTATAATTTCCCCGTAGAAAAGTGACTGCCCTATTAAATCCTGCTACTATGAGAAGGGGGTACAATTTCCCGTAGAAAAGTGACTGCCCTATTAGATACTGCTTATATTAGGAGGGGGTACAAATTCCCCGTAGAAAAGTGACTGCCCCCTTAAATCCTGCTTATATTAGTAGGGGGTATAATTTCCCCGTATAAAAGTGACTGCCCCTATAAATCCTGCTTATATTAGGAGGGGGTACAATTTCCCCGCAGAAAAGTGATAGCCCCCTTATATCCTTCTTATATTAGGAGGGGGTACAAATTCCCGTAGAAAAGTGACTGCCCCCTTAAATCCTGCTTATATTAGGAGGGGGTATAATTTCCACGTAGATAAGTGACTGCCCCTTTAAATCCTGCTTATATTAGGAGGGGGTATAATTTCCCCGTAGAAAAGTGACTGCCCCTTTAAATCCTGCTTATATTAGGAGGGGGTACAATTTCCCCGTAGAAAAGTAACTGCCTATTAAATCCTGCTAATATGAGAAGGGGGTTCAATTTCCCCGTAGAAAAGTGACTGCCCCCTTAAATCCTGCTTACATTAGGAGGGGGTATAATTTCCCCGTAGAAAAGTAACTGCCCTATTAAATCCTGCTTATATTAGGAGGGGGTACAAATTCCCCGTAGAAAAATGACTGCCCCCTTAAATCCTGCTTACATTAGGAGGGGGTATAATTTCCCCGTAGAAAAGTGACTGCCCTATTAGATCCTGGTTATATTCGGAGGGGGTATAATTTCTCCGTTGAAAAGTGACAGCCTCTTTAAATCCTGCTTATATTAGGAGGGGGTACAATTTCCCCGTAGAAAAGTGACTGCCCTATTAAATCCTGCTAATATGACAAGGGGGTACAATTTCCCCGTAGAAAAGTGACTGCCCCCTTATATCCTGCTTATATTATGAGGGGGTACAAATTTCCCGTAGAAAAGTGACTGCCCCCTTAAATCCTGCTTATATTAGGAGGGGGTATAATTTCCCCGTAGATAAGTGACTGCCCCTTTAAATCCTGCTTATATTATGAGGGGGTATAATTTCCCCGTAGAAAAGTGACTGCCCTATTAAATCCTGCTAATATGAGAAGGGGGTACAATTTCCCGTAGAAAAGTGACTGCCCCCTTATATACTGCTTATATTAGGAGGGGGTACAAATTCCCCGTAGAAAAGTGACTGCCCCCTTAAATCCTGCTTATATTAGTAGGGGGAATAATTTCCCCGTATAAAAGTGACTGCCCCTTTAAATCCTGCTTATATTAGGAGGGGGTATAATTTCCCCGTACAAAAGTGACTGCCCCTTTAAATCCTGCTTATATTAGGAGGGTGTATAATTTCCCCGTATAAAAGTGACTGCCCTATTAAATCCTGCTAATATTAGAAGGGGGTACAATTTCCCCGTAGAAAAGTGACTGCCCTCTTATGTCCTGCTTATATTAGGAGGGGGTACAAATTCCCCGTAGAAGAGTGACTGCCCCCTTAAATCCTGCTTTTATTAGGAGGGGGATAATTTCCCCGTAGAAAAGTGACTGCCCCTTTAAATCCTGCTTATATTAGGAGGGGGTATAATTTCCCCGTAAAAAAGTGACTGCCCTATTAAATCCTGCTAATATGAGAAGGGGGTACAATTTCCCTGTAGAAAAGTGACTGCCCCCTTATATCCTGCTTATATTAGGAGGGGGTACAAATTCACCGTAGAAAAGTGACTGCCCCCTTAAATCCTGCTTATATTAGGAGGGGGTATAATTTCCACGTATAAAAGTGACTGCCCCTTTAAATCCTGCTTATATTAGGAGGGGGTATAATTTCCCCGTAGAAAAGTGACTGCCCCTTTAAATCCTGCTTATATTATGAGGGGGTATAATTTCCCCGTAGAAAAGTGACTGCCCTATTAGATCCTGTATATATGCGGAGGGTGTATAATTTCCCCGTTGAAAAGTGACAGCCCCTTTAAATCCTGCTTATATTAGGAGGGGGTACAATTTCCCCGTAGAAAAGTGACTGCCTCCTTAAATCCTGCTTACATTAGGAGGGGGTATAATTTCCCCGTTGAAAAGTGACTGCCCTATTAAATCCTGCTTATATTAGGAGGGGGTATAATTTCCCCGTAGAAAAGTGACTGCCCCTTTAAATCCTGCTTATATTATGAGGGGGTATAATTTCCCCGTAGAAAAGTGACTGCCCTATTAGATCCTGTATATATGCGGAGGGTGTATAATTTCCCCGTTGAAAAGTGACTGCCCTATTAAATTCTGCTTATATTAGGAGGGGGTACAAATTCACCGTAGAAAAGTGACTGCCCCCTTAAATCCTGCTTATATTAGGAGGGGGTATAATTTCCACGTATAAAAGTGACTGCCCCTTTAAATCCTGCTTATATTCGGAGGGGGTATAATTTCCCCGTTGAAAAGTGACAGCCCCTTTAAATCCTGCTTATATTAGGAGGGGGTACAATTTCCCCGTAGAAAAGTGACTGCCCTATTAAATCCTGCTAATATGAGAAGGGGGTACAATTTCCCCGTAGAAAAGTGACTGCCCCCTTATATGCTGCTTATATTATGAGGGGGTACAAATTCCCCGTAGAAAAGTGACTGCCCCTTTAAATCCTGCTTATATTAGGAGGGGGTATAATTTCCCCGTAGAAAAGTGACTGCCCCTTTAAATCCTGCTTATAGTAGGAGGGGGTATAATTTCCCCGTAGAAAAGTGACTGCCCTATTAAATCCTGCTAATATTAGAAGGGGGTACAATTTCCCCGTAGAAAAGTGACTGCCCCCTTATATCCTGCTTATATTAGGAGGGGGTACAAATTCCCCGTAGAAAAGTGACTGCCCCCTTAAATCCTGCTTATATTAGGAGGGGGTAAAATTTCCCCGTAGAAAAGTGACTGCCCCCTTAAATCCTGCTTACATTAGGAGGGGGTATAATTTCCCCGTAGAAAAGTGACTGCCCTATTAAATCCTACTAATATTAGAAGGGGGTACAATTTCCCCGTAGAAAAGTGACTGCCCCCTTATATCCTGCTTATATTAGGAGGGGGTACAAATTCCCCGTACAAAAGTGACTGCCCCCTTAAATCCTGCTTATATTAGGAGGGGGTATAATTTCCACGTAGATAAGTGACTGCCCCTTTAAATCCTGCTTATATTAGGAGGGGGTATAATTTCCCCGTAGAAAAGTGACTGCCCTATTAAATCCTGCTAATATGAGAAGGGGGTACAATTTCCCGTAGAAAAGTGACTGCCCCCTTATATACTGCTTATATTAGGAGGGGGTACAAATTCCCCGTAGAAAAGTGACTGCCCCCTTAAATCCTGCTTATGTTAGTAGGGGGTATAATTTCCCCGTATAAAAGTGACTGCTCCTATAAATCCTGCTTATATTAGGAGGGGGTATAATTTCCCCGTACAAAAGTGACTGCCCCTTTAAATCCTGCTTATATTATGAGGGGGTATAATTTCCCCGTAGAAAAGTAACTGCCCTATTAGATCCTGCTTATATTCGGAGGGGGTATAATTTCCCCGTTGAAAAGTGACTGCCCCCTTAAATCCTGCTTATATTAGGAGGGGGTATAATTTCCCCGTAGAAAAGTGACTGCCCCTTTAAATCCTGCTTATATTAGGATGGGGTATAATTTCCCCGTAGAAAAGTAACTGCCTATTAAATCCTGCTTATATTAGGAGGGGGTATAATTTCCCCGTACAAAAGTGACTGCCCCTTTAAATCCTGTTATATTATGAAAGGGTATAATTTCCCCGTAGAAAAGTAACGGCCCTATTAGATCCTGCTTATATTCGGAGGGGGTATAATTTCCCCGTTGAAAAGTGACTGCCCCTTTAAATCCTGCTTATATTAGGAGGGGGTACAATTTCCGCGTAGAAAAGTGACTGCCCAATTAAATCCTGCTAATATGAGAAGGGGGTACAATTTCCCCGCAGAAAAGTGACTGCCCCCTTATATCCTTCTTATATTAGGAGGGGGTACAAATTCCCGTAGAAAAGTGACTGCCCCCTTAAATCCTGCTTATATTAGGAGGGGGTATAATTTCCCCGTAGAAAAGTGACTGCCCCTTTAAATCCTGCTTATATTAGGATGGGGTATAATTTCCCCGAAGAAAAGTAACTGCCTATTAAATCCTGCTAATATGAGAAGGGGGTACAATTTCCCCGTAGAAAAGTGACTGCCCCTTTAAATCCTGCTTATATTAGGAGGGGGTATAATTTCCCCGTAGAAAAGTGACTGCCCCTTTAAATCCTGCTTATATTATGAGGGGGTATAATTTCCACGTAGAAAAGTGACTGCCCAATTAAATCCTGCTAATATGAGAAGGGGGTACAATTTCCCCGTAGAAAAGTGACTGCCCTCTTATATCCTGCTTATACTAGGAGGGGGTATAATTTCCCCGTTGAAAAGTGACAGCCCCCTTATATCCTGCTTATATTAGAAGGGGGCACAATTTCCCCGTAGAAAAGTGACTGCCCAATTAAATCCTGCTAATATGAGAAGGGGGTACAATTTCCCCGTAGAAAAGTGACTGCCCACTTATATCCTGCTTATATTAGGAGGGGGTACAAATTCCCCGTAGAAGAGTGACTGCCCCCTTAAATCCTGCTAATATGAGAAGGGGGTATAATTTTCCCATAGAAAAGTGACTGCCCCCTTATATCCTGCTTATATTAGGAGGGGGTACAAAATCCCCGTAGAAAAGTGACTGCCCCCTTAAATCCTGCTTATATTAGGAGGGGGTATAATATCCCCGTAGAAAAGTGACTGCCCCTTTAAATCCTGCTTATATTAGGAGGGGGTATAATTTCCCCGTAGAAAAGTGACTGCCCCTTTAAATCCTGCTTATATTAGGAGGGGGTATAATTTCCCCGTAGAAAAGTGACTGCCCTATTAAATCCTGCTAATATGAGAAGGGGGTACAATTTTCCCATAGAAAAGTGACTGCCCCCTTATATCCTGCTTATATTAGGAGGGGGTACAAAATCCCCGTAGAAAAGTGACTGCCCCCTTAAATCCTGCTTATATTAGGAGGGGGTATAATTTCCCCGTATAAAAGTGACTGCAACTTTAAAACCTGCTTATATTAGGAGGGTGTATAATTTCCCCGTACAAAAGTGACTGCACGTTAAAATCCTGCTTATATTAGGAGGGGGTATTTTTTCCGCGTAGAAAAGTGACTGCCCTATTAAATCCTGCTAATATTAGAAGGGGGTACAATTTCCCCGTAGAAAATTGACTGCCCCCTTATATCCTGCTTATATTAGGAGGGGGTACAAATTCCCCGTAGAAGAGTGACTGCCCCCTTAAATCCTGCTTATATTAGGAGGGGGATAATTTCCCCGTAGAAAAGTGACTGCCCCTTTAAATCCTGCTTATATTAGGAGGGGGTAGAATTTCCCCGTAGAAAAGTGACTGCCCTATTAAATCCTGCTAATATGAGAAGGGGGTACAATTTCCCCGTAGAAAAGTGACTGCCCCCTTATATCCTGCTTATATTAGGAGGAGGTACAAATTCCCCGTAGAAAAGTGACTGCCCCCTTAAATCCTGCTTATATTAGGAGGGGGTATAATTTCCCCGTATAAAAGTGACTGCCCCTTTAAATCCTGCTTATATTAGGAGGGGGTATAATTTCCCCGTAGAAAAGTGACTGCCCCTTTAAATCCTGCTTATATTATGAGGGGGTATAATTTCCCCGTAGAAAAGTGACTGCCCTATTAGATCCTCTATATATACGGAGGGGGTATAATTTCCCGTTGAAAAATGACAGCCCCTTTAAATCCTGCTTATATTAGGAGGGGGTACAATTTCCCCGTAGAAAAGTGACTGCCCCCTTAAATCCTGCTTACATTAGGAGGGGGTATAATTTCCCCGTATAAAAGTGACTGCCCTATTAAATCCTGCTTATATTAGGAGGGGTACAAATTCCCCGTAGAAAAGTGACTGCCCCCTTAAATCTTGCTTATATTAGGAGGGGGTATAATTTCCTCGTAGAAAAGTGACTGCCCTATTAGATCCTGCTTATATTCGAAGGGGGTATAATTTCCCCGTTGATAAGTGACAGCCCCTTTAAATCCTGCTTATATTAGGAGGGGGTACAATTTCCCCGTAGAAAAGTGACTGCCCTATTAAATCCTGCTAATATGAGAAGGGGGTACAATTTCCCCGTAGAAAAGTGACTGCCCCCTTATATCCTGCTTATATTATGAGGGGGTAAAAATTCCCCGTAGAAAAGTGACTGCCCCCTTAAATCCTGCTTATATTAGGAAGGGGTATAATTTCCCCGTAGAAAAGTGACTGCCCCTTCAAATCCTGCTTATATTAGGAGGGAATATAATTTCCCCGTAGAAAAGTGACTGTCCCCTTAAATCCTGCTTATATTAGGAGGGAGTAAAATTTCCCCGTTGAAAAGTGACTGCCCCCTTAATTCCTGCTTACATTAGGAGGGGGTATAATTTCCCCGTAGAAAAGTGACTGCCCTATTAAATCCTGCTAATATTAGAAGGGGGTACAATTTCCCCGTAGAAAAGTGACTGCCCCCTTATATCCTGCTTATATTAGGAGGGGGTACAAATTCCCCGTAGAAAAGTGACTGCCCCCTTAAGTCCTGCTTATATTAGGAGGGGGTATAATTTCCCCGTAGATAAGTGACTGCCCCTTTAAATCCTGCTTATATTAGGAGGGGGTAAAATTTCCCCGTAGAAAAGTGACTGCCCTATTAAATCCTGCTTATATTAGTAGGGGGTATAATTTCCCCGTATAAAAGTGACTGCCCCCTTAAATCCTGCTTATATTAGGAGGGGGTATAATTTCCCCGTACAAAAGTGACTGCCACTTTAAATCCTGCTTATATTATGAGGGGTATAATTTCCCCGTAGAAAAGTGACTGCCCTATTAGATCCTGCTTATATTAGGAGGGGGTATAATTTCCCCGTAGAAAAGTGACTGCCCTATTAAATCCTGCTAATATGAGAAGGGGGTACAATTTCAAAGTAGAAAAGTGACTGCCCCCTTATATCCTGCTTATATTAGGAGGGGGTACAAATTCCCCGTAGAAAAGTGACTGCCCCCTTAAATCCTGCTTATATTAGGAGGGGGTATAATTTCCCCGTATAAAAGTGACTGCCCCTTTAAATCCTGCTTATATTAGGAGGGGGTATAATTTCCCCGTAGAAAAGTGACTGCCCCTTTAAATCCTGCTTATATTATGAGGGGGTATAATTTCCCCGTAGAAAAGTGACTGCCCTATTAGATCCTCTATATATACGGAGGGGGTATAATTTCCCCGTTGAAAAATGACAGCCCCTTTAAATCCTGCTTATATTAGGAGGGGGTACAATTTCCCCGTAGAAAAGTGACTGCCCCCTTAAATCCTGCTTACATTAGGAGGGGGTATAATTTCCCCGTATAAAAGTGACTGCCCTATTAAATCCTGCTTATATTAGGAGGGGTACAAATTCCCCGTAGAAAAGTGACTGCCCCCTTAAATCTTGCTTATATTAGGAGGGGGTATAATTTCCTCGTAGAAAAGTGACTGCCCTATTAGATCCTGCTTATATTCGAAGGGGGTATAATTTCCCCGTTGATAAGTGACAGCCCCTTTAAATCCTGCTTATATTAGGAGGGGGTACAATTTCCCCGTAGAAAAGTGACTGAACTATTAAATCCTGCTAATATGAGAAGGGGGTACAATTTCCCCGTAGAAAAGTGACTGCCCCCTTATATCCTGCTTATATTATGAGGGGGTAAAAATTCCCCGTAGAAAAGTGACTGCCCCCTTAAATCCTGCTTATATTAGGAGGGGGTATAATTTCCCCGTAGAAAAGTGACTGCCCCTTCAAATCCTGCTTATATTAGGAGGGGGTATAATTTCCCCGTAGAAAAGTGACTGTCCCCTTAAATCATGCTTATATTAGGAGGGAGTAAAATTTCCCCGTTGAAAAGTGACTGCCCCCTTAATTCCTGCTTACATTAGGAGGGGGTATAATTTCCCCGTAGAAAAGTGACTGCCCTATTAAATCCTGCTAATATTAGAAGGGGGTACAATTTCCCCGTAGAAAAGTGACTGCCCCCTTATATCCTGCTTATATTAGGAGGGGGTACAAATTCCCCGTAGAAAAGTGACTGCCCCCTTAAATCCTGCTTATATTAGGAGGGGGTATAATTTCCCCGTAGATAAGTGACTGCCCCTTTAAATCCTGCTTATATTAGGAGGGTGTAAAATTTCCCCGTAGAAAAGTGACTGCCCTATTAAATCCTGCTTATATTAGTAGGGGGTATAATTTCCCCGTATAAAAGTGACTGCCCCCTTAAATCCTGCTTATATTAGGAGGGGGTATAATTTCCCCGTACAAAAGTGACTGCCACTTTAAATCCTGCTTATATTATGAGGGGTATAATTTCCCCGTAGAAAAGTGACTGCCCTATTAGATCCTGCTTATATTAGGAGGGGGTATAATTTCCCCGTAGAAAAGTGACTGCCCTATTAAATCCTTCTAATATTAGAAGGGGGTACAATTTCCCCGTTGAAAAGTGACAGCCCCTTTAAATCCTGCTTATATTAGGAGGGGGTACAATTTCCCCGTAGAAAAGTGACTGCCCTATTAAATCCTGCTAATATGAGAAGGGGGTACAATTTCCCCGTAGAAAAGTGACTGCCCCCTTATATCCTTCTTATATTAGGAGGGGGTACAAATTCCCCGTATAAAAGTGACTGCCCCTTTAAATCCTGCTTATATTAGGAGGGGGTATAATTTCCCCGTAGAAAAGTGACTGCCCCTTTAAATCCTGCTTATATTATCAGGGGGTATAATTTCCCCGTAGAAAAGTGACTGCCCTATTAGATCCTGCTTATATTCGATGGGGGTATAATTTCCCCGTTGAAAAGTGACAGCCCCTTAAATCCTGCTTATATTAGGAGGGGGTACAATTTCCCCGTAGGAAAGTGACTGCCCCCTTAAATCCTGCTTACATTAGGAGGGGGTATAATTTCCCCGTAGAAAAGTGACTGCCCTATTAAATCCTGCTAATATTAGAAGGGGGTACAATTTCCCCGTAGAAAAGTGACTGCCCCCTTATATCCTGCTTATATTAGGAGGGGGTACAAATTCACCGTAGAAAAGTGACTGCCCCCTTAAATCCTGCTTCTATTAGGAGGGGGTATAATTTCCACGTATAAAAGTGACTGCCCCTTTAAATCCTGCTTATATTAGGAGGGGGTATAATTTCCCCGTAGAAAAGTGACTGCCCCTTTAAATCCTGCTTATATTATGAGGGGGTATAATTTCCCCGTAGAAAAGTGACTGCCCTATTAGATCCTGTATATATGCGGAGGGTGTATAATTTCCCCGTTGAAAAGTGACTGCCCCTTTAAATCCTGCTTATATTAGGAGGGGGTACAATTTCCCCGTAGAAAAGTGACTGCCCTCTTAAATCCTGCTTACATTAGGAGGGGGTATAATTTCCCCGTAGAAAAGTGACTGCCCTATTAAATCCTGCTTACATTAGGAGGGGTTACAAATTCCCCGTAGAAAAGTGACTGCCCCCTTAAATCCTGCTTACATTAGGAGGGGGTATAATTTCCCCGTAGAAAAGTGACTGCCCTATTAGATCCTGCTTATATTCGGAGGGGGTATAATTTCCCCGTTGAAAAGTGACAGCCCCTTTAAATCCTGCTTATATTAGGAGGGGGTATAATTTCCCCGTAGAAAAGTGACTGCCCTATTAAATCCAGCTAATATGAGAAGGGGGTACAATTTCCCGTAGAAAAGTGACTGCCCCCTTATATACTGCTTATATTAGGAGGGGGTACAAATTCCCCGTAGAAAAGTGACTGCCCCCTTAAATCCTGCTTATGTTAGGAGGGGGTACAAATTCCCCGTAGAAAAGTGACTGCCCCCTTAAATCCTGCTTACATTAGGAGGGGGTATAATTTCCCCGTAGAAAAGTGACTGCCCTATTAAATCCTACTAATATTAGAAGGGGGTACAATTTCCCCGTAGAAAAGTGACTGCCCCCTTATATCCTGCTTATATTAGGAGGGGGTACAAATTCCCCGTACAAAAGTGACTGCCCCCTTAAATCCTGCTTATATTAGGAGGGGGTATAATTTCCACGTAGATAAGTGACTGCCCCTTTAAATCCTGCTTATATTAGGAGGGGGTATAATTTCCCCGTAGAAAAGTGACTGCCCTATTAAATCCTGCTAATATGAGAAGGGGGTACAATTTCCCGTAGAAAAGTGACTGCCCCCTTATATACTGCTTATATTAGGAGGGGGTACAAATTCCCCGTAGAAAAGTGACTGCCCCCTTAAATCCTGCTTATGTTAGTAGGGGGTATAATTTCCCCGTATAAAAGTGACTGCTCCTATAAATCCTGCTTATATTAGGAGGGGGTATAATTTCCCCGTACAAAAGTGACTGCCCCTTTAAATCCTGCTTATATTATGAGGGGGTATTATTTCCCCGTAGAAAAGTAACTGCCCTATTAGATCCTGCTTATATTCGGAGGGGGTATAATTTCCCCGTTGAAAAGTGACTGCCCCCTTAAATCCTGCTTATATTAGGAGGGGGTATAATTTCCCCGTAGAAAAGTGACTTCCCCTTTAAATCCTGCTTATATTAGGATGGGGTATAATTTCCCCGTAGAAAAGTAACTGCCTATTAAATCCTGCTTATATTAGGAGGGGGTATAATTTCCCCGTACAAAAGTGACTGCCCCTTTAAATCCTGCTTATATTATGAAAGGGTATAATTTCCCCGTAGAAAAGTAACGGCCCTATTAGATCCTGCTTATATTCGGAGGGGGTATAATTTCCCCGTTGAAAAGTGACTGCCCCTTTAAATCCTGCTTATATTAGGAGGGGGTACAATTTCCGCGTAGAAAAGTGACTGCCCCATTAAATCCTGCTAATATGAGAAGGGGGTACAATTTCCCCGCAGAAAAGTGACTGCCCCCTTATATCCTTCTTATATTAGGAAGGGGTACAAATTCCCGTAGAAAAGTGACTGCCCCCTTAAATCCTGCTTATATTAGGAGGGGGTATAATTTCCCCGTAGAAAAGTGACTGCCCCTTTAAATCCTGCTTATATTAGGAGGGGGTATAATTTCCCCGAAGAAAAGTAACTGCCTATTAAATCCTGCTAATATGAGAAGGGGGTACAATTTCCCCGTAGAAAAGTGACTGCCCCTTTAAATCCTGCTTATATTAGGAGGGGGTATAATTTCCCCGTAGAAAAGTGACTGCCCCTTTAAATCCTGCTTATATTATGAGGGGGTATAATTTCCACGTAGAAAAGTGACTGCCCAATTAAATCCTGCTAATATGAGAAGGGGGTACAATTTCCCCGTAGAAAAGTGACTGCCCTCTTATATCCTGCTTATACTAGGAGGGGGTATAATTTCCCCGTTGAAAAGTGACAGCCCCCTTATATCCTGCTTATATTAGAAGGGGGCACAATTTCCCCGTAGAAAAGTGACTGCCCAATTAAATCCTGCTAATATGAGAAGGGGGTACAATTTCCCCGTAGAAAAGTGACTGCCCACTTATATCCTGCTTATATTAGGAGGGGGTACAAATTCCCCGTAGAAGAGTGACTGCCCCCTTAAATCCTGCTTATATTAGGAGGGGTATAATTTCCCCGTAGAAAAGTGACTGCCCCTTTAAATCCTGCTTATATTAGGAGGGGGTATAATTTCCCCGTAGAAAAGTGACTGCCCTATTAAATCCTGCTAATATGAGAAGGGGGTATAATTTTCCCATAGAAAAGTGACTGCCCCCTTATATCCTGCTTATATTAGGAGGGGGTACAAAATCCCCGTAGAAAAGTGACTGCCCCCTTAAATCCTGCTTATATTAGGAGGGGGTATAATTTCCCCGTATAAAAGTGACTGCCCCTTTAAATCCTGCTTATATTAGGAGGGGGTATAATTTCCCCGTAGAAAAGCGACTGCCCCTTTAAATCCTGCTTATATTAAGAGGGGGTATAATTTCCCCGTAGAAAAGTGACTGCCCTATTAAATCCTGCTAATATGAGAAGGGGGTACAATTTTCCCATAGAAAAGTGACTGCCCCCTTATATCCTGCTTATATAAGGAGGGGGTACAAAATCCCCGTAGAAAAGTGACTGCCCCCTTAAATCCTGCTTATATTAGGAGGGGGTATAATTTCCCCGTATAAAAGTGACTGCCCCTTTAAATCCTGCTTATATTAGGAGGGTGTATAATTTCCCCGTACAAAAGTGACTGCACGTTAAAATCCTGCTTATATTAGGAGGGGGTATTTTTTCCGCGTAGAAAAGTGACTGCCCTATTAAATCCTGCTAATATTAGAAGGGGGTACAATTTACCCGTAGAAAAGTGACTGCCCCCTTATATCCTGCTTATATTAGGAGGGGGTACAAATTCCCCGTAGAAGAGTGACTGCCCCCTTAAATCCTGCTTATATTAGGAGGGGGATAATTTCCCCGTAGAAAAGTGACTGCCCCTTTAAATCCTGCTTATATTAGGAGGGGGTGGAATTTCCCCAGAGAAAAGTGACTGCCCTATTAAATCCTGCTAATATGAGAAGGGGGTACAATTTCCCCGTAGAAAAGTGACTGCCCCCTTATATCCTGCTTATATTAGGAGGGGGTACAAATTCCCCGTAGAAAAGTGACTGCCCCCTTAAATCCTGCTTATATTAGGAGGGGGTATAATTTCCCCGTATAAAAGTGACTGCCCCTTTAAATCCTGCTTATATTAGGAGGGGGTATAATTTCCCCGTAGAAAAGTGACTGCCCCTTTAAATCCTGCTTATATTATGAGGGGGTATAATTTCCCCGTAGAAAAGTGACTGCCCTATTAGATCCTCTATATATGCGGAGGGGGTATAATTTCCCCGTTGAAAAATGACAGCCCCTTTAAATCCTGCTTATATTAGGAGGGGGTACAATTTCCCCGTAGAAAAGTGACTGCCCCCTTAAATCCTGCTTACATTAGGAGGGGGTATAATTTCCCCGTATAAAAGTGACTGCCCTATTAAATCCTGCTTATATTAGGAGGGGTACAAATTCCCCGTAGAAAAGTGACTGCCCCCTTAAATCTTGCTTATATTAGGAGGGGGTATAATTTCCCCGTAGAAAAGTGACTGCCCTATTAGATCCTGCTTATATTCGAAGGGGGTATAATTTCCCCGTTGATAAGTGACAGCCCCTTTAAATCCTGCTTATATTAGGAGGGGGTACAATTTCCCCGTAGAAAAGTGACTGCCCTATTAAATCCTGCTAATATGAGAAGGGGGTACAATTTCCCCGTAGAAAAGTGACTGCCCCCTTATATCCTGCTTATATTATGAGGGGGTAAAAATTCACCGTAGAAAAGTGACTGCCCCCTTAAATCCTGCTTATATTAGGAGGGGGTATAATTTCCCCGTAGAAAAGTGACTGCCCCTTCAAATCCTGCTTATATTAGGAGGGGGTATAATTTCCCCGTAGAAAAGTGACTGCCCTATTAAATCTTTCTAATATTAGAAGGGGGTACAATTTCACCGTAGAAAAGTGACTGCCCCCTTATATCCTGCTTATATTAGGAGGGGGTACAAATTCCCCGTAGAAAAGTGACTGTCCCCTTAAATCCTGCTTATATTAGGAGGGAGTAAAATTTCCCCGTTGAAAAGTGACTGCCCCCTTAATTCCTGCTTACATTAGGAGGGGGTATAATTTCCCCGTAGAAAAGTGACTGCCCTATTAAATCCTGCTAATATTAGAAGGGGGTACAATTTCCCCGTAGAAAAGTGACTGCCCCCTTATATCCTGCTTATATTAGGAGGGGGTACAAATTCCCCGTAGAAAAGTGACTGCCCCCTTATATCCTGCTTATATTAGGAGGGGGTATAATTTCCCCGTAGATAAGTGACTGCCCCTTTAAATCCTGCTTATATTAGGAGGGGGTAAAATTTCCCCGTAGAAAAGTGACTGCCCTATTAAATCCTGCTTATATTAGTAGGGGGTATAATTTCCCCGTATAAAAGTGACTGCCCCCTTAAATCCTGCTTATATTAGGAGGGGGTATAATTTCCCCGTACAAAAGTGACTGCCCCTTTAAATCCTGCTTATATTATGAGGGGTATAATTTCCCCGTAGAAAAGTGACTGCCCTATTAGATCCTGCTTATATTAGGAGGGGGTATAATTTCCCCGTAGAAAAGTGACTGCCCTATTAAATCCTTCTAATATTAGAAGGGGGTACAATTTCCCCGTTGAAAAGTGACAGCCCCTTTAAATCCTGCTTATATTAGGAGGGGGTACAATTTCCCGTAGAAAAGTGACTGCCCTATTAAATCCTGCTAATATGAGAAGGGGGTACAATTTCCCCGTAGAAAAGTGACTGCCCCCTTATATCCTTCTTATATTAGGAGGGGGTACAAATTCCCCGTATAAAAGTGACTGCCCCTTAAAATCCTGCTTATATTAGGAGGGGGTATAATTTCCCCGTAGAAAAGTGACTGCCCCTTTAAATCCTGCTTATATTATGAGGGGGTATAATTTCCCCGTAGAAAAGTGACTGCCCTATTAGATCCTGCTTATATTCGATGGGGGTATAATTTCCCCGTTGAAAAGTGACAGCCCCTTAAATCCTGCTTATATTAGGAGGGGGTACAATTTCCCCGTAGGAAAGTGACTGCCCCCTTAAATCCTGCTTACATTAGGAGGGGGTATAATTTCCCCGTAGAAAAGTGACTGCCCTATTAAATCCTGCTAATATTAGAAGGGGGTACAATTTCCCCGTAGAAAAGTGACTGCCCCTTTAAATCCTGCTTATATTATGAGGGGGTATAATTTCCCCGTAGAAAAGTGACTGCCCTATTAGATCCTGTATATATGCGGAGGGTGTATAATTTCCCCGTTGAAAAGTGACAGCCCCTTTAAATCCTGCTTATATTAGGAGGGGGTACAATTTCCCCGTAGAAAAGTGACTGCCCTCTTAAATCCTGCTTACATTAGGAGGGGGTATAATTTCCCCGTAGAAAAGTGACTGCCCTATTAAATCCTGCTTATATTAGGAGGGGGTACAAATTCCCCGTAGAAAAGTGACTGCCCCCTTAAATCCTGCTTACATTAGGAGGGGGTATAATTTCCCCGTAGAAAAGTGACTGCCCTATTAGATCCTGCTTATATTCGGAGGGGGTATAATTTCCCCGTTGAAAAGTGACAGCCCCTTTAAATCCTGCTTATATTAGGAGGGGGTACAATTTCCCCGTAGAAAAGTGACTGCCCTATTAAATCCTGCTAATATGAGAAGGGGGTACAATTTCCCCGTAGAAAAGTGACTGCCCCCTTATATCCTGCTTATATTAGGAGGGGGTACAAATTCCCCGTAGAAAAGTGACTGCCCCCTTAAATCCTGCTTATATTAGGAGGGGGTATAATTTCCCCGTAGAAAAGTGACTGCCCCTTTAAATCCTGCTTATAGTAGGAGGGGGTATAATTTCCCCGTAGAAAAGTGACTGCCCTATTAAATCCTGCTAATATTAGAAGGGGGTACAATTTCCTCGTAGAAAAGTGACTGCCCCCTTATATCCTGCTTATATTAGGAGGGGGTACAAATTCCCCGTAGAAAAGTGACTGCCCTCTTAAATCCTGCTTATATTAGGAGGGGGTAAAATTTCCCCGTAGAAAAGTGACTGCCCCCTTAAATCCTGCTTACATTAGGAGGGGGTATAATTTCCCAGTAGAAAAGTGACTGCCCTATTAATTCCTGCTAATATTAGAAGGGGGTACAATTTCCTCGTAGAAAAGTGACTGCCCCCTTATATCCTGCTTATATTAGGAGGGGGTACAAATTCCCCGTAGAAAAGTGACTGCCCCCTTAAATCCTGCTTATATTAGGAGGGGGTATAATTTCCACGTAGATAAGTGACTGCCCCTTTAAATCCTGCTTATATTAGGAGGGGGTATAATTTCCCCGTAGAAAATTGACTGCCCTATTAAATCCTGCTAATATGAGAAGGGGGTACAATTTCCCGTAGAAAAGTGACTGCCCCCTTATATACTGCTTATATTAGGAGGGGGTACAAATTCCCCGTAGAAAAGTGACTGCCCCCTTAAATCCTGCTTATGTTAGTAGGGGGTATAATTTCCCCGTATAAAAGTGACTGCTCCTATAAATCCTGCTTATATTAGGAGAGGGTATAATTTCCCCGTACAAAAGTGACTGCCCCTTTAAATCCTGCTTATATTATGAGGGGGTATAATTTCCCCGTAGAAAAGTAACTGCCCTATTAGATCCTGCTTATATTCGGAGGGGGTATAATTTCCCCGTTGAAAAGTGACTGCCCCTTTAAATCCTGCTTATATTAGGAGGGGGTACAATTTCCCAGTAGAAAAGTGACTGCCCCATTAAATCCTGCTAATATGAGAAGGGGGTACAATTTCCCCGCAGAAAAGTGACTGCCCCCTTATATCCTTCTTATATTAGGAGGGGGTACAAATTCCCGTAGAAAAGTGACTGCCCCCTTAAATCCTGCTTATATTAGGAGGGGGTATAATTTCCCCGTAGAAAAGTGACTGCCCCTTTAAATCCTGCTTATATTAGGATGGGGTATAATTTCCCCGTAGAAAAGTAACTGCCTATTAAATCCTGCTAATATGAGAAGGGGGTACAATTTCCCCGTAGAAAAGTGACTGCCCCTTTAAATCCTGCTTATATTAGGAGGGGGTATAATTTCCCCGTAGAAAAGTGACTGCCCCTTTAAATCCTGCTTATATTATGAGGGGGTATAATTTCCACGTAGAAAAGTGACTGCCCAATTAAATCCTGCTAATATGAGAAGGGGGTACAATTTCCCCGTAGAAAAGTGACTGCCCTCTTATATCCTGCTTATACTAGGAGGGGGTATAATTTCCCCGTTGAAAAGTGACAGCCCCCTTATATCCTGCTTATATTAGAAGGGGGCACAATTTCCCCGTAGAAAAGTGACTGCCCAATTAAATCCTGCTAATATGAGAAGGGGGTACAATTTCCCCGTAGAAAAGTGACTGCCCACTTATATCCTGCTTATATTAGGAGGGGGTACAAATTCCCCGTAGAAAAGTGACTGCCCCCTTAAATCCTGCTTATATTAGGAGGGGGTAAAATTTCCCCGTAGAAAAGTGACTGCCCCCTTAAATCCTGCTTACATTAGGAGGGGGTATAATTTCCCCGTAGAAAGTGATTGCCCCATTAAATCCTGCTAATATTAGAAGGGGGTACAATTTCCCCGTACAAAAGTGACTGCCCCCTTATATCCTGCTTATATTCGGAGGGGGTATAATTTCCCCGTTGAAAAGTGACAGCCCCTTTAAATCCTGCTTATATTAGGAGGGGGTACAATTTCCCCGTAGAAAAGTGACTGCCCCCCTAAATCCTGCTTACATTAGGAGGGGGTATAATTTCCCCGCAGAAAAGTGACTGCCCTATTAAATCCTGCTAATATTAGAAGGGGGTACAATTTCCCCGTAGAAAAGTGACTGCCCCCTTATATCCAGCTTATATTAGGAGGGGGTACAAATTCCCCGTAGAAAAGTGACTGCCCCCTTAAATCCTGCTTATATTAGGAGGGGGTATAATTTCCCTGTATAAAAGTGACTGCCCCTTTAAATCCTGGTTATATTAGGAGGGGGTATAATTTCCCCGTAGAAAAGTGACTGCCCTATTAAATCCTGCTAATATGAGAAGGGGGTACAATTTCCCCGTTGAAAAGTGACTGCCCCCTTATATCCTGCTTATATTAGGAGGGGGTACAAATTCCCCGTAGAAAAGTGACTGCCTCCTTAAATCCTGCTTATATTAGTAGGGGGTATAATTTCCCCGTATAAAAGTGACTGCCCCTTTAAATCCTGCTTATATTAGGAGGGGGTATAATTTCCCCGTACAAAAGTGACTGCCCCTTTAAATCCTGCTTATATTAGGAGGGGGTATAATTTCCCCGTAGAAAAGTGACTGCCCTATTAAATCCTGCTAATATTAGAAGGGGGTACAATTTCCCCGTAGAAAAGTGACTGCCCCCTTATATCCTGCTTATATTAGGAGGGGGTACAAATTCCCCGTAGAAGAGTGACTGCCCCCTTAAATCCTGCTTATATTAGGAGGGGGATAATTTCCCCGTAGAAAAGTGACTGCCCCTTTAAATCCTGCTTATATTAGGAGGGGGTATAATTTCCCCGTAGAAAAGTGACTGCCCTATTAAATCCTGCTAATATGAGAAGGGGGTACAATTTCCCCGTAGAAAAGTGACTGCCCCCTTATATCCTGCTTATATTAGGAGGGGGTACAAATTCCCCGTAGAAAAGTGACTGCCCCCTTAAATCCTGCTTATATTAGGAGGGGGTATAATTTCCCCGTATAAAAGTGACTGCCCCTTTAAATCCTGCTTATATTAGGAGGGGGTATAATTTCCCCGTAGAAAAGTGACTGCCCCTTTAAATCCTGCTTATATTATGAGGGGGTATAATTTCCCCGTAGAAAAGTGACTGCCCTATTAGATCCTGTATATATGCGGAGGGGGTATAATTTCCCCGTTGAAAAGTGACAGCCCCTTTAAATCCTGCTTATATTAGGAGGGGGTACAATTTCCCCGTAGAAAAGTGACTGCCCCCTTAAATCCTGCTAATATGAGAAGGGGGTACAATTTCCCCGTAGAAAATTGACTGCCCCCTTATATCCTGCTTATATTAGGAGGTGGTTCAAATTCCCCGTAGAAAAGTGACTGCCCCTTTAAATCCTGCTTATATTAGGAGGGGGTATAATTTCCCCGTAGAAAAGTGACTGCCCTATAAAATCCTGCTAATATGAGAAGGGGGTACAATTTCCCCGTAGAAAAGGGACTGCCCCCTTATATCCTGCTTATATTAGGAGGGGGTACAAATTCCCCGTAGAAAAGTGACTGCCCCCTTAAATCCTGCTTATATTAGTAGGGGGTATAATTTCCCCGTATAAAAGTGACTGCCCCTTTAAATCCTGCTTATATTAGAAGGGTGTATAATTTCCCCGTAAAAAATTAATGACTGCACGTTAAAATCCTGCTTATATTAGGAGGGGGTATTTTTTCCCCGTAGAAAAGTGACTGCCCTATTAAATCCTGCTAATATTAGAAGGGGGTACAATTTCCCCGTAGAAAAGTGACTGCCCCCTTATATCCTGCTTATATTAGGAGGGGGTACAAATTCCCCGTAGAAGAGTGACTGCCCCCTTAAATCCTGCTTATATTAGGAGGGGGATAATTTCCCTGTAGAAAAGTGACTGCCCCTTTAAATCCTGCTTATATTAGGAGGGGGTAGAATTTCCCCGTAGAAAAGTGACTGCCCTATTAAATCCTGCTAATATGAGAAGGGGGTACAATTTCCCCGTAGAAAAGTGACTGCCCCCTTATATCCTGCTTATATTCGGAGGGGGTATAATTTCCCCGTTGAAAAGTGACAGCCCCTTTAAATCCTGCTTATATTAGGAGGGGGTACAATTTCCCCGTAGAAAAGTGACTGCCCCCCTAAATCCTGCTTACATTAGGAGGGGGTATAATTTCCCCGCAGAAAAGTGACTGCCCTATTAAATCCTGTTAATATTAGAAGGGGGTACAATTTCCCCGTAGAAAAGTGACTGCCCCCTTATATCCAGCTTATATTAGGAGGGGGTACAAATTCCCCGTAGAAAAGTGACTGCCCCCTTAAATCCTGCTTATATTAGGAGGGGGTATAATTTCCCTGCATAAAAGTGACTGCCCCTTTAAATCCTGCTTATATTAGGAGGGGGTATAATTTCCCCGTAGAAAAGTGACTGCCCTATTAAATCCTGCTAATATGAGAAGGGGGTACAATTTCCCCGTTGAAAAGTGACTGCCCCCTTATATCCTGCTTATATTAGGAGGGGGTACAAATTCCCCGTAGAAAAGTGACTGCCTCCTTAAATCCTGCTTATATTAGTAGGGGGTATAATTTCCCCGTATAAAAGTGACTGCCCCTTTAAATCCTGCTTATATTAGGAGGGGGTATAATTTCCCCGTACAAAAGTGACTGCCCCTTTAAATCCTGCTTATATTAGGAGGGGGTATAATTTCCCCGTAGAAAAGTGACTGCCCTATTAAATCCTGCTAATATTAGAAGGGGGTACAATTTCCCCGTAGAAAAGTGACTGCCCCCTTATATCCTGCTTATATTAGGAGGGGGTACAAATTCCCCGTAGAAGAGTGACTGCCCCCTTAAATCCTGCTTATATTAGGAGGGGGATAATTTCCCCGTAGAAAAGTGACTGCCCCTTTAAATCCTGCTTATATTAGGAGGGGGTATAATTTCCCCGTAGAAAAGTGACTGCCCTATTAAATCCTGCTAATATGAGAAGGGGGTACAATTTCCCCGTAGAAAAGTGACTGCCCCCTTATATCCTGCTTATATTAGGAGGGGGTACAAATTCCCCGTAGAAAAGTGACTGCCCCCTTAAATCCTGCTTATATTAGGAGGGGGTATAATTTCCCCGTATAAAAGTGACTGCCCCTTTAAATCCTGCTTATATTAGGAGGGGGTATAATTTCCCCGTAGAAAAGTGACTGCCCCTTTAAATCCTGCTTATATTATGAGGGGGTATAATTTCCCCGTAGAAAAGTGACTGCCCTATTAGATCCTGTATATATGCGGAGGGGGTATAATTTCCCCGTTGAAAAGTGACAGCCCCTTTAAATCCTGCTTATATTAGGAGGGGGTACAATTTCCCCGTAGAAAAGTGACTGCCCCCTTAAATCCTGCTAATATGAGAAGGGGGTACAATTTCCCCGTAGAAAATTGACTGCCCCCTTATATCCTGCTTATATTAGGAGGTGGTTCAAATTCCACGTAGAAAAGTGACTGCCCCTTTAAATCCTGCTTATATTAGGAGGGGGTATAATTTCCCCGTAGAAAAGTGACTGCCCTATAAAATCCTGCTAATATGAGAAGGGGGTACAATTTCCCCGTAGAAAAGGGACTGCCCCCTTATATCCTGCTTATATTAGGAGGGGGTACAAATTCCCCGTAGAAAAGTGACTGCCCCCTTAAATCCTGCTTATATTAGTAGGGGGTATAATTTCCCCGTATAAAAGTGACTGCCCCTTTAAATCCTGCTTATATTAGAAGGGTGTATAATTTCCCCGTAAAAAATTAATGACTGCACGTTAAAATCCTGCTTATATTAGGAGGGGGTATTTTTTCCCCGTAGAAAAGTGACTGCCCTATTAAATCCTGCTAATATTAGAAGGGGGTACAATTTCCCCGTAGAAAAGTGACTGCCCCCTTATATCCTGCTTATATTAGGAGGGGGTACAAATTCCCCGTAGAAGAGTGACTGCCCCCTTAAATCCTGCTTATATTAGGAGGGGGATAATTTCCCTGTAGAAAAGTGACTGCCCCTTTAAATCCTGCTTATATTAGGAGGGGGTAGAATTTCCCCGTAGAAAAGTGACTGCCCTATTAAATCCTGCTAATATGAGAAGGGGGTACAAATTCCCCGTAGAAAAGTGACTGCCCCCTTAAATCCTGCTTATATTAGGAGGGGGTAAAATTTCCCCGTAGAAAAGTGACTGCCCCCTTAAATCCTGCTTACATTAGGAGGGGGTATAATTTCCCCGTAGAAAGTGATTGCCCCATTAAATCCTGCTAATATTAGAAGGGGGTACAATTTCCCCGTACAAAAGTGACTGCCCCCTTATATCCTGCTTATATTCGGAGGGGGTATAATTTCCCCGTTGAAAAGTGACAGCCCCTTTAAATCCTGCTTATATTAGGAGGGGGTACAATTTCCCCGTAGAAAAGTGACTGCCCCCCTAAATCCTGCTTACATTAGGAGGGGGTATAATTTCCCCGCAGAAAAGTGACTGCCCTATTAAATCCTGCTAATATTAGAAGGGGGTACAATTTCCCCGTAGAAAAGTGACTGCCCCCTTATATCCAGCTTATATTAGGAGGGGGTACAAATTCCCCGTAGAAAAGTGACTGCCCCCTTAAATCCTGCTTATATTAGGAGGGGGTATAATTTCCCTGTATAAAAGTGACTGCCCCTTTAAATCCTGGTTATATTAGGAGGGGGTATAATTTCCCCGTAGAAAAGTGACTGCCCTATTAAATCCTGCTAATATGAGAAGGGGGTACAATTTCCCCGTTGAAAAGTGACTGCCCCCTTATATCCTGCTTATATTAGGAGGGGGTACAAATTCCCCGTAGAAAAGTGACTGCCTCCTTAAATCCTGCTTATATTAGTAGGGGGTATAATTTCCCCGTATAAAAGTGACTGCCCCTTTAAATCCTGCTTATATTAGGAGGGGGTATAATTTCCCCGTACAAAAGTGACTGCCCCTTTAAATCCTGCTTATATTAGGAGGGGGTATAATTTCCCCGTAGAAAAGTGACTGCCCTATTAAATCCTGCTAATATTAGAAGGGGGTACAATTTCCCCGTAGAAAAGTGACTGCCCCCTTATATCCTGCTTATATTAGGAGGGGGTACAAATTCCCCGTAGAAGAGTGACTGCCCCCTTAAATCCTGCTTATATTAGGAGGGGGATAATTTCCCCGTAGAAAAGTGACTGCCCCTTTAAATCCTGCTTATATTAGGAGGGGGTATAATTTCCCCGTAGAAAAGTGACTGCCCTATTAAATCCTGCTAATATGAGAAGGGGGTACAATTTCCCCGTAGAAAAGTGACTGCCCCCTTATATCCTGCTTATATTAGGAGGGGGTACAAATTCCCCGTAGAAAAGTGACTGCCCCCTTAAATCCTGCTTATATTAGGAGGGGGTATAATTTCCCCGTATAAAAGTGACTGCCCCTTTAAATCCTGCTTATATTAGGAGGGGGTATAATTTCCCCGTAGAAAAGTGACTGCCCCTTTAAATCCTGCTTATATTATGAGGGGGTATAATTTCCCCGTAGAAAAGTGACTGCCCTATTAGATCCTGTATATATGCGGAGGGGGTATAATTTCCCCGTTGAAAAGTGACAGCCCCTTTAAATCCTGCTTATATTAGGAGGGGGTACAATTTCCCCGTAGAAAAGTGACTGCCCCCTTAAATCCTGCTAATATGAGAAGGGGGTACAATTTCCCCGTAGAAAATTGACTGCCCCCTTATATCCTGCTTATATTAGGAGGTGGTTCAAATTCCCCGTAGAAAAGTGACTGCCCCTTTAAATCCTGCTTATATTAGGAGGGGGTATAATTTCCCCGTAGAAAAGTGACTGCCCTATAAAATCCTGCTAATATGAGAAGGGGGTACAATTTCCCCGTAGAAAAGGGACTGCCCCCTTATATCCTGCTTATATTAGGAGGGGGTACAAATTCCCCGTAGAAAAGTGACTGCCCCCTTAAATCCTGCTTATATTAGTAGGGGGTATAATTTCCCCGTATAAAAGTGACTGCCCCTTTAAATCCTGCTTATATTAGAAGGGTGTATAATTTCCCCGTAAAAAATTAATGACTGCACGTTAAAATCCTGCTTATATTAGGAGGGGGTATTTTTTCCCCGTAGAAAAGTGACTGCCCTATTAAATCCTGCTAATATTAGAAGGGGGTACAATTTCCCCGTAGAAAAGTGACTGCCCCCTTATATCCTGCTTATATTAGGAGGGGGTACAAATTCCCCGTAGAAGAGTGACTGCCCCCTTAAATCCTGCTTATATTAGGAGGGGGATAATTTCCCTGTAGAAAAGTGACTGCCCCTTTAAATCCTGCTTATATTAGGAGGGGGTAGAATTTCCCCGTAGAAAAGTGACTGCCCTATTAAATCCTGCTAATATGAGAAGGGGGTACAATTTCCCCGTAGAAAAGTGACTGCCCCCTTATATCCTGCTTATATTCGGAGGGGGTATAATTTCCCCGTTGAAAAGTGACAGCCCCTTTAAATCCTGCTTATATTAGGAGGGGGTACAATTTCCCCGTAGAAAAGTGACTGCCCCCCTAAATCCTGCTTACATTAGGAGGGGGTATAATTTCCCCGCAGAAAAGTGACTGCCCTATTAAATCCTGTTAATATTAGAAGGGGGTACAATTTCCCCGTAGAAAAGTGACTGCCCCCTTATATCCAGCTTATATTAGGAGGGGGTACAAATTCCCCGTAGAAAAGTGACTGCCCCCTTAAATCCTGCTTATATTAGGAGGGGGTATAATTTCCCTGTATAAAAGTGACTGCCCCTTTAAATCCTGCTTATATTAGGAGGGGGTATAATTTCCCCGTAGAAAAGTGACTGCCCTATTAAATCCTGCTAATATGAGAAGGGGGTACAATTTCCCCGTTGAAAAGTGACTGCCCCCTTATATCCTGCTTATATTAGGAGGGGGTACAAATTCCCCGTAGAAAAGTGACTGCCTCCTTAAATCCTGCTTATATTAGTAGGGGGTATAATTTCCCCGTATAAAAGTGACTGCCCCTTTAAATCCTGCTTATATTAGGAGGGGGTATAATTTCCCCGTACAAAAGTGACTGCCCCTTTAAATCCTGCTTATATTAGGAGGGGGTATAATTTCCCCGTAGAAAAGTGACTGCCCTATTAAATCCTGCTAATATTAGAAGGGGGTACAATTTCCCCGTAGAAAAGTGACTGCCCCCTTATATCCTGCTTATATTAGGAGGGGGTACAAATTCCCCGTAGAAGAGTGACTGCCCCCTTAAATCCTGCTTATATTAGGAGGGGGATAATTTCCCCGTAGAAAAGTGACTGCCCCTTTAAATCCTGCTTATATTAGGAGGGGGTATAATTTCCCCGTAGAAAAGTGACTGCCCTATTAAATCCTGCTAATATGAGAAGGGGGTACAATTTCCCCGTAGAAAAGTGACTGCCCCCTTATATCCTGCTTATATTAGGAGGGGGTACAAATTCCCCGTAGAAAAGTGACTGCCCCCTTAAATCCTGCTTATATTAGGAGGGGGTATAATTTCCCCGTATAAAAGTGACTGCCCCTTTAAATCCTGCTTATATTAGGAGGGGGTATAATTTCCCCGTAGAAAAGTGACTGCCCCTTTAAATCCTGCTTATATTATGAGGGGGTATAATTTCCCCGTAGAAAAGTGACTGCCCTATTAGATCCTGTATATATGCGGAGGGGGTATAATTTCCCCGTTGAAAAGTGACAGCCCCTTTAAATCCTGCTTATATTAGGAGGGGGTACAATTTCCCCGTAGAAAAGTGACTGCCCCCTTAAATCCTGCTAATATGAGAAGGGGGTACAATTTCCCCGTAGAAAATTGACTGCCCCCTTATATCCTGCTTATATTAGGAGGTGGTTCAAATTCCACGTAGAAAAGTGACTGCCCCTTTAAATCCTGCTTATATTAGGAGGGGGTATAATTTCCCCGTAGAAAAGTGACTGCCCTATAAAATCCTGCTAATATGAGAAGGGGGTACAATTTCCCCGTAGAAAAGGGACTGCCCCCTTATATCCTGCTTATATTAGGAGGGGGTACAAATTCCCCGTAGAAAAGTGACTGCCCCCTTAAATCCTGCTTATATTAGTAGGGGGTATAATTTCCCCGTATAAAAGTGACTGCCCCTTTAAATCCTGCTTATATTAGAAGGGTGTATAATTTCCCCGTAAAAAATTAATGACTGCACGTTAAAATCCTGCTTATATTAGGAGGGGGTATTTTTTCCCCGTAGAAAAGTGACTGCCCTATTAAATCCTGCTAATATTAGAAGGGGGTACAATTTCCCCGTAGAAAAGTGACTGCCCCCTTATATCCTGCTTATATTAGGAGGGGGTACAAATTCCCCGTAGAAGAGTGACTGCCCCCTTAAATCCTGCTTATATTAGGAGGGGGATAATTTCCCTGTAGAAAAGTGACTGCCCCTTTAAATCCTGCTTATATTAGGAGGGGGTAGAATTTCCCCGTAGAAAAGTGACTGCCCTATTAAATCCTGCTAATATGAGAAGGGGGTACAATTTCCCCGTAGAAAAGTGACTGCCCCCTTATATCCTGCTTATATTAGGAAGGGGTACAAATTCCCCATAGAAAAGTGACTGCCCCCTTAAATCCTGCTTATATTAGGAGGGGGTATAATTTCCCCGTATAAAAGTGACTGCCCCTTTAAATCCTGCTTATATTAGGAGGGGGTATAATTTCCCCGTAGAAAAGTGACTGCCCCTTTAAATCCTGCTTATATTATGAGGGGGTATAATTTCCGCGTAGAAAAGTGACTGCCCTATTAGATCCTCTATATATGCGGAGGGGGTATAATTTCCCCGTTGAAAAATGACAGACCCTTTAAATCCTGCTTATATTAGGAGGGGGTACAATTTCCCCGTAGAAAAGTGACTGCCCCCCTAAATCCTGCTTACATTAGGAGGGGGTATAATTTCCCCGTATAAAAGTGACTGCCCTATTAAATCCTGCTTATATTAGGAGGGGGTACAAATTCCCCGTAGAAAAGTGACTGCCCCCTTAAATCTTCCTTATATTAGGAGGGGTATAATTTCCCCGTAGAAAAGTGACTGCCCTATTAGATCCTGCTTATATTCGAAGGGGGTATAATTTCCCCGTTGATAAGTGACAGCCCCTTTAAATCCTGCTTATATTAGGAGGGGGTACAATTTCCCCGTAGAAAAGTGACTGCCCTATTAAATCCTGCTAATATGAGAAGGGGGTACAATTTCCCCGTAGAAAAGTGACTGCCCCCTTATATCCTGCTTATATTATGAGGGGGTAAAAATTCCCCGTAGAAAAGTGACTGCCCCCTTAAATCCTGCTTATATTAGGAGGGGGTATAATTTCCCCGTAGAAAAGTGACTGCACCTTCAAATCCTGCTTATATTAGGAGGGGGTATAATTTCCCCGTAGAAAAGTGACTGCCCTATTAAATCCTGCTAATATTAGAAGGGGGTACAATTTACCCGTAGAAAAGTGACTGCCCCCTTATATCCTGCTTATATTAGGAGGGGGTACAAATTCCCCGTAGAAAAGTGACTGCCCCCTTAAATCCTGCTTATATTAGGAGGGGGTAAAATTTCCCCGTTGAAAAGTGACTGCCCCCTTAAATCCTGCTTATATTAGGAGGGGGTATAATTTCCCCGTAGATAAGTGACTGCCCCTTTAAATCCTGCTTATATTAGGAGGGGGTAAAATTTCCCCGTAGGAAAGTGACTACCCTAATAAATCCTGCTTATATTAGTAGGGGGTATAATTTCCCCGTATAAAAGTGACTGCCCCCTTAAATCCTGCTTATATTAGGAGGGGGTATAATTTCCCCGTACAAAAGTGACTGCACCTTTAAATCCTGCTTATATTATGAGGGGGTATAATTTCCCCGTAGAAAAGTGACTGCCCTATTAGATCCTGCTTATATTCGGAGGGGGTATAATTTCCCCGTTGAAAAGTGACAGCCCCTTTAAATCCTGCTTATATTAGGAGGGGGTACAATTTCCCAGTAGAAAAGTGACTGCCCTATTAAATTCTGCTAATATGAGAAGGGGGTACAATTTCCCCGTAGAAAAGTGACTGCCCCCTTATATCCTTCTTATATTAGGAGGGGGTACAAATTCCCCGTATAAAAGTGACTGCCCCTTTAAATCCTGCTTATATTAGGAGGGGGTATAATTTCCCCGTAGAAAAGTGACTGCCCCTTTAAATCCTGCTTATATTATGAGGGGGTATAATTTCCCCGTAGAAAAGTGACTGCCCTATTAGATCCTGCTTATATTCGGTGGGGGTATAATTTCCCCGTTGAAAAGTGACAGCCCCTTAAATCCTGCTTATATTAGGAGGGGGTACAATTTCCCCGTAGAAAAGTGACTGCCCCCTTAAATCCTGCTTACATTAGGAGGGGGTATAATTTCCCCGTAGAAAAGTGACTGCCCTATTAAATCCTGCTAATATTAGAAGGGGGTACAATTTCTCCGTAGAAAAGTGACTGCCCCCTTATATCCTGCTTATATTAGGAGGGGGTACAAATTCCCCGTAGAAAAGTGACTGCCCCCTTAAATCCTGCTTATATTAGGAGGGGGTATAATTTCCCCGTAGAAAAGTGACTGCCCCTTTAAATCCTGCTTATATTAGGAGGGGGTATAATTTCCCCGTAGAAAAGTGACTGCCCTATTAAATCCTGCTAATATGAGAAGGGGGTACAATTTCCCCGTAGAAAAGTGACTGCCCCCTTATATCCTGCTTATATTATTAGGGGGTACAAATTCCCCGTAGAAAAGTGACTGCCCCCTTAAATCCTGCTTATATTAGTAGGGGGTATAATTTCCCCGTATAAAAGTGACTGCCCCTTTAAATCCTGCTTATATTAGGAGGGGGTATAATTTCCCCGTAGAAAAGTGACTGCCCCTTTAAATCCTGCTTATATTATGAGGGGGTATAATTTCCCCGTAGAAAACTGACTGCCCCTTTAAATCCTGCTTACATTAGGAGGGGGTATAATTTCCCCGTTTAAAAGTGACAGCCCCTTTAAATCCTGCTTATATTAGGAGGGGGTACAATTTCCCCGTAGAAAAGTGACTGCCCCCTTAAATCCTGCTTACATTAGGAGGGGGTATAATTTCCCCGTAGAAAAGTGACTGCCCCCTTATATCCTGCTTATATTAGGAAGGGGTACAAATTCCCCGTAGAAAAGTGACTGCCCCTTTAAATCCTGCTTATATTAGGAGGGGGTAAAATTTCCCCGTAGAAAAGTGACTGCCCTCTTAAATCCTGCTTACATTAGGAGGGGGTATAATTTCCCCGTAGAAAAGTGACTGCCCTATTAAATCCTGCTAATATTAGAAGGGGGTACAATTTCCCCGTAGAAAAGTGACTGCCCCCTTATATCCTGCTTATATTAGGAGGGGGTACAAATTCCCCGTAGAAAAGTGACTGTCCCCTTAAATCCTGCTTATATTAGGAGGGGGTATAATTTCCCCGTAGAAAAGTGACTGCCCCTTTTATCTTTAATGTATATGGAGGGGGTTAAATTTGTCGTACATTTCTTGGAACAAGCGAAGGAATGTCTTAAACTAACAGCATGTCCCGTACTCTTTGTTTTATCGGGTACTTATTGGCATCCGCTATTACGTCTCCATTTGGCTTTCTCTCTGTTCTATCGTGGGCGATTCAGCTGCCTTTTCCTTGAAAGTGTGGATTTTTGTGGCAATGCTTCAGCTGGTCGGCTCAAGTTAATGGGACGTCTGCCTTAATTAATCACGTTTGACATGGATATTTACTAGCTTGAAAGAAAATATACTTTATATTTAGTTAATGTGATCAGAGGATTGTAAAAATCAATGTTTTATGCAGCATATAAACTTTCAACGGATAGTCACAAGCCACAGCGAACATAACCACAACTCTATTTCATAATTACACGTACAGAATTATGAGTTCCACACTGAACTGCTAGCTGACGGGTGCCAGAAATTTCCACTATTACTATCAAAAAGATGTGACTCGTCACTTCCTTCATTATTGTCTCCAAAATCCATGTTTTCTAACGGTGCATTTACAGCCTACGTAGCGGGAAAGTGTGGCTTATGACTATATCACTACACAGATGACCACCTGGTTGGAGAGCCAAAAACTTCAGTGATGTACATATTATACTGCCATTCGAAAAGAAAAATGACAATGTCTCGCACTTTTTGGACAGTGGGTTGCTTATTGTGCATGATGGTATGTTCAACAACAACAACATAAAAATCAAACATGTGGCTTAAGAATATCATCCACTGACTCCTTCATGTGTTAAACATGGTGAATAATATGTAATAGGTTAGTTGCAAACCACAACGAAATTATAAATGTCTGTATTTGATAAAGTTTTTGTATAAATTGAAATACATCACATATTATATTAAAATGCACTACAGCATTATTGAAATACATATTTAGTGAAAAGTGATAAATCATAATTCTCATGCTATATGCATTGTATATTATTTTTTTGTTCAATTTTTTTTAAGTTAAAACAATTGTTTTCTTTGACTTGTGTACTCCTTGTGTTTCTGAATCGTATTGATTCTGATCAAAATGTTACAATTAAAACTATAGTCTGTGTGTAGATGTATCTTGTTATTTGTTCCTATGAAAATATGATTAGTGTGTACATAAATATGTTGGTGTGTGTAAGTATGTTTATATGTAATATATGTTTCTGTGTAACAAATTTATGATTTATCAACCTCATAACACGAATAACGTGTGTATTCGATTATTTTAAAAATTGATCAAAGGTTCTATCATAAAATGCATCAATGTAATTTTTAAATTCGAGAGTTACTACGGATATGTGGAAGCAACCACTTTCAATTATATTTTACAAGTTATAAAATATTTCCATGTTAAAATATCGCTTCTACGGGCTCTCGTCGTGCTTTTGAAATAAATATAATTATCACAAGGGACAAAGTGTTTTACTTTTTGTTAGTTATGCATAGATTATATAAGAAGTATTTTTATGATGAGAAACCTATTTATTTGTGACAGAACACACACACATTGTGTACAAATTTGTTGTCCAAAATGTTTCAAGAAAATGCAATTCCAATGTCTTGATTGATGGATTGATTGAGTTAGCGTTTTAATTTATGCACACTAAGTCTAATCAAGAATGGACCCAGAGTTTAAAGTTGGATCCGAATTACTATGTGCCTCCACCGGGTATTGAACCCAGGACACCTTTATCACCCTACTCAAATGGTAGACTCATTCAAATGTTTTGATGAACATTCAAATGAGAAAGTTGTACGTAATAATTAAGTCAATGATGAGCCAGATACCAGAGTTATAAAGGCTTTATACGACAATATAGTACATCTAACTTCCCTACTGTTTTGTGAAGTAAATTAAGTAAGCAGCAACTTTTCTCCGTAGCATTTTGTATGCAATTTCTCATGTAAGAACTAATTATTAGAACAGTAGCTTCTCTAGGGGGAAATTTGTACCCCCTCCATATATATTAAAGATAAAAGGGGCAGTCACTTTTCTACGGGGAAATTGTACCCCCTTCTAATATTAGCAGGATTTAATGGGGCAGTCACTTTTCTACGTGGAAATTATACCCCCTCCTAATATAAGCAGGATTTAAAGGGGCAGTCACTTTTCTACGTGGAAATTATACCCCCTCCTAATATAAGCAGGAATAAAGGGGGCAGTCACTTTTCTACGGGGAAATTGTACCCCCTTCTAATATTTGCAGGATTTAATAGGGCAGTCACTTTTCTACGTGGAAATTATACCCCCTCCTAATGTAAGCAGGATTTAAGGGGGCAGTCACTTTTCTACGTGGAAATTTTACCCCCTCCTAATATAAGCAGGATTTAAGGGGGCAGTCACTTTTCTACGGGGAATTTGTACCCCCTCCTAATATAAGCTGGATATAAGGGGGCAGTCACTTTTCTACGGGGAAAATGTACCCCCTTCTCATATTAGCAGGATTTAATAGGGCAGTCACTTTTCTGCGGGGAAATTGTACCCCCTTCTCATTTTAGCAGGATTTAATAGGGCAGTCACTTTTCTACGGAGAAATTGTACCCCCTTCTCATATTAGCAGGATTTAATAGGGCAGTCACTTTTCTACGGGGAAATTATACCCCCTCCTAATATAAGCAGGATTTAAAGGGGCAGTCACTTTTCTACGGGGAAATTATACCCCCTCCTAATATAAGCAGGAATAAAGGGGGCAGTCACTTTTCTACGGGGAATTTGTACCCCCTCCTAATATAAGCAGGATATAAGG
This sequence comes from Lepisma saccharinum, assembly GCF_977018435.1. NCBI lineage: Eukaryota > Metazoa > Arthropoda > Insecta > Zygentoma > Lepismatidae > Lepisma > Lepisma saccharinum. The sequence continues at coordinate 9,375,778 of NW_028142898.1, forward strand.
GGGCAGTCACTTTTCTACGGGGAAATTGTACCCCCTTCTAATATTAGCAGGATTTAATAGGGCAGTCACTATTCTACGTGGAAATTATACCAACTCCTAATGTAAGCAGGATTTAAGGGGGCAGTCCCTTTTCTACGGGGAAATTGAACCCCCTCCTAATATAAGCAGTATTTAAGGGCAGTCACTTTTCTACGGGGAATTTGTACCCCCTCCTAATATAAGCAGGATATAAGGGGGCAGTCACTTTTCTACGGGGAAATTGTACCCCCTTCTCATATTAGCAGGATTTAAGAGGGCAGTCACTTTTCTACGGGGAAATTGTACCCACTTCTCATATTAGCAGGATTTAATAGGGCAGTCACTTTTCTACGGGGAAATTATACCCCCTCCTAATATAAGGAGCATTTAAAGGGGCAGTCACTTTTCTACGGGGAATTTGTACCCCCTCCTAATATAAGCAGAATATAAGGGGGCAGTCACTTTTCTACGGGGAAATTGTACCCCCTTCTCATATTAGCAGGATTTAATAGGGTAGTCACTTTTCTACGGGGATATTATACCCCCTCCTAATATAAGCAGGATTTAAAGGGGCAGTCACTTTTCTACGGAGAAATTGTACCCCCTCCTAATATAAGCAGGGTTTAAGGGGGCAGTCACTTTTCTACGGGGAATTTGTACCCCCTCCTAATATAAGCTGAATATAAGGGGGCAGTCTCTTTTCTACGGGGAAATTGTACCCCCCTTCTCACATTAGCAGGATTTAATAGGGCAGTCACTTTTCTACAGGGAAATTATACCCCCTCCTAATATAAGCAAGATTTTAACGGGCAGTCACTTTTCTACGGGGAAATTATACCCCCTCCTTATATAAGAAGGAATAAAGGGGGCAGTCACTTTTCTACGGGGAATTTGTACCCCCTCCTTATATAAGCAGGAATAAAGGGGGCAGTCACTTTTCTACGGGAATTTATACCCCCTTCTCATATTAGCAGGATTTAATAGGGCAGTCAATTTTCTACGGGGAAATTATACCCCCTCCTAATATAAGCAGGATTTAAAGGGGCAGTCACTTTTCTACGGTGAAATTATACCCCCTCCTAATATAAGCAGGATTTAAAGGTGCAGTCACTTTTCTACGGGGAATTTGTACCCCCCTCCTAATATAAGCAGGATATAAGGGGGCAGTCACTTTTCTACGGGGAAATTGTACCCCCTTCTCATATTAGCAGGATTTAATAGGGCAGTAGTAGTGTATATTGGCCGGTTCTACGCAATACTTAGTAGGTATGCCTTTTTTTTATCAATCGAATATAAGTTTTTGACATATTTTGACAATTTTTTGTCGATGTTTTAGCGTTTAGCGATGTTTTAGTACAAATTTTCACTATACTCATTTTTTTTCCACTCATACTTGGTAGGTATATTATGATCTTACGTGATACAACTTAACCTATCCTTTTTTTTACGATTATTTAATTTTTATTTACGATCCTAAGTGATATAACTTAACCTATCATTTTTTTTATTTATGCACTGTTTGAACGTCATTATTTGAGGATCATATTTTGTAGGTATTTTTTTTTTATCAATCGAATATAAGTTTTTGACATATTTTGACAATTTTTTGTCGATGTTTTAGCGTTTAGCGATGTTTTAGTACAAATTTTCACTGCACTTATTTTTTCCATTTATACTTGGTAGGTATATCACGATCTTACGTGATACAACTTAACCTATTTTTTTTTACGATTTTTTAATTTTTTTTACGATCCTAAGTGATATAACTTAACCTATCATTTTTTTATTTACGCACCGAACTAACCTACAAGGGGGACTCTGTTTGTTTTAATATTTCAGTATTATAAGGTTTTCACAAATTTTATATAACCTAAAATGTGTTGGATGTTGATTTTTAGTATGTGGCAATTTTTTATGAATTTTAAAACTGTTCCGTCACCCTCTCGTTCTTCACGTCGTGGACGAAGGACTTCTCTGCAATCAGGATGACGCTGCATAGAGTATCGGCAGGCAGCGCGTCGTGGAACTCGCAGACGATCTTGATGTTGGTGCGATCGTTGACCACCACCTGCCTTCTCTTAGATGTGTCGATGACGGTCATGGGTCTCCGTGCTTTGAATTCGCTGGGCGTGTAATACATGTCCACGCTTCCCTCGGTCACGCGTTTGTAAGCCGTGTAAGCTTCGTAAAGTTTGAGGTAATCGTTTTTGGTCATGTCGAGGTTGTAATTCTCGCGCGGGAACACTTCGTTCCTACCGTTCTTCAGATAAACGTTCTTGATCTTGCAGTCGTCGAATCCGCAAACAGATTTTTGCTAAGTCTTACCGTTTCCAAGATAACCCCACTTCCGGTCGCCATTTTGGATTTCCGAGCATAGGTTCTATTCACATTTTACTTATATGTAGGCGTACGTAATAAATCCGAAAACAGATTTTTGCTAAGTCTTACCGTTTCCAAGATAACCCCACTTCCGGTCGCCATTTTGGATTTCCGAACATAGGTTCTATTCATATTTTTTCTCACGTATAAGTGTACATGATAAATCCCCAAACAGATTTTTCGCAAGTCTTACCGTTTCCAAGATAACCCCACTTCCGGTCGCCATTTTGGATTTCCGAACATAGGTTCTATTCATATTTTTTCTCACATATAGGCGTACGTGATGAATCCGAAAACAGATTTTTCCTAAGTCTTACCGTTTTCAAGATAACCCCACTTCCGGTCGCCATTTTGGATTTCCGAGCATAGGTTCTATTCATATTTTACTCACGTATAGGTGTACATAATGAATCCGAAAATAGATTTTTCCTAAGTCTTACCGTTTTCAAGATAACCCCACTTCCGGTCGCCATTTTGGATTTCCGAACATAGATTCTATTCATACTTTTTCTCACGTATAGGTGTACATGATGAATCAGCAAACATATTTTTCCCAAGTCATGAATTGGAGGGTTCTATGACCCTGTTTGTCAAAAATTTGAGATATTTGCAATTTAAGATTTTTAACGCTGGACTTGGAAAATTTTCGATTGATGAAAAATTGGTTCCATGACGATCTATGCCAATTTTGGTATGGGAGGACAGAGGACACCGAGACTCGACCGACACACTAAACCCAAGGTTAGGTTAGGTTAGGTTAGGTTAGGCTAGGTTAGGTTAGGTTAGGTTAGGCTAGGTTAGGTTAGGTTAGGTTAGGCTAGGTTAGGTTAGGTTAGGTTAGGCTAGGCTAGGTTAGGTTAGGTTAGGCTAGGTTAGGTTAGGTTAGGTTAGGTTAGGCTAGGTTAGGTTAGGTTAGGTTAGGCTAGGTTAAATTAGGTTAGGTTAGGCGTTCAAAAGTTACGAGTGATCAAAGTTTTGGGAGGGGGTGGGCTAACTTCTTACCCCTTGACCCCAGGACCACCAAAACTTGGTATACGTATTCTACATATCCAAAATCGACAGGGGGGGTAGCTTCGCTACCGGGATGGAGGTGTTTTTCGATATATTTTTTCGATAACTTTTACCATTTTCGAGATATTTGCAATTTAAGATTTTTTTTAACGCTGTGGACTTGGAAAATTTTCGATTGATGAAAAAAAAATAGTTCCATGACGACCTGGTATGAGAGGAGAGACGACACCGAGACTCGATGAACTAAGTGGTGCTTTGTTTGTGTGTGCAATGCTTTTTGCACTTGGTTATCATCACCTAACATCTTATTAATTGTTTTTTAAAATTAATTACAACTGAAAACTAATAATTAATATTATCTAAAGTTACTAATTAATATTATACAAGTAATTGATATATTTTTTTTGTTCTTGTTGCTAGTGTTGGGTAATTATAGTTGTTGCAAAATATAGCTCTCGCGTATGACAGTTTCTGAGTTTTGTTGGGTATATATAGACGAATCGAAATTTTACTTGTTATGTTAAATTGTATGTTAGGGTACATGGTAGGAGAAATCATTGTATATTAGAGCGCTCTTTTAATGATTTGCCTATAACTGCATACAGGCAGCCGTAAATTTAGCATAAAATATCCTGATCCTGTTTCTTCTAGCATGTGCGACGTTTGTTGTGGTGGGATCATTGGGGGAAATGTGATTCTCCCAATATGTCATCTGACTTACTAGCATATGCGATACGAAGAACAGGTGTGTATGTGGCTTACTAGGATTAGGCTCATGGTAATGAGGTCCTAGTAGCTGAAACGTTGTCGGGGTATTTTGCAATTTTTTTCAAATATGAACACGTTAAACTGGACTGTCTCGGATTTTTGAGTTTTGTATTCGCCAAGAGAAAATTCTATATAAAATAACATACCTGAAAATTATATTCACAGTAGATTCATTTTTTGAGTTTTGTAATTACCCCAAGAAATTCTATATAAAATAACATACCTGAAAATTGTATTTACAGTAGATTGAATTCTTGAGTTTTTGTATTCGCACACAAGAAATTCTATATAAATAACATACCTGAAATTCTATTTACAGTAGATTGAATTTTTGAGTTTTGTAATCACTCCAAGAAATTCTATATAAAATAACATACCTGAAAATTGTGTCGCTATATACTAGACTTTTTGATTTCTGTGATTTTGGAGAAAGCAATGGCATCCACCACCAGTTTCAATCGTAAAAATGATAAAACTGAATGTGTTACTTGTGGGAAGCTAATCTCAAGAAACAATTTATCGGTACACAGGGCAAGATGTAGCGAAACAGGTTCGAGAATTAATCGTTCGTTACCTTCTAAGCCCTGTGCTCGATGCGGAAAAATGATCAGCATTGCAAATTTAAGTAAACATCTCAAAATTTGCAAACCATCGACCGAACAAGGAACATCGAAAAGGAAAATCGATAATTCAGAAACGGAAGCTTCCACTTCCAAGCAAATTAAATTATCTAATGAACGCAAACCAATTAGATCTGCATTTAACGACCAACTCCAGGATTTTTCAATTAAGTCAGAACCAGGTCGTGACATCCTTAGTTTCTTGGATGAAACGAAAACATCTGTACTAAATATTTTAAAAGATAAACTTGAAAACAACTCTATAAAAGTATACGTTGTTCTGTTTTCTGAATACGAGAAAGTTGATGGCACAACGAGTATTTTTTATCATCGTACAAAAAACCAGACTCTTTATTTGGCGGACGTCGAAAATTTGGACAACTTCTATTATAAAGTTTCCAACGAGCTGGTTAAGAAACATGACGATTTCGAGGCTAAAGGGTCGGGATGGTCTCTATGTGGAAGTCCTCACACGTTAACTGTTTACGTGAACCAATTCTCGCCTCTTCGCGCTACCAGCTACGTTCCTCTTCCACCGAACATTCAACACAAGAGGGCTGTGTTAAATATACAGAACAGCGATAAAAAGTGTTTCCTTTGGTGTATATTGGCTGCACTGCATCCTGTTCATTGGTCAAATCATCCAGAACAGGTTTCTAATTACAAACAATACGAGACCGACTTTCAAAGTGTAATGTCTGACATTGAATACCCGGTGACATTGTCGGATATAACAAAGTTCGAAAATCGTGCAGGAAAACGCATCGCTATTAATGTATATTCCTTCACGTCAGATAAATATCTCGTGCATCCCGTCAGGATAAGCGATATCGACGATGACGATGCTTGTGTAATAAATCTCCTTCTCATTTCCAACGAGGATGTCTATCATTACACGCTAATTCGTTCAATGTCTCGATTACTAGGAAGCCAAACAACCAAGCATGAACATTGCATCGAAGTTTGTCCGAGATGTCTAACCATGTTCGACGATCGAAAACAACTCGATTATCAAAATTACACCGGACGTCAAATTGCTATCGATAAACTTGTCGAACATAAAATTTATTGCGGCAACAACAGACCGGCTAGAATGTTGATGCCCGAAACGAACGAAGTCGAAGAATTCAAAATGCACAAGGCATTGTTGGAACATCCCGCAATCATCGTCGCAGATTTCGAGTCTTTCCTGAAACCACTCTCCTACTGCGAACCGGATCCTGAAATTTCCTCCACAACGCCGTACCAGCTTCATCAACCTAATAGTTTCGGCTATGTTGTTGTGCGACGTGATAAAATAAATGAAGCATATATATACCGCGGGCCAAATGTAATCGAACACTTCCTGGAAAAAATGGTGGAGGAGGTTGAGGTAATTGGTAGCGTACTGCTTACATCAAAACCGATGGCACCTTTAACTGAAAATGAACTTCAAAATTACAATTCCACTGAGGTGTGTCCGGTATGTGATCAAAGTTTCACTGATTAGAACAAAAAAATATTCCACCACGATCATTTCAGCGGAAACTACATAGGTGGAATTTGCAACACGTGCAATCTTAAAATCCAGAAACCTAAATTCATCCCCATATTCTTTCACAACGTAAGCGGATATGATTTTCACCACCTGGTGAGACATCTTGGCTACGATCCGAAACGTATAGGTGTCTTGGCAGAGAATGAAGAACGCTACATTAGTCTCAGCAAGCAAGTGTCGATTCCGGGAACGAAAAATACAATCGAGATGCGCTTCCTGGATTCGTATAGATTTCTCTCTGCAAGTCTGGATGCTTTAGCGAACAAACTCACCGACGATCAATTTAAAATAACTAGAGCTAGTTTTCCCAACGTAGACATAGAACTCGTTAGACGTAAAGGGGTTTATCCTTACGAATATGTTAGTGATGGTTCTAAATTTAACGACGACGCTCTTCCACTTCCAAGAGAATTTTACAGCAGACTCAGAGAGAAAGGAATCACGGACGAAGAATACCAACACGCGCAACTCATGTGGGAGAAATTAGAATGTAGGACACTCGGAGACTACCACGACGCATACTTAAAATTAGACGTGACGATACTCGCCGATGTTTTTCAAGCGTTCAGGAAAACGGCAACGAATATTTACAAATTAGATCCGGCGTATTTCTACAGTCTACCGGGATTAGCGTGGTCGTCAATGTTATTCCAGACAAAGGTCAAGCTGGAACTGATATCGGACGTTGACATGTTGCTATTTATCGAAAGAGGGATACGAGGTGGAATGGTGCAATGCGTACAGAGACATGCAAAAGCTAATAACGTACACATGAAAGAAGATTACGATTCAAATCGAGCATCGAATTACATCTTCTACGCCGACGTTAATAATCTCTACGGACATGCCATGGTTCAAAAACTTCCTTACGGGGGATTCGAATGGTTAGATCCCACTTCGATAGATATTATTCATTTCGACGATAGCGAGTGTGGTTTCCTCGCAGAGGTAGATCTCCAATTCTCCGACCACCTGCACGACACGTTTTCGGATTTGCATCCGACTCCCGAAATCAAATGTCCACCCGACTCGGTTCAAGACAAGCTTTTGTTAACATTGGACCCTAAACAGAGATACGTCGTCCACTACAAGAATCTCCGGTTTTTGATTGGGAAGGGTGTTCAGATAATAAATGTTAGAAGAATACTAAAGTTTAAACATTCCACGTGGTTAAGACCTTACATAGAAACTAACACACAACATAGAACAGCTGCCACTTCCGATTTAGACAAGGATTTTTTTAAATTAATGAACAATCCGGTGTACGGAAAAACCATGGAGAATGTTAGAAAGCACGTAGACGTGAAATTAATTTCCGATAAGAATAAATGTCGGAAGTGGATAGCCGATCCTAGATTCAAGTCGAGAAAAATTTACAACGAGAATTTAGCACTTTTCAATCTAGATATAAAATTGATGAAATTCAGAAAACCAATTTACGTTGGCGCAACAGTTCTCGACTTGTCGAAACTTTACATGTTCGAATTTCATTATGACGTGATGAAACCCTTCTACAATGAAAAAATATCACTTTTGTACACGGACACCGACAGCTTCATTTACAGCATACAAACACCTAACCTATACGAAGACATAAAAAATCCTTCCATGCTTGAGTATTTCGATACTTCTGCGTATCCTCAACCCAACAGATTTGGAATTCCATCCCGTAACAAAAAAGTCCTAGGTAAACTGAAAGATGAATGTAACGGTGATATTATTGTCGAGTTCGCGGGTTTGCGTTCGAAGATGTATGCCATGAGAACAGAGAGTAGCGTCACGAAGAAAGCAAAAGGTGTGGGCAAAAATACGGTGGAGAACAAACTCACCTTCCACGATTACATCAATGGCCTTTACTCACAATCGACGATACTAAGCATAGAACAAAGAATCCAAAGTGTAGACCACGTGATTACAACAAACAAAGTTAGGAAAGTAGCATTAGATCCGCATGACGATAAAAGATGTATTTTGTCTTGTGGAATCCACACGTTGCCTTGGGGACACTATCGTTTAGAAATTAGTAAAAATTGTAGGCAATGCAAATGAAAGAAAAAAATAAACTTAAATAACTATAACTAAAATAAAAAAACTTTGACTGTCTCAAATTATCACATACACAATAAATAACTAGCAAGAACAATGAATCTCTTTGCTTTCGGAAAGCAAACAATGGAGACTGTACACCGCACGGCAGATCATGAATTTCTACCTTCCATGTTATCTAAACTCAACGGTCTGTTGATCAATCAATTTTCGGAACGCTGTTCTTCTTGCTGGAACAATGACGATTTCGGATTCGCGACGATCGACGTGACGTGGAAACCCAACGACGGAAAATACAGAAACAAAATCAACGACTTTCTAAACGTTGCAACGTTGTGAGAATAAATAACCAGCATGCCTATGAATTTGTTCGGTTTCAAAAAACAGATCATTATGGAAACCATACCAGATCATGAAGTCTTACCTTCCGTGTTACCTAAACTCAACGGTCTGTTGATTATTCACCTCAACAGCATTTGGACGAAACTGAATGACGATGTGGGCAAGATGTTTTATGTATTTAATAACAATTTACATTTCTACGAAATTCCGATCGACGGGAAACTTCAAATCACCGTGAATCCGGAAAACGCAGGCGAAATCAAAATTTCTACCGGCAAGAACATTTTTCGAATCAAGCACGACAAGATGCTTTCTAACATTACGTACGATATGTCTGCAGGAGATTATTTTTACATAGAACTCCTCGGAGATTACGACAAACTTATTCCTCTCTTCGTAGAATTACGAATCGTCTATCCTATTATAAATAACCGTTAACCAAAAATGCCTAACGACATTTTCGGCAACACCAAGCGTGTAGACCACGCAGAAGAGATTCTCATGTTGGAAATTCGAGTTAAGAAGTTAAGGACCGATTTGATCGCTTTGCAGGAGACCTTAAACAAAAGTTTAGAGTCGGAAATCGCTACGCTCCAAACGCAATGTCTCGACCCCATTCTGAAAATCGATTCCGAACTGAAGGCGCTGATAAAAAATTATGTCGATGTACCTTCTTACGACAACGTTCAAAATATACAGTTGAGCGTGGATTCGCTTCAAAATGATTTGGCCAAATTACAGCAATTTCAATCGAAAAATGAAGATTTGGAAAAATTGAAACTCGAAATCGAAGAACGAACTTCCGCAATAGAAAAGAATTTCTCTGAACTTCAAACCGTCGTGAACGATATTGATGTAGAACGCTTACATGTCGTCGTTTCCAAATTACAAGAAGAATTCACCAGCACGTTGGAAGAAATTAAATCCAAGTTACAGACTTTGGAAGATACAATGACAAACCTACCATCGTCGGACGAACTGCAGGTCATCGGTAAAAGCGTCGCGAACATAAAAATTCAATTGGAGGCCTATCGAGATTTCGAACACATTCAAACCACCATCGCTACGCTTCAGGCGTCCTTGGAATTGATCAACGAAGAAATTAAAAATATTCACGCTGAAGCGAGAGCGTTGACGAGCATTCAAGACACGTTGAGCACGGTTCAGCAGAAGATCGAATATTTAGAAAATTTGAACGTCGAAACGAATCTCGCTCATTTTCATCACGTACTCGACAACATACAGGGTGACTTGGAATCGTTACGGACGAGCGTGCCTTCGAGCGAAGATTTGGAAAAATTGAAAACGGCGGTGACGGCACTATCCGATTCGAGCGACATCAAAAGTTCATTGAGCGATCTCGAGAGTAGGGTGGCCAATCTCCCCACCTCCAAAGAATTGCACGCTTTGAAAAGAAACATATCTCGAATGCTGAAACGACTAGAAACGGAAACGGCGAACGTGGAACAGATTCGAGACGAAATTAGTTCGCTGGTGTCGACGGTGCCCACTTCGCAGAGCGTCGCCGACCTTCACACGCAGTTTACAGAGATGCGAAGGATCGTGAACGATCTTACCGAGAAGAGCTCGAAATTGAATCAAGTCGAGAACCTTCAGAATATTGTCGTCAACATCAGAGATCAAGTTGGAGTGCTGGAATCCACGCAGGAATCGACGCTGGCTTCTTTCGGTGCCAAGTTGCAAGAACTCAACGAAAACTACAAGCAGTTGAACGTGGAAGTGAAAATCAAACCGTCGTTTTCTGCTGTAGCAGATACCATAGTCTAGCATTTGCTGCCCATCGAAAATAAACTCGGACAAGTTCACAGTAATCTGCTCGGCGTCGACACTAAATTCGCTAAACTGCATTCTCTGCAAGCCATCGAAATCAACAGCGTACCCAATCAACAGAGAATCTCCACGTTCGTCGAAGGTAACAAACTGTACATGTTACATCCTTATCATCCGTACTACAAGTTTCTCCTCGATGGCACGATTCAGATAAACGAATTTTCGTACTGGTCTCACGGTAGAAAAGCTAGCGTTCCTACCATGACTTTGATATCGAATCGTGGTGTCCAGAAAGTAGGAAACATTCCTCTGGCACGTTGGAACGAAACGCGCAACATATATGAAATACACGAAGACGAAGATCTTACCGTTTTCGACGTGAGTGCCGGCGATAAGCTGATCATTCAAAACACGAGCGAAGTGCCACCCTCTTTGAATCCCATCACGCTTGTGCTTCTCTTGAAACGTAATCTCTAAAAAAATGTCTAGGGAAGCCATCGTCGAAGAATTGCATAAACCTGCACGCCGTAACTACGAACGTTTGGCTGTGGTAACCAAGGGCATCGACGACCTCTGGCAAAGTGACCTCGTGGAGATGAGTAGCGGCAATTTGAAAAACGTACATAAATTGAACAAGGGTAACAAGTACCTCCTCACCGTCATAGACACGTTTTCGAAATTCGCATGGGCTCTACCTTTGAAGGCGAAAACTGGAACATGCGTCACGGAAGCATTCAAATTAATTTTTCGTGAAAGCGGTGGCAGACGACCACGGTTTCTGCAAACAGACAACGGTAAAGAATTTTACAACGCCGTATTCCAAAAGTTTATTCAAAAACACAAGATTCGACATTATTCGACTTTCAGTCACATCAAAGCCAGCATCGTGGAAAGATTCAATCGAACCTTGAAAACACACATGTGGAAACGATTCACGCTTCGGGGAAATTACAAATGGGTCGACATCCTGCCGGAACTCGTCGACACCTATAATGATACGGTACACAGAACGATAGGCATGAAGCCAGCCGACGTTACCAAGTCCGACGAGCAGCGTTTAATTTCTACCGTTTACTGTCCAAAGTACACACCCACGACAAAAAAAGCTAAATACAAAATTGGAGACCAGGTGAGGATCAGCAAATTCAAACGCACCTTCGAGAAGGGATTCACAAAAAATTGGAGCACGGAACTTTTTACGGTGGTTCGAGTTTTACCCGGAAACCGACACACGTATATAATAAAAGATAGTAGCGGTGAGATTTTGAAAGGAAGATTTTACGAAGAGGAACTCTCTAAAACGAAACACCCCGACACGTACCTCATCGAGAAAGTATTGCGTAGGAAAGGTGACAAACTGTTTGTCAAATGGCTGGGACTTCCGGAAAAGAGTTGGATCGACGCGGACGAAGTGATCTTGTGAGTACGTGGAACGTGGTGAAGCGTCTACCGGATCCGGAAAGTCAAACGAGAAAAAAAAAGAACGGCAAGTTGCTTCCCGACAGCATCCGCTGTCTGATCGTAGGTCCTTCGGGGTGTGGGAAAACGGCACTGCTCGTGGACAATTTTCTCCTCGCACCGAATTGGTTAGATTGGAAGAACAGGCACCTGTACGTGTTCTCGAAAAGTTTGGAGCAATCCAAATACCAGCAACTGATGAAACTGTACGATGGTCTGGACATTGCAACGTTTGCTTCGGAAATAAAACCACTCGACGATTGTCGTGAAAATTCAGTCGTCGTGTTCGACGACGCCATCCTGGAAAATCAAAATGAAATTCGCAACTTTTTCACGCAAGGTCGTCACAAAGGAATGGATTGTTTTTACCTAGCTCAAACGTTTTCCAAAATTCCAAAACAGTTAGTGCGCGACAACGCTAATTTCATATGTTTGTTTCGTCAAGATCACACGAACCTCAAGCACGCGTACGATGACTACGTAGGCGGAGACATGAACTACAATCAATTTTCGGAAGGCTGCTGTTCTACTTGCTGGAACGGTGACGATTTCGGATTCGCTACGATCGACATGACGAGGAAACCCAACGACGGAAAATACAGAAACAAAATCAACGACTTTCTAAACGTTGCAACGTTGTGAGAAACGACGTGTATAAATAACGTCATGACGAAACGAAAAATCGAAGACGAAAATCTCAAGCTTCGCGATTACCTCGCGAAACGCTTCAAAGGTTGGAAATCCGAGAATCGCGGATTCTACGAAGAGAAGAAACGTCAGGATCAACCTGTGATCGATGCCATCAGCGGTCTAGGTAAAGAAATTAAAAGTGTCACGGAACAAAATAAAAATTTGATAAATGAACTCGTACCGCTCGCAGCTAAAAGTTACGCCGTACCCACGCCCATTTCGAGCATTCCTTCGACGCCGTTCGAACTGAAGGATGCACCGGCACGACGTCGAGCCATAGGCAGCACGTCGTCTTCAGATAAAATCGAGTTGGGACCTTTGGCACGAGACTACCTGAGCACGGGGAAATTCGACAAGGATGAAGTGTTCGGATTGTATCCCAGCATGGAAACCAGCGAAGGCGGCGGTGTGGTGTGGAAGATTGGGAAATCGAAGGTGACCTTCGAAGGCAACGACATTAAAGTCAATTTAGGCGACAAGGATAGTTGGAACAGGTATCCGGGTACGGTGGGACTGTGGGAACTCGTTGCCAAAAAGCAGCCGAAAGATTACACCGACGAAGATTACCAAAGTTACAAGGAAATTCTGATCATGACGGATGCCTTGTACCAGAACAACGACGCCTCGCAGAATAGGGTGAAATCGAGCAGCGGCGAGAAGTACAGGAATCTCATCAAACCGATTTGGAACCAGGTCAAAACAGGCAGCGGCGTCAAACGCTACAACACATTACCCAAAGAATTCGTTTGGGTGGACGACGTTAGGAAACTCGTGGACCGATTGTTGGTGATAGCCGGCGAAGAGAATGCAGGCAATCGTAATTTCTACAACGAGAAGGTTGGCATCGTGGACATGATCAGCACGAAACTTTCCAACTTCATCGTGAACGACGACAAGGGCATAGGTTACCTGATCAAAATCATCAACACGCTGCCTCCGAAATTTTGGAACGTGGCCGAAGGAAAGGGACTCGTGAACGACATCATCAACAAGTTACCTTTCGAGATGCATCTACCTGGCTACCAGTACTGCGGACCGGGTACCAAACTCGAGAAAAGATTGGAGAGAGGAGACAAGGGTGTGAATCCGTTGGACGCCGCATGCAAAGATCACGACATCGCCTACAACACCACGCAGTCGGATCTGGACGCACGTCACGAAGCAGACAAAAAATTGGAACATGCAGCTTTCGAAAGGTTCGTGAGCAGAGACGCATCGCTGGGTGAACGGGTCGCCGCACTGGGTACCACCATCGCCATGAACACGAAACAAAAATTGGGGTGGGGTATATAAATAACATACCGTAAAAAAACTTGATATATAAATAACACACATCGTAAAAAAATAATCTTCGGTATATATAAATAACACACATCGTGAAAAAAAAGCAATTAAATTTCTCTCTAACACTCTGACAACTGAAAAAATGAGCGATCTCCAAGCATTAAAACAAATGCTAAATTTGTCAGTCGAGTATGTAAAAATTCAGGAATTGGAAGTCGACAAACCTTACACGATAACTTCCGGTTCAATCGTTTCTACCCAGTATGGTCCCAAGGTACGCCTGTTGCTCAACGCACAATACAGTCTATTTTTACCAGATCGATACGCTAACATGTTATCCGACGAGAAGCTATCTATTTTAATCGAGAACAAAACTCGAATCGTGTACAAGGGGACAAAGGAACTTCTTGGCAAGAAAACGAAGCATGTAATAGAATTTGTGTAACGACTGCGAGGCCTTGAAAATATATAAATAACATACCGTAAAAAAAACTACACAAGAAAAAATCTCAGAATATATATATAAATAACATACCGTGAAAATAACACATAGAGCATCAACATGAAGCCCAAGGGTGTCGTGTACCAGATACCATATTCGAATCTTAAAAATCTAGGTGCCCTCGATGGGTTACTTACCAAGAAACAACGTGAGAAGAAACGTTCTTGCTTGTCGAAAGGACACGGAATGAAATTACTGCTCAGCACACCTCAATTGAAAAGATTACAGCGTTCGCGGAAACAGCAAAAAATCAGAGGTTTCATATTCAGCATCCCGGCCATCCTGGCAGCATTGGGGGCCGTTGGAAGTTTGGCTGGCGGAAGTGCCGCCATCGCGAAAACCGTCATCGACTCGAAGAAGAACAAGGCCGAGTTGGAAGAACAGAAACGTCACAACCTGGCCATGGAGAAGAAAGGAGGAAAAGGCGTGATGAGAAAGTTTAAAAAAAAGAAACAGAAGCACTCACCAACCGAGACATTGAATCTCTGATCGATACGTTACAAATCAAACACTTCAGAGGAGTTTTCATGTCCGACTCGTTACCTTCAAGCGTTAAAAGAAGAGAATGCGGAGTAGTCAACTTGGACAATCAAAAAAATCCAGGCACGCATTGGATATGTTACCACAAAAATGATGATAAAGCATTCGTTTTCGATTCTTTCGGAGGTGTTCCACCTACAAATTTAATTTATTATCTGAAAACGAACAAAACCTCTATATACTACAACGACGAACGCATTCAAAATTTCGGAGACGTGAACTGCGGCCATCTCTGCCTTTCCGTACTCACGTTTCTCTCTAAAATAAATAACCCTACGATCGAGGATTTCCAGAAAGCATTGTGGAACCTCAAACAGCATCACTAGGATGGGCGTGTTCCATCTCACGAGCGAATCTTCAATCTTGAAACTCACGCTGCACGACGACATCGTCTATCCTAAATCCGTGGCTCTGCGTGCATTCTACAGCATGTACCTCATACCTAACGTCACGCAGCACAACAACAAAATTAGCGTCGGAAGCGAACACATCGTCGTCACGCCAGGACAATACAATCTTTCCACTTTGCAAGCTCAATTACCCAAAGGCACATACCTTTCTCAAAATTCGGTCACGCACAGAGTGGAAATCCTATCCGCTACGGAGACCGTGGACCTGGGCACCATGGGAGAACTTTTAGGTTTCGAGAACGACACCAAACTCGAAGCTGGCATCAAGCACGTGGCAACCAACATTCCTAAATTCTTGGCCATAGAGACTCTGAACGTACACTGTAACGTGGCCGAAGGTATGATCACGAAATCTTCGGACGGATTGTTAGGAAGTCACAAGCAGACGGGAATCATAGCCACTTTCAAACCAAGTTCCGAGTTCATGGAACCGATCATCTACACACCCTCTTCGCCGATCTATTTTCCAGTATGTCGCAACCGCATAGACGACATAGAGTTGGTGGTGACGAACGAGAAAGGAGACGTGGTGGATTTCGCAGGTGCCACTACGACGGCCATCGTGGAGATCAACGTATAATAAATAACCATACATGTAAAATGGAGCAAATCGAAAGTTACGAATTGCAATCTTTCCCTCCCAACCGTCGCACGTTCGCCAATCTCAACGAGGCGAACAGGGAGATCGAATACGACGTGGACGTAGGCGATGTGTTTGTTCATCCTCACAGAGCGGACCTCTACCTTCAATTCGACGTGGTGAAGAAAGAAAGCGGAGACGCGTTTCCCGCAGCAGCAAACTTGATACTCGTGGACAACTTCGTGCCTCACCTGTTCTCGCAGGTGGAGGTGAGGAAACACAACACCGTCATCGACAGAATAGATTATCCAGGCATCACGTCGACGGCGGTGGGAACGTTGAAATTATCCAAAACGGACGCAGCGTACTACCAGGCCGGGGGATTCGAAGCCGGGGCCAAAATATCGACGAGAAGTCACACGGTGCTCTTTCCCATGCGTCTGCTGCCTGGTTTCTTCTCGGACTACAAGGAGATCATGTGGAAGGGAGGACTGAGGGTTACGTTTCGAAGAGCGGCCAACGACAACGACGCACTGATGCGATACGCTACTTTGGGTCCGGACGGCACCACGCCGATAGCCAACACTTTACCCGAAGCAGCCAAGTGCGTCATCCGGAGCATGGAATTGAGAATGCCGGTGGTGGAATACGAAACGAACTACGCCCTCAAGTACAAAGCGGAGATCTTGAAAAGTCCGCAGGTGCCGATTCACTTTCACGGTTACCAGTGCGTACAGAAAATGGCGTCGGGAAGTCACATGGAATTCGACGTGACGACGCAGTTCAACAACATACAGTTCGACATGCCAGATTTCGTCGTAGTGCTTTTTCAGACCGGGAGGGACAAGAATCAGGAAAAATATTCCAGCAAGTTCGACGACTGCAAGATCAAGAACGTTTATCTGAAGAACGGTAGGAACGAAGTGTTCCCGCGCGAGAATTACAACCTCGACATGACCAAAAACGATTACCTCAAACTTTACGAAGCTTACACGGCTTACAAACGCGTGACCGAGGGAAGCGTGGACATGTATTACACGCCCAGCGAATTCAAAGCACGGAGACCCATGACCGTCATCAACACATCTAAGAGAAGGCAGGTGGTGGTCAACGATCGCACCAACATCAAGATCGTCTGCGAGTTCCACGACGCGCTGCCTGCCGATACTCTATGCAGCGTCATCCTGATTGCAGAGAAGTCCTTCGTCCACGACGTGAAGAACGAGAGGGTGACGGAACAGTTTTAAAATTCATAAAAAATTGCCACATACTAAAAATCAACATCCAACACATTTTAGGTTATATAAAATTTGTGAAAACCTTATAATACTGAAATATTAAAACAAACAGAGTCCCCCTTGTAGGTTAGTTCGGTGCGTAAATAAAAAAATGATAGGTTAAGTTATATCACTTAGGATCGTAAAAAAAATTAAAAAATCGTAAAAAAAAATAGGTTAAGTTGTATCACGTAAGATCGTGATATACCTACCAAGTATAAATGGAAAAAATAAGTGCAGTGAAAATTTGTACTAAAACATCGCTAAACGCTAAAACATCGACAAAAAATTGTCAAAATATGTCAAAAACTTATATTCGATTGATAAAAAAAAAATACCTACAAAATATGATCCTCAAATAATGACGTTCAAACAGTGCATAAATAAAAAAAATGATAGGTTAAGTTATATCACTTAGGATCGTAAATAAAAATTAAATAATCGTAAAAAAAAAGGATAGGTTAAGTTGTATCACGTAAGATCATACTATACCTACCAAGTATGAGTGGAAAAAAAATGAGTATAGTGAAAATTTGTACTAAAACATCGCTAAACGCTAAAACATCGACAAAAAATTGTCAAAATATGTCAAAAACTTATATTCGATTGATAAAAAAAAGGCATACCTACTAAGTATTGCGTAGAACCGGCCAATATACACTACTGGCAGTCACTTCTCTACGGGTAAATTGTACCCCCTTCTCATATTAGCAGGATTTAATAGGGCTGTCACTTTTCTACGGGGAATTTATACCCCCTCCTAATATAAGCAGGATTTAAGGGGGCAGTCACTTTTCTACGGGAAAATTGTACCCCCTCATAATATAAGCAGGATTTAATTGGGCAGTCACTTTTCAACGGGGAATTTGTACCCCCTCTTTTAAGTGGGAAATGACAGGCAGTCATTTTTCTACGGGGATATTTAACCCCCTGCTTAATTGACGGGAACTGAAAACGGCAGTCATTTTTCTCTGTAGAAAATTTACTGTACAGTCATTTTTCTACGGAGTCCAAATTCCCCGTTACACCGGGATAATCCACTCTGTTTATAACAACACCATGCTTTCTGATCTCAATTTCAGAGAACAGATGCGGCACAAAATTGTCTACCAATCTTATATTTGAATTTGCCGGAAAATCTGTTCCATCGAGCTTTACAACATCAAATTTGATGTATAGATCTGCTCTGTGCGGGTGTATAAAGCCATCCCCTACATCAAGATCAACCTCAATCTCTGTGTTGGGTTGATTTAAATTTGCAAATGTCCTCCTGTTTGGGGGGAATGATTGTAGTTCATAACTATCAATATTTTCCATTTTTTTTGTATGTATTTTTATTTAAATATTAATCTCTATGATTGCAGTTGTTGTGGCTCCAGCAAAATCAACTAATTCTTCCTTTTCATTAGTGACCATCAATTCAATATTATCTATTCTGTTATGGCACACAGTAAAATAAAATGTTGGGGATGGAGTGTAGATGATTGCATCCATAAATTCAGAATTAGGTTTGAATGTTGCAATGATGCCAGTTTGTTTGTGAGTGCCTATGCCATTTGATTTGGTGATCATACCCTCGGCCACATTACAGTGAATATTCAGAGTCTCTATGGCTAAGAATTTAGGTATATTAATAGCAGTGTGTTTGATGGCTGGTTCAAGTTTTGTGTTGTTCTCAAAGCCTAACAGCTCTCCTATAGTACCCAGATCCACTGTTTCTGTAGCAGATACAATCTCTACTCTGTGAGTGACAGAATTTTGAGTTAATACTATACCTCTGGGTAATTGAGCATTTAGAGTGGACAGATTATACTGCCCTGGAGTGATGACAATTTTTTGATCACCAACTGCAATTTTGTTGTTGTGGTGTGTAATATTAGGGATCAAGTACATGCCGTAAAATGCTCTGAGAGCTATTGTTTTGGGATACACTATGTCATCATGCAATTTGAGTTTCAATATTGAATTTTGGCTGGTGAGATGGAATACCCCCATGACGTTTTAAATACCACAAGGCCTTTTGAAAATTTTCAATTGATGGTTTATTTATTTGAGACATATATCTAAGAACAGATAAACACAAATGTCCACAATTAACATCTTTGAAGTTTTGAAAACGGGCATTATTGTAATAAAGATTAGCTGATTTTAGATATTTTACTAAATTTTCAGGTGGAACACCTCCAAATGAATCAAACACAAATGCCTCATCTTTTAAATATTTAAGATAACAGATCCAGTGAGTGCCCTGATTTTTGTACTTATCCAAATTAACAATGCCACACTCTTTGTTGAGTGGTTGTTCTGGTAAAGAATCAGACATGTACACACCTCTAAAATTTTTGATGCCCAGTGGCTTGATTAAAGCTTCAATATCTTGGTTTGTAAGCGGTACTTGTTTTTTTAAACTTATTCATGGCTCTCTTAACACCTTTGTTTCTCCATGGCCATGTTATGGCGCTTCAATTCATCTAATTCTGCCCTATTTTTCTTGGCATCTAATACTGTTTTTGCTATGGCAGCTGATCCCCCAGCCAAGTTCCCAACAGCCCCAAGTGCTGCTAAGATGACCGGGATAATAAATATGAAAACCCCCAACATGTGATTTTTTCCTGGATTGTTGTAATTTTTTAATTGGGGGGGTACTAAGCAACAATTTCATACCATGGCCCTTGGCAATACAAGAATTTTTTTTCTTGCGCTGTTTTTTGGTCAAAAGACTATCAATAGTTTTAAGAGATTTAAGACCTGCATAAGGTATCTGATACATAACACCCTTGGCCTTCATTGTAGGTTTATTTTATACATATTCACAGCCCACACCCCAGTTTTTGTTTGGTGTTCATAGCTATGGTGGTCCCCAATGCTGCTATTTTTTCACTTAAAGAAGCATCTTTGCTTACAAATCTACCAAATGCAGCCTCTTCTAATTTCTTGTCTGCAACATGTCTCTTGTCAAGATCAGAATGTGTGTTGTATGCCATGTCATGGTCTCTACAAGCAGCATCTAGGGGATTAACACCAGGATCACCTCTGTTTAATCTATGGTCCAATTTTGTACCGGTACCACAATACTGATAGCCTGGAATATGTAGTTCAAATGGCAACTTGTTTATAATGTCATTAACCAACCCCCGACCCTCAGAAATATTCCAAAATTTAGGTGGTAGAGTATTAATAATTTTTATAAGATATCCAATGCCCTTAGTGTCATTCACTATAAAATTAGACAATTTTCTGCTTATCATGTCCATAATTCCAACCTTTTCATTGTAAAAATTGTGGTTGCCAGTATTTTCCTCCCCAGCTATCACCAATAACCTACCTACAAGTTTCCTGACATCATCAACCCACACAAATTCTTTAGGCAGGGTGTTGTATTGTTTGATTCCACTGCCTGTCTTAATTTGTGACCATATGGGCTTGATTAAATTGTTGTATTTTGCTCCACTGCTAGACTTGACTCTTTTTTGTGTGGGATCATTGTTCTGGTATAGAGCATCTGATTTTATTAATATTTCTTTGTAGTGCTCATAATCTTGATCTGTATAGTTGCCAGGCCTTTTCCTTGTCATCAGTTCCCACAACCCAGGTGTTCCAGGGTACTTAACAAAAGCACCTCTTTCTCCAAGATGAGATTCTGAATATACAATTAGATCATCTCCCATAAATGTTACTCTGAAATTGCCAATTCTATGTATGATGCTACCATCACGCTCTGTGTCGGCATATAAGCCAAAGACCACATCTTTGTTGTCTTTAGGTGTGCTTAAATATTTTTGAGCAAGAAGACCCAATTCAATAGGATGCTGAGTAGCTTCAATTCTTCGAGGAGCAATAGGACTAGGTGTATGAATACTAGAAATTGGGGTGATTGGATAATGTAATATGATCCTTGCAGCTACAGGTACAAGCTCTGTGATCAAATTTTGATTTTGCTCTGTAACAGTTTTGATATTTTTACCTAATTCACTAATAGCATCAATAATAGGCTGTTCTGTTTGTTTGTGTTGTTCATAAATTCCTCGGTTCTGTGATTTCCATCCCTTAAATCTTTTTACAAGATAATCTCTTAATTTAAGATCATCAATGATTGGCCTTTTCATGGTTATTTATATATGTTTCAATGTCTAGAAAATTGTTAATTTTATTTCTATATTTAAAACTATTGGGTTTTCTTGTCATATCAATTGTGACAAACCCATAACTGTCTTGGTTCCAGCACCTACTGCAAAACTGGGAAAAATTATTGTAGCTCAAGTCCCCACCTACATATTCATCATGTATGTGTTTGAGGTTGGTATGATCTTGATGAAACACACATAAAAAATTGCTGTTGTCTCGGATCAGCTGCTTCGGTATTTTAGAAAATGTCTGTGCCAGGTAGAAACAATCAATGTTTTTGTGTCGGCCCTGTGTAAAGAAATTTCTAACCTTGTTTTGATTATCCAGTATAATGTCATCAAACACAACAACAGAATTATCGAGACATTCATGAAGTGGCTTACAATCTGGTTCAAAAGTGGCAATATCCAATCCATCACATAGCTTCATCAGCTGCTGATATTTTAATTGTTCCAAGCTCTTAGAGAAGACATACAAGTGCCTGTTTTTCCAGTCTAACCAGTTGGGTGCCAATAAAAAATTATCAATCATTAGTGTAGTTTTACCACAAGCCGATGGCCCAACAATAAGACATCTAATATTATCAGGCAGCAACTTGCCATTTCTCTTAATCTGTTGTTCAGGTTCTGGCAGCCTTTTTATAACATCCCAGGTGTTTATATTATCACTTTGTCTGCATCGATCCAGCTGTGTTCTGGAAGTCCTAGCCATTTGACAAATAACTTGTTGCCTTTTCTGCGGATGATTTTTTCTATAAGATATGTGTCAGGCAGTTTAGTTTTGCTGAGTTCTTCTTCATAGAATCTGCCTTTGAGAATTTCTCGTCGGTGATCTTTTATTATATATGTGTTAAGGGTCCCAGGTTTAACTTGAACCACTGTAAATAATTCAGTGGTCCAGTTTCTTGTAAAGCCTCTTTTGAATAAGTGCTTATATTTGCTGATTCTTACTTGATCACCCACCTAGTATTTGGCCTTTCTTGTTGTTGGCTGGTATCTGGGATAATAAACAGTCCTGATCAATTTTTGCTCATCAGATGAAGTAACTTCAGAGGGTTTCATGTTGATTGTGGAATGAACCGAGTTGTTATATTTATGTAGAAGTTCTGGAAGAATATTAAGCCATTTATAATTACCTTGAAGTGTAAATTGTTTATACATAAGATTTTTTAGGGTTTTGTTGAATCTCTCTACAATTGAGGCTTTGAGATCACTGTAACTCGAATAATGTTGTATTGACTGGCTTTTAATAAATTGTTGGAACACAGAATTATATAATTCTTTGCCATTATCTGTTCGCAAATAGCGCGGTGATCTTCCACTCTGATTGATGGTTGTCTTGATGGCTTCTGTAACACATTTTCCAGTCTTGGATTTGAGTGGCACAGCCCAGGCAAATTTAGAAAATGTGTCTATTACAGTGAGTAGATACTTGTAGCCCTTGTTGATTTTGTCTAAGTTTTTCAGCTGTCCACTTGCCATCTCAATCAAGTCGCACTGCCATAAATCATCTATGCCTTTTGTGACTACTGGCAGTCTCTTATAATTATGTCTGGCTTGTCTGTGTAATTCATCCACAATAATTTGTCTAGACATAATATGAAAACAAGAATATTGCAACTATGGGGTGTTCAGCAGCTGATACTACAGGATTTTCAAAATATAATTTGTCTCCTATTTGTATATGAAATTCCAGAGAGCCATCATCTTCAGCATAAGATGTTTCTAATGTATTGGGATCTGTAAAATCCTCTAACTCTACACTGGTGATTTTTGGTTTGTTGTCAGCATTTGTTATTGATAAGGTGGGGTAGTGGTGTGCCTGTGGTTGAAGCCAATATTTGATCTTGATTGGTCTCAGTGTGCCCCCAACAAAAAACTGGTAATAAAATTGAGCAGGGGACAGCATATATATTTTGCCGCCTGGTGTAAATGGTGAATCATATTCTTTGTTGGGGATGCTGTACAATTCAGGAATTACTGTATGTTTTGGATTCTCAATTATGCCGGTTATTTCTTTTTCTGCTGTAAGCAATCTGCTTGTTACAGATTCAAGGTGCTCATTGATGGTCCTAACAACATCATCATGGCCTGGCTTGATCTTTATGTCCACAACAAGTTTCTTGTATTGTTGCACAATCTCTTGAAGCTGGGTGGCAAAAACAGACAGAGCATTTGCTTGATTGGATTCCATGGTCCCTAGCTGCTGCTTGATATTAGCTACAATTTGTTGCAAATTTTCAATAACTGCCAATTTTGAATTTTGAGCAGTAAGATCATGGACCTGTCTTCTGATATCCTCAAACAGGGCATGCAGTTCATTAATATGTTGATTAGTTGGTAGAGTGGCCACTGTCTGAGTAAGTTGTTTGATCTCTGTCTGGATATTCTTGATATCTTCTGATTTCAATATGCGATTCACTGATCTCTTAATATTTTTAAGTTCCTGTGATGTAGGCAGATTTGATACAGTATTTTGCAAAGATTCAAGTGCCAATTTCACATTATTTAATTCAGAAGCATCAGCCACATTTTGCATAGCATTTTGGAGCAGGTCTATATCTGCCTGAGTGGGTGTTGATTGTTGTAAAATTTCAAGTTTTGTTTGGATATCATCGATCAAGTGATGAAAATGAGATAGCTCAGATTCAGTGTTGAGGTTTTCAAGCTTTGAGTTCTGTTGCTGGACACTGACAAGTGTGTCTACAATAACAGGCAAGCGGGATTCTTGTACATTTGTCAAATCAATTTGCACTGCTGCTATTGTACCCTCAAGATGGGTTATGGTACTTTGAATTTTTCCAAAATCTTCATATGTTTCAAGTTGCAGCTTGATGTTTGCAACACTCCGAGTTATTGCACTCAAAGCATCAGAAGATGGCAAGTTGTTCATAAAATTTTCAAGTGTCTCAATTTTTTCTTTAACCTCGGCTATGGCATTGTTCAGAGGGTCCAGATTAGGTATCTGGAGTGATTGAATCTGTTCCTTTAGAGTGGAAATCACTAGATCAAAATTTTCTTGTGATTTTATGCTTTTGACAATTGTTTGGAGCTGTGTCTGGACATTATTTATCTTCTCTTCCAATTGCTGTTTCAATTGCTCAGAGTTGGTGGCCTGGGTCTTAAATTTGGCTTGAAGAGCTGCTACAGCCTCTTCTAAACTTTGAAAATTATCTAATGTGGCCAAGTCAGTATATTTTTGAAGCAGCAATTTGAGTTCAGAATCAATTTTAAGAAGAGGGTCCATGCATTGTGATTGCAAATTTGTAATTTCTAGTTGAAGACTGGCATTCAGTGTGGTTTGTAAAGCTTGCAAATCACTTCTTAATTTCTTGACTCTGACATCAAGCATCAGAATCTCATCACTGTGATCTTCATGTCTTGTATGGCCAAATATATCATTAGGCATTTTTGTTTTAGTGGTAATTTATTATTGAATATCTGATTCTTAATTCTATAAAAAAAGGTATAAGCTTGTCATATGATCCCGGGACCTCAATATATAAGCAGTCACCAGCAGAAACAGTATATACAGTGCCAGAAATCATGTTTTAGTGCTTAATTCTATAAATATTTCTCCCTACTGAAATCTTGACATTACCCTCAGGGGTTGTAATAAATTGCAATTGACCACCTACAGGTAATTGGTATTGATTTAAATTATTGTTAAATATGTACAATGTTTTACCTGTTTCATCATCAACATCTGTAAATATGCTGTTCAGATGAATAATTAACAAGACACTAAGTTTAGATATTATATTAGAAGAGGGTTGTGGTGTTGGCAGGTCCATAATAGCCTGTTTTTTGAACCCAAATAAGTTCATAGGCATGTTTATTTATTTCAAATCATGCTCTGTAATTGGGTATTGATTACCACTTTTCAAATCACAATGACCCCATGGTAGAGTATGTATGCCACATGACAAAATGCATCTCTTATCATCATGTGGATCCAGAGCCACTTTTCTTACAATATTAGTTTTCAACAAGTGATCCACACTCTGAATTCTATTTTCGGATGTTCTGATTGTGCTACATGATTTGAGGCAATTTTTGTAATCTTCAAATTCAAGCTCTTTGTCCACAGTCACTCTGAAATGCCCTTGGCCTTTTTGGCAACAGCGCCACTACATGTTTCAAAGCTATACATCTTGACCCTTAACCCAGCAAATGCCACAATAACATCACCAAGTGTCTCATCTTTTAACTTGCCAGGCACCTTTTTGTTGTGGTGTTGAATCTCTGTATGTTCAGTGGTATCAAAATATTTAAACAATTCAGGCTGTGCCATATCTTGATAAACATCTTCTGTTTGAATATCAAGAACAAAACTATCTGTGTCCATGTACATCAGTTTTACACGATCCTTATAAAAAGGCTTCAACACATTATAAAACAATTTTAACATGTGTAATTTGGCCAATTCCAATATCACAGCCCCTACTTAAATAGGCTTATCAAACTTAATCTTTGTTTTTTTCATGTTGAAAAGTGCCATATTTTCATCATAAATTCTTGTGTAATTGAAGTTGGGCTTTGCTATCAATTTTTTGCTCCGGCTAGGGTCAGTAATTATTTTAACATCAATATGTTTTCTGACATTTTCAATTGTTTTGCCATACACTGAATTGACCATCAATATAAACAAGGTCTTATCAAATTGGCTCATTGCAGATGTTCGAAGCTCTGTGTTTGTATCAATATATGGTTTCAACCATCTTGAGTGCCTGAACCTCAAAACTTTTCCAACTTTGGTCACTTGAACACCATGTTTCATCAGGAACTGGAGGTTTTTGTAATACATGACATAATCCTGTTTCGGCTCCAGAGTCATCATCAATTTCTTCTGTTTAGAGCCAGGTGAACACTCAACCTCGGGAATTGGGGCCAGATCAGAAAATGTGTTGTGTAAATCATCAGGAATTATCAGATCAAACTCTAAGAACAGGCCATAGTTACTGTCATCAAAATCATGAAGATCTTCAGTATTGAAATCTTCAACCCACTCAAGCCCTGCATACGGCAATTTTTTCATCATGGCATAACCATACAGGCTGTTTGCATCCACATACAATATATAATTTGATGGCCGTGCTGGATCATAATCAGGCATATATTTGTTATTTGCTCTGGCATATCTCTGAGAACATTGCACCATGCCCCCTCTTATACATTGTTCCATAAACAGATACATATCTTGATCCTGGATCAGATCCAATTGCATTTTAGTGTTTTAAAACATTGCAGACCATGCTAGGCCCGGAGCACTGTAAAAATACATTGGATCCAGCTTATAATTTTCCATGGAAGATTTTCTAAATGCCTGAAGTATATCAGCTAAGATGGTCACATCAAGTTTTAAATATGCCTTGTGATAATCACCAAATATCTGGCATTTTAAATTGCTCCACATCAACTGGGCATGGTGATAATCATCATCAGTAATTCCAGATCCTCTGATTTTGTTGTAAAACTCTTGTTGTGGTGGCAGAGAACACTCATCAAATTTATAAAAATCTGTAACATAATCATATGGATATACACCCTTCCGCCTAATTAATTTCAGGTCCTGATTTGGAAACAAAGCACATGTGATTTTGAAAAGATCATCAGATAATTGAGTGGCCAGTGTAGCCAGGCTAGCAGACAGAATTCTGTATGAATCAAGAAATCTTAAGTGAATAGGAACACTATTAACTTTAATTATTTTGCTAATGGCAATATATTTTTCATTATTTTCAGCTAAAATATTTAAATTCTGCTTGTCAAACCCCTCGTACCTGATCAAATGATGAAAATCATAATTGGATGCACCATGGCAAAATATGGCGACAAATTTTGGTCTCTGGGTCTTAATATTAATGCTATTACACAGGGCCATTAAGAATTTACCATCTGTATGAGAATGGTGATGAACCTTGATATTTGTATCTGAAAATTCACAATCACATACCGGGCATTTTTCTGCATTGTTGAAATCTTCAATCTGTTTCTCTGTTAAAGGCAACATGGGTTTTGATTTTAATAAGACATCAGATGCTATGTCATGGCACTCATTTTCTATTCTATCTGCAAATTCTTTGATGGCATCTGCTCCCATGTATATATCTTCTTTACTAACAACACCATCCTGTACAACCACATAATAAAAACTAGAAGGTTCATGTAGCTGGTATGATGTAATTGAAGGTTCATCAGGATCTGGGCTACAGAATGCAAGGGGTTTGAGGTTTGATTCAAAATCACAGACTATATATGCTGGGTGTTCCAACAAGGCTTCAAATTTTTTGAATTTGGCATTTTCACTTGGGTTAGGCATAAGCATATGAACAGGTTTATGATTCCCACAGTATTTCAGATGCTCAATTAACTTGTTTTTAGCAATTTCTGCATTCTTTTCACAAACACCATTCACCATTTTTCTACCATCAAATACAATTAAACATCTTCTACACAACTTGAATATTGTATTGGATTTGTCTAGTTGTGTTCTGACTAAAGCTTCAAGATTACGTATCAGAGTGTAATGATATGTGCCATCCTCTTCAATTAAGAGCAGATCAATCGGAACAGCAGAATCATCATCAAGTGTACTGATTCTGAGAGGATCTATCAAGCAATTGCCACGGCCAGTAGAACAAGTAAATACATTAATAGATAATTGTTTGCCATTAATATTCCTGGCCTTTTTTTCAAATTTATCAATATTCTGAACAGACATTGGATATTCTAAGCCCTTCATTGCTTCATCAAAATCATTTTCATGCTGTTTATAATAACTTATTCTCTCAGGATCCCTTGAAACTGGATACAAAGCAGCTAAAATACACCACAAAAAGCATTTCTCATCATTATTTTTTATATTAGCCACGGCTTGTTTGTTTTTAATATTGGCAGGTAAGGGCACATATGTGGAACCTTGTAATGGGCTGAATTCAGAAATATTAACATATAACTTGTGTGGAGATCCGCATAGGCTCCATCCAGACTCTTTTGCTGCAAATTCAGAGTGTTTAATAATCAATTGATCTATCAAACTGCTTGTTATTTTGTCTAAATTTGCATTTGAATATATAGGTACAGTTTCTGTTATGTGGGGCTGTGTAAATTTTGTGCCATTTGGCTTCTTATATTGTGTAAACAATTTGAGGGACAGCTTATAAGAGCCATTTTGTGCATTTTGAATTGCCTGCACATCAGGATTTAAACTGTTCAAAAAATTCTTAAAACCACATCTTGGCTCTGATACAAACCGGTAATCCCTTAATTGGCCAGCAAAACTGCTATGGATGGGTTCATAGCGTGGCTGCTTTGCTGGTCCACCATTAACAGGTGTTTCATGCTTCCTTTTCAGACCAGTGTAGATGGTTGTGGGGGCAATGTTGATGACTGTGCAGAACAAGTACCTTTATGTTTATATGTGAAATATTCCAGATTATATTTTCTATGGCATTTAGGGCATATTTTTGTGGAAGTTCTGCATTTGTCTCGATTACAATTCCTTTGATGCCTGGCCCAATTGGGGCTGGATATATTTTTATTACACTGATTGCAATATTTTTGATTTCGCATTTTTTGTTGTTGGTTTATTATATAAGATTTCCTGGGGTTCAATTCAAAATTTTGTACTTAATATATATATATTTTGTTGAGCTGTGTGCTTTGTTTATTTCTTGTGTATATTTAATATTATTAATTTTTATTCTCGGTTTATTATACAAAATTTTTTGGGTTTTAAATCAAAACTCTATGCTTACTATGACAGGTTGTAAAGCTAATAGCCTACAAGTGGAAAAAGAGAATAAATATTGATCTACACTGACCTTCCGCAAATGCCTGCACAGACATGCATGTCCTAGAAAGGCAATGACCTAGCACTGTGTTATGTATTGATTTTTGTATAACAGGCTGGGACAGATATAAGCCTGACTCTAAATAAGAGTGGATTACAACAAACAAGCTGGATGCAACAAATATCAGATTTTTTATACAAAATATAAGCCCTTTTTGTTCAATATACCAGAAATATATTTAATATGAATAATAAGAAATATTATATATTAAACCAAACAAGCCTGTAGTATGAAAAGCACTGTAACAACACATCTGTACTCCTCATCCACTCTCACAAAACTGGCTGATATGTAATGCAAAATCTCTTTATATACCCTAGGCACGGATTAAAACATCTGAAACAATGAAGCAATCAGAATATAACACATCATCACATTATGTCATAATTAACCAATCAGAAAACAACACATGCCTAATAATTTTTTGCTTAATATTGGATAATAATTTGTTGCACTTCATGATGTAATAGCTCTTGCATCATAATTTGTTGCATAATATTGGAAAATAATTTGTTGCACAGCATGATGCAATGGAAATAAACCAGAAGTAAATATGTGTGTGTGTGTGTGTGTGAGGGGGGTATGTGTGTGGGTGGGTGTGGGTGAGGGGGGTATGTGTGTGTGTGGGTGGGTGTGGGTGAGGGTGGCTTAGATTTAAGTGTATCCAAAAGGGGCTTATTTTTAACAAGCTTATGAACAAAAATCTCACAGAAGTACCTTTTATAAGTGTGGACAAATCAATCTGAGGGGGCTCATCATTTCACAGGAACTTTCCGATGGCATTTTTACAAAAATCTTGGATTAGACAGAGTTCCACACTTGAGCAAAAAGCTCATATGCTCATCTTGAGCTAGTTTTAAGTGTAGGCAAATCTGCCTGAGGGGGGTCATCATTTCTCGTGCTGGTTATAGTATAAATCACACTACTTACAATAGTATAAAATCAACAAAAACATCATCAATATAGGTTTTCGATTGTGCTTATATTAATAAAAATAATAGGAATCGTACCACTCGTACCAAGTACGAGGTGAAAAATCACAGAGTTGCAATAGTATAAAATCGACAAAAACATCGTCAAAATAGCCTCGTACCAAGTATGGCGTTGAAGGAACCTGATTACTCTACTGACGATCATCTTTTTGTAAGAAGATGTCATTTCTCAATGGGAAATGAGATACCGAGAAGACCCGATAACAAAGAAGTTATAAGTAAAAGTAGAAATCCTCCTTTCGTAACAAGAAGTTTTCTGAGTTTTTCGATGTTCACGTAAGATCGACTTGTAAGGTGTCAGATGGCGTTTTGCTGACGTTTTCACATTTCCTTTTAAAACGCTGACGGAACGTATTATTTTTCGGAGAACTTATCAATAATGATTTACTAAATTTGGGCGGTGAATTATTCAAAACTTCCAGAAAGGTGAATGTTTTTTTTTTAAAGGAGTCAAATGTCAAATCCTGTCAGAACGTGAGTTATTTCGTGTCTTTCTCGTTTTCCTCATCTCGCTGTTTTAAACATTCCTGAGGAAGATACACAGTTGAGTAATTCTAGTTGATAACGTCTGTCTGATAACGAAAAGGATCGGGTGTTGACTGTGAGAGATCAATATACAAATAACTGAAAGGTTGGGTGGCAGCATCTATATATACTTTTTCGAGTTCGTTCATGAGGTGTGTATGAAGTTTTCATGCAATAACAGTTAACTGGTTCATATCTCGTGTTTTTTTTTAAAAAAAATAACAAGTGCTTCACTTTAAGCGAATTGTCCCTGCAATTTTTTCCTTCATGAAATAGATTCTGTGTTATGAACACCACCTAAATGTTTCTGTGGTGGCTGCCTTTTGTGAAAAGTCAGCGACTTTTCTCCTTGTGCAACCATCATAAGATCATCCAGGATTATGAGAGTGTTTTTTCTCGCTCCACGACTGCAAATCGACGATACCTTTAAGATATTACACATCTCGAAGATTTTGTGGAATACTGATCTGCTGATAGAAACACCATATGATTTTCTTGACGGCTCCTTCGACAAGATGGACAATAGAGGCTACCATATTTGTCGCAAGAGTAATTATTACCTTCCTGATTCTCCGAACACCATGATGGTGAAAGAATGGGAAAGTTTTGAAATCATGCTGAAGAAACGTCATACAGATTCTGAAGAAAAATGATCTGTCAGTCTGCAAACACATTTTACATCCTTTCATCTCCAAGAAAGGTTCTCACTCTGGACCGTTACAAACATATCACCTGTAAGGCTATATGTGGGTGGGTGAGGGAGCTTAGTTTAATTCACGATAGATCACATTTTAAATTTGTTCACTCTCTCTGTGTCTGTGTGTCAGGTGGTCGTGTCGATCGCTAGTTGTATGTCACAGATTAACCTAGGTAATATTAACTGTACTTCAAAAAATAAAATTGTGTGTATCTCATGTCGAACTAGAAACAAAAAAATCAAACATTAAGCATGCATGCAGATTAATTAAGCTGAGAGCGCGCGCGTGTGTATATGCCACATCGTCCCCCCAAAGAGAGAGGTTTACGAAGATCACGATATATAAACATTTGGCCCGTTGATTCCAGCACTCCAACTTCATCTCTAATGTTGACGACAATATTCTAAAAATAGAGAGGATGAGAGGATGAGAGAATGAGAGAATGAGAGATTGAGATATTGAGAGAATAAGAGGATGAGAAGATGAGAGGAGAGGTTTACGTAGGTCACGATATATAAACATTTGGTCCCGGACTTGGAAAATTACGATAAGGTGCACTCATCTTTCAAAAGATGAGAGGATGAGAGGATGAGAGAATGAGAGGAGAGTTTTACGAAGATCACAATATATAAACATTTGGTCCCAGACTTGGAAAATTACGATAAGGTACACTCATCTTTCAAAAAATAAGAGGATGAGAAAATAAGAGGATGAGAGGATGAGAGGAAAATGAGAGAATAAGAAGAGGATAAAAAGAGGATGAGAGAAGAATAAGAAGAATGAGAGGGATGAGAAGGATGAGAGGATGAGAGCTCATCTTTCACTCATCACTGCCTTTTTGCCCCCGTGAAACATCGTCAGCGCACTAAATAAGGCGTGGAACAGGAAGAGAAAGTGAGTTTTTCAACTTTTTGTGGTCGTTTGGTCAAGAAATCAGAGTTGTTTTCAGATGCACATTTTTTATCTACTTTTCTCTGCATAAGGTATGCCATGCATGTTACATAAAAGAGGATTTAACAGTTCCATGTTCTGTTTGTGGAACAAGAGAATTTATATTATGGGACGACCCTGTAGTCACATTCCTGTCCTATCTGGAATTGCAACATAAGTTTCCCAACATAACCATTTGTGCAAACATTGCACGAGATTACGATTGAACATTTCTATTACGGAGAATGTTGGAAAGATATATGAAACGTAGTGTCATCTTAGAGGATATCAAAATATTTAGTATAACATACCACATCTTCATTCTGTGGACAGAATATTGCAGGATTTTCAAAACTTTTCGGTTTTTGCCGGTTCAAAAAGGATATTTGTGAACGGATATTACATAGGATCAGTGTCTCCTCCTTCTGCATACAGATAAACACTGTTTCATGTTTGGAATGACATCGAATGCATGCATATTTCAATAACAGAAACCAACTTCTCCAATACTCCATCAAGGATGTTACCCTATTGAGACAAGGATGCTCGAAGCTTATACAGAATTTCCTAGACATGTGCAAAATAGACATTTTCATGGATTGCCTCACAATAGCATCAGCATCTTCACTAATTCACAGACAGAAGTTTATGCCAGTGAACACTATAGGAATAATTCCTAAAGGAGGCTAACTTCATGCGGATCAGATGTCGAAGTTTGCATTGAAATGGTTATTCTATGTTGAAGAACAAAATTATGTAATGATTCTTCACGGTGGACGTACTTGTGAATAATATGTCATAGGAGAACGTTACAGAGAGGACGGCTATCAAAAGGAGACGCATACAGTGTATGAGGCGCTGAGTTGTTACTGGCATGATTGTCAACGTTGCATATCCGTTAACAGGGATATGTATCTGAAAGATGACGGAGAAGATTAAACAGTCAGAAATACAGTGAAATGTTGAACACTGCAGCCTTCAGATACGAGACCACATGCCGTAAACTTGAGGCTTTACGTTCTGAAGGATACCAAGTCGTCACAATGTGAGATTGCGATTTCAAAAAAATATTAAAGGAGATCTTGAACTCAATAGATATCCATCGACACTTTATATTGTTTGCTGCATTCCTTAAAATCCACGAGACGCCTTATAATATGAAGGAAGAGTTGAAGCAGTCAGGAGTTATTAGAAGGTAAAGGAAAATGATAAATTACAGTACAACGATTTTACGAGTTTACTTTTATGTGAACAAATCCTGTTCCTATCCTGTCGGACGTTTGTTCGTTGAAACGTTTCAACGTTTATGCAGAAAGGTTGAAACGTATTGTCACGATTAGTCGAACATGTCGCGAAAAGCAAAATAAAAAAAATAACTCCCAAATTCAAAATCGACCAAACAAGAAATAGTGAAAAAAAAAACATGGAACCTTACAACATCCATTGAATAATCGACATTTTGCTGAAATGTCTCAGGCGTTCGCTGGATGATCATGAAAAATTACATTTCTAAAATTGCAGGGAGAAAAAATAATAATCTAGAAGTCTCGATTGTGATAACAGAAGAGATGGACGCGACGAAAAAACAAAAAAAAACATAAGAAAATTAATCGATGCGGACAAGATAAACGATGATCAACATTTATGCAGAAAAGTTGAAACGTATTGTCACGATTAGTCGAACATGTCGCGAAAAGCAAAATAAAAAAAATAACTCCCAAGTATGATTACAAAGCGACAACGCCATCGGCAAGACATAATTACCAGAAAATAACTGCAACCGACAGTAGTCCAGGTGCACGGGTTCAACGCCTTCTTTTGGGGCTCGGTGGGGCTCGCAGTGTTGCCAATCGCTTATTCGAAAAAATCACCAAGGTTTTTGGTCTAACCTAACCTAAAACAGCAAGGAGTTGGCAACTTTGCTTGAGAGTTCACAAACCGGAAGTGGGGCTCGGTGGGGCTCGCAGTGTTGCCAACATTTTACTCGAAAAAATCACTAAGGTTTTTTTTGGTCTAACCTAACCTAAAGCAAGGAGCTGGCAATCTTGCTTGAGAGTTCTGCAACCGGAAGTGGGGCTCGCAGTGTTGTTAACTC
Organism: Lepisma saccharinum; assembly: GCF_977018435.1. Classification (NCBI taxonomy): domain Eukaryota; kingdom Metazoa; phylum Arthropoda; class Insecta; order Zygentoma; family Lepismatidae; genus Lepisma; species Lepisma saccharinum. Next base: position 9,410,251 of record NW_028142898.1, read on the forward strand.
CTCACTCGAAAAAAATCACCAAGGTTTTTGTCTTGGTCTAACCTAGCCTAAAGCAAGGAGCTGGCAAGTTTACTTAAGACTTGCCTTACAGTGCATAAAGCAAGGTTGCCAACCTACTGGTATTTTTGCCATAGCTTTTTACAAAAAAGAGAGAAGAGAGAGAGGGAAGAGTTAAACAGCCGACAGCCTACCTACAGTTTTTTTTTTTTCTTGGTCTAACCTAACCCAAAGCAAGGAGTTGGCAACCTTGCTTGAGGCTTGCTTTGCAGTGCATAAAGCAATTTTTGCCAACCTACATATACTAAACAAAGAGAGCCGGCAACAAATATGTACTGCCGTAAAAAAAGAGAGAGATGGATGGTAATATAGTATGTGCGTGCGTGTGTGCGCATAATATGTAGCATTATTAACTAGAGTGTGTTGGCAATTTACTTACAACTAAAAAAAAATAGAGATGCCAACGTTGCTGTAAGATGAAAAGAGAAAGAGATTTATGGCTGGCAACAGTAATGAGCGAATGCGTCATATCGTAATTTTCCAACTCCGGCAATGTTTGTATATCGTGACCTTTGTAAACCTCTCTCGGGGGAACGATGTGTCACACACATACACACACACACACGCGTGCGCGTGTATTGTGACGCAAGCAAACAGACAAAATAATAATAATTGTTGTTTTTTTAGGATTCCTGGCCCCCTGGCGTGGTGCCCAACCAAAAAAGTAAAGGTTTTCTCGTACGGCCTTCGAACGTAGAATTGATTGACGTGCGGGCGAATCTCTTCCGGAATGTTATTCAATTCGCACATCTGACCATACATGCTATTCATCATCAATTTAGCCGTGTTCTGTTTGGCGTCTATTTCGAGCAGTTTGCCCGGCGGTAAAGTCTTATTGTTTTTTTAATTTTTTTGATTTTTTTACGCAAGGCCATGATCTTGCGTATGCACGTGGCGTTTAGCGTGTCTCGTGAAAAATACACGTGAAGATCAGCTTCCGTTCAACCGGCTGGATTTGTAACGCTGCGATAAACATCAACTTCCGTGCCGGGCAGAACGCCTGTTCCGGTGTGGAATTTGCGCCACTCCCAAGTTCACGTTGAAAAGAGAGAGGCCAGCTGCTATTTTGGCCATGCACATGCCCCCTTAACTTGCCCCGTAGGACACGTTCTGTTCTCTTACGAGAATTAATATAGGTTGTCATAGAACCCTCCAATTCATGACTTAGCAAAAAATCTGTTTGCGGATTCATCACGTACGTCTATATGTGAGAAAAAGTATGAATAGAACCTATGTTCGGAAATCCAAAATGGCGACCGGAAGTGGGGTTATCTTGGAAACGGTAAGACTTAGGAGAAATCTGTTTGGGGATTCATCACGTACACCTATATGTGAGAAAAAGTATGAATAGAACCTATGTTCGGAAATCCAAAATGGCGATCGCAAGTGGCGTTATCTTGGAAACGGTAAGACTTAGGAGAAATCTGTTTGGGGATTCATCACGTACACCTATATGTGAGAAAAAGTATGAATAGAACCTATGTTCGGAAATCCAAAATGGCGACCGGAAGTGGGGTTATCTAGGAAACAGTAAAACTTAGGAAAAATCTGTTTGCGGATTCATCACGTACACCTATACGTGAGTAAAAATATGAATAGAACCTATGCTCGGAAATCGAAAATGGCGACCGGAAGTGGCGTTATCTTGGAAACGGTAAGACTTAGGAGAAATCTGTTTGCTGATTCATCACGTACACCTATACGTGAGTAAAAGTATGAATAGAACCTATGTTCGGAAATCCAAAATGGCGACCGGAAGTGGGGTTATCTTGGAAACGGTAAGACTTAGGAAAAATCTGTTTGGTGATTCATCAGGTACACCTATACGTGAGAAAAAATATGAATAGAAGCTATGATCGGAAATCCAAAATGGCGAGCGGAAGTGGGGTTATCTTGGAAACGGTAAGACTTAGAAAAAATATGTTTGCTGATTCATCACGTACGCCTATACGTGAGTAAAAATATGAATAGAACCTATGTTCGGAAATTTGAACGAAGCGAACAGAGAGATCGAATATGATGTGGACGTAGGCGATGGGTTCGTTCATCCTCACAGAGCGGACCTTTATCTTCAATTCGACGTGGTGAAGAAGGAAAGCGGAGACGCGTTCCTCGCAGCAGCAAATTTGATACTCGTGGACAACATCGTGCCTCACCTGTTCTCGCAGGTGGAGGTGAGGAAACACAACACCGTCATCGACAGAATAGATTATCCAGGCATCACGTCGACGGCGGTGGGAACGTTGAAATTATCCAAAACGGACGCAGCGTACTATCAGGCAGGAGGATTCGAAGCCGGGACCAAAATATCGACGAGAAGTCACACGGTGCTTTTTCCCATGCGTCTGCTTCCGGGATTCTTCTCGGACTACAAGGAGATTATGTGGAAGAGAGGACTGAGAATCATGTTTCGAAGAGCTGCCAACAACAACGACGCACTGATGCACTGATGCGACGCAGTTCAACAACATACAGTTCGACATGCCAGATTTCATCGTAGTGTTTTTTCAGACCGGGAGGGACAAAAATCAGGAAAAAGATTCCAGCAAGTTTGACGACTGCAAGATCAAGAATGTTTATCTGAAGAACAGTAGAAACGAAGTGTTCTCGCACGAGAATTACAACCTCGACGTGACCAAAAACGATTACCTCAAATTTTACGAAGCGTTCTCGGCTTACAAACGCGTGACCGAGGGAAGCGTGGACATGTACTACACGCCCAGCGAATTTAAAGCACGGAGACCCATGACCGTCATCAACACATCTAAGAGAAAGAAGGTTGCGGTCAACGATCGAACCAACATCAAGATTGTCTGCGAGTTTCACGATGCCTTGCCCGAGGATATCCTATGTAGTGGAACGTGGAGAGAAATCTTGGTGATTTTTTCGAGTAAGATGTTGGCAACACTGCGAGAAAATAAGGCTTATGCCTTACAAGAGCAAATTATTAAGGCGAGCCTCACCGAGCCTCATTTTCGGTCGCAGAATTCTCCATTTGGGTCTACTAATGTTGCCAACTCACTAGGCCGTATCAATATTGCGCGCTCAAGCATGATTTAATTTTATTATATTTTCAGATTGACCACAAAACAAGGTGTTGACAGGCAGTGTGTATATATATTGTAAGAAGATGTTTTATTATCAACCTCCACTTCTTGCAGTACATCCTGGACACAGCGTTGCAGGTTAACAAAGGATTTTTGGTTAGTATATATTTTTTTTCTTAAAACTGTTCGGTTACTCGCTCGTTCCTGGCATCATACACAAAAGTTTTCTCTGCGATGAGGATGACGCTACACAGAGTGTCGGCAGGCAAGGCATCGTGGAACTCGCACACAATCTTGATGTTGGTGCGATCGTTAACAACCACCTGCTTTCTTTTAGATGTGTTGATGATGAACATGGGTCTGCGAGCTATGAACTCGTTTGGATTGTAGTACACGTCCACGTTACCGGAAGTCACTCGTTTGTAAGCTGTGTACGCCTCGTACAGTTTCAGGTAGTCCTCTTCTGCGATGTTTAGGTTGTAGTTCTCACGTGGGAAAACTTCGTTCCTGCCATTTTTGAGGTAAATGTTCTTAATCTTGCAGTTGTCGAATTGGCTTGAATTTTTCTCCTGATTGTTACCCCTTCCTGTCTGGAAGAGTACGGCTGCAAACTCGGGCATGTCGTACCGAATGTTGTTGAATTGCGTGGTTACGTCAAATTCGAAATGATTGCCGGAAGCAGGTTTTTGCACACACTGGTAGCCATAAAACTGAATGGACACTTGAGGATTCTTCAGGATGTCGGCTTTGTACTTGAGAGCATAGTTTGATTCGTATTCTACCACTGGCACGCGCAGCTCCATGGACCTTACAATACACTTGGCAGCGTCGGGTAGTGTGTTGGGAAGCAAGGTAGTCCCGTCCGGGCCCAAAGTGCTGTATCGCATCAGTGCGTCGTTGTCGTTGGCAGCTCTGCGAAAAGTAACACGCAAACCACCCTTCCACATGATCTCCTTGTAGTCCGAGAAGAAACCGGGCAGCAGACGCATGGGAAACAGTACTGTGTGACTTTGAGTTTTGATTTTTGTACCTGCTTCGAATCCCCCTGCCTGGTAGTATGCTGCATCGGTCTTGGAGAGTTTCAGTGTTCCCACGGCAGTCGAGGTAATCCCGGGGTAGTCAACCCTATCGATGACGGTGCTGTGCTTTCTAACTTCCACCTGCGAGAATAGGTACGGCACAAAATTATCTACGAGTCTTAGGTTTGCGTTGGCAAGAAATGCTTCGCCGTTGTCTCTCTTCACTACATCAAACTTGACGTACAAATCAGCTCTGTGAGGGTGAATGAATCCATCCCCGACGTCCACATCGTATTCTATCTCTCGATTCGCTTCGTTAAGGTTGGCAAACGTGCGACGGTTGGGAGGGAAGGACTGCAACTCGTAACTTTCGATTTGTTCCATGATGGCTATTTATTATATGTTAATCTCCACGACGGCAGTGGTCGCGGCTCCTGCAAAATCAACCACCTCTCTTTTTTTGTTTGTCACTGCTAATTCTATGTTGTCTATGCGATTACGAGATACAGGAAAGTATATCGGTGGGGAGGGTGTGTAGATAATTGGCTCCATGAACTCAGAGTTTGGTTTGAACGTAGCGATAATACCTGTCTGCTTGTGACTCCCTGGGATGCCGTCAGAGGATTTGGTGATCATATCTTGATCATTTTTTTTTACAGAGCAGTTCGGGTAGGTTGTTATTTATAGACCCCACCCCAATTTTTTTTTTGTTTTGTGTTCATGGCGATGGTCGTACCTAATGCGGCGACCCGTTCGCCCAGCGAGACGTCTCTGCTGACGAGTCTCCCGAAAGCTGCGTGCTCTAACTTTCTGTCAGCATCATGACGTACATCGAGATCGGTATTGGTATTGTAGGCAATATCGTGATTCTTGCATGCAGCATCCAGGGGATTCACACCCTTGTCGCCTTTTTTTAGTCGCTGTTCGAGTTTGGTACCGGGGTCGCGGTACTGGTAACCTGGCAAGTGCATCTTGAAGGGTAGCTTGTTGATGATGTCGTTCACGAGACCTCGACCTTTGGCCACGTTCCAAAATTTCGGAGGTAGGGTGTTGATGATTTTGATGAGGTACCCTATGCCTTTGTCGTCATTCACAATGAAGTTGGCAAGCTTGGAGCTAACCATGTCCACAATTCCTACCTTCTCGTTGCGAAAGTTGCTGTTGCCTGCATTCTCCTCTCCTGCAATAACCAACAACCTGTCTATGAGCTTGCGCACGTCGTCAACCCACACAAACTCTTTGGGCAGGTTGTTGTAGAGTTTGACGTCGCTGCCTGTTTTGACCTGGTTCCATATCGGCTTGATGAGGTTCTTGTATTTTTCGTCGCTGCTAGATTTGACGCGATTCTGCGTAGCGTCGTTGTTTTGGTACAAGGCATCCGTCATGATCAAAATTTCCTTGTAACTTTGGTAATCTTCGTCTGTGTAATCTCTTGGCTGCTTTTTTTTTGGTGATGAGTTCCCACAGTCCAACCGTGCCGGGATACCTGTTCGAGCTGTTTTTCTCACCCAAATTGACTTTCACGTTGTCACCCTCGAACGTGACTTTCGATTTTCCGATTTTCCAAACCACGCCCTCGTTGAGTTCCATGGTTGGGTACAATCCGAAAACCTCGTTTTTCTTGAACTAAACTCAACAGCCTGTTGATCAATCAATTTTTGGAATGCTGCTCTTCTTGCTGGAACAGTGACGATTTCGGATTCGCGACGATCGACATGACGAGGAAACCCAACGACGGAAAATACAAAAACAAAATCAACGACTTTCTAAACGTTGCAACGTTGTGAGAAACGACGTTTATTTATATACGTATATAAATAAACGTCGTTTCTCACAACGTTGCAACGTTTAGAAAGTCGTTGATTTTGTTTTTGTATTTTCCGTCGTTGGGTTTCCTCGTCATGTCGATCGTCGCGAATCCGAAATCGTCACTGTTCCAGCAAGAAGAGCAGCATTCCAAAAATTGATTGATCAACAGGCTGTTGAGTTTAGTTCAAGAAAAACGAGGTTTTCGGATTGTACCCAACCATGGAACTCAACGAGGGCGTGGTTTGGAAAATCGGAAAATCGAAAGTCACGTTCGAGGGTGACAACGTGAAAGTCAATTTGGGTGAGAAAAACAGCTCGAACAGGTATCCCGGCACGGTTGGACTGTGGGAACTCATCACCAAAAAAAAAGCAGCCAAGAGATTACACAGACGAAGATTACCAAAGTTACAAGGAAATTTTGATCATGACGGATGCCTTGTACCAAAACAACGACGCTACGCAGAATCGCGTCAAATCTAGCAGCGACGAAAAATACAAGAACCTCATCAAGCCGATATGGAACCAGGTCAAAACAGGCAGCGACGTCAAACTCTACAACAACCTGCCCAAAGAGTTTGTGTGGGTTGACGACGTGCGCAAGCTCATAGACAGGTTGTTGGTTATTGCAGGAGAGGAGAATGCAGGCAACAGCAACTTTCGCAACGAGAAGGTAGGAATTGTGGACATGGTTAGCTCCAAGCTTGCCAACTTCATTGTGAATGACGACAAAGGCATAGGGTACCTCATCAAAATCATCAACACCCTACCTCCGAAATTTTGGAACGTGGCCAAAGGTCGAGGTCTCGTGAACGACATCATCAACAAGCTACCCTTCAAGATGCACTTGCCAGGTTACCAGTACCGCGACCCCGGTACCAAACTCGAACAGCGACTAAAAAAAGGCGACAAGGGTGTGAATCCCCTGGATGCTGCATGCAAGAATCACGATATTGCCTACAATACCAATACCGATCTCGATGTACGTCATGATGCTGACAGAAAGTTAGAGCACGCAGCTTTCGGGAGACTCGTCAGCAGAGACGTCTCGCTGGGCGAACGGGTCGCCGCATTAGGTACGACCATCGCCATGAACACAAAACAAAAAAAAAATTGGGGTGGGGTCTATAAATAACAACCTACCCGAACTGCTCTGTAAAAAAAAATGATCAAGATATGATCACCAAATCCTCTGACGGCATCCCAGGGAGTCACAAGCAGACAGGTATTATCGCTACGTTCAAACCAAACTCTGAGTTCATGGAGCCAATTATCTACACACCCTCCCCACCGATATACTTTCCTGTATCTCGTAATCGCATAGACAACATAGAATTAGCAGTGACAAACAAAAAAAGAGAGGTGGTTGATTTTGCAGGAGCCGCGACCACTGCCGTCGTGGAGATTAACATATAATAAATAGCCATCATGGAACAAATCGAAAGTTACGAGTTGCAGTCCTTCCCTCCCAACCGTCGCACGTTTGCCAACCTTAACGAAGCGAATCGAGAGATAGAATACGATGTGGACGTCGGGGATGGATTCATTCACCCTCACAGAGCTGATTTGTACGTCAAGTTTGATGTAGTGAAGAGAGACAACGGCGAAGCATTTCTTGCCAACGCAAACCTAAGACTCGTAGATAATTTTGTGCCGTACCTATTCTCGCAGGTGGAAGTTAGAAAGCACAGCACCGTCATCGATAGGGTTGACTACCCCGGGATTACCTCGACTGCCGTGGGAACACTGAAACTCTCCAAGACCGATGCAGCATACTACCAGGCAGGGGGATTCGAAGCAGGTACAAAAATCAAAACTCAAAGTCACACAGTACTGTTTCCCATGCGTCTGCTGCCCGGTTTCTTCTCGGACTACAAGGAGATCATGTGGAAGGGTGGTTTGCGTGTTACTTTTCGCAGAGCTGCCAACGACAACGACGCACTGATGCGATACAGCACTTTGGGCCCGGACGGGACTACCTTGCTTCCCAACACACTACCCGACGCTGCCAAGTGTATTGTAAGGTCCATGGAGCTGCGCGTGCCAGTGGTAGAATACGAATCAAACTATGCTCTCAAGTACAAAGCCGACATCCTGAAGAATCCTCAAGTGTCCATTCAGTTTTATGGCTACCAGTGTGTGCAAAAACCTGCTTCCGGCAATCATTTCGAATTTGACGTAACCACGCAATTCAACAACATTCGGTACGACATGCCCGAGTTTGCAGCCGTACTCTTCCAGACAGGAAGGGGTAACAATCAGGAGAAAAATTCAAGCCAATTCGACAACTGCAAGATTAAGAACATTTACCTCAAAAATGGCAGGAACGAAGTTTTCCCACGTGAGAACTACAACCTAAACATCGCAGAAGAGGACTACCTGAAACTGTACGAGGCGTACACAGCTTACAAACGAGTGACTTCCGGTAACGTGGACGTGTACTACAATCCAAACGAGTTCATAGCTCGCAGACCCATGTTCATCATCAACACATCTAAAAGAAAGCAGGTGGTTGTTAACGATCGCACCAACATCAAGATTGTGTGCGAGTTCCACGATGCCTTGCCTGCCGACACTCTGTGTAGCGTCATCCTCATCGCAGAGAAAACTTTTGTGTATGATGCCAGGAACGAGCGAGTAACCGAACAGTTTTAAGAAAAAAAATATATACTAACCAAAAATCCTTTGTTAACCTGCAACGCTGTGTCCAGGATGTACTGCAAGAAGTGGAGGTTGATAATAAAACATCTTCTTACAATATATATACACACTGCCTGTCAACACCTTGTTTTGTGGTCAATCTGAAAATATAATAAAATTAAATCATGCTTGAGCGCGCAATATTGATACGGCCTAGTGAGTTGGCAACATTAGTAGACCCAAATGGAGAATTCTGCGACCGAAAATGAGGCTCGGTGAGGCTCGCCTTAATAATTTGCTCTTGTAAGGCATAAGCCTTATTTTCTCGCAGTGTTGCCAACATCTTACTCGAAAAAATCACCAAGATTTCTCTCCACGTTCCACTACATAGGATATCCTCGGGCAAGGCATCGTGAAACTCGCAGACAATCTTGATGTTGGTTCGATCGTTGACCGCAACCTTCTTTCTCTTAGATGTGTTGATGACGGTCATGGGTCTCCGTGCTTTAAATTCGCTGGGCGTGTAGTACATGTCCACGCTTCCCTCGGTCACGCGTTTGTAAGCCGAGAACGCTTCGTAAAATTTGAGGTAATCGTTTTTGGTCACGTCGAGGTTGTAATTCTCGTGCGAGAACACTTCGTTTCTACTGTTCTTCAGATAAACATTCTTGATCTTGCAGTCGTCAAACTTGCTGGAATCTTTTTCCTGATTTTTGTCCCTCCCGGTCTGAAAAAACACTACGATGAAATCTGGCATGTCGAACTGTATGTTGTTGAACTGCGTCGCATCAGTGCATCAGTGCGTCGTTGTTGTTGGCAGCTCTTCGAAACATGATTCTCAGTCCTCTCTTCCACATAATCTCCTTGTAGTCCGAGAAGAATCCCGGAAGCAGACGCATGGGAAAAAGCACCGTGTGACTTCTCGTCGATATTTTGGTCCCGGCTTCGAATCCTCCTGCCTGATAGTACGCTGCGTCCGTTTTGGATAATTTCAACGTTCCCACCGCCGTCGACGTGATGCCTGGATAATCTATTCTGTCGATGACGGTGTTGTGTTTCCTCACCTCCACCTGCGAGAACAGGTGAGGCACGATGTTGTCCACGAGTATCAAATTTGCTGCTGCGAGGAACGCGTCTCCGCTTTCCTTCTTCACCACGTCGAATTGAAGATAAAGGTCCGCTCTGTGAGGATGAACGAACCCATCGCCTACGTCCACATCATATTCGATCTCTCTGTTCGCTTCGTTCAAATTTCCGAACATAGGTTCTATTCATATTTTTACTCACGTATAGGCGTACGTGATGAATCAGCAAACATATTTTTTCTAAGTCTTACCGTTTCCAAGATAACCCCACTTCCGCTCGCCATTTTGGATTTCCGATCATAGCTTCTATTCATATTTTTTCTCACGTATAGGTGTACCTGATGAATCACCAAACAGATTTTTCCTAAGTCTTACCGTTTCCAAGATAACCCCACTTCCGGTCGCCATTTTGGATTTCCGAACATAGGTTCTATTCATACTTTTACTCACGTATAGGTGTACGTGATGAATCAGCAAACAGATTTCTCCTAAGTCTTACCGTTTCCAAGATAACGCCACTTCCGGTCGCCATTTTCGATTTCCGAGCATAGGTTCTATTCATATTTTTACTCACGTATAGGTGTACGTGATGAATCCGCAAACAGATTTTTCCTAAGTTTTACTGTTTCCTAGATAACCCCACTTCCGGTCGCCATTTTGGATTTCCGAACATAGGTTCTATTCATACTTTTTCTCACATATAGGTGTACGTGATGAATCCCCAAACAGATTTCTCCTAAGTCTTACCGTTTCCAAGATAACGCCACTTGCGATCGCCATTTTGGATTTCCGAACATAGGTTCTATTCATACTTTTTCTCACATATAGGTGTACGTGATGAATCCCCAAACAGATTTCTCCTAAGTCTTACCGTTTCCAAGATAACCCCACTTCCGGTCGCCATTTTGGATTTCCGAACATAGGTTCTATTCATACTTTTTCTCACATATAGACGTACGTGATGAATCCGCAAACAGATTTTTTGCTAAGTCATGAATTGGAGGGTTCTATGACAACCTATATTAATTCTCGTAAGAGAACAGAACGTGTCCTACGGGGCAAGTTAAGGGGGCATGTGCATGGCCAAAATAGCAGCTGGCCTCTCTCTTTTCAACGTGAACTTGGGAGTGGCGCAAATTCCACACCGGAACAGGCGTTCTGCCCGGCACGGAAGTTGATGTTTATCGCAGCGTTACAAATCCAGCCGGTTGAACGGAAGCTGATCTTCACGTGTATTTTTCACGAGACACGCTAAACGCCACGTGCATACGCAAGATCATGGCCTTGCGTAAAAAAATCAAAAAAATTAAAAAAACAATAAGACTTTACCGCCGGGCAAACTGCTCGAAATAGACGCCAAACAGAACACGGCTAAATTGATGATGAATAGCATGTATGGTCAGATGTGCGAATTGAATAACATTCCGGAAGAGATTCGCCCGCACGTCAATCAATTCTACGTTCGAAGGCCGTACGAGAAAACCTTTACTTTTTTGGTTGGGCACCACGCCAGGGGGCCAGGAATCCTAAAAAAACAACAATTATTATTATTTTGTCTGTTTGCTTGCGTCACAATACACGCGCACGCGTGTGTGTGTGTGTATGTGTGTGACACATCGTTCCCCCGAGAGAGGTTTACAAAGGTCACGATATACAAACATTGCCGGAGTTGGAAAATTACGATATGACGCATTCGCTCATTACTGTTGCCAGCCATAAATCTCTTTCTCTTTTCATCTTACAGCAACGTTGGCATCTCTATTTTTTTTTAGTTGTAAGTAAATTGCCAACACACTCTAGTTAATAATGCTACATATTATGCGCACACACGCACGCACATACTATATTACCATCCATCTCTCTCTTTTTTTACGGCAGTACATATTTGTTGCCGGCTCTCTTTGTTTAGTATATGTAGGTTGGCAAAAATTGCTTTATGCACTGCAAAGCAAGCCTCAAGCAAGGTTGCCAACTCCTTGCTTTGGGTTAGGTTAGACCAAGAAAAAAAAAAACTGTAGGTAGGCTGTCGGCTGTTTAACTCTTCCCTCTCTCTCTTCTCTCTTTTTTGTAAAAAGCTATGGCAAAAATACCAGTAGGTTGGCAACCTTGCTTTATGCACTGTAAGGCAAGTCTTAAGTAAACTTGCCAGCTCCTTGCTTTAGGCTAGGTTAGACCAAGACAAAAACCTTGGTGATTTTTTTCGAGTGAGGAGTTAACAACACTGCGAGCCCCACTTCCGGTTGCAGAACTCTCAAGCAAGATTGCCAGCTCCTTGCTTTAGGTTAGGTTAGACCAAAAAAAACCTTAGTGATTTTTTCGAGTAAAATGTTGGCAACACTGCGAGCCCCACCGAGCCCCACTTCCGGTTTGTGAACTCTCAAGCAAAGTTGCCAACTCCTTGCTGTTTTAGGTTAGGTTAGACCAAAAACCTTGGTGATTTTTTCGAATAAGCGATTGGCAACACTGCGAGCCCCACCGAGCCCCAAAAGAAGGCGTTGAACCCGTGCACCTGGACTACTACCGACACAGTGAGAGGGGTCTTCATATTGTAAGGCCAGTTCATCTGCTTGCTATTAAAAAAAATAAATGCCGAACCTTGCAGGACACCCTGGAAGCCTTGAACCGTTCTTGTTGAAACTAAGTGACACTGCTGTGAAGTAAGTCGCTCGATAGTTTTTTAGTATTCAGTCACCAAGCCCGTGGTAGCCATTCTAGGTAGTTGAGTCGATATTTCACTGGAAATAATGTGTTTTCTATTGTTAAAAAAAAAAGCAAGCTTCCAGTTTGAATAAATAAGCTATTTCGTCCACTCCTGTTGGGTCACCTAGCAAAAAATTGAAAACAATTTCTTGAAGAGAAAAAAAAATACTGTTTCTTGTCACCAAGCGTACGTACATGAAGAATATGCATGAGTTGATTTATTTATTTCTTCTTCTCTCTTTCCGAAGGCATACGCGCTTCTTATTCAAGAACCGGAATATTTGTGCCTTTCGAATCGAATTTAAGGAGGGAGTTCCATGACAAACATCTACTGAAGTTTTTAAGATGAGCCCCCGCAGAGTTTTTTGCATGTCCTCTCCCAAGTTAGTGTCTCGTACTTGTGTTTTCGGTTTCCAGTGTGGACAGGTTAGAAACAAGTGTAGTGAATAAGAATCCCTCGGGCCTAATCCTTAATATATATAATATTGTCATTATAATCCTGCTGAAAATAATATTATGATAGCCGTCGCCATTTCAGAGTGGCAAATGTTTAACTCTATTAATTCTTGAATTTTATTTTAGGTTAGGCATATTCAACAAATTTTTTTTTGATTACAATGCAACAATATTTTACATTTCAACGTTTTCGTAGTCGTCTAAACATTTGAGAAAACCTTTTTTTTGGTTACCGAGATGATAGAAGAAGAAGAGAGAGAGTGATTGAATAATTTTGAGAACTTCTTAATATTGGACAGTGTAACCACTATGTTGTCAATGGAAACGAGGCAAGAACAACATTACCACTATGCTATCGGGGTGAACGGCATTTTTCCATTATCATTTGTGTCCACACACAAAACTTCGTGTCTGTCTGCATCCATACCTAGATCGAGAAATTCGAACCATGCCTCAGCCCCTTGTGACTTATTTAATTCTTTACACTCATCAAAATATGTGCTTAATAAAATGCCTCAATCGCACGAGCTATGGCATCCTCTGTAAGCATCCAAGCAACCACATGTATAAATTATAGTCTCCCACACATAATGCTCTTTCATGTCCAAATAGATTCGCTTCCTCCACCATCAGGGCAGTGGGAGCTCGTGTACCATGAGGGGTTGAATGGACCTAAAAAAATCGGTTGGGATGGAAAAAAAATAGATAGAGATTTTTCTCAGATCAGGATAGGCTTGTATTTGCTGTCCTCGGGTTTAAGAAGCCTAGTTAGTTAGTTGGTTGTTTCCCCCCTGCACCATTTCAATTTTTGAATAATCACTTGTTAGTTATGAACGCACCGTTGACATCTTGTCTGATTATTTATGTGTTTGGGTTGAGGCTCCGTATTTGCTCGCAACATTTATTTTCTTCTTTTTCTTGTTATATGATTTTTACATTAGAAACGACAGATTTCCATTAACAGTATTTCATGTTATGGAAACATTTAAGTCTATACGCCATCGGGGGTAGGATTGCAACCTACGTCATCCGACAAAAATTAGGATTGGTATTGTAACATTTAATTGCTCAGGTCATTTTTAAATATGTACAGCTATAGGTAAACATTGTAACTTGAGCCCTCAGAGTCGTAGACCGGCAAAAATACACCTCTGTTAATCGCCTCGTGTGGGGAAGAGGGACAATTGTAGTTGTTGGTGTAATGCACTTCGAAGCAGACGTACCCCACTTTTTCAATTTCATCAAAACAACCATTATTCATCCTCATCGTTGCCATTAGCCAAAATAGCCTCGCGTTACAATTTTCGTAGTGATCTCCGTTCGCCCCCCTTGGCTTTTCGTAGATTAACAAAAATCGTCTGAAGTTTGAACTCTCCATACTGTTGCAAGCTGTTTTTGTGATTGTCCGCCTCGATTATTCAAAATACCTCATGTTCGCATATTCAAATACACACAAGTGAAGGGGGTTCATATCACATCAGTGATTTTAAATTGTATTCTCGGGGCCATGCACACATTTCCTAACATTGTTGATTTGTTGTCGATGAGTTGTGCAGGTACAGCTGTGAAGTTGTTAATAAGACCCAACACAGACAAGTCCCCCCCCATTATTGCTTTTCGACATAGTTGTTGACTATCAGTATATCAGTATAGAATAACATAGTGCCATTTTTCTGTTTCTGTTTGCCAACAAAGCAAATCTACAGGCCACAGGTTCGAGAAACAAGACATTTTTTAAAAATTCTCCTGCGCATAACATGGACCACCTATAGCGATGATATAATATAGATCGATTTTAACAAATATAATTCAAAATTATGTAGTGAGATTTTGGTTTAGTATTTAATCACAACAGCAAAACAAACTTCACAACTGAAGTTAACTATATTTTGCATACATGCAGAAACATAAATTTACGCCCCCGAGGTGGTTGTTGGAAGACTATATACAATAAGACGCAGCACCTCATTCTTTACAATAATAAAAATATTGAATAAGTAAGCAGTGGAGTAAAATTCTTTGTTTCATTTTGATGTGAACAAAAATTATAGTTGATCTGAACCCCCTTGTCCAAATAAAAAATAAGCTCCGGTCCCATCTGGAGACTGCAAAACTGATATGTATGTCTATTCAGAAAAACCCAAAAGTTTTAACATCCATGCACATTACTGTAATGTGGCTGTTGCGCCCCACACCCATGTGTAATGTTTTATTTCTCTTGTTGGCTGAACGCGAAGATGCTCGAGACTGCTTTCAAAAATTATTTTCGGCCTCGCTTCACGATACAGCCGTATGCATGTAAAACTAGTATATCACACACAGGCAGAGGGGCAAAAGGTAACATTTCTCTCTTTCCCTCGCTTTTGCCCATCTTCCAGTGTTCGTCTAGATAGCATGACTAGCAAAAATATTGAAATCGAAATAAGAATTATCCGTTATGGTCTCCCCCCCTTTTTTGCATGCATGTTGCGCTGACATGTAAATAAGCGCTATGCTTTAATAAAAAAAACAACCATTATACAACTGTATAGGTCCTCGTCCATCTCATGCCAGGGACTAGGTATATCTTGTGTACAGTTTATAGTGGCATCATATTCCTTCACCAGATATCAAACTCGAGAGACTTGCAAGACAGCTCAGGTTATAACTTACTACGAGGTCTGTTTTTTTAAAAAAATAATAATCGTCAGTCCATATGACAATGCTTGCTGTTTAACTAACAGTATTCGAATCTCTAAGGGGCCGGGGCATTCCACATTTACCTTTGCTAGAAAACGCAGTGCAATAAATATTATTTTTAAGTTATGCAATAATTTTGACATTATATTCATGTCCATTCCCCAAGACTAGATTTATGTACACAACCAACTCGCTCTTGCAATATATTATCTGATGCGACATTGTGAAAGGTTCTCGTATGTTCGCGAAACAGGAAATACACGTCATAGCTTCCGTGAATCGAAAGCAAGGTTACTGGGGGCACGCAAAATACCGTAAGAAGAATTATATATTCCAAATGCAGGCATCATCATTTTTCTCTTGCACAAATAGAATAATCGGGCTGAATTTCCAGTCTAAAACCACCATGTTCTGGCAGCAAGTATCAAAAACCTGTGGTAATTTTATTATATGATAGGAGGAGAGTGAAATGGTTGTTGCAAGTTATCTTTTAAACCCAGTACGTGTGTAGGAAAAACTGCGTATAAGCTGTATCACACTCTCTCTGTCTGTGTGTCAGGTGGTCGTGTCGTTCGCTAGTTGTATGTCACAGCTTAACCCGTACTAGGTAATATTTTTACATGAGGTAAGTTGGCATACTCTGGTAGGGTATATGTTTCAAGCCTCTAGCTGTAGAGCCTATTTGCAAAAAAGTAAGTTTGGTAACACTACTCGTCGAAAGCAGCTCAAACAGTGTTGCTAGGTGTAGGTTAATTTTCCCCGTTATACAATTGCAAGAGGTGAGTTGCTTATAGCCTATCTGGAAGGCTTGGTGTGTGTGTGTCCATGGCTTATGTCGTAGGTTAATAAAATTTGCAATAGATCTTGTGTGTGTTGGCAACCGTCAGCCCTTACATGTGATATAGCAGCCTTACTTATTGTAAGACATAGTGTGTATGTATGAGTGGGGGAGGTTAGTTTAGTTCACGATAGATCGACCTGTCACGCTATGACCAATTTCTGCTTTTGAGTCACCTGTAAGGCTATATGTGGGTGGGTGAGGGAGCTTAGTTTAATTCACGATAGATCACATTTTAAATTTGTTCACTCTCTCTGTGTCTGTGTGTCAGGTGGTCGTGTCGATCGCTAGTTGTATGTCACAGATTAACCTAGGTAATATTAACTGTACTTCAAAAAATAAAATTGTGTGTATCTCATGTCGAACTAGAAACAAAAAAATCAAACATTAAGCATGCATGCAGATTAATTAAGCTGAGAGCGCGCGCGTGTGTATATGCCACATCGTCCCCCCAAGAGAGAGGTTTACGAAGATCACGATATATAAACATTTGGCCCGTTGATTCCAGCACTCCAACTTCATCTCTAATGTTGACGACAATATTCTAAAAATAGAGAGGATGAGAGGATGAGAGAATGAGAGAATGAGAGATTGAGAGATTGAGAGAATAAGAGGATGAGAAGATGAGAGGAGAGGTTTACGTAGGTCACGATATATAAACATTTGGTCCCGGACTTGGAAAATTACGATAAGGTGCACTCATCTTTCAAAAGATGAGAGGATGAGAGGATGAGAGAATGAGAGGAGAGGTTTACGAAGATCACAATATATAAACATTTGGTCCCAGACTTGGAAAATTACGATAAGGTACACTCATCTTTCAAAAAATAAGAGGATGAGAAAATAAGAGGATGAGAGGATGAGAGGAAAATGAGAGAATAAGAAGAGGATAAAAAGAGGATGAGAGAAGAATAAGAAGAATGAGAGGGATGAGAAGGATGAGAGGATGAGAGCTCATCTTTCACTCATCACTGCCTTTTTGCCCCCGTGAAACATCGTCAGCGCACTAAATAAGACGTGGAACAGGAAGAGAAAGTGAGTTTTTCAACTTTTTGTGGTCGTTTGGTCAAGAAATCAGAGTTGTTTTCAGATGCACATTTTTTATCTACTGAGAAATATGATTCGGAACGTGAAGAAGAGGTTTCTCTTTCTCGGAATGAGGAATATCTGAGTAACATTCCAAATCGTAAAATATATGTAGAAATTTTGAATTCTGTTTACGTTTTTGTGTAGTCATGTAACAGAAATGATTTATACGTTTCACATAGTTGCATACAGCACAGTGTTTTATGTTACATTTATGCACTTTGTCATACGTAATATGTGTTGGAATAATTCTGAAACATTGGGGACACTGCTGGATTTCTCTACAGACTGTAACGTTTCGGAATGGTGTAGAAACATGATTTATGAAGCAGTTCTCATTTGTGTAAAATTTGTGACATGTCTGTTATATTCTGCGAATATTCTTTCCAGCAACACACGGTGGAGTTGAACGCCACATTTAACATAATTGTTTACATAGTTGGTTATGAGTTTTGTTAAATATGAGTTCATTACATCCGCGACATTCTTATTTTGCCGCAAATGCTCCAACACGGTTCACTATCACATCATAATGCTGTCTGAGATTATCGTTGAGAAGGTATATAAATTTGGAAGCATTTTCAACAAGTCCTTCAAACAAAACATTTTTAACATCACGAAGATTGTTGTATACAGTAATTGTATATTGTGAGAGAACTTGCTGAAATTTTCTCAGTTCAGGAATTCCCCTTCCGGCTAACGTATGGTATGTACGTAAATTCTAAATCTGCTTTTCGCATAAGTTCGAAAACTGGTTTAAGAAGATTTTTGTTTCTTCTATATTGAGTATAGGATGGATCCTTATCAGCATAGGCTTTCCCTATGCCCAGAGCTTCAGCTAAAGAGAGTGTTTTTTTTTCTATTTAGCACTTAACATGTAGTTAGTTATACAATATGCTCGGTTACCCTCATCTCCGACAGGTTTATTGACATGGCCTGCTCGCAAAATAAAATGATCTGTTGCCGTGAATGTTTTCGCACACCGCAATATTTTATACATAATATTCCACATCATATCACTGTGCATCCTTTGTCACTTTTTTAACGTAGGTGAGAAGATTTTCAACACCTTAGCGAATCCAAGTGTGAAGATCGACTTTTTCTGGAGGGTGTGAGAAACTGAATTCCAGACGTCGTTCTTTGGAACTTAATTAGGATATTCACTTTCGTGATTTTTTAAATATTATATTCACTTTCTGTTCACGAGACACAGTAACACGTTTTTTTTCTTACTTTTCCCATCTGATACAGAATCATTCTGTTCTGCTGGTGGTAAGGGATCCGGTTTCCATGACGGTAATGGCAAAGGCACCGGGTGTAAGCCGGATGCAGCGTTCCTAGAAGTTCTTGGTGTTGCAACGTAGTAGGATGCGACGGTTATCTGCTTCTCCTTGGTGACTCGGGATACAGGATCGGGTGTCGACGACGGGCCTGGAGACTCTTCGAAAAAACCTGCCCATCCTTCTCCGGAAAGATCGGATACGGAGGCTGTCACTGTTCGTAGTTAGCGGTCATAGTCCTCGACCAAGGAGATACTTTCTCCTGCGATGATTTTCTGCTCAATTTTTACCAACATTTCCCGCAACTGTCTAGGTGTTTTGTAATATCCATCACGATATATTACTAACACATCGTCAGCTCATAACTGTACGTCCATGATCGTACAATGACTATTTCAGGAAGACTGTCTTTTGGAGAGAACACCGTTCTTTATATACGCAACAGAATATATATAACAGAATATTTATTTCCGTTCCTAACAGTTCTACTGTCTAATCTGTAAGCTTCCCGGAAATCTGTAACAGTCTTCTGATGTTTATCTATGATAAATATGAACACTATGTAATTTTCCCGGAAATGCTTCACCGTCTTCACCATATCTTTTCCTTTTTCATATCGATATGCAGTGGTTTTCATGATTATCTGTAAACACAGGAAATAAGATGTAGATAAATTCTTAACTACGGAACGTTTGAAATGTTTATCTATCAACATAGGATGAAGGACGTAGATAGAGTTCTCCAAAATTACTAACCGTCTCCAAGAAATGTTGAAATCGAAAGCATCAGTATCTCGGCTCCTAATTGCGCTACAGATAGTTGAAGAAAAAAATATTTTTTTTTATATAAACGCAAAAAATGACAAAAATAAAGCGTCATTTGGACGCAATAATTGCGCTAGAGCGAAAGTAATTACAAATTCCAAATCTACATGACAAGGCCTTTCATTTGAATGTAACAACGATGGTTTCCGGCCGGAAATAAAAAAAAAAGCTCGGAGACAAGTGTACCTTGAAGGATTAAACTAGGTTTATGTAAAAGAGCATTTTTGTCTGTGTAAAAGGGCGTTTGAACCATCCCTTTAACTCAATTACGAGCCGAGATATTCGAATTTTTTTTTTAATACACACAATTTTTTATATAAACGTAAAAATTACAAAAAACAATTAAAGGGTAGTCCTTCCTGCCCTAATTAAATAAGAGCAAAAGTAATTGCAGATTCAAAATCTGCAGAACAAGAATTTTCACCTGAATATAAAATTGAGGATCTCCGACCGAAAATAAAGAAAATAGAAAACCGCTGGATCTAAAAGAATGAAATCTGCTTTATCGAATATAATATTTTTTCTGAGTAAAATGACGTTTGAACCATACTCCTATCTCAATATGAAGTCGACATATTTGAATTTTAAATCTTCAATTTTATAAACACAAAAATCACAAAAAAATAAATGGTCGTCCTACCGGCCTAATTAAATAAGAGCGAAAGTAATTGCAGATTCAGAATATGCACAAGACCTTTCATCGTCAATATAAAATCTAGGATCTTCGACCGGAAATAAAGAAACTAGGAAACCGCTAGACCTAGGAGAATGAAACCTCGTTCATATGAAATAACATTTTTTTCTGAGTAAAATGTCGGTTGAAGCATCTCTCTACCTCAATTAGGAGCTAAAATATTCGAATTTGAAATTTTCAAAACTAATAATAATAATAATAATAATAATAATAATAATAATGTTTTAGATAAGCACAAGAATCCCCCTCCCAAGAAATTAAGGGTCACCCTGTTCGCTATAATTAAGCTACAGCGAAAGTAATTACAGATTCGGAATCTGCACGAGAAGACCTTTCGTTTTAATATAACACGGAGGGTTTCCGAACGTAAATAAAAGACAAGAAAAACAGTGGACTTAGGAGGATAAAATTCATTTCGTATGAAAGGGCAATTCTTTCTGAGTAAAATGGAATTTGAACTATAATTCTATCTAAATTAGGAGCCAAGATATTCGAATTTGAAATTTTCCAAAAAACAAAAATATAACGCAAAAAAATCACAAAAAATTAAAGGGTCGTCCTGCCGGCCTTAATTGAGCTAGAGCGAAATTAGTTACAGATTCAGAATCTGCACGACAACACCTTTCATATTAATATAACATCGAGGGTTTCCGAACGTAAATAAAAAAAACTAGCAAACCAGTGGACTTAGGAGGATGAAACCCGGTTCATAGGAAAGAGCATATTTTCTGAGTAAAATGGTGTTTGAACAATCCCTTTAACTCAATTAGGAGCCGAAATCTTCGAATTTGAAATTTTCAAAAAGAAATCAAGGTCAAGGTAAAGATGAGGTCAAGGTCAGGTCAATATCATGGTTGAGGTCTAAGTCAAAGAATTATATATTTCACTTATATATTATATACTTACCTATTATATATTTATAGCACATATATATTCCTTTGCCTGCCCCCAATCTTAAGTTATAAAATAAATATACAACCAATATTATAATATTTATGCACCCTTATTATTTTGTGGGGAAACGTGCCTAATATTATAACATCCATTTTTAGACTTTTCGTACCTATATTACAACACTGGTTCATTATATTCAGAAAAAGAGAGAAGGGACATTATATTAGAACGCTTTATCTGAACACTTCTCGACTTTATCGGCCTGTCAAAGAGTTGTATATTAAATTAAACCTTTATTAATTTTCTGTAAGAGTTTGACGGATATAGCAATTAACCAGATGCAGCAAGTGTTGGTACCAATTTGATATGATACTGTGTGATGTTCCTTTCTGGTGTTTTCCAATGGATCACGGATCACTACGTCACGGTAGCTACCCAATCTCCCTGTGCGGCGGAGTTATGAGACTCTCCTTATGTTATGCTACACAGCATTTTCAGGATGAAACGATTTGAACAAACAATAGCTTCTTGCGATGTTACAAATTTAATAACCCATTTTACCTTCAAACAATCACTCCAAAATAACAACAATATTCACAAACGCAATCACATTTGAATTAAGTTGCGGCTTTTCCTTTAAAACAGTGTTTTTCCAAAATAAACATCATCTCACGCAACTCAACTTACTTTTTCCTTTTCACGCACTGTTGTCCCGGCAACGGAATCAATAAAAGATTGGACAGTTTATAAACCGGAAATGACTTCCGCTTCCGATATTGCGTGTAACAAATATACAGCAAAAACTACAAATTTAAATCAACACAAACAACAGCATTGAAACTAACAAATAAATCAAACAGACTTCTGTGAAATTAACAGAAACAAATACATATTACATATCACCAAAATAGACCAAGGCGTATCAAGTTCTCCTCCCATACAAACAAAGAAAATTGACGCAATGTAGATGAAGGAATTCTTTATAGAATAAACTTATTCGAGCTTACTTCAGAACTCTTCATTCTTCATGCAAACTTGCTCTAAGAAAATTCATATAATCCTACATTTTTTAATCATAAAAAGAAATCTTCAAACTATCTGTTCTCTTGCTTTGTGTAGAACTTTCTTTCTTTCTTTCACAATCCTTTCCACATCTTCTAAGAGCTTCTTAACATTAACAGCTTGTTCTTCATCCAACTATACATTTCCTAAACATATGTATTTCCAAACGTTTAACTTCTGAAATTGTTCTGGGCTTAAACTTAATTATTGACATTGAAGTCTCACATAAAATTATACATTTGTTCCCTATTGGACCTTTATCATTTTCAACTATGGCTGTTCTTTCCCTTCGACTTCGCCATTCATTCTCAGATTGGTATCCTGAAACTAAATTATCAAAATTGTGAACTTCTAATTCTTCTGGGAATTATACCTAACGTCAGCCCTCTTTTGGTTTAATAATAATCATTACAGGAAATGAAATTCAAGTTGTATCCAAATCATGTACACAAGCCAAGCATTATCTGAATAATTAGATGACATTATAAACTCTTCCTTATCCATTTTCTTCAAAGAATGTGCAGGACTCTCGACGATTACTTTCTATAAGGGAATATACTATTCAACCTTCATAATGCTTGATTGATTGATTGATTTGGTGTTTTAAGTCCACTTTATGCGCAGTAAGGCTAATCGGGACTGGACCTACAGTTTAAAGTGGGATCCGAATCACGTGTGCCTCCACCGGGTATCGAACCCGGGACCCCTTGATTACAAGGCAATGACGCTACCACTGCGCCATCGGGGAGGCCCCTTCATAATGCAATCAAAAGATAGATTTTTCATATAAATTTGATAACATTTACTTCACATTTTCACGTGCAAGCTTATTTGATAGAGTGTTTTACAAGCGGTTTATTTTTGTTTTCTGAACTGTCTTCTTCTTCCTTCTTTTTCTCCATAGATCAAACATTTCTTTCTTCTCTTGCCACTTCAATAATTCTCCTTCCAACTATTTCCTCTTGGACAACGGAATAGGATAAGGATTGGAGTAAACAGATTCTTCACTGGTTAGATTTATTTCGCAGATAGAATTCCTAGATAATCCTGGCTTGTCGGCGAATATTCTTCTATATTTCAACAATAAATTAAATAGCTGCTCCTTTTCCTCAATTCTCAAAACATATGAAGCAAAGGCCTTATATCTTATGTCTGATTCTGTTGCAGTCCACTCATCAGCGTTAGCTTCTTCCTCCGCTTTCGTACACTGTATTAAGGCTGTCTTCTCCCGCGACTCGCCCTTCTCTCAATCTCCAGCGTTAGGAAGTAAATGTTGCTCTAGTGTGTGTCCGCCATTGATCAGATACAATTTTTCTAAGCATGCATCCAGAGTGGCTTTGTATCTTCGAATGAAAGGATAACCAAATAATAATTCAGCTTCTAAGCACTTGACCACATATACCAAATCTTCAAATATAAAACCGCCAATTTCAAAATTCATTCGCCTACAACCAGCTATCCGCGATCTTTCTTTTCCAGCAAAATCTTTTAATATTACACCTGGACACTTCTGCAATTTAAGACCAGGTAATCGCTCTCGTACTTGAAGCCAAATATTATAATTCATAAGGGTGCATTCGGTACCCGTGTCCAGAGTGCACTTCATCTGGAATCCTAATACCTCAACTAAAATTTCAGGTTTCTTCATATTATCCCTATCTTCTTCCATTATCGTCTTTCTAATTTTTAAATAATTTAGAGGAGTGGCTTCGATATTCAAGTACAATACTTCTAACGGATCTTTTGTTAGGAATGGGTCTTCACTCTCGTCGCTTACTTGTTCTTGCATGTCCTTCATGGCACCGCTTACAACGGGCGCTGGGCTAAACCCAGAACTTCACTGCAGTTAATTTCCCATGGCGACGCTGTAACTCTAAGATTACTGGAAGGTAGTTCTTCCGTCTGTATTGCACACTATTTTCGTTCTGGAGCTCTTTGATCCCTTCTCCAACTATTTGTGTACGGCGTAGTCCTTCTATAAAGCCTGTTACTTCTCCAGTTTCTATTCTTCCACCTTGCACCCGGAAATCGCTGTACTTCTCTGGTGACTGGTTCCTTCTGTAACGTGGCGTGTGTGGTCAAACGCGATCGCACAAATTGATCAATTGGAAGCGACTGGGCTGCGATCGCGTACAAGGTAAATAATAATCTTAACGTCCACACATCACGCTACAAACATTTATCTTCTTGTGTCGTACTTCCTGCGCCGTGCTGCGAGAGTTTACGGGAAGCAAGCGCAAGAAGCACGAGACAAAAAAGGGGTCCCTGGAATAAAGAAACTTATGAATTATGCACAGTTATGCAATAGTTTCGAAGGGATTCGCCAACGGATAGCAGTGTTTGCCTTCTCCGCTGTAATCTATATTCTAAGTTTACGTTCTCCCGACGTAATATCCTTTCTCCTTTTCCAACGTTGCCAAACACGTACTCCAATAATTGTTCTTTTAAAATTAAATTCAATTGGGTTTTCAACCAGTCCACCTTTTTGTAAATCTTACTATTTTAGTGCACGTAATCAAGGCAAATTAAATGATTTCCACAATTCAATTTAACATATGTATAAATATATTCAAAGTTCTGAAACAATACATCTTGGGAGTATGCCCAATCTCCAAAAAATTGAGTTGGGAACAACATTAACAATCAATATGACTTTAACAATAACCTGCGCGTCCTGCGCGCTATTTTAATCTTCTCGCGTAACTTCTCCTTTTTGTTAACAAACCACGAACATGCACCCAAAATACAGTGTAAGTCACAACCTTATTCTTTGATAGAACGAGACACCACGAATAGTTGGCGTGTACCAATACGTGTCTCTAAATTACCTTGAAAGTACAATTTGCGTATACAGCGCGCCCGCTATTTCCTTTGTCTAAACCCAAAAAATGCCTCTCCTTTTATGCTCAATAAAATGCTTCTCTTTTATACTCAATCAAATGCCTCTCTTTAAGTTTAATCGAATGCCTCTCCTTTTATACTCAATCAAATGCCTCTCTTTAAGTTTAATCAAATGCCTCTCTTTAAGTTTAATCAAATGCCTTACTTTTGTTAAATTGCACCAGCTGCCTATTTTATTATTGTTTCTTTTACATTATTGCATCGGTAGTGCTACCAAATGGGGACAGGGAGGTTATTAATCTACGAGATAGAAAATTGGGGCTTCGTCGGCAAGAATCGCAATTTTCTGCTGGTGTAAGTATCAAGTGCGCACGTGCGCGCATTTAACTTCACTGACACAACTTTGGGCGATCAAAATGATATGCTTCACTGTCAGTCCTTATACGCTGCCTCTGCGTGCATAAACTGTATTAAATAGTTCAATTATGCAGCTAGTTCCATTTTTGCATAGGATTATTTAAGAATATCAGATTATAAAACGCGTCAACAACATATAGTACAAGTTCATGCGTGCATGCACACGCCTTCTTCCCTTGGCTCCTTATTTCTCTATGTTTAACACGCACACACCAATATATGCATTGGTTTCAACACTAATCAGAAAGTTCGCCGAGAGAAATCAAAAAAAAGACAAAAAAAGGGGGGGGATAACTGAAGGAGAACTAGTGTTCGCTTTATACAATTCGTTACTCAAGGTTCCATAAAAGTCAAGGTAAATTATCAATTGTTATCGACGAACGGCAAGATCGTAAGATGTAATCACCATTTCCATGTCACAGTCAAAGAGATTGCTTTTGTACATACCTCCACTAACGTTCAATTCACACCAAGACCCACGCCCTCCTTCCAGTATAATCGTTCGACAGGCTTCTCCGTGTTACGGTGGGAATGGAAGGCTTCACTTCAGAAAACAGTGGTGGAGATGTATCTCTTGCCGACGATGGATTAGACGTCGTGCCCAAGGTCAGGCACCTGCCGTTCGGAGCGGGAGTAGGAAGTAGTTGCGAGAGGCAGCACGCACACGCCAATAACTGGAGCAGCATATTTTACAACTAGGCCAGTGCGGCCGAAATCGCCGCTAGAGGCAGCACCAGAAGTCATCGTGAGGTAAAGCGACCTCCGATGGCTAAAAAAAAAGGGGAACGTCGCTTTCTCTTCACTTTTTTTTTGAATATGTAATGTTTGTAAAGCAAAAATAATGCAAACGTTACAAATACCCCCCACTAGAAAAGAGAAAGGAAAACCCACCGATATAGAGAAGGCAATGCAAATTACTAATAAAAAATATTAGCAGGCAAATATATACCCCTGATTGACCACCAACAAGAAATGGTAAGGCAAATAACACTAGTAAAAAAAAAATCCCCAAAAATTAACAAAACACACCATAAGCACACAAATTTGTAATCACCAATCAGAGTTCAACTCTGACAATTTTTCATAATTACACCTAAAGTTCGAAATTTTGGAAACCATATTCTGTTGTCGATCCTCCAATTTGCAGAACATCGTACACACCTCCCGGTCGAAACACCTCGATGTCTGACAAAATTCAAGTCTCTCCTGACTGAAACATATCTGCTACGTTGTCAGTCCTATGCATGCACAAAAAAGGCTACGCCGAATTGTAAAGTGAGTTGTAACACTGAACCATTTTCCAAAAGAGCACCAGTAGTATCTCACGTCCTCGTAGGAGTAAAACATAGAAAAGAAAAAAAAACCAGGAATCAAAAACTAGAAAAGAAGGAAGGAAGAAATAAGAAATAGGAAAGAAGAGGAGGGAAATTACTACAACAGGGAAAAGGAAGGTAGCACTATTACAAAGATGCAAAAGGCAGATATAATCATAGGATACACAACAAATACAGAGTCAAAATTCAAGAGAGCATAATGAGCAGTATTAACAAACACCATTACACAGAATGAATAAAATCATTCATAAATACACAAAAAGCTATAATTTTAAAATTAATACCTGAGTGTATAACAATAACCTTGGGAACAAAATACACGATATACATATAAACAAGAGCTATCTAAGAAAAAGAGCTAGGATATACATCGGGTGAACCAGGCAGTACCACTTAAGAATATCAAAGCCAGTTATGAACCGAAAGGGGAGCTCTAAGAGGGACGAGGGGAAGATTGAAGCGTAACAGCAACATCTGAATCCGCTAAATCGACCGATTGAGGAACAATCTCCTCGTCACGAATAACATACGGCTTGACATGGGAGACATGAACCTTACGGACGATTTGCTGGGTGTCAGGGTCGACCAGCATGGCGGTAACCGGACCCAGCATTTTAAACACCTGGGCCGGACCCAACCAACGCTCTTGAAGCTTGGAAGATATGTGAAGCAATGCATTGCTATGGGGAAAGGTACGATACAGTACCATATCACCTGGTTTCAAAGAAACCTGGGATCTGGAAGGATCATATTTAAGTTGGCGAGAACGCCAAGACTTTAAGAGATGTTGGTAGGCCTCTCCCCAGCGCTGTGCCCGCTCCGGCGAAGGAGGAGCCGCCAATTCGGAATCAGTTTGTAACTCCCATAAAAAATTCATCGGGCCGTCTATGTCTCGACCCAAAATAATTTTAGATGGAGATGTATGAGTGCTGTCATGCTGGGCGGTATTGAAGGCAAAAGCTATGCTTTCCAGATGAGTGTCCCATTTGGAATGATCCTTGGAATGGTAACAAATTAATGAAGCCTTAAGGTTCCGTATGAATCTCTCCGCTAAGGAAGGATTGGGGTAATAAGCACTAGTGTAAATATGACGAATATTGGACTCGAATAGAAAATTATTAAAGAGGTTAGAACGAAAATAAGAAGCATTATCCGAGACCAACTCACATGGAGCACCAAACAACAAAAACAAGGTGCGTAGCTTGTCAATAATATGATGGGATGTAGCCGACCTGAGCGGAAACAGAGACACCCACTTGGAAAAGGCATCCACCACAACCAAAATGTACACATTACCCTTAGTGGAACGAACAAGAGGACCAACCAAATCGATATATAATCGACGCCAAGGGTGTCGTATAACCTCAGAAGATAAAAGGCCAGGAGGTTTACGGACAGCTAGTTTGGCCCTCTGACAAATGTCACATGAACGGACATATTTGCGGATATCAGAGAAATAAGTAGGCCACCAGAAAAGCGTCGCTATTTTCTTGATGGTTTTATTGACGCCTAAATGCGCACCACCAACAGGAGTGTCATGATAATAACGACATAATAAATGTCGAAGCACGTGAGGAACAACAACTAAAGAAGAAGTAGAGCGAGGCGGCTGCCAAATCAACAGATCCTGATGCAAATGATAATGCTTAACCTGTTGATTATCCTTCAACTGCGTAATAATAAGAGACAAATCTGGATCCTGGCTTTGCAGAACCGCAATATCTGATTTATTGAAGGGAATGATATTGAATTTGGGAGCCGCGCAAGCCAAACTGGTACAAGACGGAGGTGTTACCATAAAATCATCAGAAGAATGCATGCGTGAAAGACAGTCGGCCACCGGATTTTTAGCAGAAGAAATGTGTTCTACATGGTAAGAGAAACGCGACAAATACAAAAGCCATCGACCAAACTTACCAAATTGTTCAGGGTGTTTTAACAACCAAGACAGAGCCTGATTATCTGTTTGTAGAACAAAGTGTTTAGAAGTTAAATATGTTTCAAATTTCTTGAAGCCAAACACCACAGCACAACACTCCGCTTCATATATGGATTGTTTACGTTCCAAAGTCGTACGCTTTCGCGATGCGAATGCAATGGGACGCAAGGAGCCATCCACTTCACGTTGGTTTAAGGTAGCACCCAGTGCCAAACTGGAAGCATCCGTTTGAAGAACAAACTCCTTTGTAAAATCAGGCAAAGCCAAAACCGTATGTTCAATAAATGCAGCTTTCAAATTGTCAAAACGAATTTGATCCTCGGCAGTCCACACAAAGGTAGTGTCTTTCTTCCGCTTGTCTGTCAGAAAGGACGTACGATCGGCGAATTGGGGAAGAAACCGGGAATAATATGAGAGTAAACCCATGACCTGAGAAAAACCCTTCTGGCTTTTAGGAGCCGGAATATCCTGAATGGCTGAAATCCGATCCGGATCCATAACCATCTGGCCCTTACGAACAATATAACCGAGGTACTTAATTTCTGACGCCATCCAAATAGATTTATCCGGGTTAACAGTAAGACCAGCCGATCGTAAAACCTGAAGGACCTCTCGAAGATGTTCCATATGAGACGATTCGTCAGGTGAATATATCAATAAATCATCTGCATAGGTCAAAAGGAACTTGTATTTAAACTTCCCCAACACCTCATCAAGAACTCTTGACAATATCTGAGTTCCCAGATTGATGCCGAACGGAACGCGAGTATATCGATACTGGCCAAAGGAAGTGACAAATGCTGTCAAGTCTTTACTTCTCTCATCTAACCGTATCTGATGGAACGACTGGCAGAGATCCAAACAAGAGAATACCGCCGCTGATTGGAGATGTTGGAACAATAAGTCTATGCGCGGTTGTGGAAATTGATCATACGCTATCAGGCGGTTCAGGTTCTTGTATGAGCATACTAGACGATGAGTACCGTTCTTTTTGGGAACCAGAAAGGCGGGGCTGGAGTAAGAAGACCGGCAGGGCTCTATGATATGCTGAGCCTGCAACTCTTCAATCTGTTTCCTCATTATGTCCGTTTGAACAGGATTAAGTTGGAAGGGTTTTGATCGAAAGGGGATATCTGAAATTACAGGTATCGAAACCGGATCCAAAGTGCAAGTACCAACCTTTTCCGTAACCACATCCTGAAATTGAAGTAACAATGATTGTAAGGATTGGTTATCTAAGTGAACAGGAAGAGAATCGGTAATGACGGACACATGTGAAGTTTCCGGCGAATTCGAGGAGGAACCCGAAAGGGCCTCAGGGATAGGTATCTGAGTAAGTTCAGGGAAAGTAATAGGTACACCCTCCTGATGAAAAGGAAAGGATAAAAGTTGCGTCTCAAAAGAAATGGTCGCCTTGGTATGGACCAAAAAATCCGTGCCGAAAATTACTGAAAAGGGGAGAGCATCCGACACCCAAAAGCGCCATTGCCAAGTAAGTCGGTCAAGTCGCAAAGGTAGATAACAAAAGGAGGATAAGGAAAACGAATGATTAGTAACATCTCTCAATTCGATGGATTGGTCAGAAAAAATGGGAAAAGAACCTTTAAGGGTATTGAGCAAGGAAGTAGAAATTATAGATACCGATGCAGCGGTATCCAGTAACGCCAAAACAGGCTGTTGATTAAGGAGCACCCGCATTGTGGGTGTTGAATGACCTTCAAACAAAAATGGATATTCGGCGTGTAACGGAACAGGGGGTGTGTCCACCTGCAGTGTGCTAGAAGGCAAATGTAAATTGGAACCGGAATCTGGCTGCGTTAAAGACGCTACCGCGGGCATACATGATTGAACTGAAGGAGGATCATGGGACGAAGTATCGCAATCCGCGGAATCGTCCGCCAAAGGCAAATTAGCCGGAATGGCCGCAGTGTCAGGTTGTCGCTGGAGATTCCATTTCAATTCCGACTGCCAGATATTTTGTGCCAAAAGAAGTAAATCCCCTACAGTTTGAGGACAAGAATGCCCCAAAAGTAACGCACGAGCTGGAAAATTGATACCCTCAATGATCGTACTTATCAACTGAGCTTCAGACCATTCCACCGGGAAGGTTTGACAAGCATCAAAGATATCGCGAACGAAGGAATATAAACTTTCTCCGGGTTGCTGCACCCGATGTAAGACCTCATTCTGGAAGGGCAACAATAAGGAATATGGAACCAATCGATTCCAAACCATTAACTTAAATAAATGCCAGGGCAATTTCTGTAAGAGACCTTCCATCCAAATCTCTGTAAGTGGGGGTAAGGTATACTGTAGAGCCCATAACAAAACAGACTCAACATCAAGCAATTCCAAATTTACAATCTTATGGATTCTAAACATAAAATTAAACAAAAGATGGATATCCCGTCCATGTAACAAAGGCAAATCCGTAAAAAGGAATTTGAAGGTATTAAAACGTACTAAGTCACGCACGGGAGTATGTTGCTGGGGTAACAATAAGCTACTAACAAAATCCAAGGTTGAAGGGGAGGGTGGAGGTAAAGGGGACGGTGCATAGGGAGGCGGAATATCAAAGGTCATCTCGCTATCCCAGAAAAAAAACTAGTGAAATATGTAAACACACAGAAGTAAAATCCCCAAAAATATCTGTAAAAAGAAGAATATTGGAAAAAAAAAACCTTAACGATGAAAGATCCAAAAAAAAGGGGGGGGGCAACTGAAGGGAGGGAAAAAAATTACGTTACAATTGTAACGAAAGGTACAATGTTGGTATGATTAGATCCAGAAAAAAAAAAAAGGGCAGTGCTGCTAATTTTGAACTGCACCCCGTTACAAATTGCACAAAAAAGAGAGTAGTAAAAACAATATATGTGTAGGAAAAATAGAGACCTGTAAAGAAAAATCAATTACCCAAAAAAAAGGGGGGGTCAAAAAGACAATCGGGAGGGAAAAAAAATTGTCAGGTTATATAATAACAACAGTAATGATGCCGCAATGAATCAAAGAACCAATGCTCTGGTACCAAAATTTGTAACGTGGCGTGTGTGGTCAAACGCGATCGCACAAATTGATCAATTGGAAGCGACTGGGCTGCGATCGCGTACAAGGTAAATAATAATCTTAACGTCCACACATCACGCTACAAACATTTATCTTCTTGTGTCGTACTTCCTGCGCCCTGCTGCGAGAGTTTACGGGAAGCAAGCGCAAGAAGCACGAGACAAAAAAGGGGTCCCTGGAATAAAGAAACTTATGAATTATGCACAGTTATGCAATAGTTTCGAAGGGATTCGCCAACGGATAGCAGTGTTTGCCTTCTCCGCTGTAATCTATATTCTAAGTTTACGTTCTCCCGACGTAATATCCTTTCTCCTTTTCCAACGTTGCCAAACACGTACTCCAATAATTGTTCTTTTAAAATTAAATTCAATTGGGTTTTCAACCAGTCCACCTTTTTGTAAATCTTACTATTTTAGTGCACGTAATCAAGGCAAATTAAATGATTTCCACAATTCAATTTAACATATGTATAAATATATTCAAAGTTCTGAAACAATACATCTTGGGAGTATGCCCAATCTCCAACAAATTGAGTTGGGAACAACATTAACAATCAATATGACTTTAACAATAACCTGCGCGTCCTGCGCGCTATTTTAATCTTCTCGCGTAACTTCTCCTTTTTGTTAACAAACCACGAACATGCACCCAAAATACAGTGTAAGTCACAACCTTATTCTTTGATAGAACGAGACACCACGAATAGTTGGCGTGTACCAATACGTGTCTCTAAATTACCTTGAAAGTACAATTTGCGTATACAGCGCGCCCGCTATTTCCTTTGTCTAAACCCAAAAAATGCCTCTCCTTTTATGCTCAATAAAATGCTTCTCTTTTATACTCAATCAAATGCCTCTCTTTAAGTTTAATCGAATGCCTCTCCTTTTATACTCAATCAAATGCCTCTCTTTAAGTTTAATCAAATGCCTCTCTTTAAGTTTAATCAAATGCCTTACTTTTGTTAAATTGCACCAGCTGCCTATTTTATTATTGTTTCTTTTACATTATTGCATCGGTAGTGCTACCAAATGGGGACAGGGAGGTTATTAATCTACGAGATAGAAAATTGGGGCTTCGTCGGCAAGAATCGCAATTTTCTGCTGGTGTAAGTATCAAGTGCGCACGTGCGCGCATTTAACTTCACTGACACAACTTTGGGCGATCAAAATGATATGCTTCACTGTCAGTCCTTATACGCTGCCTCTGCGTGCATAAACTGTATTAAATAGTTCAATTATGCAGCTAGTTGCATTTTTGCATAGGATTATTTAAGAATATCAGATTATAAAACGCGTCAACAACATATAGTACAAGTTCATGCGTGCATGCACACGCCTTCTTCCCTTGGCTCCTTATTTCTCTATGTTTAACACGCACACACCAATATATGCATTGGTTTCAACACTAATCAGAAAGTTCGCCGAGAGAAATCAAAAAAAAGACAAAAAAAGGGGGGGGATAACTGAAGGAGAACTAGTGTTCGCTTTATACAATTCGTTACTCAAGGTTCCATAAAAGTCAAGGTAAATTATCAATCGTTATCGACGAACGGCAAGATCGTAAGATGTAATCACCATTTCCATGTCACAGTCAAAGAGATTGCTTTTGTACATACCTCCACTAACGTTCAATTCACACCAAGACCCACGCCCTCCTTCCAGTATAATCGTTCGACAGGCTTCTCCGTGTTACGGTGGGAATGGAAGGCTTCACTTCAGAAAACAGTGGTGGAGATGTATCTCTTGCCGACGATGGATTAGACGTCGTGCCCAAGGTCAGGCACCTGCCGTTCGGAGCGGGAGTAGGAAGTAGTTGCGAGAGGCAGCACGCACACGCCAATAACTGGAGCAGCATATTTTACAACTAGGCCAGTGCGGCCGAAATCGCCGCTAGAGGCAGCACCAGAAGTCATCGTGAGGTAAAGCGACCTCCGATGGCTAAAAAAAAAGGGGAACGTCGCTTTCTCTTCACTTTTTTTTTGAATATGTAATGTTTGTAAAGCAAAAATAATGCAAACGTTACACTTCTCATTTCCGCTCTCTGCTGTGAGGGATCCTCCAGGATTCCTAGTAGTAGTCGTCATCTGTACTTTGCAAACCCGAGGTTGGTTAGGTCTCCTTTCTTCTGCTTTATTTACGTCGCCTCTCCACCCATCTATGTGCTGAGGCTTCATACTTCCCCAAGAAGTTGGTCAAGTGGTAAATGTTTCGAGTATCCCTTGTTAATACTAGCTGCCTTATTCTGTATGGGAGCTGATGAATAATTAAACTTAACACTTCTGTTTGGTTCACACGTTCGACCAAGTTACAGTATGACCCGTAGATGTCCCAACAATAATCCTCCATAGAAAGACCTGAGGATTTGGAATATCTTCTGTTTCTTAAAATCTGGATCTCTCTCTGCTTCGCTTGTGCAGAGGCATACTGTTTTTTAAACGCAGCACAAAACTGTTCAAAAGACTTCCACCTTCTCTCATTGGCAATAAACCAGGCTTTAGCTTTCCCTTTCATTACAGAAGGAAGCACCTTTAATCTGTAATGCATAGGCATTCTCATTATGTCCATGGACGTTTTCAGTTCTTCCAAATATCGCTACGCTGATATGGAATTTATTTCTTCGGCAAATTTGCTCAGAGAGTTAATATCCGACATTCTAAAAAAAATGTCTAGTGTGAGATGGACGGTGAGAAACATCAGGAGATTTATCAATATTTTCTCTGGATATCCCTTTTGTACTTTGGATACGATTCCTCCTCTTACGGTTCCCCTTAGTCAACAATTCAGCAGAAGATACAGATTCTGTTGAGGTTATATCGGAAAACAAAGGGCAATTATCATCTCTCACTCATCGAATATTTTCCACAGATCTGTCAGTATTCCCAGCAGTCATTCCTGGATTTCTTTGCACAGATTCTAAATGTAATCTCTCCAACTTCCCAAAAAGGAATTCCTCCATAAAATAGAACTTCTGGTTAATTTATTTATTCATCTTCTCACTGTCCTGCATACACAAATTCCTTGAAGTACTTTGCTGATCCACGACGGATTCTATCCTTGCCTTCACGGTGTCCAATTCATTCATTACTTTTTGTCTGTCTACTTCCCTGACTTCTATCTTATTTAGGGCATCTCTCCCTTCATAAATTTGTTTTAACAAATCACATCGTACACCTTCCAATTCTTCTCTGTTTTCTTGTAGTCTGTCTTATATTACTTTCATCATTTCATTTTTATCATCTTTTCGCTCATCCTCAATCTTCTTCATCAATTCTTCTCGGTCTGCTTTCATTCTCGTCATCATTTCCTCCTTATCATTCCTAAATATCTCCTCTAAGTTTCTGAAAGCTACTTAATTTCGTTTCTTCCGTCTTCAATAATCTTCATCAATTCCTTCCTATCCTCTTTCCGTCCTTCTTTAATCACCTTCCTCAATTCATTCTTATCGTCTAGCCTTCCTTCTTCAATTTTCTCAAACCTCTTTATCATTTCATTCTGATCTTCTTTCCTTCCTTCTTCAATGATCATCCTTAATTCATTCTTATCTTCTAGCCTTCCTTCTTCCATTTTCTCAGACCTCTTTACCATTTCATTCCGATCTTCTTTCCTTCCTTCTTCAATGATCTTCCTTAATTCGTTACAAAGTACCTCCATATTTAAAGTAGCACTATCCGATTTGCAATTTTTACAAACTAAGTCAACATCAGGAATAAATTCTCTGGATATTGGCAAATTTGCACACTCTAAATGGAAACACGCCTCGCATTTCCTGCACTGAAATATTTCGTTGACGGGCTTATCTTTATAATCACAACAACTAGATTTATCCATTTTCTTCTTGCTCTGGCTTCTCAAAATTCTCCTACTCATACCTTGTTATCTCTGCAAAATCAATCACATTACTTACATCTATGTGTTATCAGACCATGTAACGCTAGACAATTTCCTCATGACTTCACACTGCACAAAACACACGTTTTTTAACACGATTTTACAGTTACATTTATCCTTTTACATCATCGGTGCCTTCACGTAGGGAGACAAATTTAACTGTGACGATCCTTTCTGATGTTCGCCAATGGATCACGGATCACTACGTTACGGTAGCTACCCAATCTCCCTGTGCGGCGGAGTTATGAGACTCTACTTATGTTATGCTACACAGCATTCTCAGGACGAAACGATTTGAACAAACAATAGCTTTTTGCGATGTTACAAATTTAATAACCCATTTTACCTTCAAACAATCACTCCAAAATAACAACAATATTCACAAACGCAATCACATTTGAATTAAGTTGCGGCTTTTCCATTAAAACAGTGTTTTTCACAAAATAAACATCATCTCACGCAACTCAACTTACTTTTTCCTTTTCACGCACTGTTGTCCCGGCAACAGAATGAATAAAAGATTGGACAGTTTATAAACCGGAAATGACTTCCGCTTCCGATATTGCGTGTAACAAATATACAGCAAAAACTACAAATTTAAATCAACACAAACAACAGCATTGAAACTAACAAATAAATCAAACAGACGTCTGTGAAATTAACAGAAAACAAATAACATATTACATATCACCAAAATAGACAAGGCGTATCAACTGCAATCAAAGGTTTACCGGATATACCAGTTAGCCAGATCCAGGAGTTAGCTTACTATTTTGAAAAGCGATATGATACTGTAATCGCATTCAGAAACTTTGCTGATAATGATAAATGTGTGTTTGTGTCAACTGTGTAATTTTCTCTACAACGATTTCACACTTAGAACTTGAGTGAAGAAAGAGAATGGAAAACGAGGCAATGTAAGTACCTTGCATTAATTTCATATTGTTAAATAATAAGTTATCGTATATATATTACAAAATTTATTGGTAACAATCATGAAAACTGTTTACAAAATATATATACACAGAAATTCTTGCACATAATCAAACATTAAACATTATAGTTGAATTCAATAATTATATAATATTGGTACATGTTTATTGCAACAAATCAGTAAACTTCTCATCTAACTCTTCGAATGCAAGTATTCAAAATAAAACTGAATATAGAAATTTGAACACTGCGTTAGTGCATTAGTACTGTTAGTTCTAGTTGTTCAATATTCTCTTTTTCAGAAGCTCCACCATTCTTTTCTCCATTCTCTTCTCTTCGTTCCCCATTTTATCCTCTCCTTTCTGCTGTCTGATACTTTTAAATAGCTCATTAATTCAAAGCGCACTCGAAGAGATAGATGGGTAGGTATATACTGCCCACTTTTTATATTTTCAATGAAATCCCCGAATACCGGAGGTTTTTCTTTTTTCGCAATTATATATGGAAATATTTTAATCAGATTGTCAATTCTCACTTCATTGTCTTTGAAAACTTCTTCCAATTTTTTAACAAATTTTCGGCTAAGTTATTTTCTTCACAAAAGTCTTCGTAACATGCAATACGTTTCTCAACTTGTTTAGCCTGGTTTTTATTCCACAGGTTTCTTCTTTTCCCTGCTGCTTCTCGTTTTTAATATCAGCATACAGAAGGTCAAACTCGAATTCTAACAATGACATCTGAAAATAATATAATTAACGATTATTTTATGCACACATATGATAAGAAATTACATGATTTTATAGCGATACACATTTATTTTCATCAGCAGTGGATGGCTTTCCTGACTACAAATTTACGATACGTAATAAGGGCAGACATGGAGCAAGTAGTTGCGCAAATAAGAACAACAATGCTCCAGCATCTTGAGAATCAGGAGCAGATCGGCAGACGGCAATATGAATTTCTTGCTCATCAGAGCAAAAAAATAATCACCCCTGCTGAACATTTTGCAGAACTTTTTCGCGAACTGTTTCAGCAGGCCGGATTATTTCGTGCCGAGTTGATGCAGGACAGGAGAAGGGTAGCCGAGGACGTAGACGAGCAATGAAACAGGTATGTATTTTCATATTTTTTTCGATTTTATAATTTTTAACAGTCGTTATTATTTTTCCAGGCTTCGTCGTAAAAAATCAGGAAATATCTCAATACATAACATATCATATTTCTGATTGTTATTTTTCAGGATTCACCGTGCAACCTTAGATTCCGGTGTTCGCCTGTTTGCCTGTTTGCTCAGGGACTTCTTTCCCGACGACATCGTCGCTGCTGCCGGTCTTGCTGCTGCCGAGATTCCTGTTCCAGGTGCCACTCGGCACGACGACAACAACGATGCCATCGGTCCTGCTGACGATGTTGCTCGTCCTGCTCCTCCTCAAGGTGTCGTTTCCGCCCCATTTCCGCCTCCTCCACAAATCCCTCAGAAAGAGGCAGCTTCGCCACCTTCCACTCCTTCTGTAGTAGATTTGGTGGAGGAAGACGAGAATGACGACATCTTTTAAGTGGGAAGCTGTATCGTTCCTCGTTCTTCATAATAAACATATGTACAAGATAAACGTAATATGTTTCTTCTTACCTTAGATAGCTTTAATTTTGTGCTTTTCAAGTATCCGTCTCCTGTATGATGTCAGAAAATTGTTGTGTTGGAGTGTCAAACTTTGGTTAAATTGCTCTTCCACTTTGAAGGTGCTTGAAAGAAAAGCATATGTTCTCTTCAGATCACTTCTTCATACAGGGTTAACACCGTACTCCGATATTTACGCAGTGTCCAGAAAATGACCTCTCACCCCCATCACTACACCTGTTGGGTCTTTCAAACTTATGCCACTCTTGAACCATTTAAACATTTCGTTTTACGTCAATACAGACTCTCGATAATGTGTTAGAAACATCTGCATCATCGTCGAAACATCGCAGTAATCTACCATCATGTACTGCCTGTGGCATCGTACCCGATAGAGACGAGGAATTTCGTGTTTTATCAAATCTTCCAAATTCTCATATCGAACCAATTCGATTCCTGAAACAGCAAAATTTAGTCTCTCATCTGCTATAATGTGATATTTTG
This sequence comes from Lepisma saccharinum, assembly GCF_977018435.1. Lineage (NCBI taxonomy): Eukaryota > Metazoa > Arthropoda > Insecta > Zygentoma > Lepismatidae > Lepisma > Lepisma saccharinum. The sequence continues at coordinate 9,448,957 of NW_028142898.1, forward strand.
TTACATCACATTTTGAAGGAACATGTAGATAATCTAGAATTACATGTTCCTAATTTAGTTCCTATTTGGTATCTTGACATATACAGTCAAATGACGAAATTCCTGACACTACGGTAAAATGTCCTGCCTGGTACCCGTGAGCAACTATACCACACACCGTACGATATGTGGCAATATACGGGCGCTGTTTCATAAATAAAATGCGTCTCGTATAATCCATGTCTAAGGTTATTGCAAAAATACATTCTGATCAGAAAATCGCAACTTTCCATTTCCATACACTTTTCGGATGGTAAATTTCTATTATAAAAAGTAACCAAAGGCATCTCTGTACCTCACAGGAGCATCAAACATTAATAATTTTGAACCGTTATTTACATCCATTTCTGGTTTATCAGGCTTCGCTTTTCCTACATCAGAAACCATAACAGGATATGCCAGACACACCGCCTGGGGGACGTTCCGTATACCCATTTCAAGGATTACACTTTACATCCTTCAACAGAGCCTTCTTCCTTTTTCTCAAAGGTTTACCATCACCGTCGATACTGTTTCGCCTACGATGTTTTAATTTCTCCTATGCATGTTCTGCCGCATTCCTTTCTTCTCACGATTTCCGAAATTCTTCTTCACTAATCCAGCTCGGCACATGGTCTCCTCTTCTGTACTCACGCCTGAATGTATCGACGGCCCTGGTGAACATGGAGAAGTAGGAAACAAACTACGATCATCCAATCATCCCTGCGACAAATGTCAGCATTGAGGATACTAAGCCCATACTTCTAACCTCAGAGTATCGATTCTATATCTGGTTCGTCCAGGAACAAGTGTCAGCATGTTCTCTCTGCAGGTGATTACTAGGGGTATAGCTAACCGTCTACTGAACAGTGGAAATGAAACGAAGCAAACTTTTTTTATACCTACCTACCCCTCCTCATCCTCAGTAATAATTCCTTGATGTTCTCTGAGCATCCTTTCGCGTATGACTTCCCATGCCCACGTGCCTCGTTGGTCCTCTTCTATTCCCATTATGCTCTTCCGAGAACACACCTTTTTTAATTCTATTTACGTCCTGCCTCTCAGATTTTTTTTCCATTTTGCTCGCTCTCCATATTTTCCACTAACATATCCTGCACAGAATCATACCTTATCATCGTCCCCACGAACTTCTACAGACCGTTACACACTCATTCCACGAAACTATCTTCCAACATTTCCAGACACATGTTCCACATACTCTCCATATCACTCCATCACACTCAACACATTTCGTTTACGCTCCATTTTTACCTCCTTTATCTCCTCAACTTCAACCGTCCTTTACACCCCCTTTATTCCCAACCACACCGGAAACACATATCATCATTCCGAGAAAACCAACCGTAACCCAGATGGAACCTCATCAACAACCGGAAACCTATATCATAAACAACAGAAAACAGCAGTCAGCGAAAACCAACCGTCACTCACTCCCCAAAAGCCATATAAATCCCTTCATAACCAACAGGAAGCACACCCACTTTTTGCAACAGCCAATCAAGACACTCAAAAACATCTCACTTTTTACAACATACAATCAATACACTCAAAAATATCTTAACAAACAAACAGTGCTTACCCACACAACTACATCATCAATTGATCTTTGATCGATTTCTAACGAATGAATTGATTTATTGACCTCAACGGGTACCATAAATACCATCAACATGCTAAAATGTTTCACAGGCAACTTTCAGCGTTGAGTCATCCAAACCCATGCAGGCCTATGTTATTAATTACAAGAAACTTTATCTTCCAATATTAAAACACTCTTTCCAGCTTTGCCCAATGCACCTATTTAGGGGCGCCATTAAATATAATTACATATTTTCAAGAATAATAAGAATTTTACATAATATCTGATTGAGTTGAAAAAGCAACATCTAAACTACGCAATACAAAATAAAGTTTTAACATAAGGCAATTAACACTCCTATACACTCACCTTTTCTGCTCACCCACAGTAGTAATGCACCCTCATTGGTGTAGATATATCAATTGATTGGAAATGATCGATAAAAGATCAAAATTTTTGGGGAGGCTTATTTCGTAAGGAGGATTCTGATTGGTTGCTGAGGGAGAAGGAAAAGTATACGACTGTTTTTCGGTGACGGTTGTTTTGCTTGGAATTGGAGTTTCCGGTGTTTGAAAACAGGTGGCGTTGATGAGTCTGATATTCTGGAAACTTGGGTACGTGTTTCCTTTGTTTGAAGAGAGATGGCGTTGATGAGTCATTCTGGGGAGGAAGTAACTCATTTCTCGGGCGGCCGTTGATTAGTTTGAAATTCCAGGAATTGGGTTTGGTCTTAAACATGCCCCAATATGTGTTAGGTTGATGAGTCATTCAGGCGAGGAGGTATTTTTCTCAGACAGCCGTGGAGATGTTGATGAGTCATGAGAGCAGATGGTGTTTTACTGTTATGGATTTCTTAGAACGGTTGACTGATATATGTGATGTGTTTGTTGGGAAGAAAATATGGTTCCTTGACTGTTAATGTGTCTGGTGATTAAGGAAATAGTTAGAAGGTGAGTAATATGTAGCAGTGGTCCTGAAATGATGAGATATGTATTCGTGGAACGCGTAAGATGAGAATCCGAGCTTCGTTGAATAAAAGAAATAAAAGTCGGTGTCGGGCAGCATGTGATGGAGGAACAACAAAAATCAAAAAAGGAGTCTGAGCGTCTAGATATAGAAAAAAAGAAATACAGTAAAAAGAGTAAGTTTCTCGGAAAACGTGACTGCGTATAGTACCAGAACAGGAAGAAGATAGGAGAGGCACGTGGGCGTTGGACGCTTGGCGGGAAGGAATACGGACAGTCTGTATTGATGACGTAGATCGGGAGGGAGTTATATAAAGGATTGGCGGATTGGGATGGTACCTGAATCAGCATCTCAGTGGTCCAAGCAGCAGAACCTCCATTCACTTGTGAGTTCCCGGATATCATACAGGAGACCGACACGTCGGAAACAAAAAACAACGTAGTTTTAAAGGTGAGTAAATAAAAATGTTACCTTGGTCAACAACGGTTTATTTGTTGAAGCCTGAAGATGTAGAAGGTAGAACGATGTTAGAACATCCTGGCAGTAAAGTAATCGACGGCGGGGGGCGGTCGCTGTTGTTCACGGCCCTCTCCTGCTGGTAGGTGGCGTATTGCGTTCCACCTCCTGCTCCCTTATCGATTGTAACTTTCTCCTCCAGGTACCTGTGAACAGACCTGTTGAGCTCTGCGAAATCTTCCACCTGTTTAACGCGTAGCTCATACTGATGTTAAGCATTTCGCAGAGCCTCCCCATTTCGTATCATATGTTCCCGAAAATATGTTTGAATTAATATATGACAGTGATTACACTCACTGTAAAATAAAACTAACATTTTTTTCTATCTCCCGTTGAACTTCAGTTTATTGTACCGTGATGTAAAAGAGGAGGCGACTGAGACGAAAGAACGGAGAAGTCTATGGAGCAAGGGGCATGGACGACAAGTGGAGAAACAGATTGCGTGCTACGTAAATTTCTGTGAAGAGAATGGTTTAGCACAAGATCTACTGGCAAAAATGAAAGAAACCTATAGGGACATGGAGATACGAATATATACACTTGTAAAAATATTTACGTATATAACCTTAAAAAAAGAGAAATAAACCTGCGTTTTCTGATTTTATAGAAAATGTACAACGGGCACAATATATACCTTCACGTCTGTCGCTAAGAGTATGTTTTGAGTTTTTCGAGGTATTTTTGAGTATGAGAAATGAGAAAACAGAAAATAAAAAGCGCGGGGAGAAACAATGGAGGTACGAATTTTAGAGATTTTGAAGAAAAGGAAAATAAACGAATAAACAACACTAACATCCCTAACAGACTAACACCATTTACATGTCTATTATTCTTTAACGTACATCGAGAACCATAAGTATTACTCTTCAAATTGTCTATGAATATTGTAAGCAATAATGCATAATTTTGAAGTTCTTATTTGATCGAGTAAAATGCAGCATAATACTTATGGAGCCCACTGTACAAGGTGTTCTTAAAATGAAAACAAGTATTGGTAGTATTTATTGTAAATAGAGTAAATTGTGTAAGTCAAGTCCGAGAAATAAATAAAGCGGTGTATACATACAAAGTAATGTTTTTATTATTGCGTTGCACTATACTTAGCAAATTCTCTCCAACCATCGATGCACTGTACTGATAAAGACGTTACAGAAGAATAAAAACTCAGGAGCGAACGTCGGAACGTATGCACATATGACATCCGTGTAGGTTGAGTCATTAACGGAACGAATGCAACTTCCTTGTTGGGTCTGCATGCCTGAGATAGCAAAAAACTTATATCTATCCACTTCCATATAGAGACGCAAATACTCAATCATGTTTTTCAAACGTACTTTAGAAGTCTGCATATGAGATCACGATGTTTATGTGTGAGGCACAACAGTTCCTTGTCTGATTTTCACAAGAGTTCCTTGTTTCGTGTGGGTAGATGTTCTTCAACGAGCAACAAGTATTGCCTCTTAAATTAATATAACGTAAAATGTGAAATGCCCGACGGATTGAACTGATCCCTTTAAGCACGGAGGGTAATCGGTACTGAAATATACGACGGTATGGCAGAAAATGTGGAACCTTCTTAGGGTACTATGATCGAATGACGTGTTGAACTGATGTTTGTAATCTGTTTTATGCACCGATGATGGACCGTTTTATACACCGAGGGTGATCGATACAGAAATATATGAGGGGATGGTAGACATCCGGTTGTACACTGGCGAACTTTATAAAAAGTCTCCCTCCTATCAGTTAGATTGGAAGCAGCAAACAAAAACCGATATTGAATTGGAAACACTCGAGCGTCAATGCCAAAACTCTATTCAAGGTAAGGAAAAAGCTGCACAGTTGTCAGTCGTGAACACCACACAGAAGAGCAATGTTAACCATGAGTCATCAAGGAATTAGCACAGCGTTTCTTTCTGTGGTCATTCGGCCTTGGAAGAAATATTTGTTCTCAATTTTGAACTTTCAAGAAATCAGGTTCTTAGCTGGCGATTTATTTCCTTCATAAATGAAAATAGGTTGTTCATTTTCTCGTTTATTTTCTCTCTTTTGTTATTAGGTCTAAAACAAATATAAAAAGAAAACGAGCAAAGAAAGTCGTTGCTTTCGGCACGTGACAGGCATATATTGTAACTTTGCTATTTTTACGACCATATTATATTCATCTTGTTTACTTTCAACGATAAGGACGAATGTTGGATTGACCAGAAAAAATGAACAAACACAATAATCTCTTAAATATTACCCACGCTTGGAAAATAGATTCCGTCCCCAGAGGCAGAGTGGTTACCAGGCGTCCCGCATTCGATTCCTGGCCTGGACTTGGATTTGTGAGTACACATTCATCAATTTCATCATATCGTCACTAATCCCCATATTTGATTGAGTTTGATTGATTGCGTTTGTGTTTGAAATCCACTTTATGATGCTAATCGGGACTGTACCTATAGTTGAAAGTGGGATCCGAACCACTATGTGCCTCCACCGGGTATCGAACCCGGGAACCCTTGTTCACAAATCGACGATGCTACCACTGCACAATCGGGGAGGCCTCCACCATATTTGCAACTTAGCCAAAAGTGGCACAAGAAGCGAAGTAAAATAAAGCAAATCAATCCATCGAACATAGGGTATCCTGTTTCATAGAGCAGTATGCAAAGCACTCGGTAATGAAGACCCTCAAAATTGAAATAATAAGTGGAACAAAAAACAACAACCTGATATTAGAGTATTTTAAGAGTTTAGGCAGATTAACAGTTCACGTCAACCTACTACAATTTCACCTGTATTGTGTGATATATGGTTCTGCCCTAATATAATTGAACGTTCTGTTGCTATAATAGTTACACATTTCCGTCTTGCAACACAGAACCTCGACTAGGCACGATATGTGCATTTCATTGCCTCTTTTCTGTATTTTTTTCTATTTAGGGAATAATACGTTGCCCTTACGCCTCTTGGTTAGTCCGTGGCGATGAGAATGATTGACCAATTGATAACATGGATGTGATGGGGCAAACATGCCTTAATCATGGTTCGAACTTAAGACAGCTGTTAATTTTAAGAGGTAGAAAACGACGTTACTCAAACAAATTTTATAAATAATTTCCATGATCATAAACATTTGTTGCACTTGTTGAGATAAATCCATACCCTCGTAATGTTATAAGTAAACGTCGACTTAGTTGATATCCAAGGAACCCTTCCTTGCACGAAAATCACATTGTGTCCACATGATTTACGACTGACCGCTTACTAAAGTAATAGAAATGTGCATACCTATTTCCATTAATAATTCACTCTTCGTATATTTTGAGGTCAGCTAATTCGAACATACGAGCATAAGACAGCTACACACTGCAATAGAATATTTTTCCTTTCAGATTCTTATTTATGTTTGTTTGGTTTATTTTACTTCGCTTTTCTGCCACTTTTGGTTAAACGCGACGATGAGGATGACGGATGAAATGATGAAATTGATGAAAGGACAGTCACAATGAACACCGAACGAACACAATGCCAAGGCGGTGTTTAAGCAAACTGTGTTAACCACTCTACCAAGGAGGCCGGAATCCATTTTAGTTAGGAGAAATCGTTCCTTGACAGAAAACTAAGAACAGTTAATATGCGTCACGTCAGAGTTATAATATTTTAAATTTCTAACAATCAATTGGGATTTACTCCTAACCATTTCTTTGCCTAAATAAAAACTTCCACACAGTTAAGATCGTTTACACTAAGGACAACAGCGTTAAAGTCAATGCTTTAAGGAATGATTAGGCACACTATGATGACGGAAAATAATAATTGACATGACTATCGCATTACATCGGTGAAACATTATTTTCGATCAGAAAGAAATATTGAAAAAAGCAGGGACACAATGACCAATTGATTTATTTATTTTACTTCGCTTTTCTTCCACTTTTGAGTAATCACATAGATAAGGATGAAAGGTGTGTTAAGACATAATTTTTGAAAGGCAATCACAAACATAGGACACAGCCAAACTTCACAGACCATTATACTGGCCTTGTGTCTATACGCCAAATCTACGTTAGTCTGCAAAATATACTCCATTGTCACAATGACGTAAGCATTCGTAGAATAAATTTGTAAATTATTCTCCCCCTCCCCCCAATAAACGTGAGCTAAACTAGTGCGCATTTTGTGATATGTTCATTACTTCTCTGGAAACAATCGTGGCCTTCAACTAGTTTATCATGAAAAAACTTTGGTTTGGGATATTAACAGATATTTCAGGGACAATATCCAAAGAATACTGTCCCATACGCAGAATGCAAAACATTTCTATTTTCTCAAATCCACTACAACCCTGGCGAAAAAAAAGGCGGCTGGAGCGAGGTGCTGATCGTATGACCTCCAAAATGGCCGCGCTCCAGAATATGCGGTGCCCTAATACCACATCCCCTAAATGTGCCTTCATAGCACGTTGCTATACGCACAAGGAATTTTACCTAACCTTTACTACTACTAACAACTAATGCCAGGAATTTTGGTATGTTTTATATATTTTTATTCGCCAATTGCTAACCTGGTCCATTCCAAACCATAACAGCAAATAGTTGATGCAATAAAAATCCGCCAAACTTCAAAGAAACCGGTGTCGGCGTCCGCGCGAGCACGCACACAAACATACACAGAGAAAGGGGTGGGGGTAGCAACACAACGTTCTTCCACAAACTGTCCAGATCATGCCTGACAAAACTCCAACAGAAAGCTTCCCGGGAACAAGTTTACGTGCGCATAAGGTAGTCATGGCCTTGTCTGCAACTGCCTTCCCCCACTTTCTTATCCAATACAGGAGTAATGAAGTCTTTCCAACTACCTTCTAACCTAACTAAGAGGAGCGCGACCTTTTTTTAAAGTTATCCAGTCTACAATATTAGCAATGGGATAGGACCTACAGTGTTAAATGAGGATCGGCCGGACCGGGTCCGGTCAGGTTCTTGTCAGGGTCCGGTTCGGTTCCTGTCCGGTTTTGTCTTTTTTAACTTAAACTCGCTGTATCTCTGCTACTAATTGAGCTAAAAGGATGGTTCTTAGCTTGTTGGAATCGGAAGGAAGTCCTGTTTTATTTGTTTCAGGCCCAGCTCTTTCCGAGTTTTTTTTTATTTGTGGCTTGTTGGAAAGCCCTTGAAGCGCAGGTTCCGAATATATAATTATATTCGCTCTACGTCAATTAGGGAAGGAGTTACAGCGATTTGAATATATATATTTTTTTTCAAATAGCCACATCTCCGTTTTTAATTAAGCTAGGAGGACGGTTGATAGGTCGTTGGACTCGTGATCAAGTCCTTTTCTGATGAACTTGGTTTGATCTTTCTAGGACCAGTGGTTTCCTAGTTCCTTTATTTCTGATCGTTCACCCCCAACCTTTCGACCACTCATTTGAAAGCTCTTGACGTGCAGATTCCGCATCTGTAATAACATTCACTGCATGACAATTAAGGTTGATCGGCGACCCTAGAATAACCAAATGTTTCACCTCTAAAAGCCATCTGGTAAAGACGGTTAATGGTTTCCGAGAATTTGCATGAACTTTCACATCAGTCAGGAAAACATCTGGTAATTATTTTCTGGAAGTTTTTATGGGCGTTATATTAGTCATAGATAAAACGTCAGAAGACTGTTACAGAGTTCCGAAAAGTTTAGAGACCACGTAAATGAACTGTTAGAAACGGAAATAACTGGTTTGTCATGCTTTCGTATATAAAGAACGGTGTTCTCTCCACAAGACAGTATTCGTGACACAGACGTCGTACGATCAAGGACGAACAGTTATCCGCTGACGATCTGTTAGTGTTATATCGTGATGGATATTACACAACACTTAGACAGTTGCGGGAAGTGTTGGTGAACATTTCGCAGAAAATCATCACTGGAGAAAGTTTCACCTTGGTCGAGAAGAATGACCGCTTACTACGGACAGTGACAACATTCGTAACCAATCTTTCCGTAGAAGGATGGACAGGTATTTCTGAAGAGTCCCCAGGCCCCCGTCGACACCCGATCCTGTATCCCGAGTTAGATAGCCGTCGCATCCGACTACGTTACATCACAAGGAACTTCTAGGAACGCTGCATCCGGATCACACCAGAAGCCTTTGCCAGGACCGTCATGGACGCCGGTTCCCTTACCACCAGCAGAGCATTTACCCCAGAATGCTTGTCTATCAGGTGGGAAAAGTAAGAAAAGAAAACGTGCTTCAGTGTCCCGAGAACAGGTAGGGAACATAATATTACACAACATTCAAGAACGTGAATATCCTAAATTCCGTTCCAAAGGACGACGTGTGGAATTCAGTTTCTCGCACTCTCCAGAATATATCGATCTTCACACTTGGATTCGTGAAGGGGTTGAAAATCTTCTCACCTACGTAAAAAAAGACACCAATGATGAAGACAAAATAGGTTTGACTCTGTCTAACAAGTCTGACAAAACTGTGAAAAATATTTACATCGGGTGCCATAGGTGCGACTAGTTACACAGTGATATTGTGTGGTACATTATGAACAAAATATTGCAAAGTGCAAAAACCTTCACTGCTACACATCACTTAATTTTGAGAGATGACCATGTCAACATACTTGTCGGAGGTGGGGTTAAGCGAACATATTGTTTACCTAATTACATGTTAAAGATGAAAGGAAAAGCAGGCTTAATTCAGGAAATGCATGTTAATTTTCTCTTCCTAAACTTTTGCCATCTTGTTTAATATCTAAGAAACTAAAAGTTAAAATATAAAAACAGTAGTTTTGCCTGTTTTATTAAATGGATGCAAAACTTGGTCCTTACATTGAAAGAGGAACGTAAATTGAGAGTATTTGAAAACATGATCCTTAGGATATTATTTGGACCTAAAAGGGATGAGGAGACAGGTGAGAAAGAGGAGAAGGTTACATAATTTAAAATTACATAATTATATTCATGTCGAGATATTATTAGAATGATTATACAAGAAGACTTAGGTGGCACGAATAGGAGATGAAAAAAGAGTTTACAGGATTCTTGTTGGGAAACCTGATGGTAAGAGACCTGTAGGAAGGCCAAGACGGAGATGGAAGGATAATGTTGAGATGGACCTAAAGGAAATCGGTAGGAATGGAAAGGAGTATATAGAACTTGCTCAAGATAGGGAAAGATGGAAGGCCTGTTTGCTGCAGCCATGAACCTTCGGGTTTAAGAAGGCTAGAGAGTTAGTTTTGTTGAAATTAGAAGATTCGAAATACAAACTACGAATTTCTGTGAGAAGCTATGCTAATGTATTACATAGTAAGCAAACTTTGAAGAGCCCGCCCTGGTGGCGGATTGGTTAGTACATCGAGCTCCGACGCCAGGGTTCCCGGGTTCGAATCCTGGTATCCGCAGGGATTTTACTGACTAACTATCCATTCAATAATTCCATCATGTCATCACTCATCTCCATCTTCGCAAGTTAGCCGAAAGTGGCACAAAAGCTAGATAAAATAAATCTAATCACAATATCAATCAATGAAAATTTCAAAATGTACTTGATAGAAATATGCTGTCAATTGATTAGAATGAACTCTTATGGAATGTAGCGTAAGTATCCATATTTATTTTTTTAAGTTAACAGCTTCAAACCTAGCAGCATTACTTACCTCTTCCAAGCAACAATAGGTCTTTTCCTCAATGTTACTTTCCTTAAAACAACAGGCTGGAAAGTATTTCTTATTTTTCTTAAACAATCCATTTTACAGTCCAACCTTGGGAATCCTTGAAAGTATTTAGGAAAGTAACATTTTAGTTTACTGGAGATGTTTAAGTGTCTTCCGTATTGCTTTGCAGCACTTAGTGAGAAGTATATTAACTCCACCAGAGAAATAAAGCTTCCACCGGTAAATAGAGACAGCGTTCCTCCGAAAGATGCTGAAATTCAAAAGGGATTATTAATTTTGGTAGTACGCACTTACGATTACATGTTCAATTTTAACTTGATTTATCTTAAATATTGTGTGTGTAAATCACATTTTAAGGTATTCCGGAAGTAAACCTCGTTGCCAAATAAGCACAGATTTGAAAATATATATATTTGTGTGAAAATGTGGATGTAGTTTTTGTGTGAAAGTTCTACAAATAGGAGTTGTGTTCTAATTAATGTGATTTTTGTGCCCGTTATATACCAGATATTACGGATAACTCTCTGCAAGCATGAGGCAAGGTTGTCATGGCAATCTATTTTCAGGATTAAAGCTTTCATCCAGCTATCTAGATACTAGAATTCAAATTTGAATGAAGCTATTCTTAACAAGCTGTTAGCTTACAAAATACTCGAAGTAGACCAAAATGTTTCTACCAAACCAATTTGCATCTTCAAGCTAATATTTATATTTATTCATATTATAAATATGGCTGTAATGTCCATCGTATGCATGCATAATGGCAAACAAAATAACGTGGTATTCAACAGCCTACCACCAATGTTCGTTACAACGTTACAGTGTTTCGTTACCTTATAAAAATAATTTATAAAACTTTTGAAGCAGGTTACATCTGCAGGAATTTGTCAACTCGGGCAAACATGGCATCCACGGACCTATTGGGAGAGATGAGTTAAGGCAAAAGCTTATAGAATCTTTTCCTGTTTCCCAAAAGTAAGCAATGGTTAGGCTGGAGAGTTCAATGAACTAACCGATCCCTAACTACACACAGGTAAAGAATATCACAATCAATTAATCAGACTTTCAAGATGTACTTGCGTCGCCGCCTTGTAATAAAGGGGTTCCTAGTTTGATACCCGGTGGACACACGTAGTGGTTTCGATCTCACTTTAAACTGTGTTTAAATTAAACAAAATTTACTTGACAGAAATATGCAGTCAATTGATTAGAATGAAATCGTTTGGAATATAGCGTAGGTATGTTTGCCACACTCAGCACCTGCTTGTATGGTCTGGAAGAAAAGTCGGTCATGAGAAATTCACCTCAATTCACGACATTGCATTTTATGATCTTCCTTGTAACTTTAATATTTACACATTTTTGAATAATATTAAAACATGATTTTTCACCTAATGCATCCAAATATATCCTAATTTGGGTTATGAAGTTTACGTGTTCTTTGGCCTATGTTAAAGGGGAACCCTACCAAATGAATGTGGGACTCAGATTTGCATTTTTGGGATCTTAGGCGTTTGTGAAATGGAATGTAGGAATTCCTCTAGGCCGAGAACGTTTGGTGGCCGTCACATTATTTTATATTTCTACATATAGCTCTGGTAACAAATACATTGTCAGGAGGGTAAAAGTGGTGGAGTTATAATTGCTCCTTACGACTTTGGTAGTCAATGGTTATATTCTGAATTGTCTGATATTCACCTTTTAGCATTATATTGAACTTTGAGTATACATAAAAACTTGGTTATCTAAGTGATCGACAACATTTGCCACTTACACTTGTCTGACTCCTTTGGACACCACAGGTATCGTTACCTTTCTATGTCGTTGCCAGACATTAGAGGTCGAAATATATATGTTATCTTCTCGAACAGATTTGTATTAAATTTCAAATTATTCTTCACAATAATTTTGTATCAAGTCGCTGGTTCCGGATTAATTTGGTCCGTTGACGTCACCAGCCTACGTTGTACCGCTATTATAAGAACGTAGCTCCTTAACGTAGCTGCTGACTCCTGTGAATGAATGAAATGTCTTATCAGTTGTGAGAATGAGGTACCCGAGTGAAGAACCTGGATCTCCTTAACTGCTCACGACGCTGGTGACATACCGAAACGTCCTGGTTAGATTTAGGTAAATACCTTCTGTCCCTTCCGAGTATGTTGATTTCGATTCCAATTAGTATTCCACAGTGTGATCGTTGCCAAGGCGATAATTTAGATGTTTGTTCTTCTGGCTTTTATTAATGTATAAGATATATACCAAAATTATATTATATATTTTTTTAAATCCTTTGAAATTATAATGTTCTTTAATTTCTGCAGCATTAATTTTTAAGCGAAATAAAAGTAATATTCCTTGTTCTAATTACGTCCAAAATTTTATGTTGAGAAAGAGTCAGTTGTATAGTACCATCCAGAAAACTGGAATTTGGGAAAATAGTGTTCCTATAGGAGAATTCTAAAATGCCAATGAGAGGAAAGTGACGCTCGTAGAGTGGTTCCTGTCATGGTGTTTCCCCAAAATTGAAAATATTAGTTTTGTATATGAACAACGAAAAAACGTTTAATTTTTTTGCTTTTCTTATAATTTTTGTATATTCTTTGTATTTTTCTTCTTCTCCTTTTCTTCTTATAAACTTAAAATCATTAAATAGGACATATTCTTATAAGTAAATAACAATATTCAATCGCAAGCAGTAAACACAAAACCAATTCAATAACAATAATGTGAGATCCAAGAGGATTATCTAGACAACTTTGCGGAAATGAGTGTCTATCTAAGGACTAACTAACCTCTTCGGTCATGTGACAAATTCAATTTCTTTAGATTATGATGAGTCACCTTAAAATTTCCATGAGGGTCCATGGATCGTCCAATGTAGCAACAATATGTTCGACATGAGTTACCACATATGGTATTTCATTGTAGCAATGAAATAGTTTAGCATTGATTTTGTTAGCGTAAGAACTGACTTTGTGTAATTTCTTTAGAACAATATCATTCCTTTCTAAAGATAGAGGTTTCCTATTATCTGGGTTTGCTCTCTTCTCTTTCCGTGTAGAGTTGTTGACGATTGCCTGAAAAAAATGGAATCCCATTTGGGTTCTTCGTCCTGTGGCCAGTTGATCTATTTATGTAGACTCACTGGTACAAGTTTTTTAAAAAATAACTCCAAAGGAGCGAATCCAGTGTCTGAACAAATCTAGAAATTTAACAATCAAGAGAATGATTAACAAGCTTGTACCAATCTCCATGTCTTTGTAAGACAAACTGCGAGGCAGTTTGACGATTTCCTGATTTATCGTCTTGACCAAGTTCCTAACAGGATTGTACGGTGTAGTATGTAGGGGAGATATACCTTGTTTCTCAAGGAAGTTATAACACTTTTCCAATGTAAATTGACTTAATCGATCGGATATTACATATTTGGGCTAAACCCAGATATGCCTACCGTCCTTCTAAAAGGACACTTTGCCTGTTTGAATCTAAATCCCTCTGGAGGGGTCCTAAAACCTGCGCGAGGCTAGTTTTCTCGATTTTACAGCACTTGATTGTTCTTTGAACAAAGTGTAACAAAATGCATACAAGTTCCGGCTATTGTTATGTTCTTTTTCCTTATTTGTGTTTATGAGTCTGTGAAGCCATGTCATTTTCTTCACACTGCAGAACGGAAAGGTAAGTTTTGTTATCTTTTATAAATGTTTCAGTGACTTTATGAGCAGTACACGTTTGCTAGGTTCATATGTGTTTGCCTAAAAACAAATGATGTTCAAAATTTTAATACACAGAGATGCAAAAATTATGTAAAGTTAGGTGTCCTTTTAGAAGGCACTTGAGGGTTCTTTGTGTTTACATTCATTCATTTATATACAATTATATATTAATACATTAATTAATTATTATTATTTAATACATTAATATATATGCCGGACCTCATGGCCGAGTGGTTAGCGTCGCGCTGCGATGCTAGGGGTCCCGGGTTCGAATCCCGCTCCTGCATGGTTGTTTGTAAATGTCCATTTCATCCACATCACATGGAAGGCAATGGCAAAACACCATGGGTTCACCTTGCCCTGCGACCTTCCGGTCAAAAGACCTGCCATCAGGCAGACAACTCATCAATCATCATCATCATCATTAATATATGATAATATTTATATATATTCATTTATATACATTTATTTGTTACATAAATTTTGTATTACAGAGGTCTTACACTTATTGAAATGCTTTCCATCCTTGAGGTGGAAGATGATGATGATGATGATGATAGTTTATAACATGAGTTGGATATTGTAATAATGCCACAGATGTCACCGATGAAGATTCTGGAGAAGATGATTCAGTTTCACCCAATAACCTACCAGGATCTCAGTTGAATGCTGAAGCAGAACTCTTTACTTCCAACAATGATGAGATAATTAGCAATTTGGATGAAACAGTTTCCCGAAACAACAATCAAGATTCTCCGTCATTGTCATCTAGTGAAATAATATAAGTGGACTAAAGGAAAATAGAAGGTGTCATTTAGTGACTAGCCAACAATTCAGGAAGTATTCAATGAAGAGTCACCACTCGAAATGTTTTTGCAGTTCTTTGATGATGCTATTGAATTGTTGGTAGAACAAACTAACAGATATGCAGCGAGAAAGAACAAATCAAGAGATGTCAGTGAAGATGAAATGAAGTGCTTTTTAGGAATTATTTTGTTTAGTGGATACAACCAGGTTCCTAGAAGGCATCTTTATTCTGAACAATGTAAAGATACAAGCAATGGCGCAGTTGTGAATGCTATGTCTAGAGACAGATTCGAATTTATTATGTCAAATCTGCATTGTTGTGATAATGAGCATTTGGACACAAGTGATCGTCTTGCAAAAGTGAGACCTCTTTTCAACATATTGAATAAGAAATGTCGAGAAATGGCAGCACACTTCGAATATTACTGTGTTGATGAGGCAATGGTGCCATATTATGCTCGCCACTGATGCAATCAATTTATTCACGGCAAACCAATCAGGTATGGCTACAAGCTGTGGGTTAGTGCTACTTGTAATGGGTATGCTGTTTGCATGGAGCCATATCAGGGTGCAAAAACGAAATTACCTGATGAATACAAAGTACTTAGTCTTTGTCCATCCGTGGTGCTCATGTACACTGATGTTTTACAATCTATTGGGTCTCACCCTTATCATATCTTCTTCGATAATATTTTTACCACAATTCCTCTTCTTACCGAACTGAGTCTGCGTGGTTGTAAGCTACCACACAAACAATTAGAATATGTTCTTATGTATTTGTTTCATGTTAAATAAAATTTCTTTCGCTAAAGAAAAATGTGCATTACTTCGTTACACTAACATAATGTACCCCTTAATGCCTACTGTCCTTTTAAAAGGACACACTCTAGAGCATTGTTGAAACTAGATATTTCAAAATAAACACTAGTTTTACATGAATCTGATTTTTCTTAATGCATTAAACACGAAAAACAAGAAAAATTTAAGAAAAAAATTTTCATTCATATCTGGGTTAAGACAATGTAGTAGATATCCAGAAACTAATTTATTAATAATTTCCTGTGTATGAGCTGTTTCTAAGGGATAGGCTAGCACATACATGCTACCAACATCCAGGAAAGTTAGTATGTAGTTTCTTACTAAACAGTTAGCTAGTTTACGAACCAAGTCATTTGATAGTTATTTGTGAGATTACTTGTTCGTTGATGTTAAAATTTCCTTTGTGAATCTCAAGAGGTTATATTTTACCTTGGCACAAGTTAAACATTCTGTAAGAAATTTCCTTCGTGTTGTAGATATTTTTCGGTAGGGATAGATTTCATAACAGCTTTACCGTTTTCATCCTTAGCATTCTCAGTCATCCTACGGAATATCTCCTCATTATCTTCATTAATTCACTCCACTTGATCTAGGCGTATGGAATCCCTGGATTTCATGGATCTAGACATCTCCTTCCGGAGCTGAATAACGACTTAGGACATCAACATCGATATTGAAAAAAACCTTGATATGTTCGACGTTATACCTATTCATATGTAGCTTAAGAGTCCAACTGGCTTGTCGTGCATCACAATCCAAATGCTTCTAAACAATATCAATTTATTTTGGTCAGTGTAAATCGTATACGGAACTCAATGAAGATAAAAGTTAAAGTGTTCTATGTCGAACAACATAGCTAAACACTCTGTTTGTTGAGTGGTATAATTTCGTTCATTAAGCTTCAGCTTACGACTGACATACTGAATTACAGCCACTTCAGTTAGATCACTGTTTCTCCAACTTCTCCTTGCATCAATATAAGTCCTAGACCAATCTGGGAAGCATTGCAAATCAGACCAACACGATTCATAAAATCTAGTTGTGTTACTGCCGGGATTTGAATTATATTGTGTTTTAATTGCTGAAATGCTTCTAGATGCTCGAATTCCCACTACCAAATTTTTCTTTTTACTACTAATTCTTTTAAAGGAACATTTTTAGCTGGAAGATCTACAAATTTTCTGCGACAATTTACCAAACCGAAGAATTGCTGTACGGCTTTACGGTTTTTAAGACGAAGAAACTTCAAAATGACATCATTATTTTTAGGGTCCACAAAAATTGTATGGCCATATACTAGGTGTCCCAAATACCAGATTTCGTCCTTCATTAATTCACCCCTCTAAAGTTTCACTGTAAATCCTGCATGGCGTAGTCGTTCCAGAACATATCAAATGTGCTCAAAATACAAGCGTAGGTCATCATAAAAGATTTGAAGGTCGTCCACATAAATAGTTAGAAATTCTTCAGTTGACGGCTCGATGATAATATGCATGGTATCCATAAAAATAACCACCGCGTTGAATATACCGAAAGGTTATTCGTGTAAAACACCATGATATTCTCTTATAAGTCAAGGCTGTAAATTCTTGATGTTCATCGACTATCGGAATCTGACGATATCCTGCGGCTAAGACAAAATAGGAGAAGTATCGTTTGCATCTAAATTTTTGTACAGTTTCTTGTATCGGAGGAACCGCAACTTCTAGGCGTTATCACCAGCTGATTTAATTTCCGAAAATCCACTTGTATTTTCCACTGCTACCAAAAGGTTCAAATATGGAGAATTGCATCTTCGAATTACTCCCCACTCTATCCATTTGTTCAGTTCGCCTTCAATCCGTTCTCTTACTGGATAGGGATTTGAGACTACCTGGTTTGCAGAGCATAGCATTATGTCGCATCTGGAGCATCGGGCAAATATAGGTTTCATTGAAAATGTGGATTCGAAACTAAATAATAAGTAACATAATTTCTCCTTTTGCGGCTCCTTAATTAAATCTGAACTATAAACTTTTGACAGAAAATCTTCCTCCTTTGCGGTCCACTGATCTACAGTTAACTCTTACCTGGTCAGGACATAATTGATGATGGCAACCTAATCCTTGGTTTGATACACCTGTTCTTGTAGTTACTTCGTGGACTTGTACGGTCAGATAAATGTTGTCTGAGCAAGTGTCCAGCCTAGCTTTGTACCTGCTGAAACACAGGCAACAAAAGATGAGTTCCGCTTCCAAGTTCCTCTCTACATAGGCAAAGTGTTCAAATGCATAATTCGCGATGCTGAATTGGATTGGCATGCATCCTAACATTCGCGTCCTTTCTATGCCTGCGAAGGATGTACTTCTGATAATGCAGACGCTGAATCATCAGCTTCTTCATCTCTGATGAATCTCTTGATTAGAGGATTCGGAAGTTTGTTTGAATTTAGCTCCTTAATAATGCCACTTATATGAGCTACTTCTTCTTTCAATGTTCGAAGCTACTTTTGGTATTCATTAATCATGTTTTCAGCATGTTTTTATGCAGGCAAGGTTTTGGTCAAGTCTGCTGTAAGGCTTATCAATTCAGAGGCAATCTTCCTTCTCTATTTTTCCAGATCAGTAAACTTCTTCACTCCTCGCAGGATTCCCTTTGTTCTCGGATCTGTGTTAGACAGTTATTGGTTCTGGAAAATATTAATAGCAAAAGATGCTCATTTCTTTCTTTCTGTTTTAGTTCTCTTTAACTTTCTCTTTCTACTTCCATTTGTCTCCATTCGTGTTATCTATCCCTTCCTGTCTGCTTCCTTTCTTCTCTTTCAAGTATCTTAATTTCCATCAAAGGGGTTGCCACGTCAGGAGATGTTGTAATAGGTACACATTCCTCACCATTGTCACTGGTCTGCTTTGTCGGCACAGGAGGCAAGTCAGCAGTATTCTTATCCAAGGATTCACTGACTTCAGTACTGGGCAGCACTATCAAAATATTACCGTTTTCTACAGCAGTAGGATCATTTGGTGTTTTTAACCTAAATAGGCATGCATCAATATACTTCGGATTCTTTTAATGAGAACATTCAGGTAGACGTTATATACACTGATTTTATTAAAGCGTTTGATAAGATTGATCATACGTTATTATTAAATAAACTTTCTTTATTTGGTTTATCTGATGTTTTATTAAAAATAATTATCTCTTATTTGAAAAACAGAAAATACAAAGTGGTTTATAACTATGCTACATCGACAGTATATACAACATATTCAGGTGTCCCTCAGGGATCAAATCTTGGTCCCCTTCTTTTTGCGTTACATATAAATGATCTTCCATCTGTTATAAAGTTTTCACGCTGCTTATTGTATGCAGATGATTTAAAGATTTTTAAAGGCATTATACTTCCAGAAGATGCTATCTTATTACAAAAAGATATAGATGCTTGTTATCAATGGAGCGTTCAGAATAAATTAATTATATTTTAATATTAGTAAATGCTCAACAATAACGTTTACAAATAAAACAAAAGTCGTACTTCCTAATTATATTCTTAATGGAAGTGTACTTACACGCGTAGATGTAATCAATGATTTAGGATTAATATTGGATAAGAATTTAAACTATAAACATCATTATTCTTACATCTGCTCGGATTCATATAAACGTCTTGGATTTATAATTAGGTCAACTAAAGATTTTAAGAATACGCAAGTTTTAATGAACCTATATAATGCAATCGTTCGTTCAAGACTTGAATACTTAAGTGAAATTTGGGATCCATTTTATCAAGTACATTCAGATAATTTTGAACGAATTCAGTTTAAATTTTTACGATATTTGTATTTTAAAAAGTATAATCGTTCAGCAGTATTAAATAGAATTTCTTATAATTTTTTACTTGTAGATTTTCAGGTGCCACCTTTGAAATCTAGAAGATTAATAGCTCAATATTTTATACTTTATAAGATTATGAATTACTTAATAGATTCTCCTGAACTGTTGCAATATTTTAAACTTAATTTTAAGCCAATAAATTTTAGGTGTTTGCTTCCTTTTTTTATTGATAAATCGAGAAACAATATACATAAATCTTCAGTTGTTATCAGACTATGCACAAATTATAACAACCTTGTTCAAAAGGGAATTAAAGTAGACTTCGCGCTTCCTTTTATAACGTATAGCTCAATAATAAAAAGACATATATTGTCATTGCCTAATCTTTTAAATTCACAGTAAATTTTATTGAAGCTGTGTTTATATTATATTATTTTTATTGATACTATGTATTTAAAGTCATACCTTATTTATTATTATATGGGTTTGATATTTGTACAAATTGTATAATTAATCTTAGTGTTCATCGTCTATTGTGCGATGCATAATATGTTTGTATCTGAAAGTATTTAGCAGTACTCTGTTGTGATTGTACTATATTGTGTTTGTATTTTGTTCTGTTATTTTGTGTAACATACCTACTGCCATTTTTATCTTTTTGTCTTTTTTTATCTTTTGCTTTGTATTTTGTAATATTGTAATTCTGTTGTTTTGTATTTTTGTAATTTTTAAAATGTATATTTAATCTTTATTGTAAATATTTTTAATAAGATTCTTTGTAATTGGAACTATTGGTTCTGTTAAGGATCTTTTTCTAAATAAATAAATAAATAAATAAGTAAATTTCAAAGGAATTCTTCCGCCCTTTGTGCCTCGAAGCTTGGAGTTCTTGGAATTTCATGTTTACAATTAGAGCATTGGACTAGATCTTGATTTAATTGCTCTGTCTGAGAATCACCCAGTTTCGTAGCTTTTACTGGTTTTCCTAGAACTTCTTAAGTTTCTATCTAATTCTTCTCTATATTGTATATGATTTAACTATCTCAATCTGAGCAGTCCTTTATCTCATTGGATCCGATAGAATAATTTAATCTCATGAGACCTGATCGGTTGTTATCAAGGTCAACAGAAATTCCCTCCCTGTCACGTACCATGTCCGGCTTCTTTGGACACCATAGGTATCGTTTACTTCCTTTATCTGACTGATTTTCTAAGCCAGAAGGTAACACCTAGTCCGTTGCCAGAAGTTAAAATTCGTAATATATATGTTCTCTACTCGAACAGATTTGTATTTAATTTCAAATTATTCTTCACAATAATTTTGTATCAACTCGCTGCGTTTGGATTATTTGATCTCTTTACGTCATCTGTTTACGTAGTACCGCTATTTGAAGAATATGGCTCCTGAACTTATATTTTTGCGCAATTCTCGACGCTGCTGATTCCTGTGAATAAACTAATTGTCTTCTTTGAGGTGAGAATGAGATACCAGCGTGAAGACCCTGGATCTACTTAACTGTTGACGATGCCAGTCATGACCAAACGAAACGTCCTGTTTAAGTTAAGGTAAAGACAACTCTTCATTCCAATTTTCCGTAAAGATCTTCAAACAACGATGTCTTCGACCAACGAGTAAAGACCCTTTGAGGGAGACAACTGCGGTGGAGAACAAAGGAGTAAGGACCCTTTATGTCTCTCCGTTTCTGTGAGTTTGCCTCGCTTTTATTCCCGGAGTTTGTTGACTTCCTTGCCATGCAGTATTCAACTGTTTGAGAGTGCTTAAGGCGATAATTTAAATATTTGCTCTTCTGATTTTTCGTAACTGATAAATTATATAGCAAAATTATACTTTAATTTTTAGAAATCCTTTGAGATTATAATTTTCTTTATTTGCAGCGTTATATTGTAAGCCAAAGTATTAAATTTTCTTTGTTCTAATTATGTTTAAAATGTCCTGTTGAGAAAGAGGCCGTCGTATAGGAGCATCTTTAATAGTTAAATGTGCGATGGAAATGTTTCTATAGGTGAATCGTTACTTTTCGATGACAGGAAAGTGACGCTCGAATAGAGGTACCTGTCACATTATTGTCCTCCCACAGAGCAAATCAACTGTTTTACTGCTTACAACGGAACACATGCTACGAAGGTTGGTGCTGCTCGGGCATCCAAGAACGAAGCTAAACGAAAGTTTGCCTTTCTTTTTTAACTTATCTGAGAACAGACACGCTCTCGGGAAAAATACTGCAAGTAGTATATAAGTGTCGTTTCAAACTCATCCAAGTAGTATCCCCTATTTTCTATACATTTAACCTCAGTCGTATCATATTATGACGATTTGTTATGTGGATTTTATAGCGTTCGATGACATTCCAGTTCAATTTTCTCCTCGACTCGATTTTTCCTACCTCATCCTTTGTAGGTATGTTACTATCTTACGTGTTTTAACTTAACCTATTTACGTTTTACGAACTAAGTTAACCTGCAAGTGTTGTTTTTTTAGATACGTATTTTTTTCTTACGATCTTACGTGATATAACTTAACCTATAATATTTTTTTACCATCGTTCACGAGTAGTAGGAAACGGTATGAGCTTTGACCTACTTGTGTAGTAGTTGAAACAGTAGGAGCTGGAGGCATCCTTTGACCACCTTTTGAAGTAGAGTAATAAACTACGTTGAAACTCATCATAAGTAAGAATTTCATCATAAGTAAGAAGGGCACTCAGAGTAATCTTCTACGATGCACTTTCTTTTATTTTTCACGTTCTGTTCGAACCTCGAGTGCCCTCGGAGTAATCTTCTACAATGTATTTTTTTTCACGTGAGAGGGGCCCTCGGAGTAATCTTCTGTGATGTACTTTTATGATTTTTCACGTTACGTTAGAACCTCTAAGCAATCATACAATTTTTGTGGACGAAAAAATATTTCTACGCGTACTCTACACATGGTCGAAAATCTCCCCCGTCTGTGTGTTTGTTTTCGCAATTTCAGGTTTAGGAAATTCTATATAAATAACCTACCTGAAAATTCTATTGCAGTTGCGTCCATAATTCTCAAACTTCTTTTCTAACAATTATTTCAAGTTTAAAGGTGTTTCCTAGTTTTTCGTCCACGTTGAATTTTGACGTGATTGGAATTTTACTTTTTGTCCCCGAGAAAATCTATGTATATAATATAATTCCAAATTCTATCGGATTTGCGACCATAGTCGATTAACTTGTTTGCGAACAATTATTTCAAGTTTAAAGGTGTTTCCTAGTTTTTCGACCACTTTGGATTTTTTTCCATGGCCAGGTTTTACTTGTTGCCCCAGAGAAATTCTATGTATATAACATACATGCAGATTCTATCGTATTTGCGACCATAGTCCTTCAACTTGTTTTCGAAAAATTATTTGAAGTTTAATGGTGTTTCCTGGTTTTTTCGACCACGTTGAATTTCTTACATGGTCAGATTTCACTTGTTGTTCCCGAGGAATTCTATATAAATAACATATCTGCAAATTCCAAGGTACGGTCTCGATTTACGATTTTTGTAATTTTTGAAAACTTTATTGCGTTTCATTCTAGAAAGGATATGAAATAAACTTTTCTACTTGCGTTAGCTTTTAACACAGTTCCGTCACTCTTTCGTTCTTAACGTGTCGGACGAAAGATTTCTCTGCCACCAGGATGACGCTGCAGACGTTGTCGTCTGGGATTGGATCTTGAAACCCGCACATTATCTTGATGTTTATTCTATCGTTGACCACCATTTGTTTCCTCTTCGACGTGTTGATAACGAACACGGGTCTGTGCGCCTTGAATTCGCTTGGGGTGTAGTACACGTCCACGTTTCCCTCGGTCACTCTTTTGTAAGTAGAGTAAGCTTCTTATAACTTAAGAAAATCATATTTTACTATGTCGAAGTTGTAATTTTCGCGAGGGAAAACTTCGTTTCTGCGGTTCTTGTGGTGTGCGTTCTTGATCTTGCAGTTGTCAAATTTACTGGAACCTTTTTGCTGATCGTTGTCCCTCAAGGTTTGAAAAAGCAGACAACGAAATCAAGCATGTCGAACTGTATATTGTTGAACTGGGACGTGACGTCGAATTCGTAATGGTTGCCCTAAGCGAGTTTCTGCACGCAATGTATTCGGACGATGCATTTTGCTGCTTCGGGTAAAGTATTTGGAAGCGGAATGATCCCGTCCGGACCCAAGTTACTGTATCGCATGAAAACGTTCTTGTGGTTCGAGATTCTGCGAAAAGTGATTCTCAAACGTCCTTCCCACATGATTTCCTTTTAATACGAGAAGAAAACCTGGAGTAGACGCATGGGAAACAGTGCCGTGTGACTTTCCTGTGATATTTTCGTTAACGCTTCGAATCCTCCGACTTGGTAGTAAGCGACATCCGTTTTCGAAAGTTTCAAAGTTCCCACTACCGTGGAAGCGATTCCTGGATAATTGATTCGATCGATGACCGTTCCGTGCTTTCTGACTTCGACCTGCGACATTAGGTAGACACGAAGTTGTCGAAGAGTTTTAATTTTTCGTTCGGCGGGAATGCATCTCAACTTTCTTTTTTCACCATGTCGAATTTATCGTTCAGGTCCGATCTGTAAGGAAGAACGAATCCGTCCTCTACGTCCACGTCGAACTCTATTTCCCGATTCGGTTCGTTGGGATTGGTAAATGCGACGGTTGGGAGGGAAAGATTGTAATTCGTAACTTTCGATTTGCTCCATGTTGGTTATTTATTATATGTTGATCTCGACGATGGCCGTTGACGTTGCTCCTACGAAATCCACAAATTCTCCTTTTTCGTTTGTCACCACCAATTCAATCTGGTCGATTTTGTTGGGACATACCAGAAAGTAGATCGGCGACGAGGACGTGAAGATGATCGGATCCATGAATTCCAATTTTTTCTGGGAGGTCGCTACGATTCCCGTTTGTTTGTGACTGCCGATGTTGTCTGCTTTTGTAATCATCCCTTCCCCAACGCTGCAGTGAACGTTCGGAGTCTCGATGTCCAGGAAGTTTGGAATGTTTGCGCTAAAACGCCTAATTACCGGTTCTAGTTTTGGGTTGTTCTCCAATCCCAAAAGTTCTCCGATCGCACCCAGATCCACGGTTTCCGTTGCGGACACCAACTCAAGTCTGTGGCTCATGGAATTTTGAGAGAGTCGTACTTCTCTCGGTGATTCGGCTTGAAAGGTGGACATATTGTACTATCCCGGCATGATGCTGATATTTTCGTTTCCGACCTTGATGGTGTTGTTGTGGTCGGTCCCGTTTGGAATCAGATACATGCTGTAGAATGCGCGAAAGGCATAGGATAGACGATGTCATCGTTCAACGTGAGTTTCAAGACCGAAGTTTCGCTTGTAAGATGGAACACTCCCATGATGATGATGTTTCAGGTTCCACGATGCTTTCTGGAAATCTCGAATCGATGGGTTATTTATTCGAGAAATGAATGCGCGCTTGGAAACGCAGAGGTGACATCAGTTCACTTCTTCGAAACCTTGGATTCTCTCGTCAGTAGTATAATTTATGCTATTACTGGGACATAAAAAGTATGAGCCCCCTAAGACTGGTTTTGGCTACACTTAAAACTAGATCAAGATGCCTATATAAGCTTATTGCCTACCTGTCGAATCCAAGACTTTACTAAAAAGCCTTTTGGGATTACCTGCAAAAATTATGACCCCCTCAGATTGATTTGGCTACACGTACAAAAGCTGCGTCTGTCAGATTGCTGTTCATAGGATCGTAAAAAATATAGCCCTCTTGGCATTGGTTTGGCTACACTTAAAACTAAGCTAAGATGCTTATATGAGGTTATTTCCTTTAGTGTAATATTCTGTTAAGTGTGCTTAAATACTTGACAGTCAGTTCAGAGTATTAATATGTTAACCTGAATATTTTAATTCTGCACCAGACTCAACTTGTTTATCTAGTACTAAGACAGTGCATTATGCAGAGGCTTTCTAGCATTGCTCTGTGACTCTTTCGTTTCTTATATCATAAACATATGATTTCTGACCTATAAGAATAACACTGCATATGGTGTCGGCAGATGGTGTATCATGGAATTCAAAGATTATTTTAATGTTTTTCCTGTCATTAACTACAACCTGCTTGCGTTTTGAGGTGTTGATGAGAAATATCGGTCTCTGTGCTTTGAATTCATCGGGTGATTAATTCATGTCGGTATTGCCAGTAGTGACTCTTTTGTGTGCTGTGTAGGCCACGTATAATTTAAGAAAATCATCCTTGGACATGTCTAAATTATAATTTTATCTAGGAAACACCTCGTTTCTGCCGTTTTTAAGATATATGTTCTTGATATTGCAGTTATCGAACTTACTTGAATTTTGTTCCTGGTTGTTGTCTCGACCAGTATGAAACAGCAACACCACAAAATCTGGCATGTCATATTGTATACTGGAAAATGAATTCGCAGCATCGAATTCGTAATAGCTACCAGTGGCAGGCTTCTGGACGCATTGATTTGTATAAAATTGTAAAGGCAACTGTGGATTTTTTAGTATATCTGCTTTGTATTTAAGAGCATAACTGGCTTCGTATTTAACAACCGGGATTCTTAACTCCATAGTCTGAATAAAACATTTGCCTTCGTCAGGTAGGGTATTAGGCAGAGCTGCGCCAGTAGAGTTTAATGTACTGTACCTCATCAAACCATTACTATTATTGGCGGCTCTTCGAAATGTGATTCATAAACCAGCCTTATACATAATGTCTTTGTAATCTGAGAAGAATCCTGGTAACAGGTGCAACGGAAACAGTACAGTGTGGATCTTAGTTAATATTTTAACGCCAGCCTCAAATCCACCGATTTTGTAGTACGAGGCCTCGGTCTTGGATAAATTCATTGTGGCCAAAGCTGTAGAGGTAATACCAGGATAGTCTACTCTGTTTATGACAACACCATTTTTTCTAATCTCGATTTGAGAAAACAGATGCGGTACAAAATTGTCTACTAGTCGTATATTTGAGTTAGCAGAATAATCTGTGCCGTCGAGCTTGACAACCTCAAACTTGATATATAGGTCTGCTCTGTGGGGATGTATAAAGCCATCCCCTACGTCAAGGTCAACCTTAATCTCTGTGTTGGGCTGATTCAAATTGGCAAAGGTTCTACGGTTCGGAGAGAACAACTGTAGCACGTAGCTTTCGATATGCTCCATTCTTTAGTATGTATTTTAATTATATAATAATCTCTATGATGGCGGTTGTTGTGGCTCCGGCAAAATCAACTAATTCTTCTTTTTCGTTAGTGACCACCAACTCAATGTAGTCGAGGAAAATATAATGTTGGTGATGGAGTGTAGATGATTGGCTCCATAAATTCAGAGTTAGGTTTGAATGTTGCGATGATGCCAGTTTGTTTGTGAGTGCCTATGCCATCTGATTTGGTGATCATACCCCCGGCCACATTAGAATGAATATTCAGAGTCTCTATGGCCAAGATTTTAGGTATATTAACAGCAGTGTGTTTGATGGCTAGGTTCAAGTTTTGTGTTGTTCTGGAAGCCTAATGGCTCTGCTATAGTACCCAGATCCACTGTCTCTGTAGCAGACACAATCTCTACTCTGTGAGTGACAGAATTTTGAGTTAAGACAACACCACTAGGTAACTGAGCATTTAAAGTAGATATATTATACTGCCCTGGGGTGAAGACAATTTTTTGATCCCCAACTGTGATTGTGTTGTTATGGTTTGTAATATTAGGGTTCAAGTACATCCCGTAGAATGCTCTAAGAGCTATTGATTTCGGATACATAATATCATCATGTAGTTTGTAGTAGTTTGATTCTATGACCAGATTATGGCGCTTTTGTTCAGCTAATTCGGACTTATTCATCTTGGCATCTATTACTGTTTTTGCTATGGCAGCCGATCCCCCTGCTAAGCTACCAACTGCACCGAATTCTGCAAAGATAACTGTAATACTAAACATAAAGCCACCTATATGTGATTTTTTTTCTGGATTGCTGTATTTTTTTAATTGGGTGGGGGGTACTAAGTAACAACTTCATACTATGGCCTTTGGCAAGACAAGAGTTTTTCTTTTTTCGCTGATTTTTTGTTACAAGACTATCGATAGTACCAAGAGATTTAAGACCTGCATAAAGTATCTGATACATAACACCCTTGGCCTTCATCGTAGGTTTATTATATACATATTCGGGGATTACATAGCTTATTTAAGTGGTTTAAATTTAAGTCGTAACACTTACTGCTGAACCAGTTTATTTAAACTGTTACAATTCCCACCCTAGTTTTTGATTGGTGTTCATAGCTATGGTGGTTCCTAATGCTGCTATTTGTTCACCCAAAGAAGCATCTCTGCTTACTAATCTACCGAATGCAGCTTCTTTTAATTTTCTGTCTGCCACATGTCGCTTGTCAAGATCGGTATGTGTGTTGTATGCTATGTCATGGTCTCTACAAGCTGCGTCTAGGGGATTAACACCAGGGTCCCCTATGTTTAGTGTATGGTCTAGTTTGGTACCGGGACCACAATACTGATAGCCTGGTATGTGTAGCTCAAATGGCAGCATGTTTATGATGTCATTAACCAGCCCCCGACCCTCAGAGATATTCCGCAATTAGGCGGTAGAGTATTAATAATTTTTATAAGATAACCAATTCCCTTAGTGTCGTTGACTATAAAATTAGACAATTTGGTGGCTATCATATCCATAATTCCGAATTTTTCGTTGTAAAAGTTGTGGTTACCGGCATTTTCTTCGCCAGCTATGACGAGCAGCCTATCTATTAGTTTTCTTACATCGTCAACCCAGACTAATTCTTTAGGCAGGGTGCTGTACTGTTTGATTCCGCTACCTGTCTTAATTTGTGTCCATATGGTCTTGATTAAGTTGTTGTATTTTGCTCCACTGTTAGACTTGAGTCTTTTCTGTGGAGGGTCGTTGTTTTGGTACAGGGCATCCGATTTTATTAATATTTCTTTGTAGTACTCATAGTCTTGATCTGTATAGTTGTCAGGCCATTTACGAGTCATCAGTTCCCACATTCCAGGTTTTCCAGGATACTTAACAAAACCGCCTCTTTCTCCAAGACGTGATTCTGAATATACAATCAGATCATCGCCCATTAACGTAACTCTAAAATTGCCAATTTTATGTATGATGCTACCGTCAAGCTCTGTGTCAGCGTATAAAACAAAGACCTCGTCTTTGTTGTCTTTAGGTGTGCTTAAATATTTTTGAGCAACGAGGCCCAATTCAATAGGATGCTGTCTAGCTTCGATTCTTTGAGGACGAACAGGACTAGGTGTATGAATACTAGAACGGGGGGTGATTGGATGATCTAATATGTTCCGAGCAGCTACAGGCACAAGTTCTGTGATCAAATTTTGGTTCTGCTCTGTAACAGTTTTGATATTTTTACAAAATTCACTAATAGCATCAATAATAGGCTGTTCTGCGCGCTTGTGATGTTTATAAAAACCTCTGTTGTCTGATTTCCATCACTTGAATCGTTTTACAAGATAGTATTTTAATTTAACATCGTCAACGATTGGTCGTTTCATGGCTGTTTATATACGTCTCTACGTCATGAAAATCATTGATTTTACTCCTCTATTTACCACTATTGGGCTTCCTTGTCATATCGATTGTGACAATCCCGTAGCTGTCCTGGTTCCAGCACCTACCACAATTCTTAGAAAAATCATTGTAGCTTAAGTCTGCACCTACATACTCGTCATGTACGTGTTTGAGGTTAGTATGAACTTGACGAAACGCACATATGAATTTGCTTTTGTCTCGTAGCAGCTCTTTCGGTATTTTAGAAAAAGTCTGCGCCAGGTAGAAGCAATCTAACTCTTTGTGCCGCCACTGTGTAAAAAAATTCGAACCTCGTTTTGATTATCTAATATAATTCATCAAACACAACAGCAGAGTTATCGAGACAGTCACGGAGTTGCTTAACATCTGATTCAAAAGTGGCTATATCCAGTTCATCGTATAGCTCCATCAGCTGCTGATATTTAAATTGTTCCAAGCTCTTAGAAAAGACGTACAAGTGCATGTTTCTCCAGTCTAACCAGTTAAGTGCCAGTAAAAAATTATCAACCAGTAGCGTAGTCTTACCGCAACCCGATGGCCCAACAATAAGACAACGAATATTATCAGGTAGCAGATTGCCATTTTTCTTAGTCTGCTGTTCGGGCTCTGGAAGTCTCTTTATAACATCCCAGGTGTTCATAGTATCACTTTGTCTGCTTTGATCCAGGTGTTACCTGGATGACCTAGCCATTTTACCAGTAGCTTATTGCCTTTTCTACGGATGATTTTTTTCTATGAGATATGTGTCAGGCTGTTTAGTTTTGCTAAGTTCTTCTTCATAGAATCGGTCTTTGAGCATTTCGTTGTGATGGTCTTTTATTATATATGTGTCACGGATCCCAGGTATAACTTGAACCATTGTAAATAATTCAGTGCTCCAGTTTCTAGTTAAGCCTCTTTCGAATATGTGTGCCTGTGGTTGTAACCACAATTTGATCTTGACCGGTTTAAGTGTGCCCCTTACGAAGAACGGGTAATAGAATTGTGCAGGGGACAACATATACAGTTTGCCACCTGGTGTAAACGGTGATTCGTATTCTTTGTTGGATACACTGTACAATTCAAAGATTACTGTGTGCTTAGGATTCTCGATTAGGCCATTTATTTCTTTTTCTGCTGTAAGCAATCTACTTATTACAGATTCAAGATGCTCGTTGATAGTCCTAACAATCTCGTCGTGGCCTGGTTTGATTCTTATGTCTACAGCAAGTTTCTTGTATTGCTGCACAATCTCTTGAAACTGCTTGGCAAAAACAGACAGAGCATTTGCTTGGTTGGATTCCATGGCCCCTAGCTGTTGCTTCATGTTGTCTACAATTTGCTGTAGATTTTCAACAACAGCCAATTTTGAACTTTGGGCTATAAGATCATGGACTTGGGTTCTGGTAACCTCAAACAGGGCATGCAGTTCGTTAAGATGCTGATTGGTTGGAAGAGTAGCCACTGTCTGAGTAAGCTGTTTGATCTCTGTCTGAATATTCTTGATGTCTTCAGATTTCAATATGCGATGTGCGGCTCTTTTAATATTTTTAAGTTCCTGTGATGTAGGCCGATTGGCCACCGTATTCTGCAGAGACTCAAGGGCCAATTTTACATCATTTAATTCAGTAGCATCAGCCACACTAGGCATAGCATCTTGAAGCAGGGCTATGTCTGCCTGAGTAGGTGTCGATTGTTGTAAAATTTCAAGCTTTGTTTCAATATAACCGATCAAGCGATTACAATGTGATAGCTCAGATTCGGTATTAAGATTTTCAAGTTTGGTGATCTGATGCTGAACACTGGCAAGGGTGTATACGATATCAGGTTAACGGGACTCCAGTGTTTCTTGTACATTTGTCAGATTTTTGCGTACTGCTGTTATGGTACCCTCAAGATGGCTTATGGTACTCTGAATTTTGCTAAAATCCTCGTATGTCTCTAGTTGTAGCTTGATGTTGGCAACACTACGAGTAATAGCACTTAGAGAATCCGAAGATGGCAGGTTGTTCATAAAATTTTCCATTGTCTCAATTTTTTCTTTGACCTCGGCTATGGCATTGTTTAAGGGGTCCAGATTAGGTATCTGTAGTGATTGAATCTGTTCCTTTAAAGTAGAAATCACTAGATCAAAATCATGTTGGGACTTTATGCTTTTGACAATTGTTTGTAGCTGTGTCTGGATACTACCCTCTGCTCTTCTAGTTGCTGTTTTAGTTGATCAGAGTTGGTAGCCTGAGACATAAATTTGGCTTGAAGAGCTGCTATGGCCTCCTCTAAACTCTGAAAATTATCTAGTGTAGCCAAGTCAGTGTATTTCTGAAGCAGCAATTTAAGTTCTGAGTCGATTTTAAGAAGAGGGTCCATGCATTGTGATTGTAAATTGATAATCTCGAGTTGAAGACTGGCATTCAGTGTGGTTTGTAGAGCTTGTAAATCGCCTCTTAATTTTTTGACTCTGACGTCAAGCATCAGAATCTCGTCGCTGTGATCTTCGCGCCTTGTATGGCCAAATATATCGTTAGGCATTGCGTTTTTTTAGCAGTTATTTATTATAGAGTATCTGATTCTTAATTCTATAAAAGAGGTATAAGCTTGTCGTAGTGTCCCAGGAACTCAATATATAAACAGTCTCCGGCAGAGTGTTTGAGTGCTTAATTCTGTAAATATTTCTGCCTACTGAAACGTTGACTTTGCCCTCGGGGGTTGTAATAAATTGTAATTGACCAGCTACAGGTAACTGGTAGTGGTTTAAGTTATTGTTAAATAAGTACAATGTTTTACCTGTATTAACATCAACATCTGTAAGTATGGTATTCCGATGAATAATTAATTTTCCACTTAGTTTAGATAGCATAGATTGCATATCAGGAGATGGTGCTGGTGTTGGCAGGTCCAAAATAGCCTGTTTTTTTTAACCCAAATAAGTTCATTGGCATGTTTATTTAATGCAAACCATGCTCTGTGATTGGACATTGACTGCCACTTATCAAGTCACAATGACCCCATGGTAGAGTTAGTATGCCACATGATAAAACACATCTCTTATCGTCATGTGGGTCTAGAGCCACTTTTCTTACAATATTTGTGGTCAGCAAGTGATCCATACTCTGGATTCTGCATTCGGATGTTCTGATTGTGCTACATGATTTGAGACAATCTTCGTAATCTTCCAATCTGAGCTCTTTGTCTACAGTTACTCTACCAACGCCCTTGTCTTTTTTAGTAATAGCACCACTGGATGTTTCAAAGCTGTACATCTTGGCCCTTAACCCAGCAAATGCTACAATAACATCGCCAAGTGTCTCGTCTTTTAACTTGCCAGGCACCTTTTAGTTGTGTGGTTGAATATTCAGATGGCCAGGCAATTCGCTAGTATCGAAATATTCAAGTAATGCAGGCTGTGCTATATCTTTATAAACATCATCTGTCTGAATATCAAGAATAAAGCTATCCGTGTCCATATACATCAGTTTCACACGATCACCATAAAAAGCCTTCAGCACATCGTAGTATAACTCCAGCATGTGTAATTTGGCCAATTCTAATATTAGAGCCCCTACATAAATAGGCTTATCAAACTTTGTTTTATTCATGTTAAAAAGCGCCGGATTATCGTCATAAATTCTTCTGTAATTGAAGTTGGGTTTTGCTAACAATTTTTTGCTCTCGCTAGAGCCCCTAACCAATTTGACAACAGTCTATTTTCTATGGTCTTACCATACACCGAATTGACCATCAATTTGAACAAGGTCTTATCAAATTGTGTTAACGCACGTCTTCGAAGCTCGGTGTTGGTATCAATGTATTGCTTCAACCACCTTGAGTGCTTGAACCTTAAGACTTTGCCAACATTGGTCACTTGAACACCATGACGCATCAGAAACTGGAGGTTCTTGTAGTATATGACACAACCCTGTTTTGGCTTTAGAGTCATCATCAGCTTTTCTGTTTAGAGCCAGGTGGACACTGGAACTCAGCAATTGGCGGCAGATCAGAAAACTGGCTGTGCAATTTATCAGGAATTGCCAGATCCACCTCTAAGAACAGGCCATAATAAGTGTCGTCAAAGTCTTGAAGATCCTCAATGTTGAAATCTTCGACCCACTCAAGCCCTGCATATGGCAGTTTTTTCATCATGGCATAACCATATAGGCTGTTGGCATCCACATAAAATATATAGTATGATGCTCGCACAGAATCATAATCGGGAACATACTTGTTGTTGTGCTCTGACATATCTTTGAGAACATTGTACTATGCCACCTCGTATACATTGTTCGATGAACAGATACGTGTCCTGGTCCGGGATCAGATCCAATTTTATTTTAGTGTTCAGAAACATCGCAGACCATGCTAGGCCTGGAGCACTGTAAAAATAGACCGGGTCAAGGTAATAATTTTGTATTGTGGATGCTCTAAATGCCT
The DNA here is from genome assembly GCF_977018435.1 of Lepisma saccharinum. Lineage (NCBI taxonomy): Eukaryota > Metazoa > Arthropoda > Insecta > Zygentoma > Lepismatidae > Lepisma > Lepisma saccharinum. Next base: position 9,482,882 of record NW_028142898.1, read on the forward strand.
CAAGTACATCGGCCAAGAGCGTCACATTGAGTGTCAAATAGTATTTATGATAATTACGAAGATTCTGGCAATTTAAGTTGGTGCACATCAACTGGGCATGGCAATAATCATCATCACTAATTTCTGATGCTCTGAGCTTTCTGTAGAACGCTTCTTGCGGTGGCAGAGCACACTCGTCAAATTTAGAAGAATCAGTAACCTACGCGTATGTATATACATCCTTACGCCTAAGAAATTTCAGGTCCAAATTTGGAAACGTGGCAGACGGAATTTTGAATTGGGCATAAGATAATTGACTGGCCAGAGTGGCAAGGCTAGCCGACAGAAATCTATAAGAATCTAGAAATCTTAGGTATATGGGCCTGCCATTAATAGTGATTATTTTGCTAATAGCTACATATTTTTCGTCATTTTCTGCTAAAATATTTAAATCCTGCTTGTCAAACCCTTCGTATCTGATCAGATGATGTAAATCATTATTGACGGACGCACCGTGGCAAAATATCTTGACAAATTTTGGTCTTTGGATTTTAATATTACAGCTACTACACAAAGACTATTTATATCGACCGTCCGTATGGCGATGATGACGCACCTTGATATTTATATCCGAAAATTGAGAATTGCATACCGGGCATTTTTCTGTACTGTTGAAATCTTTGATTTGATCTTTTGTTAAAGGTAGCATAGGTTCTGATTTTAATAATATATCATGGGCTATGCGACGGCACTCATTTTCTACTTTACGTGCAAATTTTTTAACAGCATCTAGTCCGATGTATGAGTGTGGTTTGCTATCAACACCATCCTGTACAACCGCATAACAAAAACTAGAAGGTTCATGTAGCTGATACGGTGTACTTGAAGACTCTTCGGGATCTGGGCTGCAGAAAGCAAACGGTTTGAGATTTGATTCAAAATCACAAACTATATACGCTGGGTGAATTCGGCACTTTTTTTGGTTTATGCATAACCATATGAACAGGTTTATGGTTGCCACAGTATTTTTTATGTTCGACCAACTTATTTTGAGCAATTTCGAAATTCTTTTTACGAACGCCATTTACCATTTTTTGAACGTAAAAGACAGTCAAACATCTTCGACACAACTTGTATATTCTATTGGATTTTCCTAGTTGTTTTCTGACTAAAGCCTGAAGATTGCGTATCAGAGTGTAGTGATATGTACCATCGCCCTCAATTAAGAGCAGATCAATCGATACAGCAGACTCATCATCAAGGTTGCAGATTCTAAGAGGCTCTATTATGCAATCGTCACGACTAGCGGAACAAATAAATACATTAATAGATAAAGGCATACAATTGCTATCTTTGGCCTCTTTTTCGAATTTATCAATATTCTTGACAGACATTGGATATTCTAAGCCATCCATAGCATCATCAAAATCATGTTCGTGCTGTTTATAATGACTTATTCGCTCTGAATGATCTAAAACTGGAAACAAAGCAGCCAAAATAGACCACAAAAAGCATTTCTGGTCGGTATTTTCTACGTTAACCACGGCTTTTTGTCTTTGATATTGTCAGGTAAATGCAGATATGTAAAACCTTGTAGAGGTCTGAATTCAGAAATATTACCATAGAGTCTGTGTGGGGATCCGCAAAGACTCCAATCCGATTCCTTAGCAGCAAACTCAGAATGTTTGATAAGCAATTGGTCTATCAACCTGCTTAGTATCTCGTCTAAGTTTGTATTTGAGTATATGGCTACAGTTTCTGTTATGTGGGGGTGTGTAAATTTTGTGCCGTTTGGTTTCTTATATTCAGTATACAATTTAAGAGATAGCTCATAATAGCCGTTTTGCGCATTTAGAATAGCTAGCGTATCAGGATTTTTACTGTTCAGAAATTCTTAATATCACATCTTGGCTCTGATACGAAACGGTAATACCTTAGTTAACCGACAAAACATTGCGTGGTCGCCTTGCCGGACTAGTATTATCGGATATAACAAGTTTTCTTTTTAGACCAGATTTAGATGGCTGTGAGGGCAATATTGATGACTGTGCAGAACAAGAGCCTATACGACTATTGAAGTAAGCCTTGCAAAGTTTCTATGGCATTTTGGACATATTTTAGTGGGCATTTTGCGTTTCTTAGGATCACAATTACGTTGTTTCTTAGCCCAATTAGGGCTAGATATTTTCTTTTCGCATTGATTACAATATTTTTGATTTGGTTTTTTTGGTTTTGGTATTTATATATAATTTTTTGGGGTTCAAATCAAAACTATATGCTTAAAAAAACTATGACAGGTCGTATAGCTAATAGCCTACTAGCACAAGGTAGAACAAGTATTGATCTACAGAGGCACTGACCTAACACAAATGCGTGTCTGCACAGGCATGTCGTGGTATACATAGAAAGGCAACGACCTAATACCGTGTGTTATGTATTGATCTTGTATAACAAACGTGGGCAGATATAAATAAGTGTATCTGTCTGACTCTAAATATGAGTGGATTATGACAAACAAGCTGGATGTGTCAAATATCGGACTATTTTATACAAAATATAAGCCTTTCGTTCAGTATACCAGAAATACATTTAATATAAATAATAAGAATTTTTGTATATCAAACCAAACAGAAATGTAGTCCAGTCTATACAAGTCTGATCTAAATCAACTCAGAGGGGGTTCAAGAATATGGTCATAAGCATGTGGGCCGAGATAGTTGGCAACACGTCCGTACTCTTCAACCACTCTCACAATACTAATTTGTGATGCGAAAACTCTTTAAATAACCTAAGCGCGGACCGCGTTGAAAACATCCGAAACAGTAAGCCAATCAGAAGACTCCCCATCATCGCATTACGTCATAACCAACCAATCAGAAAACAGCACATTAGATGTAGGTCATAGGCAACCAATCAGAAGACGGCACATGAGATGTAGGTCATCAGCAACCAATCAGAAGACAGCGCATTAAATGTAGGTCATCAGCAACCAATCAGAAGACAGCGCATCATAATACTGCCTAATAATAGAAGTAGACCAGAAGTAAACTTGTGCGTGAGTGTGTGTGTGTGTGTGTGTGTGTGTGTGGGTACGCAGATATATTCTTCTTAGGACCGGCGTATCTTTAAACACCTTTCTTAATGGGACCAAAAAAAATGTTGGGACTTTTTGCCGGTCCCAATAAGGAAAAGGCCATTGCGAGACTCCTGAGACCCCTTTCGACATGTACGCGAAGTATTTCGAAGGTACCAAAAAGTTCATATTTGTTGGAATAGTGTTTATGTCGCTGTGTTACACTCTGCCACCTGCTGGTGAAACCTGGTACCTTCAAGGCTGTGTAAAACTGTGGTGTTTAATCGCATCCCTTGGTACCGTGAAGTGTGGGTGTGTAAAATCTTGGATCTATTTCGCATGTATTGGTACCGAACATCGCAGGGGGTTGAGAGGCAAGGAAAGGTTCGTTCGGCGGCCGCCGGGCTTCCCCGCTCGCCTGGCCGTCCTGTTGCTCCCGAGCTGTCAATGTTGCCAACTTAAAACTTTGGAACCAAATCTGTTCTTCTATTATACTCTATTCCTATACTCGAACAATACTCTACAAATGTGACTTTTGTATGTCCCATAACAAATTATCAGTTGGTTTTAATATAACACTAGTAAATGCACTATAAATGCATTTCTAAAGCACATTTTCTTCCATTGCCAAGAAACAAATAGCAGAGTTTTCAGACTTTATTGGTAACATCTCGTTACTTGTTTCGGTCATGCTGAAGAAAAATGAATTGATAACGAAATAATAATAATATTTTTTTAAAGAAATAAGAATGGAGATTTCTGTTCAAAAGTGACAACCGACGGGGCAATAGGGGTGGGGGGTTATATCGAAGTGACAAGTGACACAGTTACCTTGGTCTATATGCAAGTCTTCTCATATCCGCCAACAACAGACCAAGACGACATGATGCTTAACATTCATGGAACTTTCAGACCGAAGTGGAAGGCGACAAGTGACACGTATCGCTTTGAGACAATTGCAACACTAATGAATTCAACATTTCGAAACAAAGCAATGTGACAAGTTGCACGTCTCGCTTATTGCTTCCGTGTTGCACAGAATGGGCAGTTTTCTAAATATCGTGAATTATGTCGCATCGGTCTGGTGTTCGGGCTTTCGCATTTTAATGATTTGTGATAGACTAAAGTGGTCCGTGTGTCTTGTAACTTGTCACTTCGATTTGAACCTTAATTGTCACTTGCCGCCGTTATGTGATACTTGTTCCCTGTAGCTTCGGTTTGAAGTCTCTCCGTAAGAAACCATTCAACGCGTGGGCACGACCCCAGACGGGAGAAACACGGCAACGCTCATTGCGAGAAACACGTAAGCGACACATGATGTTTGTCGTGTGCAATTGGTTCGAAAACGACGCACGGGTCCCGGGTTCGAAATCCTGGCCTGGGCATAGATGTTTGTGAGTGTTTATTCATCAATTTCATCATGTCATCAGTCATCCCCATCTTCGCAAATTAGTCAAAAGTGGCATAAAAAGCGAAGTAAAATATAGCAAAATAGCATTGGTTCGAATGTTTCATTTATATTTTATCGAATATTTCATATATATATAAACGCTCATATTAAGAATAACAGTGTGTACAAACTAAGGGGTTCATACCGAAGTAACAAGCAACACGCACCTCTTAAGAATATAAGCAAGCATACCAGAAGACGCCACCAGATTAGAACGACGCAATGCGACTCGACATGTGCACCTTGTCATGTCACTTCGAAACGTCACATATACTTTTGAGTGTTTGTTTCCAAGTTATATGCTTCGCTTCTCACTTTGGTCTGGAAGCTCCCTAAACTCGTACAGGATTCGAACACAGAATCCACATTGTAGAGACGGAGACAAGTGTTCATACGTCTAAAAGCTAAGTGCTTGGTCTGAGTCCTTAACTTCAATGTAGTTCTTTTTCTAAGGACCGTGTTTGGAAACACTGTTGCTTTATGCGATTCACCTCTGCGGCCACTGCGCGGTGCATGAGTTTTTTTGCTACGTTGCCACACTTTTTGTCGTCTTCACTTCCCGCCCTCTCTGCTTAAAGTGCGACTTGAAAAGTTGATAAGCTCCACACCTGACAACGTCGCGGGGGAACACAAGTACGCTCCCCTCTTGCAGAAAAGGAGCAACGCGACTTGCTAAGCTGCCCGTTATCACGTTCATCTATCTCTCCATTGCGTATCAGCTTCACAAAGTAGGAAACCCATTATTTCGTATGTTGAAGTTGATAGAATTCCATTTAAGTTACATTCTGTGTCCTGCTCTTGTTGTCGTGTTGTTTATGTGCGTGTATTGAAGAGAAAATATAAATAGATAACATACAAATTCTTACGCAGGGATATTCGAATTATTATATGCGTATCATCCTTAATGCACATTCTTACTTACATAAAACAACAGAGAGGACAATGAAATAAGGATATCTTTGCTAATGTTCTACAACAGACATTTTTGGGGAAAGGGGAAAACCTCGAGTACAAATCATTGATTTTATTCCTTTATGACAAATAATGCCTGGAAACTACACATGTACTTACCATGGGGTGTAAGGGGTGACCTTCCACGTAGTACACCCAAATGTCAACCTCACTTCCACGTTAGTACACCCTGGACTGCGTTTTGCAGACGAACGAGGCTCTGGCGACTGGCACTCTGGCCAGTATAATTTTGTTTGTGTTGTCCTGTGTTTTGTCCTTATTTGTGCTGAGTGTTCTTTGCAGCCTCAGCTTTTAACGAAAGTCAGAACATTTTAATCTTTTATGATTTTAATTAAGCAACGTTAGAGTTGTTATGTGTAAAGATAAGGGGCTGGACCCCGTATAGTGTGACGGGTGCAAAATAGCCTCAGTGCTGACGCACCCAAAATTTTAAATTCAAATTCAAATTCAAACATGTACTTACCATCTACGATCATAAAGAAAATATTAATTCCATTAATTTTAAAATGACAAGGTAAAAAAAAAAACTATATAAATACTCTTCCCGTTTCTAAACGTCAATAATATGTAGATGTTTATTTGATTGAGATTAAAATAAATTATGTAATAAAATAAAGGGCCAACAAAAAATACAGTTTTAGTAAAAGGAAGCGTGTTCATTTCCTTAGTGTGGCTTTATTGAGACAATATTTACGAAGTTACACAAGCAAGTGTACTTAGGGGAACAGCGAAGCCCTAGGCAGAGGTTATGCCATTAAAATGTGTGTGGGCGGGTGCTACAAAAGGTAAAGTTCTTTCTTGTGCATGTTACGGTGCTACCTTTCAAGCAGAAGATATGGCTCCACACATTCTCGATCACGGCCGTACTGCGGGTGATATTATCAACAGCACGCTCCGTTGAAGGCATAGTAAAAAATGAAAGCTATGTAGTTAAACTTCCCCTTAAAACGGTATATGCGGTGGAGCCATATAGTGGTTCGGAACCCACTTTAAACTGAGGGTCCAGTCCCGATTAGCCTAACTGTGCATAAAGTGGAATTAAAACACCAAATGAATCGATCAATCAATCAATGCGTATATGTTCTCATTCAGTAAATTCGACTCTATTGTAGCTGCCGGCCCTCATGGCGGAGTGGTTCGCACATCGCGCTACGTCACCAGGGGTACCGGGTTGGAATCCCGGCCTGAGCGTGGATGCTTGTGAGTGCCCATTCATCAATTTCATCATATCATCACTCATCCCCATTTTCTCAAATTAGCCAAAAGTGGCACAAAAAGCGAAGTAAAATAAAGCAAATCAATCGATCAATCTATTGCAACTAACCTTCGTGGCGGAAAGGTTAGCACAGCGCATTACGACGCTACTTGGGTGTTCCTTTGTGGGCGCTCTCCATCAATTTCATCGTATCATTACTCATCCCATCGTTTCGTCTAGACAAAAGGGAAAGAAAAGCGACGCTAAATAATAATATTCAAATCAAATCAACTGTATTGTATTAATTTTTTTTTCACCTTCCGGTCTGCATGAAGGAGTAGCTACGAAGCCAGAAGCCCTAATTTAGAATCCTGAGTAAGGCATAGATATATCATTGTGTTCGTTCTTTCATTTATTTCTGCATTCCACCATTAATGCTCATTAACGATTAACCGAAGAAAAGCAATTCAGATTAACGTTAAAGGCTATACGTTGCATTTTTCTGTCGCTTCATTAATGTTTACCATTTCACTATCCTAGGCTATAATTTTAGTTAAGCAACGTAAGGAATATTTACATTCGAGGCAATCCAAGGCATGGGAAGGGATAATAAATTCAAAATACCGTCTTTCGAAGCGTCACATATATTTTATGCAGTTGTGTTTGTACGTTGAGAATTTTTTGTTAGTTGATTTAGTTTATTTAACGTCGCATTTCTACCATTTCTGGCTAATTGCGAGGTTTCAAATGAATGTTAGAAATTGATGAAGGGACAAACATATAACGCAAACCCCACAGAGGATTATACTGATTGTGAATCCAAGCGCTAGAACCTCCTTCTTCTGCACAATGCAGTCGAGGTTGTACTACGTGGAAGAGAGGTTGACATTTGGATGTATTGAACATTTTATTGTATTATAATTGTCAGATATACAATGTTACGAAGTAACACACTGTATCTAGGAAACTGTAATATATAAGAGACAGCCGCTCGGGATCACAGGATCATAAAATATGCTGACAGCACTAAACTGAACTCTCCTAAGCAACTAGCATGTTTAATTTTTACAATTAGAATTCTAAACAGTGGCGACGATTAGGGGGAGCGAGGGAGGCTGTTGTCCCCTTATTTATGCCACTTTTGCCCTCACACTATGCTAAATCTTATGCACCAAAGTAAACTGACTTTGCCCCCCAACCCCCAGTTTTGGAACCCAATCTCCGCCACTGATTTTAATGACAATTCTACGTTGTTAGCAACCAATTTTCGCTTCGTGTGCACGTCGCACTGCACCACGTTCTCCGCTCTCTTGTCACTGCTGTGTGCCGTATTCTATGACATTTTGATATTGTCCTCGGATTTCTTACAACTTTTCTTTCGATCCTCGATTTTTATTGCATACAACAATGTGTACAATATTCACGATGACAACTTGCCTACTGCTGCATTTGCAAACTGGAAGTAACAAAATGCAACTAATTTTTACAGCTGTAATCTAATTTTGTATTGGTATAATTGTTACTTTCCCTTGCTCATCCCTACTCTTCGCGGCCTCTTGTCCGGACTTCGAGGCGCCAATCATTCCTCTCATGCTTGTTTCCCTCTGAAGTTCAAATGCTATGGAAGAATAAAGCTTTGAATTCAAAGCATTTAGAAGGAAAACGTTTAAGCAAATTTTGTATTTTATTCTAACGATATTAATATAAATAAATAAACTACATAAACATGTGTAGAATAAGTTAATTATTTTAGATAAACAAGTTACTTTTCCTGGGTATTCAGGTAAAGAACTAAAGAGTTGTTGCAAGTCACTACCGTCAACATATTATGCGCCGCTCAGTGTTCTGTTTTCTACCCTATGACTACACCGAACAACCGATTGGGAATTTTAGGTTTAAAATGAAAGCCTTAACCTCCAAAAGTATCATATTAATATGAATTAATCTTAGAAAATGAATAAAACTCTTCAACAAAGTTTTAAACTATATAATTGTAGTTCTAAAAACCTACCGATTAAATTCTATTCTTACACAAATATCCATACTTTGAAACATATTTTTATAGAAAGAAATCACGGCTTTTCAACAACACTTTTAATGTCAGTTAAAATATAATGATATTTTCAATCACTTATTGACGCATAGTCGTAACGTAATTTCTTGAGAAATATGGTGTGAAAAGATTAATTTCCCCACTTCTAAAGGTTCGACTCTGTGGACGAGTGCGTTGAGTGACCGTACACTCCGAGTTCGAGTCCCGTCAGCCTGGACGAGACTGTTTTGTGAGTGTCTCTTCATCCATTTAACATAATCATGATCCATCGTCGTGAATAGTCAAAAGTGGAAGAAAAGCCACCCCAAACTCGTGCACCCCAAGGTCTTGGCTGAGAAGTTAACTTTAGGTCCAGCGCTGAGTAACTGAACGTAAAACTAAAATCACAGTCAAAATAAATTCATTAAATGAAGGGCTCGGGTGTAAAAAATGGTAAGTGACATCTTACCATGTACAGTCGGAGAAAGAATTACCTGGGCCACGGTACCTAGAATTTCGTAACGTCTTAAAGCCTGTTGTTTATGCAACCCAAATAACAAATTATTCGCTTAAGTTTGTCTGGTGGATCTGAGTTCTCGGGAACGATTGAGCATTGATAGCATGAGTCACATGACTCATGCCCCAGCAACAACAAACAACAGCTGGGTGCTACGTGGCCTCAAGAAGAACATTTCAGCAACTGGTTTCTTAACAAGATCTACTCGTAAGAAAATATATTTTTCGAGTGATACTAGTCATTGTCAAGAAGGTTCACTGAAATTATGGTTCTCATCACAGGCCACATGCCACACGCTAATGGTTTAAGTCCAGTTTATGCACTGGACCTACAGATTAAAGTGGGATCCGAACCAAATGTTCCTCTATCTAGTATTGAATTCGGAAGCCTTTGATTACATGTCGAAGACGTTACCACTACGCCATCGGAGAGGCAATGAAACGCCTTGAGAAAGAGACGAGTGAAACCATATTTGGCGTAAATTTTAAAAATAAGACAATATTTTGTGGTCACAGTTTCGAACCGTGGGAGAGGCATATATATTTTTTTGTCCCATCGTCCATTTCACGAGTTTATAATTCTTCCTCACCGACACGATTAACGCCAGTGGGAGAAGAAAAGCGAAGTAAAATAACTGAAACAGAAATAAAAGGAAAAAGCGAAACAAATTTTATCCATAATATTCTGCGGTCACTTCAGTTGTATTCAAGGAATCCTACATTTAAAGAGAGCCGTGGTATCTAACTTGTCTTTTCCACTTCCTTTGTGCTCTCGATTCCCTCTGTCACGATTGGTCTAAAACTAATTAATGCGACGTTAATTAAACAATCCAAACAACGAAACAATGCACAATCAACTGCACAAAACAACATTCCATTTGTTTTCGAACCGGAAAACAATTGACATGCTGTAAAATGAAGCAAGAAGCAGTAATAAACTGGGAATTTGGTACGCTATAGAATTAAATCGGTGAAGATGTTCCATTTGATTGGATTTTTGTTATTTAGTGTCGCTATTCTTTCACTTTTGGCAAATAGCGACGATGAAGATGATATGATGACATTGATTCACGGACACTCACCAAGAACACCCATGGCCAAGCCGAGATTCGAACCAGGGGCCCATGCTGTCGTAGCGCGCTGTGCTAACCACTACGCCACGGAGTTTGGTTAGGAGTGGACATTATACCATATTTTGTGTACGCAATTGGGATCAATCAATCGAATGACTAGGCATATTATATTATTAATATATTCATATCATAATATCACGTCATATTATTCGGCACGAAGTAACATCATAGACATTCAATCTTGCATGATTGCCTTTCAACTATTTCTTCGACTTCAGGTTAATAACATCAATAAGATAAATTATGAAACAAATGATAATGAATGTGGGATATTGACAGTTATTTCGAATTACCTGACACAAGCAACATTAAGCAGACTCGGTGGGCAAGCTCATTAAGTGGTCAACCTTCGATCTCGTCACCAAAGTTCCCGGATTTGAGTACCGTCCTTGTCACAGGTGTTTGAGTATTTCGTCATTAATTTCATGTAATGGTCACTCGTCCGCGACTAGGAAGAAAAGTGATGTTACGTAACAAAACTAATAAAAATAAACATGATCGAAGAGTACTTATTTCATCTCTCACGAAATCTCCTATAAAACCGGGATATATGAAATATATGTATCTTCACATACTATTTCGATTTCTATATTTAATTAGCCGAGACCGAGAACGGGAGAGCAATTTTCAGTTCGAGAAACCGAGAGACGGAGACACTGTAAAGTCTTGTTTCTTTCTTGACATCTGCCTCTGTTCGTTATTGGCTTTGTATTGGCAATTATTGTCATTATTCCTCCCCTGGAAGTAAACCATAACGACGATTTATGATTAAATACATTAGAGCAGATAAAAGGGCAAGAACAAGAGAGTCATGCCTGCCCTGGACTTCAACCCAGAACCTTACGTAACGAGATTTGAAATTCTGGAGAAGGCATCTGTGTTTCGCTTGGCTTTCTCTTTCCTCAACTTCTGTTATTTTATCATGCACGTATAATTAAAATGGATCTGAGAAAATACGTTGCGATCCATAATTGTGTTGGTTAGATGCTATAAATGTGAACTCCAACATGGAATAAATTATTCCCTTTTGTATGTGGTTGAACATGAAATTTTCTTACACTGTGACAATTTCTTTTTTTAGTTTTTCTGCACAGATAAGCTAATCTGGACTGGACCTTCAGTTTAAAATGACATACGAACTAATACGTGCATCCACCGTGTATCGAACCCGGGATCCCTTGATTATAAGGTGACGACGTTATCATTACGCCATCGAGGAGGCCCCGTGAGAAAATATTATTCACTCGATCTATGCAATAATTTATTTAAACATTTACATTTTCTTCTTTCTTTTTTATTAACTACTCTTCTAGGACTCTTTTTTGTCTTGAAATTTCTTCTTGTTTCAGGAAAAAAAAATAATACATGCAGGCTGTATACCCCCAACCCCCATACAAATAGATAGAAAGAACTAATTTATAAATAACGTAACCATTAGGAAACAATTCGAACGTTAACTGACATAACTGCAGATGAAACAATACTTACAGACCCTAACGAAATATCTATTCTTGTATAAGCTCACAGGCAACAGGTATCTGGTGAGTCATTCAATCTTGCTAACTACGAGCGAAGGTCACGGAACCAAAGGGTGGCGAACAGACATCTGCTCTACGAAACTAGGGTTTGCAGACGAGGCCGTGTTCCTGTTATCAATGACGTACGAAATAAGGAGGAACACAGCTTTCATATCAAACTAGACCCGTGTTTTGGTCCCGTCATTGCATGTAAAACACTTTTTCGTCGTGGCCTTGAAGCCCTACCTAAAGGCTTCTCTGCAAGAAAGAAATCTTACCATTGAGGGGAGGAAAAGTGTGTGTGTCTATCGAGGTCTTTCAACTTACGTATTCTTCTTCATTTTAGAACGCGTGCTGTATCGTCGTTTGTGTTGGGTAATTTCACATTGTCTTCCTGCTTATGTTATTCGCGACGAAGCTTCTGGTTTCGATAATCTGGACGATAACGGGATTCTGAAGGTTGGTTGATTTGGTGTCTTAAGTCCACTTTATGCACAGTAAGACTAATCGGGAATGCACCTACAGTTTAAAGTGGTATCCGAACCACTATGTGCCTACACATTACTTTGCTGCTAGATATTTGCATGCTAAGATGTAGGAAATGCTACATTTTCAGTGTGTGGAATTGAGAGTTATTTCGGATACGAAGAATTGGAGAATGGAGTAGTGAGAAAAGTATCACCTCACATGTTTGAATTATAGCCCCCCCCCCCCACACACACAGGATATAGACCGTTGTTTTTATAACGAAATATAACATGAATGAATTGTGTCAAGAAAAACTGGAGCCTATTCACATCCCTACGAAGCTTGGAAGAAAGTCCACATAGAAATTAGAAAGTTCTGTTCCGACAAAATCAAGACATATAGTAAATGAAAGAGCAAAGTGCTACCTTTGCACCAAGCCATGAAGGCGTGTAGGGGGTGCGGAGTTAGGGTTGCACACTTTCTTGTTACGGCCGAAGGTGGGGATAATGTGATCATCACCACGCCCCTGGCCGCCTTTACCCCCCCCCACAAGTTTCCTAGAGGTACCCACTTTATATGACGCTGGGTGGGCGCCGGAGCCACTTGAACAGGTGGACAAAATTCCAATCCTCCCCAGTCGGAGATCGAACTCAGAGCTCTCGCATGGTAATCAAACTCCCTAACGACCGAGCTACAGCGGCACATATAGTATAGTAGCCTTTGTAATTAAGGCAAGAATTATTTTAGCGTTTCGTTCAACGGTTTTAGGGTAATCATTTTCGAACATAGGCTATAACTCTTGTCGGTTCTGCGACCTGGCTTGAGAAAAGGCGATTTTATGACGAACAACATTCCACCTGATGTCACGTGACTTTCCTACATTTCCTGCGTCTGTTGGCTATTGCATAAAAGACGAGTTGGTCCTTGAGACAGACAGAATCACCCGATCACCTAAAGGTGCAATGTGTGTTGCCTACCTTTCCGGCATTATTTACTGCCATTAAAGTCTTATGGGGAAGAACTTTTTTCCACCACTGTACATCTTACCCGTACCATCTTACCAAAATGATCAAAATGTCACGAACAGTTCAATCTGTTCTTTATACTTGATTTTTTGTTATTTTCTTGTCACCTGAAGTGAAATGAAGGAAGGTTTTTTCACCGTAACACTGGATTGCTCAGTATCCCTCGAAACGATCTCCTCTCAACGGATGATAGTGCATGAGAACTATTAGGAGCGGAGAGGTCCAAGGGCAAGGTGCAACGGGGGTATTTCCCCAACAATCTCTCTTTCAAACGATCATTAACAGATCTGCAGCAATAGCAACGTATTCACAATTAAAGTGAAACAAGAAAGGACAATAAATATAAGAATGAAACGTAATTGATTTATATTAATAGAAAAACTAAACACAATGTTTCACATCCGTGGCGAAGTGGTTAACATAGCGTGCTACGACACCTGAGGTTCCGGGTTCGAATCCCGGCCTGGGCATGGGTATTTGTGAGTGTCCCTTCATCGGTTTCATTGTATATCAGCCCTTTCAATCTTCGCGATTAGCCAAAAGTGGCAGAAAAGCGAAGAAAAATAAACCAATTCAATCAATAAATCTTTCAGCTGTTCCATAATAAAACAATTTCAACAATTTTGAAACTAATTGACATCTTTAACCACTTAGTAAGGATATCAGTTTGCTACTTGATGCAAATCTGATATTTATAAATGTAAAAAGATAATTGCTTTAAATGTATTTAATAATGTTATTTTTAAATATTTAGTGATTTTGTAATTAGTAATGTTGTATTTAATTACGTATACATATTAGCGCGCACGTGCGTGTAGATTCAAACAGTGATTTCACACCATGTACACGAAGCAAGAAAAAGAAGAGTCAGTATTGATTGATTGATTTGGTGTTTTAAGTCCACTTTATGCACAGTAAGCCTAATCGGAACTGGACCTACAGTTTAAAGTGGGATCCAAACCACTATGTGCCTCCACCGGGCATCGAACCCGGTACCCCTTTATTACAAGGCGACGACGAAGAGTCAATATGATGATGTTACACCCATATTCTGCCTTCCGTTTCAAAGATAAGGGCCTCCGTAATTGTTTCATGCCCAACGCTGTCGCTTTGTAATCAAAGGATTCCGAGATCGAACTTTCATGCCTGCTTGCGGTAGATTGATCAGAGGCTCGAATCCCACTTTAAACTGTAGGTCCTTCCCGATTAGCCTGTCATGCAAACCGTGGACTCAAAACAAAGTTAGTCAGAAGGCAGAGTGGTTAGCACATAGCGCTACGACGCCAGAGGTCCGGGGTTCGAATCCTGGACTGGGCATGGAAGTTTCTGAGTGTGCATTCATCAATTTCATCATGTTATCACTCATCCTCATCTTCGCAAATTAGTCAAGAGTGGCACAAGAAGCGAAGTAAAGTAAGGCAATATAATCAATCAATCGTTCCTTTGGGGCAGGTAGGAGATTCAGTTCAGACGTGACAGAGTAATGTGCAACGGCTTCACCCCTAAATAAAACCGAGACGCAGTGCGATAATATTTTCTTTCGACCTTCTTTTCCTTAGATGTTCGACTATGCATTATGGCAATTGCCAGTGAGTCACTGATAAAGTAAAAACATAAATGTGAAGGATAATGGCAGGTTGACGTGTGAATATACAAAATTATTGCTTAGGAGTATCAAAATGTAAAATCGTCGCGATTAAGAAAACAGGAAGAAAAGCCACGTAAAATATACAGTGCGTTCAATTTAAAATTGAACCCACCGGAAAAGCATCATGAGAGTAAGTATTAATTTCCTTGCCTCTTCGTTCCACACCAAGCTACGTGACTATTCAGCCGTCGTGTTACCATTACAAACAAAAAACATGCATTGCGTTAGGTATTCGTAAATGGGCGGACTGCGGTAGAATTTTAAATTGAACGAGCTGTAAATAACAGAGTATAAATAGTTGTTTATTAACTTTGGATATTCCTTTTATGTTGCTTACGAATTTAGAAACGGTACCTGAATACTTTCTTCCGAAAGAAGCACTGCACAGGCACACAGCCTCCACATGTGTGCATATGTATAAATGTGTGATTAGAAAATAAATATGAATGATAAGAAACGTGATACTTTTTAAAGATGGTGGAGTTATTGATTTACCGTTACTTGAAAATACCAGAATCTCAGGTATTGACAACACCGAAATATCGATATATCGCAACGGTACCTTCGCTATTTTCCGGTTCTTTCTGCATCTTCGATGTAACCGGTATTTCGAGATATTGAACCCCGGTATCTAAAACTCACTCTATACTCGTAATATTCTGAGACTGACACTTGCAAGGTATAAGTTTACTCTCCAGCACTTGAAATGAGAAGGGAAAGGAAAGGGGGGTGGGATTTCTCGCACCCATAAGCAAAGATGAAGACATGGGACTGGATCGCAACTCTGCCATTGATTGCAACAACTAGGGTGATGTTTTAGCCCCTTTTAGCCCTAAATGAGTATCACCTCACCTCACGTCACGAAGTCTACGGTGTGTCACTTCGCGAGGTTTTCTTTCTCCTGATAGGAGAGGGAGCTCCTTTTTTAGTTTTACCGTGCGACGGGGAAAACGAGCCAACATCTGG
This sequence comes from Lepisma saccharinum, assembly GCF_977018435.1. Taxonomy (NCBI): domain Eukaryota; kingdom Metazoa; phylum Arthropoda; class Insecta; order Zygentoma; family Lepismatidae; genus Lepisma; species Lepisma saccharinum. The sequence continues at coordinate 9,498,856 of NW_028142898.1, forward strand.
GCAAAGCATATCAAGCTGTTGATCACGTGGCCTCGGGTTAGAATCTCGACCGTCCCCCAAACTTTACGTTGCAGAGAAACGAATGGCAAACGCGGTAGCAAGAGAACCAACAAAACGCACGCATTCATGCAATAAAAAGATTTCCATCTAAAACGTTGTTAAATGTTTAAAAACTCATACTTGACTGATCGAAATCAAATTATTTCAAGGATGGAGTCGACTTCTCACATGATCACTCTTTTGGTTTGCCTCTAATTGTGGACATCCATTCTTAACTTACTTATTTCATTATTCCATTGATTTTGAAGTGGAGATGAGTGGAGTGTCAGGAAATTTCGTTAGAGAAAGCAGTTGCGGGGACAAGGACTCGAACCAGGGACCCTTGGCGTCGTAGCGCGCTGTGCTAGCCACTCCGCCACGGAGGCCGGTTGCTGAAACCATCGATAGACGGGATCCGTTATGTCTATTCGAAAATATGGCCTCTAAATATCGATATACTGAGAACCGACATTTTCGGTATCTTCGGTAACCAACATAAAGTACTCTCTTTAATGGTGACCTTCATTTACCTATATCTTGTAAGGTTGAGTAATAGAGGCACTAACGTTATTCCCTACGAGAATATTTGTGCGCGTCTGTATTTATTTGCTCTCATCTACCAACCACTTCGACTCATTGTTATCTTTGCGATAGAGACGGCCGAAACACGCCCGCTCTAAATTGCAATTGATTTTGTAATGTTCAAAATGTTATAAAAATAAATTTAACTATATCCATGTCTATATGTCCCGTTTTTTTTTATTTTAGAAATCTCGCAACCCTACTTACAGCGAAAGGGGGAAACTACGTTCAAAACGTAATTACTCTCATCTAAAACGCTAGTTACAACAGAGAAGTAGGGGAGAAACGTTTTCAGCACTCTGAACTCAATATTTCACATGCATGTACTACATGAGAAGCAGCAAATTGAACTTTCCTAAAGGATAAATGGAAAATCTGCTGCTACCAGGGTTCTCTGGGTTCTACTCTAACTCCGCGCTATTAATTCGAGGAGACGATTTTCTTCACATATTGACTCGCATGCTAGTCATTCATGAAAATCCGCGCTTTTAGTAGGTCATTCCCAGGCAGTGACATGAATAGATATTGATATTTTTTAACCTTAAAATTCAAGAAACTATTTTCTAATGAATCATTTCTTCCTTTGTTGTTTATATTAGTGCAGTTATATAATAATTATAATAATTGCAAAATTATAATCATTAATTAAAAGGGAACCAATTATTGCACCAGTGTTACACACATATTTTATCATTTTCTAAACCTCAAAGTAATATGTCAATATTGAATCTATGCTTTTTCTTGTTCACATCAAATCACCTCCAAATTAGCGGCGATTGAAGGTTGTGTGAGGCCCTACACATCGTTTTATATATTCTGATAGATAGTCTGGTCATTGTTAAGAGACTGAACAAAATGCAGGACTACATTTAGAATATAATCGTTATATTTGCACCTTTAATCACTGCCACAGGCACTGTAGGAGCAATGCGTATAAAGTGTGTTTACAACATGCTCCGAAACGTTTGCCGGAATCATTTCAATGGGTGTGATTTCGCGCTAACAATTGTGGGGGAAGTTGTTGGCTGAATATCATCCAATGGAAACAGCCGCTGAGGCTCTAATGGTGATCGAACGCCGGACCGCATCATTACATGTTATACCGTTACCACTACACCATTGGGGACAATTGCGATAGCAGACAACGTTCACACCATTTCGCCATCTTTATTTGCAGTTGAAGTTAATTGTACAGCGAGCTTGAACCATATGGGGAGTACTGTATTCTCAAACAATTGCCCCCATGCACACGCCACTGTTGCTTGTGTATATAAGTGTTCACTCACTTACAAGCGAAACCGAAACTCGAGCTCTCAGCGACACAAATCCAGACGCTTTGGCGCCTGAAACAGACGTTCGTGGGATCCTGCATTTCTACAGTCGTGGCCTTTGTCCCACTGCTTTGGTTGCGATGAAATATTTTGACAGGTTTCCGTCGTTCGCTGCAGGATACATGCAAGGCTTAACAGAAGAATGTTAATGATATGCATATGATATATAATGGTGATTAATTATTATTCGGAAATTAATACATGATTTATCTTCTGCAGAGTGTAAGAATTTCTTCTTCCGATAAAATTAACAACAACGAAATAATAAAAAAAATATTTAACCAGAAATCAACCTTTTGATATATTACCAAAGCAATTACCGACTTTTTTTTAATACTGTCCGATACTGTACGTAAATGCAGTCAGTACCCCTTCCCCCAAAATGATATGTTTACTGTCTCTTTATATATCTCTGGCTCTAATGAATTATTTATTGCCACGTAATACAGATGAAACTGACATAGGAATTCGAAACCAGAATTTATTGTGCTAAGATAATGAGTCAACCGACATTTAACAATCGTTACTTCCTTTAACTTTTCAAGGCAGTCATAGCCGAGATATATAAAACAACGTTTCGATTATAATTCTGTGGGTTAAATTTGGATAATTTTTCGTAAGTAACGAAAACGCTTTGCTCGTTTCCGAATAGCACCTTTCAGTAAAAAGAAATTATAGATTGATCGAGTTCGTGTTTTAAGTCCACTTTACATACAGTATGGACCGGACTAGACCTACAGTTTAAACTGGAAACCTAACCATGTTATGCCTCAACTAGTTATTCGAACCCAGGACCCTTTGATTACAAGGCGGCGACGTTACCACTACGCCAACAAGGAGTCTCAGTAACCAATATATATATATATATATATATATATATATATATATATATATATATATATATATAAACACAGTAATAGGATGAGAAAGAGTGCCACAAGGGCGGATAAACTCTAATAATGGAGAGAGAGTGTATATAGCCTATATAAGTACACAGAAGAGTAACAGTGTACAATTTACTTTCTTTTGGTCTATAAAACAACCGATATTAACACACCTTCAAAAAAACAGCTTGTACATATGAAGCAAATTAAAATTGATATGTGAGGTCATAGTAGTGCGCACGGGGGTTGCCAGTGGTGCATGAACACCTCCAAATGCGTCCTCAAAAAATTAAGAATGTAGAAACAACCATTACAATAATGAAAATAATGTATCCCCTGCTGTCTTGAAATTTGAATTTTAATGGTCGGACCTTTCTAAAGGAAGAAGAGTGAAACGACTTGCAGCCAAAGATATCCTCTTCCCTATATTTAAGCTGCTCTTCCCTATCCTCTTCTCTACTCTGCTTCGTAAATAAGGAAACTGTCGTGAGGCTAATGCTCTTTTCATTTTCGTCAGTTAATTTTTGAACACCCTGTGCACTTTCACTTTTCCATCCTTAATATTTTCCTTTCTGACACTGCGCAGCATATCGTGCAAGAAAATATCTTCTAAACGCAACTCAAATTTCGCAAATTCTTCTTCGCTCATTCTCGCGCAAGATTTATGGTACCACTTTTTACAAAACTACATTCAATTGCCCCAGCATTCAAGTGTTTTATTCCAGCCAATTTCGGCTGCTTCGTTCTGAGACGGAGAGATCGACGTTCGAACCATGTTTGTACCACTGACCTACTTGTCGCTAGCTCGCTAATCCCTTAATCCCGTACAGCTGCAACGAAAAAGTCTGCTCACCCGATCAAACAGTAAAGTTCATTGTCACTTTCTTACGTAGGGCACAAATATTTTACACACAAATAATCCTATCTCAACTTATTATTAATACGATTTCTTAAGTTGAATGTATTATCTGAACAAATAACAAGAAGGATATCCTGGGTACAAGGCACCAAGTAAGGTTATACAAAATAGAATCTAAGTTGAAGTTTTATTGTGGACTGACGTCAAAAGCAAAAAAATAAATAAAACCGACCGTGGATTTTTATATTTAAATTTATATGTATAAATATACATACAGGGTGGCTCAATAAGTCACTTAACACCCCCGGTATAAGACCACTGAGACATGGAACGTGAAAATGGCGGTGACCAATCGTTGCCTGGCCAAGGGGGAACCACATTGACGTCACCCGCATGGTCGGCAGCCATCCTGATGTCCGCCATCTTGAATTCAACTTCAGAAATTTAAATGGGAAGGAGGTCGTGCGACATATCAAAATTGGCTAGAATTTTACCAGTAGTTTTCATTTATTTCCCTTTAGTGCGTGTGCGGTATTTGTGTGGTATGGTGAAATGCATTTTGCAAGTCGCAGTTTCTTTTAAAAGAAACTAAATTTACAGAATAATTTTTAATCAGATGTCTATATCTTAAAGATTACAAGTGCTATTAATACAGATCATGCCATTAGTGGAAGTGAAGTTTCATGATAAGAACACTCTTAATAATAATAATAATAATAATAATAATAATAAATAATGTCGATACTGCCCAAAACAAGGAATAGTCAACGAGACCAAATGTTATAAATCCCGCTCTGCCTGGACGACAAACGGGGCTTTGGCTTCTAGACTCACAGTCAGTCTGTCTGTTCCCCACTGCCCATGCGTATTTGTCATTGCCCTTGCATTAATTTCATCCTAATCTTCGCGATTGGCCAAAAGAGACAGAAGAAATAAATAAAATAAATCAAATCAATCAGAAGAAAAGAGCTGCAAATGGATGTGCCTTTCCCAAATTGAGGATTCATATGGCAAGTCTCGCATATAATATGAAGGTTAGGATGAATAATGAAACAGTTTGTTGGAACACACACAATTTCATGTCCAGGTTCTATCCAGGATGCGAAACTAGGACACCAAGTTTTTTTGCACGTTACGCTAACCATTCAGTCACAGAGCCGAACTAAGGGTCCCGGGTTCGAATCCCGGTCGGGCTTTGTTGTTTGTGAATGTCCATTCATCAATTTCATCATTTCATCACTCATCCCCATCTTCGCAAATTAGTCAAGAGGCACAAAACGCGAAGTAAAATAAACTAAATCAAATAAAAAAATAAAAATAAAAAACAGAGCCGAACTGAAATACTTTGTATTTGGCGAGTGATTCCCGACACGTAAACGATACAACTGGGAAGATAAAAAAAGACTGTTGCATTGGCGCCTTCAAGTCTGGGCAGAGCATTCAACCATATCAGTATAAATCACTCAACTTGATTTTGTGGTTTCAGGGTGAATAGTAAGCAAGCCCATACTTCCGGTCATTCTGTCTGTTTCTGTCCTCCAACTTAGAGATATGCGTGTGTAACATAGTGTTAATGCGCAGGGACATGTGAAAAATGCTAACGTTGGGATAACCGTTAAAATAATAGAAATGATAATTGCATTATGGTGGATTAAGGGTGTTGTTTGTTAACTGACTGTCACAATTACAAGTATGGAAATTTAAATCTTTGTAGTTAAGTAAAACTCTTGGTAAAATATCTTCATACCAATGGCTAATAATGTATTTAAACGCGTCGTTTCTCAACGTATGGAGCGCGACCCACTGCAGGGTCCCGAGAAGGCGTCTGGTGTGTCGCGTAGTCGGGCTCAAAAATTTATTTTTTGTGTCTCAAACACTTATTACATTTTAATTACTAAGATACATTGTTTAACAATTTAAATTCAACTCTTGTTGTACGAAGTCTAAGCTCTTCATGTCTATTACTTGTGCTCTACCATCGCTTTTTGCCGGCATCTCTCAATTTCATCATGCGTGTTTAGTTAGACTAGAGTAAATTAGTCTTTTAAATCACATATTTACTTTTCTTGAAGAAAGTATACGTAATTTCATTACGGAAATGTAAAAAAAAGGGCTTCTTAAAGTACTCGATGTTAGCAAAAGTATGATTTTAAACTGGGTGCACACCCCTTCAAGTAATTTTGCCGGCGCCCATACTTGTGTGTCCCGTGAAGTGTAATATCCTTCAAGGTGGGTCCCGAACTGAAAAGGGTTGAGAACCATTTATTTAAAGGTAATATACCTAGATATTAGTATTTTCAGTTTCAGACATCACAGAGTGCGAAGGGGCGGCTTTTGAAGGACTGCTGAATTCGCCGCATTATTCCTGCAAGGGAAAGGGTGGGGATATCGTATTGTATCCATGTACATAAGAAGCACGGACTTGAAGTTTCCTATGGGATATATTAAAAATTACGTGCAACCCCCTCTCCTCTACCGCCAATAATCTTTGGCACGCTGCTACCACGGGTCTGTACTCTAACTTTGCGCTTTTAGTCAGAGGAGACGCGTTTCTTCACACACTCACTCACCTAATGATTCATGAAAATCCACGTTCTTAGAATGTCATTCCCAATCAGTGACATTACGAATAGAAATGCGGAAATATAGCTCGCGTACTTTGAAACAGCGTTCATTGAAAATAACCCATAAAGCTTTCACGTTGAACGGTGCTGAAACTTGGTTCGCGTCAAAATTCACTTCTTGTCGAATTGTATTACTCGTCCCCATCTGTTGCCACATCGATGGCGACGCAATCGATCACGGTTAAGCTCTGGCAATTAGTAATATTTTATTATTACTGCAAGAACTGTGCCTTACTGCTAGGCCTACTAAGTGAATTTCCCTTCCATACACGTTACATTAAATCATTTTATGAACAAAATAAATTTAGAAAACATTGGTAGGGAACATCCCTAGAGGACAGTGTATTTTATTTTCATTTCTCATTAAAATATTTACAGTTAAAAATTTGATAACAAGATATTGTAGGAGTGGCAGCATTCCCCTCTCCTCGTGATCCAGTCTCGATCAACCTATCTGTGAACAAAGTGAACTATATAGAATAATGCTGTTCCCTAGTCATAGAGGATCACCGACCTCTACTCCGATGGAGGTACAAGGGCTGATACTTTCTTAATGTCACTCGGCCATCCAATTTATAATAATATTTTGAGACGGGCGAGAGTATCTCATTTCACAGTTAATCCGCCCATGACTAAATTTAAATTGCACAGGCTATTTTACGCTTAATAGGGAGAGTTTCTTCTATTTTTGTGTCCGATTTTGGATATTTTACGTTGCTTTTCACCGTAGAAAGATGAAGTAATGGCATTAAAATCGCAAAAACAAAATGAATCGTCTATGCCTAACCAGCGTTGAACCCGCTTACCTCTGGCTCTGGAGGCTGTTAATCTCACCACTTAACCGTGGTTGGTTGGAACTTTAGTGAATGTACGTATGCCAATAAAATTGTTTATAGTTTGATTAGATATATTTCATTCGCTTACTTTCAGTTAATCGCAAAGATTATTTGGATCGAGTGTCTTGAGCACGTACTGCAGGGTCCATGGTAAATATGAAGTTAAGGAAACCGTCCCGTAATATTTCCATTGTACCAGAAATAGTGTTGCCCACGAGACGAGACTTTGGCCTGTCTCGTCTCGTGGAAATGCTGTCTCGTCTCGAAAATATTCGTTTGTCTTATGACAAATGGTCAATCTCGTCTCGTCTCGAATTTTTGAAAGCCTGTCCTGTCTCGTCCCGTGGGCAACACTAACCTGAAAATACAACAGGAAAAATAGGGAGACAGAAGGGTGTGTATTTTAGGGACAAAATATCATTGGACATACCCATAAAAAAAATAGGAAGATAAAATATATGGGTTTGAAAAATCGTTTATTGATTGTACTTCTCTTGAACTTGCTTTCTGTGAGGCGAGAGGTTGTATACACCTTATCCCCTTGATGTTGTCGCGAAGTACGTCGTGTTATTTTATAGTTTACCATTGTCCTCGGTCTCCTTAGCGATTTTCTTTCAATCCTCAAATTTTGTATTGCATGTGGCATAGTTATAAACATAGTGATGGACAACTTGCCTGCTGCTTCAGCTGCAAACTTAAAATAAGAGAATCCAAGTAAAATTATGCTATTGCAGGTTTAATTTGTGGAAGCAAACGTTATATTTTTCCTTCCTTCATTTCTACCCTTCACCGACACTTCTCCAGACTTCGAGGCGTCATAAACTGACACAGCTTGCAGAAGCATTCTTCCCAAACTTGTTTCTGTCCGACTCAAGTGCTAGGGGGGAATAAAGCATTGGATCGTATCGTTTCTCAACCTATGGGGCGCGACCCGCAGCTGGGTCCCGAGAGGGTGTTTGGTGGGTAGCGAAGTCGAGCTTGAGAATTTACTTAATGTCTTGCAAAACTATTACATTTAAAATACTAGTATATATTGTTTCAATATTTTAAATTCAACCCGTGTTGTCCGTAGTCTAAGCTTTACATTTCTGTTATGCGCACCCTACCATTGCTTTTCACCGGCATCTCTCAAATTCAGCTTTTAAAATTATATATGTATGGCACTTTTCTAGACTGAAGTATGTGAAATTTGTTTAAGCAAGCGTAAAAGAGGGCTTCGTAAATTACTCGATGTTAGCAAAAACACGTACTATTATAAACTGGGTGCACACCCCTTCAAGTAATTCTGCCGGCACCCATACTTGTGGGTCCCGTGAAGTGTAATATTCTTCAGGGTGGGTCCCGTACTGAAAAAGGTTGAGAACTACCTTATTAGAGGCCCTTGAAAAGTTTGATTCGATTCACTGATTGATTGAGTTTATTTTACTTCGCTTTTCTGCTACTTCTGGCTAATCGCGAAGAAAAGAATGAGAAATGAAATTGAAGAAGAGACTCTCTCAAACAACCCCAATTCCCAGGTCGGGAATCGAACTAAGAACTCGTGGCGTCCTACCCACTTCGTTATGCAGGGCGGTGCCCTAAAGGAAAACTTGGAATTGGAAGTAAATTCCGCACAGAAATGCGTACAGAGTAAGTGAATGGTGGGTGACGTTTTCTGAATACTAATGATAATAATTAAAGAGTTGATTTAAGTCCCGAGAATGAAGAGAATTTGTTCAAACCTAATCGGGTTTGAACGGAATCCAAGCAAATATGTGCCTCCACCGGACATGAATTCGGGACCCTTGATAAAAAGTTGACAGCATTACCAGTGCACCATCAATATAAACGGCTTGAAAACACATTGCCCCTTTGCTCGTTTCAAGATTAGTCAGTTAGAGTCAGCGCCAGGGTGCAGGTGAAGTCCCTGGAGGTCTTTCAGAGCAAATATAGAGAAAACCGAATGACATATAGTACAGACGGAAGCCTTTTATCATTTTTCTGAAAATTTATCCAAATGCTGTTTATACGGCCTTACTAAAAAACCTTGCGAAAAACACTTCGTTATGTGTTGCCGAACAAAGTTCATACATTGCTGAAGACATTATTATAGTTCACAATCAAAATTATTTGGTTATACCATACAGTGTTGTAACGAGGCTAGAAAAAGCCATTTTACCTATCGTATATTAATTTTAAAATGTGACTTTTTGTCGTAGTTTTTTTTAAGTTTGTCCAGTTGCTTATGCCAAATCACAGGAATGTAAAAGCTTTAATAACAGAAATTGGGGGAGAAATTATCTCACACAAACTAATTTGGAAGCATTAGGTGACTGTAACATCTAGAAACAATAGATTTCGTGAATATAACTTGCCTGATAATTGCAGGACAAACCACATCGTTGGAAATTGATATTGCTGAAATTAATGTCGAATTATAGGGAACGATTGATTGATTTATTTGCTTTATTTTAATTCGCTTCTTGTGCCACTTTTTGCTAATTTGCGAAGATGGAGATGAGTGATGATATCATGAAATTGATGAATGGACACTCACAAACATCCAGGCCAAGGCCGGGATTGAACCCGGGGCCCTTGGTGTCGTAGCGCGATGTGCTAACCACTCCACCACGGGGGTCGACTTATCAAGAACGAAACAAGTTTCAAAATATTAAATTTCGTATGTAAATAAATCACCGAATGCATAGTCCGCGTATGCAAGGGCCAAGTGACGGAGCAACCAAAACATTAAAAATTGCTTCATGTTTGTCAACCCGACGTTAGTCTACTTGTTAGCGTTGCTCTAACATTGAAATTTATGTGCTTGTATATCTGTTGTAAAATTCGAAAGTCTTTTTTTTTGTCACGGGCCGGAGGGGGGTCATAATATGGTGGAGCAGTGGTGGCGATTAGGGGGGCGAGGAGGTACTTGCCCGCTGTTCTTCGTCACTTTTGTCCTTGCACTGTGCTAAACCTTATCTTCAAAGGGAAATATTGTCTTTGCCCCGCGGTTTTGGAACCCAATCGCCGCCACTGGGGTGGAGCATTTCCTATCGTCATTCGGAGCTGTACCGTTATCTTGTAAACACATTGTCTATGTTAACTTGACGCTCACGTGTCGACCAACCACGAAATTGTTTTTTTTTTTTTAGTGAATTGTATTGGTCTTCTTGTGCTTATGTGATTTTTTCTCATGATGGACAATACACACATATTGTAATGTCTCCCTTGCCCTCCGTGCGCACGCCTATGAGAAGGATTGTTACTGCTGTGACTTTCCATCCAAAGTATGATTTAGAACGGTCTTCTTTTCCTGAACAGGTATTGAACTTTTGAAAGATCCTAGGTGATTACTTTGAAGATCTGCCTCTTAAAGGAGGAGTTCAATGATACATGGATTCAACACACACAGAAACGCTCAGGTCGTTATACCTGACTCAACTTTTATTCATTTTTATTATTTTACTTCACTTTTCGGACTGACTAATCGCGACGATGAGGATGAAGTTGATGAAGTGACACTCGCATCCATGCCCAGTCCAGAATTCGGAACATTGGACGCCGGGCGACAAGTAAATCGAGTTCACAACCGTTGACTTCGTAGTAACCATTTATCTACTCGTCATTATATGAACACTGACGTCATCAAAGCTGCTACCCTCGAGATATAAATAACCATCAAGACTTAAGTTTCGGTGATGATAAAAGGTAGACAGTTGTTGCTTCATTCTGCGTGCAACATTTCATCGTAACCTAACCTCTCGATTTCAATACACCGTTGAAACGCTCTTCTTTTCAACAGTTCACTCATTAGGTCCTTATTGATGTTGTCATTTATATAGGGTGACCGTACGTCCCGTTTTGACCGGGACAGTTCCGTTTGAGAGACGTGTCCCGGTCGTCCCTTCGATATTATTTAAAAACACTATTTGTCCCGTTTTATAAAAGTCTAGGTGTTAGCTTGAAAACCAAGTATAAAGTTGAGACATTTCATGCTAAACAAATTTGTATTGTTTTGCGTGTGTTCCGTTATTTGTAGAGCAGTGCATAAGCATGTCCAAGAAGCGTACATGCAGTTTCAATAGGGACTTGGTACAAGACACAAACCAAAAACTCAAATGGCAAATCTCGCGTCAGATGTGTGGGGTAAGGTTTTCAAGGAGATTTATAAACGGTTGATGAAAAAATATAGCTGCTCTCCAGAAGATTGATTGTTCTGATAAATACTTCTTGCACTCCTCAACTTTAGCGTAGGGCTAACATAAAAGGTTGATCAGAAGGAACCAGAAATACCGTGTAAGTCACACCGAGATTATAAAAACGACAGTTCATATTTCAAATAATAATAACGATAGTATAATTATAAAAATAATTTTATAATTAGGCCTAACTTATTTTTCAGGAGGGGAGGGGGTAAACTGATCTCCTTGGGATGTCCCGTTTTTGGGCCAAAATATTATGGTCACCCTACTACTAGGGCGCCAAAATATCTAGCTACGGGGTTATCATTGCATTGTAATTATCATGCTCTTACCATGAAAAGGTCTCCCACGTATTATCCGCGGTCCCGGGTTCGAACTCTGGTCAGAGCTCCAAAATTTGGGTGATGACTCAAAAGAATAAATATAGTTCGGTAAACTTATTAAGGACGGTCTGGCTCCTATTGAGAAAGTCTGATAACAGCGGCGATGGGACTCAATGCGCTCAACGAAGAACCCGTTGATAGGCTTTTGTCTTTAAAAAGGCTGTTGGACTCCATGGCTATGCAGAGCACCTGCGTTATATTGAAAACTAAAATTCCATTACGTGAAGTCAAATTAACAATTTTGTAATAGCAATTTTGAAGTAATAAGCATAATCTTGAGTTTCGGGTCATAGAAACAAATGTTTAGAGTGTGAGCGAGCAAATCAATTGTTACTAAATACATGGTAAAAACAGACAATTTGGTCCAAATTGAACAAAGTATATTTTGTCCCAATCCTCCATCCCCGGTCACGTCCCTGGTCTTGTATGTATACGTGTCAGTTAGAAACCGAATTCATTGCCTGTGTGCTCACTGAGGGTCTGCTTGAGACGATACCCGACACTTTGGCGCCAGCGGACAGCTGGGTCGCTCGGAACTGGCTTTTGCCGCGGGCACGATTCGAATGGAAACAGACAACTCTGCTAGTGATTGTTGCAGTCTAATTCTCGAATGGATATTTCACTTGCTCTCGTTGCCTTCACGAATTCTATTTAAAGCAGCCCAATAAATCAAAGAACGAAATAGCTATATTGGGAAACTTTCAACAACTCTCATATTCGCAGCCAGAATATTTTACAATAACAGGTGTTAATTGTATTTTTGACTGTAAACACGAGAATCTAATACAAATCTTCCCACATTTTTCATCACGTTTCAATGAAGTCAAAAATTACAATGTTCAAACTTTCTTTTAATACTTTTCTAGTTATCCAAGTTACAAGATGTGATTTCTCAACGATAACTTTGTTGCAACATTAATCTATTTCTGTCATTGTAGTCAGCATTTCTTAGCTACGGTATAGTAAACGTTCATGCAACTTCCCACTCTTTAAAATGATACACTTTTACGTGAGGTGGGATCCCGCCAACATAAGTTAGGATTTGAGGAACAGAAACGGATGACAAGCTCACTCAACAAGAGGCCTTGCATCAGTGGTGCTTTCAAATCTGGGCCGAATAACAATTACAAAAGTCAGATCAAGTTTACGCCATAGATTAAGCTGATGCACTCGTATCCGGACTGAGATTTTCTGTGGTTTCTACAAACGACTGCAGGCATAGCAGCTTCGTCGTTGGCCAGTATTTTTCAAATATTCCTAAATCAAGTAATTGTCCAAAATAGTGGACATTAAGTGAGATAGGAAGTGTGGGCTCTAACAGCTACATTCGTGCAACGATTTAATAAATTTTATTTTACCTTTACATGATTCACATTCATATCATCAATAAATATTCCACACCTTTCTGACAATTAATATTATAATGCAATTTCTGAAGTGCAATAATGAACGTGGTATGGTGTCTGACTATCACGGGGTGACCTACCTAGGATTTTATTATTAATTAATTCAATACTTCGAATCAATATTTAGCCATTTGCAGTTTTTTATGACAGGTCTGCTCATGAGAAACCGTTGAAGGGAAAAGTGAACTGTGCACCGTATCCGACGAAGAGAAAGAAAACTGTTCGTGTTAACTAACTAACTCCTTTATTACGAAAAATTTTTTTTTATAGGATAAATCTCTAACATGCCCACTAGTACGTATTCGTTTAGGTCTCTGGTTTGAATGCTTATTTAGAAAAATAAATAACAGAAATAAAAGTTTCATCGATGTAATTAAATGTTACAAAGATTACAAATGTTACAAATTTCATCCTGTCATCACTCATCCTCGTCGTCGCGATTAGCCAAAAGTGGTAGGAAAGTGACGCTAAATAACAAAATCAAATCTTTCCAAGACCGCGAACACACAACCAACATCCATACATTGAAGAAACTGAATAGCAGCAAAAGTTTTAACATTTCCTTTCACGCGTGTGTATCTTTATTTTTTCCCTTTCAGCCGAGTACTGCAGTGTTGCCAGTTTCCTTCAGTGCTTCATTGTCAAAAGGTTTAACAACGATAAATATTACATCTCTACTTTCGACGTGTGAGGTTCGTGATGATACAAATGCTCAGCACTGAATAAAGATGATGACCGTGCTGAACATTTTGGCAACGCAGGAGCAGGATTGCATGGTAAACACCTGATTGCTCCCTTACTGTTGAAAATTATGCAACAGCGCCAGTGGATTGTTCTTATCTTGATGAAGCTACTTTTCTTGGGTGGATTTCGAAATCAAATCAAACTTGGGAGAATATACGAGTTATTCACTTCATTCGCTGCTGATACGTTTTCGCCTTTCAAGTAAATGCAGGAAAAGCACGCCTTGTGTGAGAAGCTAAGAGAATTAAAAACGTGTCCGTTCGTCCCTCCCACTCTCTGTAAGAAAGCAATAAGAATTGCGCCCTTTGTTCTTTTCACCCAACTCCATTCAGTTAATCATGTCAAACACATTACAAGACCTGGGCTCGGTGGTTGACTGAGGACGGAATAGGCAGTAAAATGTTACAAAATGAATGTTCGGCTCATCTTTCAGAGCTCAAAGACGAGGTTACGAAGTATCTTTGCGAAACTTTTCTTTGGCTTGTTCAAAGTATTTACTGGTGATTCTTTACTGCAAAGATTACTGTGGCTGTGTTTGCTTTATCATTTTTATTTCCGTCATGTCATGATCGGAGCTTCGAAACAGTCGAATGGTAAGGGCCTAATATATAGGGCATCCCCAATTTAGTAGTAGTTAAGTCGTCGGCCTGTAATCAAGGAGATACGGGTTCGATACACGGGAGAGTGGTTCGGATACCATTTTTAACTGTAGGTCAATCCTGATTAGCCTATCTTTGCATAAAGTATATTTAAAACTCAAGTTAGCGCAATCACAGAACATTTCGGTTTCTTGAAGGCAATTGGGGAGCTACGTGGACTAGCAGGTTCCGATCGAGAAAACCAGATAACAGCGGCAATGCGATTCGATGTGCTGACCACGTGTCAACCAATGAGGAAGTCTATTAACGGACCGTTGTTATTGAAGGAACCTTTTGCCACGGAGTTAGTGCATCGTAACTGTTACGGAGATAATTAATATATAAATTGAGCGGGTAAATACTAAGAAAACAGGCTGTTATACTAACCACTACATCGTCTTGAGGAAAAACTTCCGTCAATTTTTTATGGGTTGAAACGGCTTATTTTGATTTAGTTCGCAGTGTGTGGGTTTGTTTAATTTTAATGTAATTTATTGTGTTCACGCTAAACGGGGTTAAATTCTGTTACTGGGTGATAGACCAGTATTATGATGTGCAAGCTGCGAAGTTATGTAACAGTGGCGTATCTAGAAGTAGTTTTAGAGGGACGTAGTCTTATTTTTGATCAACTTTCCTTTCAAAACACGTAAAATATAGGAAAAGATGGCAGGACTAGGAGTGGTAAAAATGACTCATAACTCCCTTATGCTTACATTCCTTTACTACATTTATGTGCACGCCACTGGAAGTTGGTGAATACAGACCACAAGTGGAGAGGGTTCCTTATTAGCGATAACAGAAGCGGGGTGTAAGGGATGATTTTCCTGTAAACATCAAAATTCCACGTATTACACCCTGTACTCAGGAAAGGGGGGGGGGGAGGGTTGCCACTAAGCTATCTTATGCTATAACCTAGGGTCGCACATAAATGAGGCCCTGAAGGGGCAGAAGTGAAAAAGACCATCGACTATTTTCTTAATGTTGTGATAATAGCAGATTAGAACATGTCAGATCCCTTTTACCTGCTTATTTTATGAATGAACGTAGAAGGAAGGAGTTTCTAGCGGTTAAATAAGTTCTTACATGATGATCCTATTTTCAAAGGTCACGTCACATAAACAATATGTACAATTGTTCCTCGTAAAAACGAATGTAAACATTTTAAATACCAAAAATTAAAAGTGAAGTGAAGTGGAGAGATACTAACGGTCCAAATCAACATGCTTGTTTCTTGGTTAATTCGCGTCCAGTGTGGCTACCGTAATGTAATGTTGGTTTCTGTTCCTTTAGTGCGTGTGCAGTATTAGTGTGGTATGGGGAAATGCATATTGAAAGTGGCAATTTTAAAAGAAACTGAAATTTACTGAATAATTTATAATCAGACGTCTATATTTTAAAGTTTACAAGTGTTATTAATACAGAGCACGCAATTAGTGGAAGTGAAGTACCATGAAAACAAAACGGTTAATAATAATAATAATAACAATAATAATATCGACAGGGCCTAAAACAAGGGATAGTCCAGGAGCCCAAATTTTATAAATCCCACTCTGCCTGGACTACAGTCAGTCTGTATTGCGCACTGTCCCTACGTATTTGTTATTGCCCGCGCATCAATTACAACCTAATTTTCGCGATTGGGTAAAAGAGACAGAAGGGAGAGGTAAAATAAATCAAATCAATCAGTAGGGAAAAAAAGTAAAATCCTCCCCTGTGCTTTGTACCACGCCATGATGGCATATACGGGGTGTGGAGTTGGGCCCCACACTTTCTTGGTCACAGCCGAAGCCCTGGCCGCCCCCAGAGTTTCCTCCAGCTACCCACTTTGTACGACGCTGGGTGGGCGCCAAGGCCGCTTGAACAGGTGGAAAAAATCCCGGTTCTCCCTCGCCTGGTAGTCAGACGCCCTAACGACCGAGTTACCGCCGCAGTACAAAACGGCAGCAAATGGCTGTACCTTTCTCACATTGAGGATTCCTGTGGCAAGTCTCGCATATAATATGAAGGTTAGAATGAACGATGAAACAGACTTTTGGAACAAACACAACTTCTATCCAGGATGCGAACCTAGGAGACAGAGTTTTGTAGCGCGTCATGCTAACATTTGAGCCACAGAGCCAAACTGAAATACTTTGTAATTGGGCGAGTGATTCCCGACACTTACACGATACAACTGGGAAGATAAAAAAGGACTGTTGCATTGGCGCCTTGAAGTCTGCGCAGAGCATTCAACCATATCAGTTACAATACCTCAACTTGATTTCATGGTTTCAAGGTGAATAGTATGTTGTGTTTCTCCCGTACAACTTATAGATTTGCATCAATAACATAGTGTTAATGCGCAGGGATATGTGAAAAATGCCAACGTTGGGATATCCGATAAAATAAAAGAAATGATAATTCAAGGATCGTGGATTAAGGGTGTTGCTTTGGTAACTGACTGCCGCAATTATAACTATAGAAAATTAAACGTTTGTAATTAAACTCGCCTAAATATTCTTGGTAAATTGTTTTGCATCTCCATACAAATTATTTAAACCCATCGTTTCTCAACCTATAGGGCGCGACCCACTGCTGGGTCCTGAGAGGGCGTTTGATGTATCGCGAAGTCGGGCTCGAAAATTAATTTATTGTGTCTCATAAAACTCTTATATTTAAATTACTATGATATATTGCTTTAACAATTCAAATTTAACCCGTCTTGTACGTACATACTCTAAACTCTGCATGTGTATTATTTACGCTCTACCATTGTTTTTTACCGGCATCTCTCAATTTCAGCATGTGTTATTAGTTAGACTATAGTAAATTAGTGTTTTAAATTACATATTTACTTTTCTAGAATGAAGTATGCGTAATTTGTTAACGCAAGTGTAAAGGAGGGTTTCTTAAAGAACTCGATGTTAGCAAAAATATGATATAAACTAGGTGCACACCCCTTCAAGTAATTCTGCCAGCGCCCATTTTTATGGGTTCCGTGAAGCGTAATATCCTTCAAGATGGATCCCGGGCTGAAAAAGATTATTTAAAGATAATATATATTTTGAGTTTGAGACACCAGAGAGGGTGAAGTGGCGGTTTTTGAAGGACTGATGAATTTGCCGCATTATTCCTACAAGCGAATGGGTGGGGATATGTGCACAAAATGTAAATACTCGTATTTAAAACGCCAGTAACAATAAAGAAATAGAGAGGAAATTGTTTTCAGCACTCTGTTCTCAATATTTTGTATGCATATACATAAGAAGCAAGGACTTGAAGTTTCTTATGGGATAAATGAACAATTACGTGCAACCCTCCCCTCCTACCACCAGAAAATCTTTGGCACTCTGCTACCAAGGGACTCTACCATAACTTTGCGCTTTTAGTCAGAGGAGACGTGTTTCTTCACACATTCACTGACATACTAGTCATTCACGAAAATCTACGCTCTTGAAGGTCATTCCCAATCAGTGACATTATGAATAGAAATGCGGAAATATAGCTCGCACACTTTGAAACAGTGTTCATTAAGAATAACCCAGGAAGATTTCACGTCGAACGGTGCTGAAACTTAGTTCACGTCAAAATTCACGTCTTGTCGAATTGTATTACTTGTCTCCATCTGTCTCCACATTGCGTGAATTTTACCGTGAACCAATCGATCACGGTTAAGCTCTGGCAATTAGTAATATTTTATTATTACTGCAAGAATTGTCCATTACTGATAGGCCTAATACGTGAATTTCATTCCATGCCCGTTACCTTTATCATTTTATGAACAAAAGTAATTCAGAAACATTGGTAGGGATCATCCACAAGGAACAATGTAATTAATTTTATTTTTAAGCAAATATTCACAGTTGAAAATTTGATAAACAAGAAATGGTGGGCCTGTCCCTCTGGGAATCCAGTATCAATCAACTTTTCTATGAGCAAGTGAACTATGAAGAAGAACGCTGTTCCCTCGTCATAGTACAGGATCACCGACCTGTGCTCGGAACGAGGCACCGGGGCTGATACTTTCTCAATTTCACTAGGCCACCCAATATATTTTTTAAAAAATTGAGACGTTTCGGCACAGGCGAAAGTATTAGATTTCCCAGTTAATCCGCCCATGATAAATGTACATTGCATAGGCTATTTTACGCTTAATGGAGAGAGTTTCTTCTATCTCTGTGTCTCATTTTGGTTATTTGACGTTTCTCTTCACCTTAGAATGATGAAGTAATGCCATAATAATCGCACAAACACAATGAATCGTCACATTGTTATAAAAATGGCAGCGTTCAACGTTGGCTTCGATTTAGGGGACAGTTGCTCCCCATTTTTTGCCTCCGCACTATGGCCTCTTAATGCTATAGCGGAACCTCGAGCAAAACAACCTGCGCAGACCCGCGAATCCTGTGCACCGTACCCCCGCGAGTAGGGGAGGGGGAGAGTGGGCCATGCTTCCTTCTGGCCCGAGGTGGAAGGAAGAAGGAGAGCTGAGCGGGGACTTTTCGTCCCAAGGTTTTTTCCTTGTGGTCGATCTATAGGCCTTGTCTACCAAGAGAGAGTAAACTTTCCTTGTCCCCCCCGTTTGGCACCAAAAGTTGCCAAAAGGCCACCACAAGTCGTAAACATACACTTGTGAGGTTCTATCTATACCCCTTAAAAATATGTTGTTCAGCCCCCCCCCCCCGAAAGAAATTTCTGGATACGTGCCTGATTACAAGCTTATTTTGTGTAAGTAAATGTTTTCTTTTCCTTCCCTGATTCCTGCTCTTTGCTGACACTTCTCCAGACTTCGAGCCGCCATGCACTGAGACAGCCTACAAAAGCATTCTTCCAAAGCTTGTTTCTGTTCGACGCTCAAATGCTAGGGGGCAATAAGGCATTAGATCGCATCGTTCCTCAACCTATGGGGCGCGACTCACAGCTGGGTTCCGACGGGATGTTTGGCGGGTAGCGAAGTCGGGCTCGAGAATTGATTTACTGTCTTAAAAATCTATTAAATTACTAAGATATATTGTTTCATCATTTTAAATTCAACCCGTGTTGTACGCAGTCTACATTTCTGTTATGTGCACCCTACCATTGCATCTCTCAATTTCAGCCTTTTAAATTATATATGTATGGAACTTTTCTAGAATGAAGTATGTGAAATTTGTTTAAGCAAGCGTAAAAGAGAGCTTCTTAAAGTACTCGATATTAGCAAAAATACAAGTATAAACTGGGTGCACACCCCTACAAGTAAATCTGCCATGCTTGTGCGTCCAGTGAGGTGTTGTATCCTTCAAGGTTGATCCCGGACTGAAAGTGGTTGAGAACTACCTGATTAGAAGTTTCAAGATGGCTGTCAATTAAAGTCAGCGCCAGGGTGCAGATGCAGTCCTGGAGGGCTTTAAGAGCAAATTTGGAGAAAACCGAATGACACACAGTACAGACAGATGCCTTTATCAATTTTCTGAAAATTTATCCAAATGCTGTTTATACGGCTTTACTAAAAAACACCTCGTTACGTGTTGCCGAACGACGTTCATACATTGCTAAACACATTATTAGAGTTCAGAGTCAAAATTATTTTGTTATGCGATACAGTGTTGTAACGAGGCTACAAAAAGCGATTTTACCTAGGCCTGATCATCGTATATTAATTTGAGAATGTGACTTCTCGTCGTACTGTCCACTTGCTTATGCCAAATCACAGGAATGTAAAAGCTTTAATAAGAGAAATTGGGGGAGAAATTATCTCACCCAAACGAATTTTTGAAGCGTTAGGTCACTGTAACATCTAGAAAGAATAGATTTGGTGATTATAACTTGCCTCATAATTGCAAGACAAACTACATCGTTGAAAATTAATATCACTGTCGAATTATCAAGAACGATTGATTGATTGATTTGCTTTATTTTACTTCGCTTTTTGTGCCACTTTTGGCTAATTTGCAAAGATAGCGATGAGTGATGGTATGGTGAAATTGATGAATGGACATCAAACATCCATGTCCAGGCCGGGATTGAATCCGGGGCCCCTAGTGTCGTAGCGTGATGTGTTAACCACTCCGCCACGGGGGCCGACTTATCAAGAACGAAACAAGTTTTAAAATATTATATTTCGTATGTGGAAATACTGCATTTGCCCCCCCCCCCCCGGTTTTGTAACCGAATCGCCGCCACTTAAGCACAAGAAGACCAATTCAATTTTCTCATGATGGACAATACACACATATTGTAATGTCTCCCTTGTCGTCCGTTCGCACACCTATGAGAAGGATTGTTACTGCTGCGGCTTTCCATACAAAGTGTGATTTAGAACGGTCTTCTTATCCTGAACAGGTATTTAACTTTTGAAAGATCCTAGGTGATTACTTTGTAGTTCTGCCTCTTAAGGGAGGAGTTGAATGATGCATGTATACAATTGATGAATAACCCAACACACAGAAACTCTCAGGTCGTTATACTTGACTCAACTTTTTATTCATTTTTATTATTAACTTCACTTTTCTGCCACTTTTGACTACTCGCGACGATGAGGATGAAGTTGATGAAGTAACACTCACATCCATGCCCAGTCCAGAATTGGGAACAATGTGAGCCGGCGACAAGTAAATCGAGTTCACAACCGTTGATTTCGTAGTATCTTATTCTACAGACAAAGCCGTTGATCCCCGTTTATCTGCTCGTCCCCCATTCGAGTTTGCGTGATCAAAGGTTTATTTACCGGTGGGAGCTCGAACATTTCCGTCGTTTGAAGTTCTGACCACGTGTTAACCAATTAACAAGCATTTGTTATACAGGGACGTCTTGCCACGGAGTTTATTCATCATAACTGTTATGGAGATGATGAATAGATAAGATGGGCGGCAAAATATTAACAAAACAGGCTAATATCCTAACCACTAGATCAGCTTGTACTGTGTTTCACGCTAAACAGAGCCGAATTCTGTCACCGGGTGATTCAAGCGTGTTACGATTTGCCAGCTGCAAAGTTATGTAACAGTGGCATATCTACAAGGAGTTTTCGAGCAACTATCCTAAAACAAACGCCAAATTTAGGAAAAGATTGCACGATCTTGGCGTGGTAAGAAATAACTCATGCTCACATCCCTTTACTACATTTATGGGTACGCCACCGAAAGCGTGGGATTTCCTTATGTAACGATAACAGGAAACGGGGTGTAAGGGATGACTTTCCTGCAAGCGCTTCTCTTCCACGTATTACACCCTGGACTCACGGAAGGGTGAGTGGGGGGTTGCCACTAGGCTATCCCAGGCTATAACCTAGGGCCGCACAAAAATGAGACGTACATGGAAGAAGTTTCTAGCACTTAAATAAGTTCTTACATCATGACCCTACTTTCAAAGGTCACGTAATAAAATAATATGTACAATTTTATTGCTCGAATATAAACAGTTGTTCCTCGAAAGAACGAATGTAAACATTTTAAATGCCGACAATTAAAAGTCAAGTGGAGGGATATTGACGGTTGAAATCCTTGTTTCTCGGTTCGCGTCTGGTGTGGCTACCGTAATGTAGTGTTGGTTTGGTTTCCTTTAGCGCGTGTGCGGTATTAGTGTTGTATGGCGAAATACATATTGAAAGTGGCAGCTTTAAAGGAAAACGAAGTTTAATGAATCATTTTTAATCAGATGTATCGATATTTTAAACTATAAAAGTGCTATTAGTACAGAGCATGCAATTAGTGGAAGTCAAGTACCATGATAACAAAATTGTTAATAATAATTATAATAATGTCGACAGTGAACAAAACAAAGGATATCGTAAGGGCCTAAATGTTATAAATCCCGCTCTATCTGCACTACATTTTGCAGACAAAAGGGGTTTTGGCGTCTAAACTCACAATCAGTCTGTGTGTTGCATACTGCCTACTTTGAAACAGTGTTTGTTAAAAAAAAAAAAAAACAACGAAACTTGGTTCACGTCAAAATAGAGGCCTAGCAATCTTTGTCGAATTGTATTCCTCGTCCCCATCTGTCTCCATATCGATGGCGGGGCAATCGTTTCACGGTTAAGCTCTCGCAATTAGTAATATTTTATCATTACTGGAAGAATTGTGCGTTAGCTTTCCTTTCCTTTATGCTTACTTGTGAAATCTCGATTATTTGTTTCAATTTCACTGGCTTTTATAGTTTTTATTCTTATTTTTAACATACGTATATTGTATTTTAACCTGTTCAAAAGATGTAACTTGTTTCTCTAATATGTAGACTTGAAACACGACCAATTTGTACTATTTTTATACCTTACTTAAACCTGTTCTTCCAACAAAAATGAATTGTGTTATTTAAGTCACGACTTTACAATCTTAAGATCTGTAGGAATTGAACAGGAAAGGGTCTCAAATTACATTAGCTTTACCTTTTATCGGCTACATTTGAATTGTACTTATTCTGCCTCAAGAGGAAAAGACAGAAGAGGATAGGTGCCAGTCAAAATGTTGAATGAATGAGAATCTGACCAAAGAACCCTTGCAGAAATATTATACGTATAAGACATGATTGCATGCATGAAACCATTGTTTAACAAAATAACTGCAGTTAAGACTGGAAGAAGTTTTATATTATCCCTAGCTTATCCCTGGCGTACAATAAACGTAGACAGACTACTTACATAAGGGAGGCCTCAGAGGCCCACACATTTTCTTCTTCTTTAACATTAAAATTCAAGAAACAATTTTTTAAATGAATAATTTCTTCCTTTGTTGTTCATATAGCTGCAGTTATATAATATTGCACGAGTGTCACACACAAATTTTATCATTCACTAAACCTGAAAATAACATGTTAATGTTGAATCAATGATTTTTTTTGTTTACATATGAGCAGTTCTATGCTGTTATAATAATTACATTAATTACCATAATTACCAACCAATTGTACACTGTTACAAGGTACACAAGTACCTTGGCGGAACATACATCTGTATTAGGGCTGATAGGCCCTCAAATTAAATTTTCCTCGTATGTACGTTACCTTCATCATTTTATGAACGAAGGCAATTGGTAGCGAACATTGTAATTGACTTTAATTTATTTTCAATTTTTTTTATATACAAACATCAACAGTTGAAAATTCGATAAAAAATAGGTGGTGGGTTTGGAGTCTCTCCTTCCCCCTGCCCATCACGGATAAGCTATTGCTAAGAATAAATCATTTTAATTAAGAGCGCGGGGGAAGGGGCTGTAGTGAAACTAAGTAGGTTATACACAATACAGTAGGGATCCTGGCTCCCACGGCAGTCCCGTGGATGATCTAAGGTCAATTTTTTCCGGCCTTGTCCATGCATAAAACGGTTCTGGAGCTCACCCAGCCTCAAACAAACGGGTGCCTAGGGTTAAACTTGGGGGGGGGGGGGGGGGTTAAAGGCGGCAAGAACGTGCTGCTGATCACATCACCTCCAAATTGGCCTAGACTGAAGAGTATGTGAGGCCCTGCACATCTCTTTAGATAGTCTGATGGTCTGGTCATTGCTACGACACTAAACAAAATGCTGAAGGACTACATTTAGAATATAATCGTTATATTTGCTTTGTACCTTCAATCACTGCCACGAGAGCTGTAGGTGCAATGCCTATCAAGTGCTTTTTCCGAAACGTTTTCCGAGATCATGGCGGTGGAAAGTGAACCACTGAGCCTCTAACGGGGGGGGGGGGCAACGGCGGATCGCATCATGTGATACCGTTACCACTACGTCATCGGGAACAATTGCAATAGCGGACAGCAGTCACACTATTTCCCCATCTTTCTTTGCAGTTGACCTTAATTATTTGTGCAGTGAACTTGAAAGAAATAGGGAGTACTTATTTCCCAACTAACTGTCCCATGCACACGCCACTGTTGCTTGGGCTTGTTCACTTAGAAGCGAAACCGAAACTCGAGCTCTCTAGCACACAAGTGACGATACAACTCCAGAAGGTTTTGCGCCAGGGACAGAGAACGGTTTAGCAACTGAGGTTCGGTTGGAACCTGCATTTCTACAGTCGTGGCTTTGTTCCACTGCTTTGGTTGCGATGGAGTATTTTGACAGCTGTCTGTATTTCGCTGCAGATTTGTTGCAAGGGGTAATAAAAGAATGTTAATGCTAGTATTACCTCGTGTGATATAACATGGATTATTATCTCTCTTTGGATAAAATTAACAACGGCAAGATAGCAAAGTATTTAATCAGAAATCATCAAAATGCATACAGCATTTACTTGTCTTTACCTTTTGATGTATTACCAAAGGAATTAGCTGTCTTTGTTTTCAAATACTGCCGATACTGTGCGTAAATGCAGTCAGTAACCCTGCCCCCAAAATGGTATGTTTACTGTCTCTTCCAACGCTCTCTATTTCTAACTATTTACTTATTGGCTTCCTTAGGCAGATGAAACTGATATGCGAATTCGAACCCAGAATTTTTGGAGCTATGATTATGAGTCGCAGTCATAGCTGCGATATATAAAAGAAAGTTTAGATTACAATTCTGTTGAAGTAGGAGAATATTTCGTAAGTAACGAAAGCGCTTTGCTCATATCAGAATAGCACCTTTCAGTAAACAAAGGATTCATTGATTGACTTTGTGTTTTAAGTGCACTTTATGCACAGTGTGGGTAGACCTACAGTGTAAAGTGAAATCCGAACCACTATGTGCCTCCACCGGCTATCGAAGCCGGGACCCCTTGATTACAATGCGACGACGTTACCACTACGCCATCAGGGAGGTCCCAGTAAACAAACAAACGCAATACGAGTACAAAGAAGTGTAACAGTGTAAAATTTACTTTCTCTTGTTCTACCTACTAAACACCCGATATCATCACACATTCAAACACCATCCCTAGTTTTGGTTATCGTCAATATTTCCTTGCACACACGAAGCAAATGAAAATTGATATGTCAAGGCATGGTGGTGCGTACGGGGGGTGCCAGTGGGGTCTGAGTGCCCTCTCATATGTCCTCAAAAAATAAAATATGTAAAAACAACCATTACAATAATGAAAATAATGTCCCCTGCGCTGCCTCCAAATTTGAATGTTAACAGTTGGGTCGGTCGAGAGTTACAACTGAGGCCTCCCTTCTGTTCGATACCCTGCCCTGTGGAGGCACATAGTGGTTCGGATCCCACTTTAAACTGTAGGTTCAGTCCCAATTAGCTTTACTGTGCAGAAAGTGGACTTAATAAAATACTTACCAAATTCAATCAATCAATCAGTCGAGTTAGTGCCGGTAGGGTGAAGAGACTTGCAGCCAAAGCTGGAAACCATCCGGAGAGATGACCTTTCGTTCGGGATTCACAAGAGATAAGAGGAAATACTTGAATGCTTGTCGAGTTTCAAACAAATGATGTTGACTAATACAATAAAATACAATGGTAACAATACCCACAATAGTTTCCAAAATGATCTACGTAATCTGTACGATGTTTCTAGACGAGAAACATTCTACTTGAGAGGTTTCAAAGTAGACTTCGATTGATTTGATTTATTTAACATCGCATTTCCACTACTTATGGGTAATTGCGAAGATGAGGGTGAATGGTAATACGATCAGATTGATGAAGTAACAATCACAAACCTACATGGACGATACAACCCAGGCACCAGAGCCTCGTTAGTCTGATAAATACAGTTCAGGGTCAGACTCCAAGACACACATTTTGGCGAAGTACAAAATAATTTTAACTATATTCTTCTTATTATTATTCAATTTGTTCGACATAGCATGCAGTTTTTCTTGCATAACAATTGTGTTACTGAATTCTAATTAGATTTTTTATGTGTAAATATTTAGCGTACTACATACTGCACGAGAAATTACTCTACTCGATTTATATAGGGCCTCCTTAATCTGTTTTTCGGGGGGGTGCAAAACTGATATAGCAGTCACCGTTTTGCTGGTGTGTGTTAACGCTTTTCGTATAGTAACATTATCGGCCTGTAATGAAGATGTCTCCGATTCGATTTTCAGTGGCGGCACATATAAATAGTGTAAATACCGTCACAACTCACAATAATAGGAAAAGCTGTGCTAAGGTGATAATGCATACCCATAAACAATAAGGTCAAATATTTATCTTCATATACCTAATGGTTTCTGTGAAAGGGGGGAAATGAACGCATGACAATTAAGCTAACACTGTCCAGATAGGCAACTGAAACACCCCTTAACACTCCCATGCATGCATATGTGTGTGATGGGTAGGGAGAGGAGAGCGTATAGTTTAGAATTCTATTACTTACGTCTTTAAGTGACATTTCAAAAGCTGAATGTCTGTTCCTCAGCATCATGAAACATGACCTTGAGACTCCGTATCGTATCGTTAACTAAATAAGGACGGAGAAACGGATGGTAATTGGACATTATTGATTGTTTTGGTGTACTTCACTTTTCTTTTCTGCCACTTTTGACTAATCGCGAAGATGAGGATGAGCTCTGGATTTCTCCCTATATTTTAGTCGCAATTAGTAACCGTGCACAGTTTTTTAAAGTAAACGCTTCCTCCACAACTACATAAGTTTGAGTAGAAAAAAATAGTTACAAGGAACACAGACATTTGCTAGTAAAAAAAAGCGTGATCTGCGCGCTTTACAAAAGTACTAGCAACATTTTTTCTTGGTAATTAACAAATCACCCAACTTTTTAACGGCTACGGCCACTAGGCCTAACTACATATAACAAAGCGTCACAGATTCAACTACAGTTTCTGCCTCGATCGATACTCTCATCACGGGAATTTAAACGTCATTTCTACAGCAATTATTTTCTCAAAAACCACGACAGTGCAGTTATGCAACGTGCGTGTATAAATTCCAGCCACAGAAGATCCTCCATGTGGAGATAAAGAGTGTGTGCCAAATGGCAACCGTTGCGGAGAAAGCGGGACGGGACGGATAAAGCCGCGTTTACACCGAATGTTATTTACAAATGTTATCAACATTTTGTTACCAACACGGTTAAGAACAGACATTGCCAACAAATGTTGGTTGCCATAACACTACTTTCACTTTATTTTTGTTAATAACTTTTGTTAACATTTTGGCTGCAAGAAGCCGACTGTGGAGGAAGTTGATTACTCTCTGTGGCAACATGAGTCATTTTGGCGCAACAGAGAAGACAGAAGATTCTGGATGAGACCTTCACTGCGGGCAGGAACTAATTGTAGCGGAAGTGTCCTTTGATCTTTACCGACTTCTAGTGGATAACAACATTTCTGTTTCCAACACGGGAAATCTGTTGCTAACATGAGATGTTGATAAGAAATTCATAAGCGTTTTTCGAAATATTACCAAAATTTGCTGGTGACGTGTGTGACCAACCCCGGTGTAAACGCGGCTTTACAGCATGGATAAATACTGGAAAGTTTCGATACAAAATTTGTTTTCCAATAGTTTTGTTATCCTGAATTGGTATTGAACTACAGCTAGGATCGTAGCAGTTAGTCAACACACTATTCTGTTCATCATTTGAAACTTTTCAGGTACTAAAAAAGCACATTAACAGTCGAAATAGACGATTACGTTACATTTACATGTAAATGTAATGTAATTGTTTGAGCAATGTTAATTTGTTCGAGCAATAAAACGTAAATAAGAATTTTAGAACTAAGAATATGATTTACATTTATTGATTATAAAGTACATTGATTGAGTTGGTGTTTTAAAGTCTGTTTTATGCACAGTAAAGCTAATCATGACTCGAACTACAGTTTAAAGTGGTATCTGAACAACTATGTGCCTTCACCGGGTATGGAACCCGTCGAACATTTACTGCAGCTGCGCTACCAGCAGATGCAACCAGAAAACAACGACGCGACGGGAGACGTGCACGTTGTCATGTTGGTTCGAAAGGTTTGAAAAGTTGCATTTGTTATTGAATGTTTGTTTCCAAGTGACAAGTGTCGCTTCTCGCTTCGCTCGGGAAGCTCCCCAAGACTCGTACGGGATTCGAACACAGGATCCCTAGTCGTAGAACACGGAACCAAGTATTTATACTTCTCAAAGTTAACTGCTTGATCGCAATCCTTAACTACATTCAATTTCAATGTAGTTCTTTTTTTAACAGTCGTGTTTGGCAACACTGATAAGTGAAGCGAAGTTTTTATTCTCGCCCTGCAGCCACGGCGAGACCCTGGATGTCTTCTTGCGACTTTGCTACACGTATTGGACGTTTTCTGTAATCGCTCGCTCTCTTTAACGTGCGACTAGAAGAGAGGGAATTTTCCCCTGTGTCTGTTGTCACGGTATCTTACGCTTGATCTCTCCATTGCGTAAGTTTCACAAAGTAGGAACTTGCTGTTTGTGTGTGTGTGTGTTCAAAGTTCAAATATAGAGATAACATACAAATACTTACGCAGAGATATTCGAATTATCATATGCGTATAATGCATTTTCATATACATAAAACAACCGAGAGAACAATGAAATGTACATTTGATAATGGTCCCCAACAGAAACTTTGAGGAAGGAGAAAAACCTCGAGTTGAAGACATCGATTTCATTCCATTTTGATAAATAATGCCTGTAAACAACATGTACTTGCCTTCTATGATATTAATGAAAATATTAATTCCACTGTAGTAAACACTACTTGCTAGATGGCAAAATAAAATATAAACTACATATATACTCTTCCCGTTTCTAAACCTGATAATTTATAGCCGTGTATTTGATTGCATTTTATAATTAATAATGCAATTAAGTAAATGGTCACACAGTATTCAGGTATAGCGGAAGATAGAGCATTCCTTCCCTCGGTGTGGTCTTTATAAAACAATATTTACAAAGTTATAGAAGCAAATGTACTTGAAAGGACAGCGAAGCGTTAGGTAGATTTTATGCCATCAAAATATATGTGGCGACTGCTACAAAAAAAGTAAAGTTCCCCCTGTGTATGGCACCGTGACGTGACACCATTCGATCAAATGATATGGCTCCACACATTCTCGATCTCTGCCGTAGTGAAGAAGACATGAATGATCAACACCACGCGCTGATGTAATCTAGGGATCCCGGGTTCGACACGCGGTGGAGGCACATGGCACAGTGGTTCGGATCCCACTTAACTGTAGGTCCAGTCCCGATTAGCCTTACTGTGCATAAAGTGGACTTAAAATTCCAAAAATTCCAATGAATCAAAAACCACGCTCTGATAAAGCATTATAAAGGGAAGTCTCCTTGAAACGAACGTATTCAGTTGATTCGACTATATTGCAGCTGACCTTCGTGGAGGAAAGGTTAGCACAGTGTATTACGACGGTACGTGGTTTCGGTTCGAATCCCGGTCTGCTCATGGGTGTTTTTTTGACGGTGCATTTCATCATATTATTACTCGTCTTCGTCGTTTGGATTAGCCAAAAGTGAAAAAAGCGACGCTAAAAATAATCTAATAAAATGTATTCACTATTTACCTTCCGGGTTCCATGAAGAAGTGGCTACGAAGCTAAAGCCCTACTTTTGAATCCCGGGTAAGGAATGAATATGTCATCGTGTTCGTTCTGATTCCACCATTCATGCGCATTAACGATTAACCTACTACGTAGAAATACGCTTAAAATAAACGTAAATATACTTCAAGCGGGGTAGGAGAAAGTCTTTACGGACCTTGCCCTTAATAAAAACCTTGATTAGAAAGTGACATCGTTCTTAGTCCATCATTTATATATGTATAGAAAGATTTCAACACTGGGAAATATACAATATTACAGGATTATAAAAGACAATTATAAAATCACTGTAAAATTTAAGAACGATAAGGAGTTACGAGGATTTCCGAATAATTCGTTCCGAGTAATGTTCTTGTCCTAAAAACTTAGAAGAATCAGGTAATTAACTTGAGGTTTTATTTTAAATCTACTTTATGTACAAATAGGTTAGTCATAGTGGACACCTACAGTTTAAAGTTGAATCATAACACTATCCCCTTGCTTACAAAGGGACATGTGAAAAATGCTAACGTTGGGATAACCGTTAAAACAAAATAAATGATATTTGCATGATGGTGGATTAAATGTCTTGCTTTAGCTGACTTTCGCAGTTATAACTATCGAAAATTAAATATTTGTAGTTAGGTTCGCCTAAAATATATTGGTTGTTGGTTGATTTTGAAAGGTTATATATAGTGTAAGTTTGAGACATCACAGAGGGTGGAGGGATGGTTGTTGAAAGACTGCTGAATTCGCCGCATTATTCCTACAAGGGGAGGGAAAACTCTGCGTTCGAAACGTAAATATTCTCACCTAAAACGCTAGTGGCAACAAAGAAAGAGGGGAGAATTGTTTTCATCACTCTGTCCTCAATATTTAGCATGCATGGACTAGTACATGAGAAGCAGCAACTTGAACTTTCCTAAAGTATAAATGAAAAATCTGCTGCTACCAGGGGGCTCTGTATACTGGGTTCTACTCGTAACGATGTTTTCACATGTTGACTCACATGCTAGTCATTCCTGAAAGTCTGTGCTCTTAGTAGGTCATTCCTAATCAGTGACATGAATAGATATTGATATTTTTTAACATTAAAATTAAAGAAACTATTTTCTAATGAATAATTTCTTCCTTTGTAGTTTATATTAGGTGCAGTTATGTAATAATTACAATAATTGCAAAATTATCATCATTGAAAAAAAGAGAACCAATTGCACGAGTTTTACACATATTTTATCACTCTCTAAACCTCAAAATAATATGTTAATATTGAATCAATGCTTTTTCTTGTTCACATCACATTACCATCACCTCTAAATTAGCCGCGATTGAAGGGTGTGTGAAGCCCTACACATCGTTTTATCTAGTCTGATAGATAGTATGGTCATTGTTAAGAGGTAAAAGAAAGGTAAAGTGCTTCCCAGTGTTTAGCACTACGCCATGAAGGCGTATAGGGGGTGTGGGGGTAACGCCCCACTGTTAAGAGACTAAACAAAATGCATGACTACATTTAGAATATAACCGTTATATTTGCACCTTCAAGTGTGTTTACAACACGCTCCGAAACGTTTGTCGGAATCATTGCAATGGGTGTGATTTCGCGTACATAATTGTGGGGGACGTTGTTGGCTGAATGTCATACAATGGAAACAGCCGCTGAGGCTGTAATGGTGATCGAACGCCGGACCACATCATTATATGTGATACCGTTACCACTACGTCATTGGGGACAATTGCGATAGCATTCAACATTTACACTATTTCGCCATCTTTATTTGCAGTTGAAGTTAATTTTACAGCGAAATTGAACCATATTAGGAGTACTGTATTCCCAACTACTTGCCCCATGCACACGCCACTGTTGCTTGTGTATATAAGTGTTCACTCACTTACAAGCGAAACCGAAACTCGAGCTCTCAGCGAGACAACTCCAGTCTCTTTGGCGCCTGAAACAGACGTTCGGTGGAACCTTCATTTCTACAGTCGTGGCCTTTGTCCCACTGCTTTGGTTGTGATGAAGTATTTTGACAGGTTTCCGTCGTTCGCTGCAGGATACATGCAAGGCGTAACAGAAGAATGTTAATGATATGCATATGATATAAAATGGTGATTATGATTCGGAAATTAATACATGATTTCTCTTCTGCGGAGTGTAAGAATTTTCTCTTCCGATAAAATTAACAACAACGAAATAGTAAAAAAATATTTAACCAGAAATCAACCTTTTGATATATTACCAAAGCAATTACCAATCTTTGTTTCTTAATACTGCCGATACTGTGCGTAAATGCAGTCAGTAGCTACCCCCTGCCCCCAAAATGATATGTTTATTGTCTCTTTATATATATATATATATATATATATATATATATATATGGTTCTAATTAATTACTTATATGCCACATACGACAGATGAAATTGACATAGGAATTCGAAGCCGAATTTATTGTGCTAAGAAAATGAGTCGACACATTTAACAATCATTACGTACTTTAACTTTTGCAGGAAGTCATAACCGAGATATATAAAACAACGTCTCGATTATAATTCTGTTGGTTAAAGTTGGATAATTTTTCGTAAGTAACGAAAACGCTTTGTTCCTTTCCGAATAGAACCTTTCAATAAACAAATTGATAGATTGATCGAGTTCGTGTTTTAAGTCCACTTTACATACAGTATTGTTAATCGGGACTAGACCTACAGTTTAAACTGGAATCCGAACCGTTTTATGACTCAACTGGTTATCGAACCCCCCGGGACCCCTTGATTACAAGGCGACGACGTTACCACTAAGCCAAAAGGGAGTACCAGTAACATATATATATATATATATATATATATATATATATATATATATATATTATGAGTACAAAGAAGAGTAACAGTGTAAAATTTATTTTCTTTGCTCTATTAGACACCCGATATTAACACACTTTCAAACATCATCTTGTACATATGAAGCAAATTAAAATTGATATGTGAGGGCATAGGAGTGAGCACGGGGGTTGCCAGTGGTGCATGAACACCTCCAAATGCGTCCACAAAAAATTAAGAATGTAGAATCAACCATTATAATAATAATGAAAACAATGTCTCCCCTGCTGTCTCGAAATTTTAATTTTAATGGTCGGATCTTTCTAAACTTAAAGCCAAGAGAGTGAGACGACTTGCAGCCAAAGCTATCCTCTTCTCTAAATTTAAGCTGCTCTTCCCTATCCTCTTCTCTACTCTGCTTCATAAATAATAAAAGTGTCGTGAGGCTAACGCTCTCTTTATTCTCCTCAGTTAATTTTTGAACACCCTGTGCAATTTTACTTTCCTTTTCTGACAGTGCGCAGCATATTGGAAAAAAAAAATGTTCTATGCAACTCAAATTTCGTAAATTCTTCTTCGCTCATTTTCGCGCAAGATTTATGGTACCACTTTTTACAAAAACTACATTCTATTGTCCCCTCATAACGAAGTTCATTGCCGCAACATTCAAGTATTTTATTCCAGCCTATTTCGGCTGTTTCGTCCTGAGAAGGAGATATCGACGTTCGAACCATGTTTGTACCACTGACCTACTTATCGCTAGCTCGCTAATCCCTTAATCCCTTACAGCTGCAACGGAAAAGTCTGCTCCCCCGATCAAACAGTACAGTTTTTTTTTTCACTTTCTTATGTGAAACACAAATATTTTACACACAAATAATCCTATCTCAACTTATTATTAACAAGATTTCTTAAGACCCCTTGATTACAAGGCGACGACGCTACCACTGAACCATCGGGGAGGCCCAGTACATATTGTGCCAGAATATTTTAAATAGAAGGTATTAATTGTATTTTTGACTGTAAACAGGAGAATCTAATAAAAATGTTCCTACATTTTCATCACGTTTTAATGAAGTCAAAAATACAATGTTCAAACTTTCTTGTAATACTTTTCTAGATATCCAAGTTACAAGATGTTGTAATTCCTCAATTATAACTTTGTTGCAACATTAATATATTTCTGTCATTGTAGTCATCATTTCTCAGCTAGGGTGTAGTAAACGTTCATGCAACATTCAACTCTTTAAAATTATGCACTTTTTGCATGAGGCCCGCCATCATAAATTAGGAGGGAGGAAAAGAAATTGATGACACGCTCACTCAACAAGAGGCCTTGCATCAGTGGTGCTTTCAAATCTGGACTGAATAACAATTACAAGAGTCAGAACGAGTTTACGCCATAGATTGAGCTGATGCACTCGTATCCGGACTGAAATTTTCTGTGTCTTATACAGATGACTGCAGGCATAGCAGTTTCGTCGACGGTCAATATTTTCCAAATAATTGCCCTAAATCGAGAAATGTTCCAAAATAGTGGGACATTAAGTGAGATATAATATGTGGCTCCTTACAACTACATCCATACAACGCTGTAATGCACTTTACTTTACCCTTACATGTTTCACATTCATATTATTTATTAGTATTTTTTGTATTAAGAGCTCTACACCTTTCCAACGACATTCAAATCTAAAGTCTTAAAATACCACCATAAAATAGAGATTGTTCATTGTATGCTCGAAGGCTTGTTGCACTATGTATTAGTAGCGACATGTTTTGTGCTGCCATTGGTTGAAAATGTTCCGTGTGTACGTCGATCCAAATTGTCTCTTTCAAGGTTAATTGGTAAAACTACACACAATAATAAAACTAGACCATATATAATTGAGACAGTTAGCTTCTTGTGCTTTTGTATTTGAGTCTATGTTCTGCCAAGACGACACCGTCTACTTTTTATAAGTAATTAATTGAAAGCATTTCTTGTGACTAAGAAATGTCTCCCTCTGTTGCTAATATCGGACTCTTGAGATAACAGTGCAGAATAATGGTGTGTTCGTATCTACCTCACTTTGGTGAAGCCACTTGTTTTATTGCGACATGTTATGAGAGTTTTTTAGTCGACATTCCAAAAAATGTAACGCAGCATCAGTTTAGGGTTGTGCTGTCACGGACACTTCTGGGTAGTAATGATTCCCTTGAAAGTTAATAGTGTTGCTACAACAAAGAAGTGTCCGTGACTGTACGATATGATTATTTACCATAATATACTTCTCCCAACTCGGCCTCGAGAACGTTGGTTCTTTTCTCTTTCTTATTCGTGGTTGCGTATTGCAAGGGTGACGTGTTTGTGATATGGAGGTAGCAAGGTGGTAAAAAGGGTTATTTTTTATCCTGAAGACGTACGAAATTTAAACTTCTTGACTGTATGCTTGCTTTTGGTGCAGGTGGAACTCGTTTGTTTGAGTTGGTGTTTTAAGTCCGCTATATGCACAGTAAGGCTAATCGGGACTGGACCTACAGTTTAAAGTGGAATCCAAACCACGAAGTGCCTCCACCAGGTATCGAACCTGGGACCCCTTGATTACAAGGCGACGAAGCAACCACTATGCCATTTTTTTTAAAAGAATACCCCTAACCGGAAGTATCCCCCTTTTTTCATTATATTCTCAAGATTTTCATTTCTCGGTTATTCTCAATTTTCATTTTTTCTCATTTGGACAAACACAAATACCCATGCCTTACCCGGGACTCGAACCCGGAACCCCTGGCGTCGTAGCGCGCTGTGCTAACCACTCCGCCAAGGAGGTCGACTGGGCCATCGGGGAGGCCTTAGGTGTACTCGTACCCCTCCTACTTGACTAAGAGATGAACTACCGAAGTAAGAAAGAACCGGGCGTCCGGTAAAAAAGGCGCGAAAACGAAATGCTTGTGGTCTAGGTGATAGGACGCAAAGATACACCAGCAAACTTCACGGGTGACGTGGAAGTAGAGGTCAGGTGATGAACAGTTACTGTGATTGGGTGGTTGCAAGGAATGAGATTTATAAAACTTTTGATTGTTCGCTCTATTCGCGAAACAAACATTTCTGTACGCTTCACAACAAGTTTATACGTCAATCATTCATTATTACAATTATGCCCTATCTCAGGGGATCCCAAACTTTGTAGTTTTAAATTTTTTCCGCGACGCCCAAGTCAGAATGTAGGCATAGGCCTATCTAAAACTTGCAACGCTAAGTTAGTGTTGTTAGGTTGCTTGCCTTATGTTAAAAAATAAGCACATATTTCATATTCAGAAACAGTGTTTATGTAAAAAGGACTAAATAAGCAAATGTTTGGAACAATCATATCTAAAACCATCAGTACACTAACAAGTAAATGGCATTTCAGTGAAATTATCGCACCCCGGGGCGCCAAGGAGCACACTTTGGGAACCACTGCCCTATTCAATATTGAATCAGTTTGTGAAGAAATGTTTAATTGAAAGAAATGTTTAATTAAAATGTCAATTAAGACTCACACCATTATATCCTTGGATAGTTTTACCGTACTGGACTTCTGGTAAATTAGCACTTAATTCATATTACAAATAAATTAAATAAGTTACTTTTCTTTTGCTCCTTTTGTTCAAATGTACAGTCTACATGGAACAGCCATCTGAAGCACCACCCTCCTCCCCCAATCTAATAACTCCAACAGAAGTAAATTTTTTGTGGACTATAGTCTCCAAATTCTGTTCTCAACCGGAGAGATAAAATCGTAACAATTCTATTGCGAGTGACCCTTCACAACGATGAGGAAAGTGAGATCCTAGTTCCAGCGAATAATTCGTTTGGGCCGCTTCAGTAGATTATAGTGCACGCTGAATGTGCTCAAAAAATATAGTTTCAAATATAATGAGTGGCTTCGCAAATGATCTGCGGAGACTGTATTTGATAAACATTCTCTTCCTTCCCTGAGGAGAATTGAATAAAACAATGGCTTGGTGTAGCTTTCAGAGGCGAGCGGCACGTGACACGCTTAACTTGCAAACCAGCATTTAGAAAGCGACAGGACAAGTTGCATGTGTCGCTCTGATTAGGCAGTTTTCTCAATACCGTGTTAGCTCATGCGCGGTGAATGTTTGAATTTAAACTAACTGTGCTAGTGTCGCTTGCCGCTTGTAGCTTCTGTGTGAATTCTAAGTGTCGCTTGTCGCCTGTCACTTGTCGTCTGCCGTTTGCAGCTTTTTTGCTTTGTGAGGGAGATTTCACACGAAAGCGACAACCAACACGTGTCCTTTGGAAGCGAACCAGCAGTAATGAATTGAACCTTTCGAACAGAAGCCACACGACAGGATGCAGGTGTCGCTTGTAGCTTGCGTGTCGCTCTGATTGGCCAGTTTTGTTAATACCGTGGATCATGTCGCTTCGTACTTTTGTTCGCGCATGCGCGGTGAATGTTTTGCCTTATATTGAATGGTCTAATGTCTCTTGTCGCTTTGGTATAAAATCTCCATGTCGCTAGTCGCCTGCCGTTTATGCCGTTTAAGCAGATTCCAGACCGAAGCGAAAGCGACAAGCGACAAGCCTCGGTAATCAATGCAACGTTTTGAACTGATAAAGCAAGGTAAGCTGCAAATATTGCATGTCGCTTGGTTGTGTCACTCAAACTGGCTACTTTATCAATGTTGTGCATCGTGACGTCCACTTGTCGTGCACGGGCGGTGAATATTTTAGTCTACAAGACAAAAGGGACCCGTGTCTCTTGTCGATGTTGAAGCACACTGTCGCTTGTCGCCTCCGTCAGAATTCTTCCCCTGACCCCCTTCAAGGAGACTTCAGATCGAAGCGACAAGTGGCAGACGATAATCGACAGGCAACACTGGCATGAACGTCAGCAGGATTTTTTCCAGGGAGGGGCAAGGAAGGTATTTTTTTCCAGGGGGAAAATAAGCCACAATTTCCCCAATGTTCCCTCAAAAAACATTGCTGAAATTTGAATTTATCATGTTCGTGCATTAATTAACACATTTTATTGTGGCTGAAATGAAATCATATGTGTGAAATATATAATTGTTGGTTGACTTTCATTTTCCAGGGGGGACACGTTCCCCCATTGGCCCCCCCTTCCGGACGCCCATGAACACTGGCGACTTCAATCTAAAGCAAGAAATTCACCGCTAATGCGCGAAAAACCTAATGCATCGAGCCGAAAGCGACATGTGCAGCTTTCCCTGTCGCATCGATGCGAAAGGTCGAATTGATTACTGAGGGTTCACTGCAAGCGATACGTATCTCTTGTCGCTTGTTACCTATTGCTTTTCGCTTGGTAGCGTGCCAATAAAGTTCACACCGTTGCGGCATGATAGGCCGCACAAGTCTGCTTTGATTTCTGAAATCTTCAAACAACACAAAAAAGTATGCAAAGTAAAAATTAAGAGTCAGCGATTAAGGTAAATGTGATTATTTTCTCAATTCCACAGTGGGGCAAAAACCCCTTAAGTACGCCACTGACTGCGGAGCAGTTAATCCCTTCCTAACTCCGCCGCGAAAGGAACTCTTTCTTTCCCCCCTCCCCCTTCCGAATGCTCTGCGCCGAGACAGATACGACGCTCTAAAGCGCGTTTCACAACTTATTGCCCAATTCGGTATGGAACGTAGCTGCTTACACACAGGAGGAAATCATGTGACCTACAAGAATTGTGATTGGTTGGACGGTTTGTGCAATATTGATCGGTACCCACAACGGATGCAATTGTATTAAAAATTACAACACGTAAATTAGACAGGTGATATTGGTACCAGGTTCCAACAAGAATAGTAACCATTTTTTCGTGAGGAAAACTGCATAAATGATAATTTTCAAAAACCACGGTGGTATTTGTAATCGCATGCATGGTCTCGACATTTTAAAATGACCTTCATTATGCTAATTTATCAAATTATAGTGGTTCCCACAACATATGTACACTCACTCGGGCCTTATAAGACCACGTTTACACGTATGTGTGTGTGTGTGTGTGTGTGTGTGTGTGTAGCTAATAATATTACATTTCACAGAGTATTACACTAAAGGCAATAAGCTCATATGAGCATCTTGGATTAGTTTTAAGTGTAGCCAAACCAATGCCAAGAGGGGCATATTTCTTATGATCCTAGGACAACAATCTGGCAGGTGCAGCTTTTGTAAGTGTAGCCAAACCTATCTGAGGGGCTCATACTTTTTACAGGCAATTCCCAAGGGCTTTTTTACTAAAGTCTTGGATTAGACAGGTAGCACTCTGTAGGCTATAAGCTTATATAAGCATCTTGACCAAGTTTTATGTGTAGCCAAAACCAGTCTGAGGGGGGTCATACTTTTTGTGTCACATTAATAGCATAAATTATACTACTCTCGTTCTCGTCGTTGTAGTATTGGTTGAAAGCTTTCAAGTATTTCACTAAACCCCACGGTGAAAAACCTCCGACAGAATCGAAAACGAAAGCGTTGTTGTTGCTTGAATTTTTGAGATAATATATCCAATGCTTGCCCGAATTTTTGTAATTGTCCAAGTTGACGACTCCACTCTGTTTTTGTCTTACGGCGAAGGGTAAAGAATCTGACATGGAAACAACTCTGAAGTGCTTGATTCCCAACTGTTCGATCAGAGATTCTGTTCTTCCAATTTTCCCTTGTTCTTTTTCGAGTTGATTACGGTTTTTCCTATGGCGGCGCTACCACCTGCCAAACGTCCCACTGCACCCAAAGCCACTAGAATTGCTTAAATGCTGGATATGAAACCTCCGTTTGTGTCTTTTTCACCCGAACGCTGCAATCTTTTCCATTGAAGAGTGCTGAACAAAAATTTCATTCCGTGACCTTTGGACAAGCAAGAACGTTTCTTTTCTCGTTCTTGCTTGGTGATGAAACCGTCGGGGGCACCCATATTTTATAGATTAGTGTACGGTATCTGGTAAACGACACCCTCGGGCTTCATCATGATGATATGTTATTTATATATATATGTTCTATTTTTGACTCACTCGTTCCACGTGAAAGTTTTATTTTTATTTTTGGCAATCGGTTTTATATATATATATATATATATATATATATATATATATATATATATTCTGGGATTTTTTTGACAATCGTTTATTTATATATCGTGGGAGTCGAAGAAGATTGTTCGTGCTTGTGACAACGCAATGAGCTGCACGATTATGCTAGCTGTTTCCATGTTGGTACCGTTCCAATCGTCGATAAACCTTCTTATTCCTTGTCTCGCCTTGTGAAGTTCATACAACCTGTCGTCCATTTTTTCTCCTGCAGATAGAAACATGACGTCGAGATCTTGCAAACTTTTCGTGCCGCATATTTTCCGAAGATAATCCAAGTAACCCATCTTCCACGGTGCACGAAATTCCGACGTTATTTTTATCAAGTCGATGTTCCCGTCACCATCATCGAACTTAATCATAAATATGTTATTCAACAATTCGATAGGAAAATTTGTTATGTGATGCTGCGTCATTCTTTTGCGGGTGTTATTTAAAGACCCTATTCGAATTTTCGTCTCATGTTCATGGCGATTGTCATGGCCAAAGCTGCAACCCATTTTCCCAGAGAAGAGTCCCTGATCATGATTCTCCCAAAGGCTGCATGGTCCAATTTTCTATCTGCTTCGTGACGTGCATATAGATTTGTTTGAGTGTTGTAAGCAATGTCGTGATCTTTGCTTGCGTCTTCCAACGGATTCACTCCCGTCTCCTTTTTTCAATCTTTGCTCGAGTTGGGTACGCGGTCCGCTGTACTGGTAACTTGGGATGTGCATTTCGAACGGTAATTTGATTTAGATGTCGTTCACGACCATTTTCCAAAATTTCGGTGGAAATGTGTTGATTATTTTGATCAGGTATCCATTTCCTTTACTGTCGTTCACGATGAAGTTGGAGAGTTTGGTGCTGATTATGTCCACGATTCCAACTTTCTCGTTGTAAAAGTTACGGTTACCTGCATTTTGTTCGCCTGGTATTACAAGTAAACGATCCACGAGTTTCCTAGCATAGTCAAACCACACGAATTCCTTCGGCAACATTTTGTAGCGTTTGAAGCCGCTTTCACTTTTTATATCGTTTCAAATATGTTTGATGAGATTCCTGTATTTCTCTCCGCTGCTGGATTAGACACGATTCTGAGTGGCGTCGTTGTCTTGGTACAGAGCATCCGACAATATTAAAATGTCCGTGTAACTTTGATATTCTTCGTCCCTGTAATGTTTCTGATATTAATTTGTGATGAGTTCCGACATTCCAACCGTACTTGGGTACCTGGACATACTATATTTTTCTCCTAAATTAATTTTGACGTCTTCTCCCTCGAACGTGATTTTCGATTTTCCAATTTTCCAAATGACTTCTTTGTTTGTTTCCTTGCTCGTGTACAATCCGAACACCTAGTCCTTGTCGAATTTCGCTGTACTCAAGTAATCTCTCGCCAAACGACCCAACTCGATCTTATCAGAAGAAGATGAATTTCTGTCTATGGCTTGACGTTCCGTCGGTTACATGAGTTCGAGAGGAGTATGAATGCTAGAAAGGGGCGTCGGTGGATAATCTTCGTAATTTCGAGCGGCAAGAGGTTCGGGTCCCCTTGATGAGATACTTGTTCTGTTCCGCGACATTTTTATCACCTTACGGAGACCGCTTAAGTCGTCGATGATGGTTTGAGCTTCGCGCTTGTTCTCTTCGTAAAATCCGCAAATCTCGAATTTCGAACGTTTGAAACGTTTCGCAAGGTAATCACGCAATTTCAAGTTATCTTCGATTTTTCGTCATGTCATTTTTTATATGTGGTTATTTTAAACGTCGTGTGACGTTGCAACATTCTTAAAGTCGTTGATTTAATTTCTGTAATTTCCGTCGCTAGGTTTTCGAGTAATGTCGATCGTAGCGAATACGAAAGGGTCACTGTTCAAACAAGAAGAGCAGAATTTCGAAAATTCGTTTAGTTAAATCTCCTCCCACGTAGTCATCGTAGACATGCTTGAGATTGGAGTAATCTTGACGAAACAAACAAATGAATTTGGCGAAGTCGTGTAGTAACTGCTTTGGAATGTTGGAAACGTTTGAACTAGGTAAAAGCAATCCATTCTCCTGTGACGACCCTGAGTGAAAATCTTACGAATTTTATTCTGATTTTCTAAAATTACATCGGTGAAGACCGCGACAGAATTTTCGTGACAGCTGTCGAGTGGTTTGATTTTTGATTCGAAGATAGGTATGTCCAGTCCCGCGTACAAATTAATAAGTTGCTGGTATTTCGGTTGTTCCAAACTTTTGGAGAACACGCACAGGTGTCTGTTCTTCCAGTCTAACCAATTCGGTGTGAGGTGAAAATTATCCACAAGTTGTTTTTCACAATCGAAATGACCTACGATTAGGCAATGAATGTTATAGGCCAGCAATGTTTAGTTTGACATTTAAAATCTGGTAGACGCTTCACCACGCTCCACGTTGTTACAATTTCACTTCGTTTGCAATGATCCAACTCTTTTGGTTAAGTTCCAACCATTTTACAAACAGTTTGCTATTTTTCATACTCAATACTTTCTCGATGATATACGTGTCGTGGTATTTAGTTTTAGAGATTTTCTCTTCGTAAAACCTTCTTTTCAAAATTTCATTTTTACTATCCTTTATTATATACGTGTTAGGGTTTCCGGGTTGAACTCGAACTATGATGAAAAGTTTCGTGCTTCAATTTCTTGTGAATTCCTTCTCGAACGTACGTTTGAATTTGCAGATCGTCACCTGATCTCCTACTTCGTATTTAGCTTTCTTGGTCGTGGGACGGTACTTTGGACAGTAAACAGTAGATATTAAACTCCGCTCGACAGATTTAGTAACGTCGACGGGTTTCATGCGTATCGTGTTGGGAACCGTGTGATTGTAATCGTCAACGAATCCTGCACGATGTCGACCATTTTGTAATTTTCCTGAAGCGTGAAACGTTCCAACATGCTCTTTTTCAAGGTTCGATTAAAACGTTCCCCTATGATGGCTTTTATGTGACTGAAAGTGGAATAATGATGAATGTTTTGATCTTTAACGAAGTCCTGGAAAACGGGGTTGTGGAATTATTTTCCATTGTCCGTTTGAAGGAATCAAGGTCATCAACCACTTTCATTGAAAATTGTTTCGAATGCTTAGGCAACGCATGTTCCCCTTTTGGTTTTTAAAGTTAGAGCCCACGAGAATTTTGAAAATGTATCTATGACGGTGAGGAGGTACCTGTTGCCCTTCTTGATTTTAAATTTTTCAAATTACCGCTGCTTATTTCGACTTGGTCACATTGCCAGAAATCGTCGATGCCTTTTGTCACCAACGATAAACATTTGTAGTTGAGACGCTCTGGTTTGTAAAACTCGTTCACAATATCCTTCCTAGACATTGAGCTCGAGTTTTTGCTTGAAGAGAATGACTAACGTGAATGGATGTTTTGAAGGCGGCACTTCGCTGATATTTTGAATAAAATGTTTATCTCCAGCGACCACATCAAAAATCGTATGATCTTCATCCTTGTGTATTTCATATACAGAATGAGTTTCGTCTCCAAAAATATCGTTAGGCATTATGGTTATTTATATATTATCGGATACAGAAAACTACGATAATGCGATGACCAAACTTCAATTCGACCTTGATGCTATAACAAATTGGTCACGGAGGAACTCCCTTCAATTAAATCCAACAAAATCTTGCTTCATGACCATAGGAACTCATGGTACTCTTAAGAAACTTCACAAAAACGCATCTTCTCCTCCAACTCTTGGCAGTATACCGCTATGCGAAGTGGATACAAGCAAAAACTTGGGGATTGTGTTCGATAGACACTTAAATTGGGAGCCACAAGTCGAATTTATTGTGAAAAACTGTATGGGGAAACTTAAATCTTTGTATCATTTAAAACATGCTCTGGACGCTAATGTTCAAGATCGTCTTATGCAATCACTTGTCTTATCCACGTTAGACTATTGCGCTCCAGTGTACAGTAATATATCCCAGGGCTTAAACTATAAACTTCAAAAAATTCAGAATTGTTGTATACGTTTCATATTTAACCTAAACAGAAAGGAACATGTATCCCCCTATTTAAAGAAACTTTCTTGGCTAAACATTAACAATAGAAGAAAATACTTAACACTCACCTTGATGCACAAAATACTTAAGAGTGGCTCCCCAAAATACTTATCCGATAAGATCTGTTCTCATAGAACATCAGCCGAACATAATATCCGCAACAAGCACAATCTAAAAATCCCCAAACATAAAACCGCCACATATAACAAGTCCATCATTGTTACAGGGATCAGGGAATGGAACAAACTGCCTGCACCATTGACTAACATTATTTGCCATCAAAGTTTTAAGAAAAATGTGAAGAACTTACTATTGTCCCAACAACTTAATTAACCTTCATATGTTAACAATTGCACCTGCACTTATACATATAATGCATACCTAACCTGCCCCCCCCCCCCCGGCATACACATTGAACTACCGAAGACTTATTACTTATCTTTACTCAACAGTATATATACTAATCTATTCAATGTATTATTTTATCATTGTATAATCTTTATATTATCTTTATTGTATTATCATGATCTTTATGTGTTTTTTTTCTTTATTTTTGTTTTTATTCATTTATTGTATCTTTGACAAGGGTTGGTTGTAAGAACGGCCCATGAGGCCGAAACACGCCTGCTTAAATAAAGACCATTCTATTCTATTCTATTCTATTCTGAATTCCACGAAGAGAGGAATGAGTTTGTCGTATTCTCCAAGAAGCTCGATGTACAGGCAATCTTCGATGTTTGTAAGGAATAAATGAAGCTGCCCGTGATGTCTGTGTAGAAAAGTGATACATAATCATTGAAGAATGGTTTCATTACGTTATAATAAAATTCGAACATATATAGTTTGCACAAATCTAAAACCGTAGCTCCAACGTAAATTGGTTTTCTGAATTTAATTCAATTTATATCGAGATTAGAAAGTGCCAGATTCTCGTTGTAAATTTTTTGCTACTTGAATCTAGGATAGGTCACCCACTTTC
Source organism: Lepisma saccharinum (assembly GCF_977018435.1). NCBI lineage: Eukaryota > Metazoa > Arthropoda > Insecta > Zygentoma > Lepismatidae > Lepisma > Lepisma saccharinum. Next base: position 9,543,648 of record NW_028142898.1, read on the forward strand.
TAGATTTATTTTTATCCGAAATCAATTTTATGTCTATATGCTTCTAACATTCTCCATCGTCTTTCCATACAGCGCGTTATTCATCAATTTTAAAAAAAAATATCTCTCTAAATCTGAAGTGGCGGTTCTGTGTTTTGTGTTGATTTCGATGTACGGACGCAACCATGGAGAATTTTTAAACTTGAGCATTCTTCTCACATTCACTACCTGAACTACCTTCTCTATCAAAAACCGTAGACATTTGTAGTGCACGACGTATCTCTCTTTAGATTGAAGATACATCAGAATCTTCTTTTCTTTTGACTCGGGTGGACATTGGATTTCGGGTGCTGATGTTAAATCCGAAAACATATCGTTCAAATTGTCTGGAAATTCGAGGTCCACCTGTGCGAAGAAACCATATTCCCTATCGTCGAAATTATTTTATCAATTGAAGTGGGATCAACCCACTCAAATCGTCTGTAGGAAAGTTTCTCTATCATAGTAAATCCGTATACATTTTTAACATCCAAACAAAAATTATAATTTGATGGTTGATTTGGATCATATTGATTATTTCAATGTGCATGTTGTTGGCTTTTGCATATCTCTGTGTGCATTGAACCATTCCCCCACGTATCCCCCTCGATAAAGAGTAAAATGTCTACGTCCGAAATAAGTTAAAGCTTGATTTTTGTTTGGAACAACATGGCCGAAGACACAAAACCAGGAAGGCTGTTAAAGAATGAAGGATCCAAATTTTATATATTCGCTGATGTTTACCTGAATGCCTGAAAAAACATCTGCTAGTAATGTTACGTCTAATTTGAAGTATGCGTTGTGATAATCCCCGAGAGCGTTGCATTTCAATTTATCCCACATTAATTTTGCATGCCGTATTCTTCGTCCTTAATATCTGAACCTTTGAGTCGACTGTAAAACTTTGATCTTGGCGGGAGAGTGTTGTCATTAAATTTAGATTCATCGGTTACATATTTGTATGGATAAATTATTTTACGTCTAATAAGATCTATATCTACGTTGGGAAAACTAGCTCTAGTTATTTTGAATTGTTCGTCTGAAAGTTTACTCGCTAGAGCATCCAAGCTGGCAGAGAGAAATATGTACGAATCTAGAAAACTCATCTCTATGGTTTGTTTCGTTCCTGGAATATTAACTTTCTTACTTATAGAGATGTAACGTTCTGCATTTTGAGCCAGAATATATATTTTCTCTGTATCATATCCAAGATTCCTAATTAAAGAATGGAAGTCTTAATTGGATTCATTATGAAAAAAATATGGGTACAAACATTGGTCTTTTCATTTTAAGTTTGCGTGTGTTACAGATTCCACTGACGAAACGACCGTCTGCATGCGAATGGTGAAATATTTTCCGGTTCTCATTTGCGAAGTGTTCATCACACACTGGACATACATCAATGTTAATATAATTTCAAAGTTCATTAGTAAATAAGGGAAGCATCGATTTCGATATTTGCAAGAAGCTGCCAATTTTGCCAACCTCTTCGATCATCTTTTCCAGGAAACGTTCGACAGCATCTACTCCGCGGTATATGTAAGGCTCATCTATTTTATCCCGCCACACGACAACGTAACAGAAACTATTTGCTGCATTTAATTTGTAAGGTGTGAGGGCGGTTTGACGAAAGCTTGGTAATCCGTAATGATGATAGCCTGATCTTCAAGCAAGGCCCCGTGCATCCTGAATTCTTCGACCTCTTTCGCTTTTGGTATCAACATTCACAGAGGTTTATTCTCACCGCATTTTTTTTTTTGTTCGGCAATTTTATCAATAGCAATTTGACGTCCGGTGTATTTTCTGTAGATGAGTTGTTTTCGATCGTCGAACGTGGTTCAGCACAGTGGACACACTTCGATGTGGTTTGCATACTTGGTTGTTAGACTTCTGACCAACCGGGAAAGTGAACGAATTTGACAGTAGTGATGGACATTTTCGTCGGAAACGAGAAGGAGATTTATTACGTGAGCATTGTCATCATCATCTATGCTTATCTTCAATTGACGGGATATACGACATGCTTAATTGATGTACGTGAATATACATTGTTAACCTACCGATTGCATTCTGTATTTGCTGAACGAGTTTCGAACTTTGATATACCTTTAGGAGCAACTGGATACTCGATGTCCGCCATGGCATGCTCAAACTCATCTGCATATTGCCGGTAATATCCAACCCGCAGCAGATTTTGACTGATGAAACTAATGCAGAGCCACCAAGACGCACCATTGAAAGCATTTATCATCATTGTTTTGAATATTCAACACGGATTTTTTATTTTGAATACCAGGTGGAAGGGGAATGTAACTGCCGAATGCCGAAAAGTGGTCGAATTTATAAATTTCGTCCTTAATTCTTGAGGGGATCTAGAAAGAGGGGTGCATTTTTTAAATGTTTGAGGACTAACGCACAATGCCCAACCATACCCCCCACCCTCGAACTCGTCTGGTTTCTTAACCAGTTCGTTGGAAAGATTAGAATAGAAGTCGTCCAAATTATAGATGTCCGCCACATGAAAAACCTGGTTTTTCGTTCTGTGATACAAATATTCGTTGTGCCATCTGGTTTTTCGTATTCAGAAAATATATCAACAAATACTTAAACGGAATTGTTTATTAATTTATATTTCAGAATATCTGTTATAGATGTTTTCGTTTTGCTTAAGAAACTAGGAATGTCACAGCCTGGTTAAGACGTAAGAGAAAAATCCTTTAGCTGGCCGTTAAATGCAGACGTAATTGGTTTCCGTTCATTGGATAACTTAATTTGTTTTGAATTAGAAGCTTCAGTTCCTGAATTATCAATTTTCCTTTTCGTTAGAGATCCAGCCGATAGTGTGTAAATTTTCAGATGCCTATTAGTAGAATAGTATAGTCGGTGGCCATTTATTTTGTATTTATTCATTTTACCACGATTTCAGCTAATTTTCCAAGTGGGAAAGATCCAAAAATCCAATTCCCCAACAATAGCAAATTGGAAGCAGATAATTGGCAAATAGGTACATTTATACCAAAATTCTTAGCTATAGGAACATTGAATATTCACTGCAACATTGCTAAAGGAATGATTATTAAAGCTGAAGAAAATTCAGTTGGTAGCCACAAGGAGACAGCTATCATTGATACATTTAAGGAAATTCAGAATGTATGGAACCTATCATCTATTCCCCAATACCACAAGTCTATTTCCCTCTTTCCCTTGAGAAAGTTAATTACATAGGGATAACAATTACAATTGAGAAAAATGAGATCATCGATTTTGCCGTTGCTAATACCACAGTAATAATAGAAATTACTATTTAAAATATAAAAATAAGTACCAAATGGAATATATTGAGAGTTATGAGGTGCAGTCATTCCCTCCAAACAGGAGGACATTTGCTAACCTCAATGAACCAAATAAAGATATTCAATTGACATTACAATATGGGATGGTTTTATTCATCTACATAGATCAGATTTGTCTATAAAATTTGATATCGTCAAGAAAAGTAATGCTGAAGAATATCCCCTCCCCGGGGCTAATGTAAAAATTTATAGATAATTTTGTTCCATTCTTATTCTCACACATTGAAATCAGAAAGCATGGTACAGTGATAGACAGAATAGATTATCCTGGAATTACATCCACTACAGTGGGAACATTAAAATTATCCAAATCAGAGAGAGTATATTATCAAGTTGGTGGGTTTGAGGTGGAACAAAAATTCAAGCAAAAAGTCACACAGTACTGTTCCCCATGGGATTGCACTTCGGCTTTTTCTCTGATTATAAAGAAAGTATGTGGAAAGGTGTTTTAAGTATCATATTTCGCATATCACCCAATGATCATAATTCGATAATGAGATACAAAAATTTGAATCCGGATGGAACAGCCAATGATGCTAGTTTACCCAAAGCTGCAAAATATGTGATCCAGTCTATTTAATTACGCATGCCTATAGTTAAATATGAATCGAATGATGCTCTCAAATACAAAGCCAACATTTCGAAAAATCCTCAAATTCCGATACAATTTTATACATATCAATGCATACAGAAACCAGTGGAGGGTAAATTCTTTGAATTTGATATTACTAATTAGGGTCAGAGAGCCAGAGTTTTGTAGCTGTATTGTTTACGACAGGAAGAGATGACAATCAGGAAAAAGATAGCAGCAAGTTTGATAATTGTAAAATTAAAAATGTATATTTGAAGAATGGTCGAAATGAATGAGGTATTCCCACGTAAAAATTACAATTTGAACATTGCAGATCAAGATTATTTGAAGTTATATAAAGCCATATAGTTCTTTTAAGAGGTAACTGAAGGAAATATGGATATGTATTATAATCCAAACGAGTTTATAATTCACAGACCAATGTTTTTATCAATGCATCAAAAAGAAAATTGGTAGTTATTAATGATCGAACAAATATTAAGTTAATATGTGAGTTTCATGAAACTTTACCTGAAAATACCATATGCGATGCAATTTTAGTTGTAGAGAAATCATACATATATGATGTAAAGAATGAGAGTGATAGAACAATTTTAAAAGAATAGAATAGAATAGAATATTTTTAATACTATTTACGATTATTTAATATAATATAATAAAGATACAACAATTTTAATTTTTATACCATTTAATATATATATATATATATATATATATATTAATAGATAATAGAATATTTTTAAATACTATTTTAAATATTAAATATTTAATACTAATGTATTATTTTTTCAATTGTATCATTTGTAATTTATTATCATTGCAATCATGAGCTACTTTATTTTTTGTACTTTAAACACTAGGTAAGTTGCTAGTTAAATAAACATTCTTTAAAATCTTTCATTGTAAGTTCTTTTGTTTGTGCTCAACTTACATTTATCACAATGTTTACTTGTGTTATAGTGTACATATTCTTTAGTATGGACATTGCAATCTAATATTTGCAATTTATTATCTTTCACATTAAGGCCTATTTTGTTTCTCTTTATTGTATGCACACCATTCAATTTGCTAGTAAGATGATATGAATGTTTATTTCTTTTCAAATAAACATTCTATAAAATCTTCCATTGTAAGTTCTCTTGTACTCTTCGCAACATCTTAATTGACCGCCCTGAAAAAATTTAAAGTCCTGAATTCGTAAATTTGGCAACATAGCGCTTCAGAGTACACAAATAGTATCCAACTTAGCAACAGTTTTTCTTTCTAAACAAAAACGCTCTTGTGAATTTCTTTCATTCTTTCACATTCCATGAAGTTAGAAACCGTAAACCAGTAATATAATACGCAATTAAACAAGCATCGTAAATTGGAAATAGAAATGATGATCTTTTTAAAGACTATTCGTTCTGAAATAGAAAATAGGGGATTTTATGTGCAGTTGGAAACACTGAACTCGTTCTCCACCAACTGGAGAAAATTGAAATCACATATCAATGCATTGAAGCAAATTTCTCTCGATTTTAGGCAAAATTACATTAAATATAAAAAAAAAAAGTAAAGTGTTCCCCTGTGCATAGCACCACGCCATGAAGGCGTATAGGGGGTGTGGGGGTAACGCCCCACACTTTCTTGATCCGGTCGTGAGTAAGTGTGATGTGATCAGCATCACGCCCCTGACCGCCTTTACCCCCCAGGGTTTCCCCCAGGTACCCATGTTATTCGACGCTGGGTAGGCGCCGGGGCCGCTTCCACCGTTAGAAAAGTTCCCGGATTTGAACCGGCCGGGTATCGAACCCGGGACCTTGAGCATGGTAGTCAGACGCGTTACCGACTGAGCCACCGCGGCCACATTAAATATAAATTGCACAATACCGCACGATTCTACAAAGTGCTTCTTTTCCATTATCTGTAGCGAAACATGCTTCGGAATTACAGCAAAGTGTTATTTCCACTTTGATCAATATGTTTTACAGGTTTTCACGTTAGCAATCCCTGGAGAAATTGGTTAAGCGGTCGTGTCGTTTTGCTTTTTCGTCAAGAATGAAACACCGTAGGTTCAAATCTCAACCACTCCTGATTCTCTTTCTATTTTTATTTACGTAGTACGAAGTGTTGTAATAATGTAATAAAAGATTACATTAAATAACTATAATATTTATGCATGCATACCTCGGAAATGTTTCTACTCATCTTCTTGATTGTTGAGTGATTGGCAGGATGTTTGGCAAGACCTTCTTTTCATTTAGCTGTCAAAAGCTATGTTAACATTCATTAAAAATTAATATATCATATATACGTGTTCTTAAACAGCATGTTGTAATCAAGGTGTCAGTGTCAAAAGGAGGATCATTGCACAGTTGTTCGGATTCCACTTTAAACTGTAGGTCCAGTTCCGAATATCTTTACTGTGCATAAAGTTGACTTAATACACCAAATCAACCAATACATCTCCTTTCAGAGTGGGTCTTCTACGATACTGTAGTCGGCCAGAATCCAAAAATACAGTTCTGCTTCGCGTACACCAGAGTATAATTTCAATCATTATTGTCACTAATTTTACTTTAAAACCACAGATTAAAGCGATAATAGTGTCGAGAACCTCAAAGTAGTCTTCACACAAAGCATTGTAATCCATTGAAAAACATTTCAGTTAACAATGATATTTTGTTTTTCCATTGACCGTATTTTCGATTCATAGTGAATTTGCTAAAAAGGACTATGTCAAGAAATCTACATATGTAAGTTTTACTAGTAAATGCACGAACCAACAGGGGAGGAGAAAAATAGTCCTCAAAAATAAAAGTAAATTGCAACCAAAACTGTTAAGCATACTGACAAGTAAACTAAAAGCCAAAAGAGGCTGAAAAATGCAAAATAAATGTAAAATAGAAAGTGTTTTCAGGCTCTAGCTGAAGGGAAACGGACATGATATCAGGTTTGGCATTGTTTTTAAGGGCCAGAAAAAAAGTTAATTTTTCCTCAACTTCCGGACCTTATTTCTAATTATGACGATTGCAAAAGTTGGAGGGAAGGAGTTGGCTTACTTAAATTTCTCTTGCTGAGGGATCGTATCGTCCCAAATCTCTAATTTCTAATACAGAGAAAAATCAAGTTCTTATTTCGCAAATGACTTGCAGTTTTCCACCACGAAAATATGTTTTCATAGTTTGAAGTTCGTTAGTTGCAGGGTTTTCATTGTTTTATTTTCAAACATATTTTATATTTCATACGTTTAAAATCCCTTTCCTATCTCTTTTCATACAGTCTTTGGAAAAAAGCTGAAGTTTCTTGGCAACTGGGTTCTGGTACAAATTACTTATTTTCGCTCTCCTGTTCCTACCTTAAACATATAACAAAAGACTTCGTATCTAAACAATTGCTTGTTCAAAACAAGGGATTTTTACACAATTTACAAAATATGACAAAACACCAATAGACATGTTCATCATCTTTCCCTTTCATCGTTTCTCGATTTTTTCTGAATCTCATTCCTCATGAAAATTGCCATGAATTTTGATTTGGATTCTTCAAACTGGTAGCTAATCATAAAATGACCTACCTGCAGGAAAGGTAGCGTGCTTGATTCTCACGAGGGAGGTCTTAGGTTCGATTCTACACCTAGGCAGAATTTTTATCAGGAGTTTATCGTTGGATGTAAAGTTTACCTACCACTCTAAAAAGTTTTCATGGGTCTCTGTATTTCACGAAGTGAAAGTAAATAGTAAGAGATAGTTGTTTCGGTGATAGGAGGAAGTCACATACCACGTGGAATGCGCTGAATCAAGTTACGTAGAGCTAAGTCTGTAATGGTGGTATCGAATAATCAATTTCTTCTGGTGCCCCAAGCCCTCCAAAGTTTTGATTTTTCCACTTATTTTCGCGTATTGAAAGATAAATGGAGTTTGTTTTTAATTTCGAAATGCCTGTAGTCAAGATAGATGAATTTTTGTATCAGATAGTCAAATAAAAAAAAAAACAGATCTAGGTCAATTTCTTCTGGTGCCCCAAGTCCTCCGAAAGTTTCATATTTCCACTTATTTTAGCGTATTGAAAGCTACATGTATTTTTTTTTATTTCGAAATACCTGTAGTCAAGAAAGTTGAATTTTGGTATCAGATAGTGAAATAAAAAAATTCAGCTCTTTCGGTCAATATCTTCTGGTTCCCCAAGGCCTCCGAAGTTTTCATATTTTTACTTATTTTAGCGTATTGAAAGATACATGGAGAATTCTGGATATGATGAAATTATATCCTCATATCCGCCTTTAAAAGCAAAATGAGAAAAACTCAGGAACCTCATGTTTCAGAAATTAGTAAAATTGTTTCTCACCAAGTGGTAGGAATTTTTATGAAAGCTACATTGCCATCAGTGTCACATCAGCATGTCGTTGCGAAAGTGGAAAAAAAATCACGAACATTATTAAAATCTCTTAAAGCCCTTTAAGCGTAGCCAAAATAAAGAAAACTAGAAGAAAAAATTGCATTGTATTGCTCACATGCTAACTCTACATTATTTGATATATCGTGTTGCAAGTGTAAAGTCTTTTCAACTTGTGTTTGTTGTAGAGAGAGGAAAGTACCTATTCAAGAAAGATAATTTATTTTGGGTCAAAGAACAACGAGAAAAAGGTTCATTGGAAAAACTGATATAAAAAATCCAATGAATTGCAGAAGAAGCAAGCAAGAAAAGCTATGGAAGAAGCAAGACTTCAGAAACATTTGTCAAGTTGTAGTGTCAATGCTCCTACTAGTAGTCCTCAATCAAGTCCATCAAGTGAACTGGAGGAAGAAGATTGAGATACTGACAGCGACACGAGTAAAGTACTTAAAACCAAATCGGAAATGCCCTCCACTTCAGCGAATTCCTCATTAACCTCAAACGAAAATAAAATGCGGTTGCCTCTTAAGAATTTTGCTAGAGAGTGTGACAGACATCGCATATCTGACAGTAGTGCAGCTAAAATTGCTAGTGAAGTTCTTCAAGATGTAGGTGTTATTAATGATGCAGATGTTTCTAAAGTGATAGATGGGAGCAAGGTTAGAAGGGAAAGAAGTAAAGTCAGGAAAACAGCTGCTGATGGTTTGGATACTCTGACTGGATTGTATTTTGATGGCAGGAAGGACCAGAGAAGAATTAATGAGAAGAGAGGAGTGAAGAATTATGGTCGCGTTGTAACAGAAGAGCATGTGACTTTAGTCCAGGAGCCAAATTCAAAGTATATAAGACACGTCACTGTATCACTATAAAAAATGAGATCTTGAGTTTCTGTGCTAGGAAGGAAACAAGTATGGACGATCTTTTAGCAGTTGGATGTGATGGTACAAATGTGAATACAGGAAACAGAGGAGGAGTTATAGTTTTACTCAAAAAAGAACTTGGTAGACCCCTTCAGCTTCTTATTTGTTTGCTGCATATAAATGAACTCCCACTGCGCCATCTCTTTATGAAAATTGATGGATTAACAACTGGTCCAAAAGCATTTTTCTGGGAGAATAGGAAAAGCTCTACAAACTTGCGAGAAACAACCTGTTGTTCAATTCGATCCAATAAATGTTCCTTCTTCTTGTCAGCTTGTTGGGAATGTTGACTTTGAAGACTTAAATACTGGTAAGAGGTATCTCTATAATTGTTGTATTAGTGTAACAAATGGGCACTGCAGTGATGAATCGCAAACCAGGCCCATTAAATCATTCTAGATGGCTAAAAATAGCTGCAAGACTGCAAAGGTTGTATGTATCGACTGATAAACCCTCAAATAATTTGACAACTCTCGTGACCTTTGTGGTGATGGTATATACTCCAGTGCAAAGAGATGGATTTATCTTTTCAACTATCAAGTCAAGAGCATTGATGAAAACATTTCACACTAAGAAAGAATATAAGTTGTAAAAGTAATTAGTATTAGGATATTAGGCTATATGTTAATGTAAAAGTTTAACATTGTTACATATTTTGGATACTAATTGGTACTTGGGTAGTTTATTTTATGTATTTCGGTAGCACAACTTTATGATTGTATTCAAATATCTATTTTTTGCACTTGTTTATTTAGTAAACAGGTTATTCTGTGTTTCAGTTCAGGAAAATAAGTAAAAAAGTTATAATTTTCGGTGAGTAAATGCCGATTTTCAATATGAAATCTTCAGTGACCCTGGTTCACCACTAAAAATCAATTCTTTTTTCTGAAATAATTAGGGTTAATTAACTGTACAGAAGGTCGTTTCACGTCCATGGTAACAAAGTTAGAACCCACCTCACCTTAAGAAAAACCGTGACGTCACGAGCGGTGGCGCTCCACGTGATACCCCTGTCTTGCAGCAATGGTCCTGCAGCGGAGTTTCTATTGGAGAAGACTGCGTTGAAGAACACATTGGTCCAAAGGATCATATTCCTCCTGACAAGCTTTCCAAAGACCCTCAATTGTGCGGGGCCGTCTGCTTCCCAAGGCTCGTATCAACAACGGAAACCCACAAAAATCCATGGAAGGGGCATCGGGGGATTTCACAGGGATGTCTGTAAAGGGGATTGCATGAATGCCTGTTTCACGTGCCATCAGAGCCATCTATGCCTGCGTGGACTTTGCAGTATGACTGGAAGCCTTGTCCTGGTGGATGACAACACGAGATGTCTCGCTGCCATAGAGAGAAGGAATATCATGTCTGTAAAGTGGCTCCAAAAGATTTGTCTGGTAGTAGGCTGCATTTCTTTTAGCCTTTCTTCCCACTCTACACAGTGGAAGTTTGCCATTATGGCAGTAACCACCAACAACCATGAACCCGCGTGGAAAACTTTCAGCACGTTCACGTACCCACTCAGATCGACCTCTTGCATCACGTGGACGATAGTAGAAGCCCCTTTTTTTATCACATCCCGACAGATACACCTATGCTTCGTATAGGAACACCACATACTTCCAGCGGTCCCCTGCCAGATGGCGTTCGTAGAGCTTCCGACTGTTGGTCTTCCTCTCCTGGACATGTGAGGCACGCAACTTATGAACTTGAGCCTTGTGCTTCCTCACAAGTTGTAAATCTTGGGCGATGATGCGATTCACAGTTGCAGGGAAACATTGCACTGCCTGTGCAATCACTCTTTGCGTTGCAGGGTTTTCACATCGCACCAAGGATCTCACTTTCCGCACAACATCGGAGTAACGCTTGGGCATCCGATATGTCCGAGGCCCACTCTGACTGGTTCCAGCAACAGGTACAGTGCAAGCTTTATGGCGATTCAACACTGCATTGATGCCCTTCTTTGACACATGGAATGCTTTCAAGTGGCACTGTTTAATTATCTGGCTATAACTATAACCAACGTCGGAAAGGGCACAGATGAACCCCTCCCAAAAGACTGGAATTTTTGATTCCATATAAACACTCATTCACACACCAACCATCATCTTTGAAAGTCAACACACAGTACTTTCGTCCTACTGGTTCTGGCTGCTTTGTGCTGTGCCTACGTGCTGCTCCCTGGTTATCGAAATCGTTACCATCAACGTGAAACAACCTTCTGTATAACAACACAGCTTTTCCCAATACAGGAATCTTCATTTTTTGATAAACAAAATTGCCAAATATTTTCACTCCACCTTAATGGTGGTGAGGGGATTTTAGGTGTCAGTAAAGAACAAACAATACATAACTTAAATAACATTACATTTTGCATCTAGAATACATATATGTGATTTGTAAAATAATCATGGTGTGTGTGTTAACACAAAATATGAAAAATAAATAAAGAAAGTTTTATCTTTAAAAACTGAAAATCTGCAACTTCTAAGGGGAAATATGTACATCGGATTCATTTTTTTTAAATATTCTAATATCAACGGTCTCTGTTCAGCATAAAAATATGAGGAGAGGTTGGGATTTGAACCCGCGACCTTTCACGCTTGACGAAAAATAAGGAAAACAGGATGTAACCAACTGCTCTGCGTTAACGTCATGACGTAATACCATTAAAACATGTTGACGTTTATGAAGACTCCCACCTTTCTGTGTTCCAAGCATATTTTCTCAACAAGTCGTTAAAAAATATTATTTTTTGATTACTGTTCGATATTATGAAAGCTATTGTAAATAAAATGTTGCATAAAGTCCTGACAAATTTGATTCTTTCTGCACAAACTTGATGGCGATATCCTCCAAGTGGAGTTAAACTGTATTTAGTGTTTCAAACCCCTGTAATTTCAAAACGACCAAGCAGAATCTTAAAAATTCCTCAACGTTATTTTTTCGATTTATTATTTCTCTTCGATTGTGCATTATAATAGCGGTTTATAGTTTCTAAGTTCATGGAAAGTGCAAAATTATAAACCTCTCACCGCAGCGTTTTTCGTCTAGTGGAAGGACCAACACAAAGTTGGCTCTCACTAGGAGCTGAAGTGCAATGTTGGGAAGTTTACGAATTCGGACTTAGAATTCTTTCGGGGCGGTCACATAAGATGTTGCGACGTGTAAATGGTAGACGTACACCTTTAACTCTTTTAATTTCTTATTTGCCATCAATATTTAAGCAATAAAATGTTGGTCTTAGACCAGCAAATTCTGTTATTATAGAACCTGATGCCTCATCTTTCATTTTCCCAGGGACCATATGGTTTTCAACACTGTATAATAGATTATTTTTTTGGATAGTTGCTAAAGTCAAAATACTCTTTTATAAAAAACAAATCACTGTACAAATCAGGTGTTTCTATCACATACACAAAACTATCAGTATCCATGTATGCTATTTCAATTTTATCTATGTACCTTGGTTTTATAACATCATAATGAAATGTATACATTTTTGTTTAGCTAATTCTAAGACGGTAACACCCGCAGCTATCGGCATATTAAGTTTTACATTAGTGTTTCTTCTTTCAATAAGGGTTAGAACGCTATCATCAATTTATGTAAAACTCTTGAATCTAGGATCAGCAACAAGTTTTTGAATTCTTTTTCGATCAAATGCCAAATTACATATTACATGATTCCTATTGTCTTGCATTAATTTTCCAAATGTTGAATTATTCTTTAAATTAAAATAATTTGCTTCAACTTTCATTTTGTTTGTATTCGATTCTTTGTATTTTTATCAATATAAGATTTTAACCATTTTTCTTGGTCAAATTTAAACCCCATATGGACTATGGTAAGTTTTATGCCTTGTTCCAAGTAATATTAAAACAATCGATAGTGAAGCACATATGTTTTTATTTTCAAAAGATAATATCAATTTTGTTTCCTTTGTACCTGGGACCTTCAGAGAAACTGGTGCCATAGCTAATCCGTGGTGTTCATCATGGAGATCTGAAGGATATTACAAATAAACTTCCAAGAAACAACCTTTCCGAAAATATTCAGGCCAATTTAGTAAATCAATGTCTACAAGTTCTTCTTCACTCATCCATTTGTAATCACCGATTGGCAATGATTGAGTCATGACATAACCATATAAATTGTTCATATCAACATAAAATATGTATTTAGATGGTTTGCTAGGTTCATAGTTAGGTAAATATTTATTGTTTGCTTTGCATATCTTAAAGGACACTGGAATATACCACCACGTTTAGCAGATTCAACAAACATGTGCTGGTCGACATCGTTCATGAGTAGTATAGTACATTTAGACCTAAATTTGGCTCAAAACGGAAATAATTATTAGAAAGCTAATTACTTCTGAAATGCGTTCCTTAGGGCCCCCTGTACTTTCCCTGAAAAATCCCAAAAAATCATGCATGGGCAACACCCTTAAATTTTGAATAAACGGCCGCCAACTTGGATTTTTCAAAAAAATGCGATAACTCAGTAATGGACAATAATAGGGAGGTGCTGTTTTGCGCTAAAATGATGGTTTGTGTACTATAATCGATTAAAACATGTCTTTTCTAAAGAAAGTCCAGTTTACGGTAAGAATTTAATGAAATCAATAAGAATTTTGACAAAAAAACTGAATGTTCAGAAAAAAACGGCATTACCATTATTATTAACAGTTTTTTTTTCTTTTCAGGTGTTAGTGATCGTATGCGGTTGTTGGAAAGCTGAATAGAAGATGGAGGAGAAGTGCATTTTCTGCGGTGAAGGCGGGATGGTGGACATTATAGTGTCAATGTGACAAGAGACTTTGAGGAATCTCAGTATAAAGAGAAAAGATGGGATTGGGGAAAACATTTAAGGCATTAGTCATGTGCGAGTGCATGTACAGTGCAGAAAACGTTATACCTGACATGGAAATTACGTTCCAGTGTCTCTACCTGTAGGAACAAATGCAACAAAACCCCTCTTCAGAAGTGACCTACATCCCTTCAGCTTTAAAACGTGCTGTCTTTATTGCGGGGAGACGGTTGATAACGAAGCTTGCAAGAAGCACCCACATCACCACTCAAAAATATGCCGAGTGGAAACGTTACAAAAAATGTCAAGTATTCGAAGTATGTGCGCATATAGGTGCGACAAGTGGGGGAAAATAGTTCTAAATCTCATTAATAGCGAATGTGACCTAATTGCGGCCGAAGCGCAATATCATAAAAACTGTGATGTTCAAGTATGCCAGGCGAGCCATCTGAAAATGTGGTCGGAAGACCTGTTGACGAGTACAAGTTAGAGGCTTTCAATAAATTATGCAACTTCCTGGATGACAACGATGACTGCCAGTAACTGCTGTCTGACCTTATGGAGATGCTCTTAAAGTTCAGTACCGACAGTGACAAGTTATACAGTGAAAAGCATCTGCGGGAGCGTTTATCAACACGCTACGGCAATACTGTTCCTATGTCATCCAGCAAGAAATGTTTCGGGATTGTTGTTTCTTTTAGGCCCGTTGCATCGAGGATTTTAACAGAGAAGTGGTACAGCGACAGAAAAAAGACGCTGTGGAAGAAAAGAAGAGGATTATAGACGCGGCTATTACCATCCTCCAAGAAGAGATAAGATCTAAAGTTTATGATTGCTTGACATATCCAACCTACGAAGAAATATCGAAAAGTGGAGAAAATCAAGTAGGTGAGATGCTCACTCATCTGGTTTCTGGTCTAATGAAACCAGTAAAAGGTCCACCTTGCAACCAGAAGGTGTTGAGTGTTGCGCACTCTATCATTTCTTCGGTGCGTTCACGTTAATTTGTGTCAGCTGTGCAGGTTGGAATTGGAGTGTTTCTTCATAGGCGTTTAAGATAAAAACATCTAATTAACCTTCTGCATAATTTAGGCTGCTCTGTTTCCTACAGTGAAATCTGTAAGTATGAAACTTCCATGACAATGAACACTTCAAGTGAAGTTCAGAAACATGGATTTGCGCAGTTTGTATTTGATAATGCTGATCATAACACTCGAACTGTGGATGGACATGGAACCTATCATATGATGGGAGGAGTGCAGTGTGTGACGCGTTCCTCAACTGTTCAGACGAGTTCTTGTGTTCCACAACCCAAGATTATACCAACGGCGACTGTTGTTGGAAAGTTTGGCTTCATCGCAATCGTCACTCACCGGCCCAAGAACCATGGATTGAATTGCCTGGTAATGGAAGACTGCGGGTCCCAAGTCAGCTCAAGAACCTCATACGGGATGGAGTGGCTTCATGGAGATTGCCACAGGAAAAAGATCCTACGAAAAGTCAGCAGTGTTACCCTTGCCCTTCGTCAATTTTCAATCTTCTAACCCCACCTCAATTAAGACATGTCTTCGTTTCGCAGTAGAAGAATGCAGGAAGCGGCAACAAAGGTGTATTGTGACATTTGATCAGCCACTTTTCATTAAAGCCATGGATATAGTCTATCAGGCAGACGAAACTGATGAGCAGTCCAAGGTAATCGTGAGATTAGGTGGATTTCATCTGCTTATGAGTTAGATGGGTGCGGTGGGCAAAATCATGGGTGGCAGTGGTATGGAAGAAATGTGGGGTGAGGTATTTGCCAAGAACGTTGTTGTCCACATGGCTAATGGGCATGCTTATGCAAGAGCATTACGAGCTCATTCGCTGTCTCAGGCAGCTATCGCTCATTTGATTTTGGAGTGTTGTGAGGAAGGCGGACTTTTGATCAGTTCTGACGTCCAAAATTTCAGGGGAATTCACAATGAGGTGTTACACTTGTCCTCCTCCGCAGAATCTTTCCTATTCAAAGTCAAACCTGTACTGAGTGCTGTATCCAGTGCGATGAAGACACTTGAAGAAAGAAGTCGTACTGCTAAATTATGAGCTGCAGTATTTGAAGCAAGTTTCTATAATGCATGACTTCGTGAGAGCGAAAAGAACAGGCGACAGGAACCTTCTTCTCTTCTCCGTTCAACGCATGTTAGTTCACCTCCATGCAGCTGGCCATATTCATTACGCTAAATCAGCCCACCTTTACCTCCAGAATATGTTTAAACTTAAGACTACTTTATCGGATCAAGAGTTTGAACGTTTTGTCAGTCAGGGTTATTTTACGGTTCGGTAATCGGATAAGTTTTGGTGCTGCGTTTGGACGGACATGGCCATAGAGCAGGTCTTAATGCGATCTATATAGGTTAGCGGTGACTTGACACAAGGCCTAAATATGTCGGAAAGCGTTGTAGCGCATTGGATTTGCACCATGCCGGGAAGTCTCCAGGTGATGGAAGCAGTGGAAGCTTTCGCAGGAGTGACAGGCGAATCCTCCGACCAGCACATTTCTTTATCAAGATCGTGGCAGACTCGAGATACCAGTGATTTGAGGAAATTTTTTAGTTTCAACAAATCCGAAGAGCTCATTTCCTTGTCTTCAGGAATTGTTGCTGCGAGGGTTTTATGTAACTCCATCCAACCCCGTGACATTTGCACAAGAGAATTTATTGTCAAACGTTGAGAAAAAATAAGTTTTTTGAAACTCCTTAGCACAGAATTCCAGAAAGCAAAGTTCCCAGTTTTCGAGACCCCTAGTGACACGGATGTTTTGGTTGTTGAAACAGCGAAAAAAGAATCGGAATGAGGACGATCAGCTGTTGTAGTTGGCGCGGACTCAGATCTACTTTTACTCATTGCTGCCTTGATGCAACCCCAAGGTGCTGTGTACATGTTAGTTCCGGGAAATTCTACAACCGCTAGAAAAGTTTGCTGCAGCAGAGAATTACACGAAGGCCTTGCTAACATGACGAAACACCTACTTTTCCTACACCCTTTTATGGGATGCGACATCACCTCTGCTTTGTACAGAAGAGGTCCAATTTCAGGCTTCAACCAGCTGGAAAATAACCGTGAACTACAGAAAGTTGAGGAAATATTTATCAACCCAAACGCGTCGCAGGATTGTGTTGAAGCTGAAGGAGAGCAATTCTCCGTCCATTTTTACGGAGGTAAACGTTCAGAGGGACTTGACAAAACCAGATACAAGAAATATGTCCAGACCGTTGGTAAAAAACCTCCAAACTACATTATGGATCTTGCGAGCCTTCCTTCTGTATTTCAGCTGCCGCCAGGAGGCATAATCTGAGAGTATATAACCAAGTCCAGGCGTGGAAAGGTAACGTCTTTTCAGCTAAAGATTGGGGCTGGACCATCGAACAGGGACACCATAAGCCTGTCACATCCACATTACCCCTGGCGCTAGACAACCTGCTGCATCTCGTGCATGTGAGTGCAAAGGACACTTCTCCCGAAATTGTGAGTGCAAGCGAAGTGGGCTGACATGCACCACTATGTGAAGCGAATGTGCGGGAGAATCCTGCTTCAATCGGAATATTCTGGATTCCGAGGATGAAGACGATATCGAAGGCAACTGCGATACCGAGGATCATGTCGAAGCCAAACGTACCAGCACCTCCACCAGAGAAGATTATGCAGAACGAAGATGAGTTTAATGGAAGACGGAAATTTGTCAGGCATATTAAACCTTACCTGTTTATGTATACGTGTTCATTTTTCATTTTTAAATGTTTCGAAACAAATTGTACAATTCTTTACTGAAAAAAATGATTTTTTTGTATGTTTTCAAACCTGTTTTATGCAATAATTTCAATAATATGTTAAAACATTTATATCAACTCTCTACTTTACACTTATTTTGCAGTAATAAGTTTCTTCTTCCAAAACTGAAACGTTTGGCACCAACAGCACCTCCCTATGATTGTCTATTACTGAGTTATCACAAAACAAAATCCAAGATGGCGGCCGTTTATTCAAAATTTAAGGGTGTTCCCCATGCAGGATTTTTTGGGATTTTTCTGGGGAAGTACAGGGGGACTTAAAGAATGTATTTCAAAAGGAATCAGCTTTCTAATAATTATTTCCGTCTTCAACCTTATTTCACCTATACTAGAGACCAATTTCAACTTTTGTATTTAAAAACATGGCCTGCCAGCATAAACCGGGTATTGTGTACATGAATACAGGATCTACTTCATAAAATTTAATACTACGTTCTCGAAAATTTTCGAACACATCTGCCAACTCTAAAGTATCCAAAATCACGTAGTTGTCACGATAATCCCCCATTGTTTTGCAACCTACTGTTTCCAGACTCTCTGTGCATGTTGATAGTCTTCCTCACTACATTCTTCATTTTGAAGTTTGTAATAAAATTTTTCTCTCAATGGTAACTGCATCTAATTAAATTTTTCAAAAATATCTATGTAATCAAATGGTAGACCCCCTTTCTTTTCAGCAATTCTATATTATCCTCACCAAAATGTTATTTTGTATGAACAAATTCTTTGTCGGTTACTTGACTTACCAGAGTAGCCAAACTGCTGGGAAGAAACTGATATGAATCCAGGAATCTAAGAACAACTTTTTCCTCATTTTCTAATTTGATAGTTTTCTCTATTGCAATATATTTATCTTTACTGTGTGGTATTATATTAATAATCCCTTCATCATATGACACATTTTTGACAAATAAATGTGAATCAAAATTTTCTAAATAGTGAATAAATACTGGAATAGAATTAGGTTTCTGTATTTGCAAATTACATGAATTACAAATTGTACTTATATATTCATTATTAAAATGGTTGTGGTGTCGATCTTTTGGATAATCAGAATTAAAATATCTATTACAGTATCTGCAACTTAAATTATTATCATGTTCCTGTTGTTGTTCTGGTGTAAGAGGCTTCATCAGTATTTCATTATATAAGATTAAACCATATTTTTTCTCCCACTCTTGAAGTTTTTGAATAATTTTTTGGATTGCATCTTCACCTCGATAAAATTATAGGTATGAATTATTATTTTTCATAAGTGTTTATCAGTTTTAGTGCTAAACCACATGCTTTAAGTTTAGCTGTATGTGTTGTACTTCATACATTCGAATCTGGAATACATGTTGCTATTGTTTCTTGTATTGTTTCAAAATCAGCATAGATTACAAATGGATGATTTACCAATGACTTACAATTAGAATATTTTATACTTTTGGATGGAAATTTGTAAGTTGCATCAGGATAAAGATAACAATATTTAATATGTTCCTTTAATTTCTCTTCACGTGTTTTCCCCCCTCTTCCATCAAATTTTGTAAAGCATCGATCACATATTACTATTTTACCCTGATCCAATGTTATTTGACTAGGTACCAATCGTCCTAAATCCTGAATGAGACAATAGTGTTTCTTTTTCCTCTCTGTAACATATAATAAATGTATAACACATGTACGATCATCTGCTGGATAGTGACGCAGTGGATACATTTTATCTTTTTTATTAATACCATTTAAAAAGCACAGCTATTGCTTGATTGTAGTGTTCATTATATTGTTTTTCAAATTGACTAATAGCTGAGATATCTACTCTATATTTTATACGTGACATAGTTTTTATAAACTTTTTATAAAATTCAGGATAATTGTATTTAGAGACACTATATTTATGGTCAGTTGCTGGATGAAAATGGGCTATTAGACACCATAAGAAACATTCATTGTCTTTATAATTTTTAATATTTATTACAGATATTTTGTTTTCGATGTGGTCGGGTAATTTAATATAACTAGATCCTCTCCCAAGTTGGTAACATCTTGCTTTTTATAATTCAAATTTAAGTTTGTATCACAATGTGACCAACCCGAAACTCTTCCTTGGAACTTTTGTTGTTTTAACTTAAGATCTTCACATGCTTTATCATAAATATTATCTAATCGATGAAAGTAATCATAGTGTAAATCTGATATACTTGTACGATGAAAGTATCGTTGTTTTTCTCTATGAGAATTTATATACTTAGATGATAAATTAAAATATAATTTGAGAGAAGTCATTTCAAGTCCATTTAGAAATGCTTTTATAAATTTTTATTTCAGATTCGATAGAAAGTTTGGAATATCTAAGTCTTCATCATTTAAGTCCGATGTGATATATTTTTTGTATACAAAACTTTGTTTGTAGTATAATTTAATTATTTTGTTATTCATTTTTTGTTATTATTTTATATAATTTGTGTATATATATATAACCATATATATAAATATATATATATATATATATATATATATATATATATATATATATATATAAATTTTAAAAAATTTCTTAGGATTTATATAAATAATTTTTATTTTTTAAAAAATGTTAGGTTTTATATATTCAATTACTTTTTCAAAAATATGTTAGAACAATTTAAACTTAACAAATATTAATTATAAATTTATGTTATTATTTTTCCAGACACCAAGGTACATACATATTTTTATATATAGTTTTTTTATATACAAAACTTTTTGTTTGTAGTATCATTTAATTCTTTTGTTATTAATTTTTTTGTTATTCTTTTATATCATTTGTGCATATATTGTTGTAATCCCGTCTTACATGGGATCTGAGGTCACAGGGATGCTTCAAAAATACATTTTAGGTAGAGCTTAATTCTACTTGTCAGCTGAACCTCCTCCGATTAAGAGGGAAGAGATATGGAAGGTTGAATTTAAAGGTTATTTACAGTAGTATAATTGATGATATTACTGGCTCATTTATAGCGTAGAAAAGAAGAGCTCATATGATTAAACAGCCCGATTTGCCTACACTTAAAATTATGCCAAGATGCCCTTATTCCCCATTTCTTCAAGTGTGATATGCTCTCAATCCCAAGAATCTTGAATCCTAGTGTAGAAAAGAAGAACCCTCAATAGACAGATTTGCCTACACTTAAAACAATGTCAAGGGGGGCATATACCCCAATCGGCCATGTGTGTACATATTTAAATCTAAAGAATTTTGAGCCCTAGTGTAGAAATGAAGAACTCCCCTCAGACAGATTTGCCCATGTGTGCAAAAGGCTGAATTTCTCAGTTTGTTGTCCATAAACTTGTCAAAATATGCCCCCCTTGATATTGTTTTGACTACACTTAAAACTAGGTCAAAAATGCTCATAAGAGCTTTTGATTACACAATAATATAATGTAATATATGCTTAAATACTTGTTGCTGTTATGTTAATATGTTACCTGGAATATGCTCAATATTTTAATTGGACACCAGCCTCAACTTGTATATCTAGTACTAAGACAATGCATTGTCCAGAAATCTTCTAGAATTGCTCTGTGACTCTGTCATTTCTTACATCATAAACATATGATTTTTCCCCTATGAGAATAACACTACATATAGTGTCATCAGGGAGTGTATCGTGGAATTCACAGATAATTTTAATGTTTGTCCTGTCATTAACCACAACTTGTTTTCTTTTTGAAGTGTTGATGACAAACATGGGTCTCTGTGCTTTGAATTCATCTGGTGTGTAATACATGTCAGTATTGCCAGTAATGACCCTTTTGTATGTTGTAAATGCCTCATATAATTTAAGGAAATCATCCTTGGACATGTCTAAATTATAATTTTTTCTAGGAAATACCTCATTTCTGCCATTTTTAAGATAAATATTCTTCATGTTGCAGCTATCAAATTTACTTGAATTTTTTTCCTGATTATTGTGCCTTCCAGTCTGAAACAATACCACCACAAAATCCGGCATGTCATATTGTATACTGGAGAATGAATTTGTAGCATCAAACTCATAATAGGTACCAGTGGCAGGCTTCTTTACACATTGATATGTATAAAATTGTAAAGGAATCTGTGGATTTTTAGAATATCTGCTTTGTATTTAAGAGCATAACTGGCTTCATATTCAACAACCGGGATTCTTAGCTCCATAGTCTGAATAATGCATTTGCCTTCATCAAGTAGAGTATTGGGCAGAGCTTCCCCTGTAGAGTTTAATGTGCTGTACCTCATCAAAGCATTATTACCATTGGCAGCTCTTCTAAATGTGATTCTTATACCACCCTTCCACATAATATCTTTGTAATCTGAGAAGAATCCTGGCAACAGGCGCATGGGGAACAGCACTGTGTTGCTTTTAGATATAATTTTATTACCAGCCTCAAATCCACCTATTTTGTAGTAAGAAGCCTCGGTTTTGGATAATTTTAGTGTGGCCAAAGCTGTGGAGGTAATACCGTGGTAATGTACTCTGTTTATAACAACACCATGTTTTCTGATCTCAATTTCGGAGAACAGATGTGGCACAAAATTGTCTACCAATCTTATATTTGAATTTGCCTGATAATCTGTACCATCGAGCTTTACAACATCAAATTTGATGTATAGATCTGCTCTGTGGGGGTGTATAAAGCCATCCCCTACATCAAGATCAACCTCAATCTCTGTGTTGGGTTGATTTAAATTTGCAAAGGTCCTCCTGTTTTGGGGGGAATGATTGTAGCTCATAACTCTCAATATTTTCCATTTTTTTGTATGTATTTTTATTTAAATATTAATCTCTATGATTGCAGTTGTTGTGGCTCCAGCAAAATCAACTAATTCTTCTTTTTCATTAGTGACCATCAATTCAATGTTATCTATTCTATTATGGCACACAGGAAAATATAATGTTGGGGATGGAGTGTAGATGATGGGCTCCATAAATTCAGAGTTAGGTTTGAATGTTGCAATGATGCCAGTTTGTTTGTGAGTGCCTATGCCATTTGATTTGGTGATCATACCCTCGGCCACATTACAGTGAACATTCAGAGTTTCTATGGCTAAGAATTTAGGTATATTAATAGCAGTGTGTTTGATGGCCGGTTCAAGTTTTGTGTTGTTCTCAAAGCCTAACAGCTCTCCTATAGTACCCAGATCCACTGTTTCTGTAGCAGATACAATCTCTACTCTGTGAGTGACAGAATTTTGAGTTAATACTATACCTCTGGGTAATTGAGCATTTAGAGTGGACAGATTATACTGCCCTGGAGTGATGACAATATTTTGATCACCAACTGCAATTTTGTTGTTGTGGTGTGTAATATTAGGGATCAAGTACATGCCATAAAATGCTCTGAGAGCTATTGTTTTGGGATATACTATATCATCATGTAATTTGAGTTTCAATATTGAGTTTTGGCTGGTGAGACGGAATACCCCCATGATGTTTAAGATACCACAAGGCCTTTTGAAAATCTTCAATTGATGGTTTATTTATTTGAGACATATATCTAAGAACAGATAAACACAAATGTCCACAATTAACATCTTTGAAATTTTGAACACGGGCATTATTGTAATAAAAATTAGCTGATTTTAGATATTTTATTAAATTTTCAGGTGGAACACCTCCAAATGAATCAAACACAAATGCATTATTGTTTAAATATTTAAGATAACAGATCCAGTGAGTGCCCTGATTTTTGTACTTATCCAAATTAACAATGCCACACTCTTTGTTGAGTGGTTGTTCTCGTAAAGAATCAGACATGTACACACCTCTAAAATTTTTGATGCCCAGTGGCTTGATTAAAGCTTCAATATCTTGGTTTGTAAGCGGCTCTTGTTTTTTTTAAACTTATTCATGGCTCTCTTAACACCTTTGCCTTGTTTCTCCATGGCCAGGTTATGGCGCTTCAATTCATCTAATTCTGCCCTATTTTTCTTGGCATCTATTACTGTTTTTGCTATGGCAGCTGATCCCCCAGCCAAGCTCCCAACAGCCCCAAGTGCTGCTAAGATGGCCGGGATAGTAAATATAAATCCACCCACATGTGATTTTTTCCTGGATTGCTGTAATTTTTTTAATTGGGGGGTACTAAGCAACATTTTCATACCATGGCCCTTGGCAATCCAAGAGCTTTTTTTCTTGCGCTGATTTTTGGTTAAAAGACTATAAATAGTTTTAAGAGATTTAAGACCTGCATAAGGTATTTGATACATAACACCCTTGGCCTTCATTCTAGGTTTATTATATACATATTCACAGCCCCCACCCCAGTTCTTGTTTGGTGTTCATAGTTATGGTAGTTCCCAATGCTGCTATTCTTTCACTTAAAGAAGCATCTTTGCTTACAAATCTACCAAATGCAGCCTCTTCTAATTTCTTGTCTGCAACATGTCTCTTGTCAAGATCAGTATGTGTGTTGTATGCTATGTCATGGTCTCTGCAAGCAGCATCTAGGGGATTAACACCAGGATCACCTCTGTTTAATCTATGGTCCAATTTTGTACCGGGACCACAATACTGATAGCCTGGAATGTGTAGTTCAAATGGCAGCTTGTTTATAATGTCATTAACCAACCCCCCAACCCTCAGAAATATTCCAAAATTTAGGTGGTAGAGTATTAATAATTTTTATGAGATATCCAATCCCCTTAGTGTCATTCACTATAAAATTAGACAATTTTGTGCTTATCATGTCTATAATTCCAACCTTTTCATTGTAAAAATTGTGATTGCCAGCATTTTCCTCCCCAGCTATCACCAATAACCTACCTACAAGTTTCCTGACATCATCAACCCACACAAATTCTTTAGGCAGGGTGTTGTATTGTTTGATTCCACTGCCTGTCTTGATCTGTGACCATATGGGCTTGATTAAATTGTTGTATTTTGCTCCACTGCTAGACTTAACTCTTTTTTGTGTGGGATCATTGTTCTGGTATAGAGCATCTGACTTTATTAATATTTCTTTGTAATGCTCATAATCTTGATCTGTATAGCTGCCAGGTCTTTTCCTAGTCATCAGTTCCCACAATCCAGTTGTGCCAGGATATTTAACAAAACCACCTTTTTCTCCAAGATGAGATTCTGAATATACAATGAGATCATCTCCCATAAATGTTACTCTGAAAATGCCAATTCTATGTATGATGCTACCATCACGCTCTGTGTCGGCATATAAGCCAAAAACCTCATCTTTGTTGTCTTTAGGTGTGCTTAAATATTTTTGAGCAAGAAGACCCAATTCAATAGGATCCTGACTAGCTTCAATTCTTCGAGGAGCAACAGGACTAGGTGTATGAATACTGGAAAGTGGGGTGATTGGATAATCTAATATGATCCTTGCAGCTACAGGTACAAGCTCTGTGATCAAATTTTGATTTTCCTCTGTAACAGTTTTGATATTGTTACCTAATTCATTAATAGCATCAATAATAGGCTGTTCTGTTTGTTTGTGTTGTTCATAAATTCCTAGGTTCTCTGATTTCCATCCCTTAAATCTTTTTACAAGATAATCTCTTAATTTAAGATCATCAATAATTGGCCTTTTCATGGTTATTTATATATGTTTCAATGTCTAGAAAATTGTTGATTTTATTTCTGTATTTGCCACTATTGGGTTTTCTTGTCATATCAATTGTGACAAACCCATAACTGTCTTGATTCCAGCACCTACTGCAAAACTTGGAAAAATCATTGTAGCTCAAGTCCCCACCTATTTTTCCAGTCTAACCAGTTGGGAGCCAATAAAAAATTATCAATCATTAGTGTAGTTTTACCACAAGCTGATGGCCCAACAATAAGACATCTAATATTATCAGGCAGCAACTTGCCATTTCTCTTAATCTGCTGTTCAGGTTCTGGCAGCCTCTTTATAACATCCCAGGTGCTCATATTATCACTTTGTCTGCATCGACCCAGCTGTGTTCTGGAAGTCCTAGCCATTTGACAAATAACTTGTTGCCTTTTCTGCGGATGATTTTTTCTATGAGATATGTGTCAGGCTGGTTAGTTTTGTTGAGTTCTTCTTCATAGAACCGGCCTTTGAGAATTTCTCCTCGGTGGTCCTTTATTATATATGTGTTAAGGGTTTCAGGTTTAATTTGAACCACTGTAAATAATTCAGTGCTCCAGTTTCTTGTAAAGCCTCTTTTGAATAAGTGCTTACATTTGCTGATTCTTACTTGATCACCCAACTTGTATTTGGCTTTTCTTGTTGTTGGCTGGTATCTAGGATAATAAACAGTCCTGATCAATTTTTGCTCATAAGATGAAGTTACTTCAGAGGGTTTCATGTTGATTGTGGAATGGACCGAGTTGTTATATTTATGTAGAAGTTCTGGAAGAATATTAAGCCAGTTTGAATTACCTTGAAGTGTAAATTGTTTATACATAAGATTTTTTAGGGTTTTGTTGAATCTCTCTACAATTGAGGCTTTGAGATCACTGTAACTCGAATAATGTTGTATAGACTGGCTTTTAATAAATTGTTGGAACACAGAATTATAAAATTCTTTGCCATTATCTGTTTGCAAATAGCGCGGTGATCTTCCACTCTGATTGATGATTGTCCTGAAGGCTTCTGTAACACATTTTCCAGTCTTGGATTTGAGTGGCTCAGCCCAGGCAAATTTTGAAAATGTGTCTATTACAGTGAGTAGATACTTGTAGCCCTTGTTGATTTTGTCTAAGTTTTTCAGCTGCCCACTTGCCATCTCAATCAAGTCGCTCTGCCAAAATCATCTATGCCTTTTGTGACTACTGGCAGTCTCTTATAATTATGTCTGGCTTGTCTGTGTAATTCATCAACAATAATTTGTCTAGACATAATATGTAAACAGGAATATTGCAACTATGGGGTGTTCAGCAGCTGATACTACAGGATTTTCTAAATATATTTTGTCTCCTATTTGTATATGAAATTCTAGAGAGCCATCATCTTCAGCATAAGATGTTTCTAATATATTGGGGTCTGTAAAATCCTCTAACTCTACACTGGTGATTTTTGGTTTGTTGTCAGCAATTGTTATTGATAAGGTGGGGTAGTGGTGTGCCTGTGGTTGTAGCCAATATTTGATCTTGATTGGTCTCAGTGTGCCCCCAACAAAAAGATGGTAATAAAATTGTGCAGGGGACAGCATATATATTTTGCCACCTGGTGTAAATGGTGAATCATATTCTTTGTTGGGGATGCTGTACAATTCAAGAATTACTGTATGTTTAGGATTCTCGATTATGCCTGTTATTTCTTTTTCTGCGGTAAGCAATCTGCTTGTTACAGATTCAAGGTGCTCATTGATGGTCCTAACAACATCATCATGGCCTGGCTTGATTTTTTTGTCCACAACAAGTTTCTTGTATTGTTGCACAATCTCTTGAAGCTGGGTGGCAAAAACAGACAGAGCATTTGCTTGATTGGATTCCATGGTCCCTAGCTGTTGCTTGATATTAGCTACAATTTGTTGCAAATTTTCAATAACTGCCAATTTTAAATTTTGAGGAGTAAGATCATGGACCTGTCTTCTGATATCCTCAAACAGGGCATGCAGTTCATTAATATGTTGATTAGTTGGTAGAGTGGCCACTGTCTGAGTAAGTTGTTTGATCTCTGTCTGGATATTCTTGATATCTTCTGATTTCAATATGCGATTCTCTGCCCTCTTTATATCTTTAAGTTCCTGTGATGTAGGCAGATTTGTTAAAGTATTTAGCAAAGATTCAAGTGCCAATTTCACATTATTTAATTCAGAAGCATCAGCCACATTTTGCATAGCATTTTGGAGCAGGGCTATATCTGCCTGAGTGGGTGTTGATTTTTGTAAAATTTCAAGTTTTGTTTGGATATCATCGATCAAGTGATGAAAATGAGATAGCTCAGATTCAGTATTGAGGTTTTCAAGCTTTGTGATCTGTTGCTGGACACTGACAAGTGTGTCTACAATACCAGGCAGGCGGGATTCTAGAGATTCTTGTACATTTGTCAAATCACTTTGCACTGCTGCTATTGTACTCTCAAGATGGGTTATGGTACTTTGAATTTTTCCAAAATCTTCATATGTTTCAAGTTGCAGCTTAATGTTGGCAACACTCCGAGTTATTGCACTCAAAGCATCAGAAGATGGCAAGTTGTTCATAAAATTTTCAAGTGTCTCAATTTTTTCTTTAACCTCGGCTATGGCATTGTTCAAGGGGTCCAGATTAGGTATCTGGAATGACTGAATCTGTTCCTTTAGAGTGGAAATCACTAGATCAAAATCTTCTTGTGATTTTATGCTTTTGACAATTGTTTGGAGCTGTGTCTGGACATTATTTATCTGCTCTTCCAATTGCTGTTTCAATTGCTCAGAGTTGGTGGCCTGGGTGTTAAATTTGGCTTGAAGAGCTGCTACAGCTTCTTCTAAACTTTGAAAATTATCTAATGTGGCCAAGTCAGTATATTTTTGAAGCAACAATTTGAGTTCAGAATCAATTTTAAGAAGAGGGTCCATGCATTGTGATTGCAAATTTGTAATTTCTAGTTGAAGACTGGCATTTAGTGTGGTTTGTAAAGCTTGTAAATCACTTCTTAATTTCTTGACCCTGACATCAAGCATCAGAATCTCATCACTGTGATCTTCATGCCTTGTATGGCCAAATATATCATTAGGCATTTTGTTTTAGTGGTTATTTATTATTGAATATCTGATTCTTAATTCTATAAAAAAAGGTATAAGCTTGTCATATGAACTCGCTACCTCAATATATAAGCAGTCACCAGCAGAAACAGTATATACAGTGCAGAAATCATGTTTTAGTGCTTAATTCTATAAATATTTCTCCCTACTGAAATCTTGACATTACCCTCAGGGGTTGTAATAAATTGCAATTGACCACCTACAGGTAATTGGTAATGATTTAAATTATTGTTAAATATGTACAATGTTTTACCTGTTTCATCATCAACATCTGTAAGTATGCTGTTAAGATGAATAATTAACAAAGCACTTAGTTTTGATAACATATCAGAAGAGGGTTGTGGTGTTTGCAGGTCCATAATAGCCTGTTTTTTGAACCCAAATAACTTCATAGGCATGTTTATTTATTTCAAATCATGCTCTGTAATTGGGCATTGATTACCACTTTTCAAATCACAATGACCCCATGGTAGAGTATGTATGCCACATGATAAAATGCATCTCTTATCATCATGTGGATCCAGAGCCACTTTTCTTACAATATTTGTAGTCAACAAGTGATCCACACTCAGAATTCTGGATTCTGATGTTCTGATTGTGCTACATGATTTGAGACAATTTTTGTAATCTTCAAATTCAAGCTCTTTGTCTACAGTCACTCTGCCAATGCCCTTGGCCTTTTTGGCAACAGCGCCACTACATGTTTCAAAACTGTACATCTTGGCCCTTAACCAAGCAAATGCCACAATAACATCACCAAGTGTCTCATCTTTTAACTTGCCAGGCACCTTTTTGTTGTGGGGTTTAATTTTTGAATGTTCAGTGGTATCAAAATATTTAAACAATTCAGGCTGTGTTATATCTTGATAAACATCTTCTGTTTGAATATCAAGAACAAAACTATCTGTGTCCATGTACATCAGTTTTACACGATCCTTATAGAAAGGTTTCAACACATCATAATACAATTTTAACATGTGTAATTTGGCCAATTCCAATATCACAGCCCCTAAATAAATAGGCTTATCAAACTTAATCTTTGTTTTTTTCATGTTGAAACGTGCCATATTCTCATCATAAATTCTTCTGTAATTGAAGTTGGGCTTTGCAATCATTTTTTTGCTCCGGCTGTGGTCAGTAATTATTTTAACATCAATATGTTTTCTGACATTTTCTATTGTTTTGCCATACACAGAATTGACCATCAATTTAAACAACGTCTTATCAAATTGGCTCATTGCAGATGTTAGAAGCTTTGTGTTTGTATCAATATATGGTTTCAACCATCTTGAGTGCCTGAACCTCAAAACTTTTCCAATTTTGGTTACTTGAACACCATGTTGCATCAGAAACTGGAGGTTTTTGTAATATATGACATAATACTGTTTTGGCACTAGAGTCATCTTCAATTTCTTCTGTTTAGAGCCAGGTGAACACTCAACCTCAGGAATTGGGAGCAGATCAGAAAATGTGTTGTGTAAATCATCAGGAATTGTCAGATCAACCTCTAAGAACAGGCCATAGTGACTGTCATCATAATCCTTAAGATCTTCAATATTGAAATCTTCAACCCACTCAAGCCCTGCTTATTGCAGTTTATCCATCATAGCATAACCATACAGGCTATTGGCATCTACATACAGTATATAATTTGATGGCAGTGCTGGATCATATTCAGGAATATATTTGTTATTTGCTTTGGCATATATCTGATAACATTGCACCATGCCTCCTCTTATACATTGTTCCATAAACAGATACATGTCCTGATCCTGAATGAGATCCAACTGCATTTTAGCGTTTAAAAACATTGCAGACCATGCTAGGCCTCGAGCACTGTAAAAATACATTGGATCCAGCTTATAATTTTGCATGGAAGATTTTCTGAATGCCTGCAGTATATCAGCTAAGATGGTCACATCAAGTTTTAAATATGCCTTGTGATAATCACCAAATGTCTGGCATTTTAAATTGTTCCACATCAACTGGGCATGGTGATAATCATCATCAGTGATTCCAGATGCTCTGATTTTGCTGTAAAACTTTTGTTGTGGTGGCAGAGAACACTCATCAAATTTAGAAAAACCTGTAACATAGTCATATGGATATACACCCTTCCGCCTAATTAATTTCAGGTCCTGATTTGGAAACAAAGCACATGTGATTTTGAATTGATCATCAGATAATTGACTGGCCAGTGTAGTCAGGCTAGCAGACAGAATTCTGTATGAATCAAGAAATTTTAAGTGAATAGGAACACCATTAACTTTAATTATTTTGCTAATAGCAATATATTTCTCATTATTTTCAGCTAAAATATTTAAATTCTGCTTGTCAAACCCCTCGTACCTGATCAAATGATGAAAATCATAATTGGATGCACCATGGCAAAATATGGGGACAAATTTTGGTCTCTGGATCTTAATATTACAGCTATTACACAGGGCCATTAAGAATTTACCATCTGTATGAGAATGGTGATGCACCTTGTTATTTGTATCTGAAAATTCAGAATCACACACCGGGCATTTTTCTGCATTGTTGAAATCTTTAATCTGTTTCTCTGTTAAAGGCAACATGGGTTTTGATTTTAATAAGATATTAGATGCTATGTCATGGCACTCATTTTCTATTCTATGTGCAAATTCTTTGATGGCATCTGCTCCCATGTATAAATATTCTTTACTAACAACACCATCCTGTATAACAACATAATAAAAACTAGAAGGTTCATGTAACTGGTATGGTGTATTTGAAGGTTCATCAGGATCTGGGCTACAGAATGCAAGGGGTTTGAGGTTTGATTCAAAATCACACACTATATATGCTGGGTGTTCCAACAAGGCTTCAAACTTTTTGAATTTGGCATTTTCAATTGGGTTAGGCATCACCATATGAACAGGTTTATGGTTGCCACAGTATTTCAGATGCACAATTAACTTGTTTTTAGCAATTTCTGCATTCACTTCCCGAACCCCATTCACCATTTTTTGACCATCAAATACAGTTAAACATCTTCGGCACAACTTAAATATTCTATTAAATTTGTCTAGTTGTTTTCTGACTAAAGCTTCAAGATTATGTATCAAAGTATAATGGTGTGTATCACCCCCTTCAATTAAAAGCAGATCAATCGGAACAGCAGAATCATCATCAAGTGTACTGATTCTGAGAGGTGCTATCAAGCAATTGCCGCGACCCGTGGAACAAATAAATACATTAATAGATAATTGTTTACCATTGATATCCCTGGCCTTTTTTTTCAAATTTATCAATATTCTGACCAGACATTGGATATTCTAAACCCTCCATTACCTCTTCAAAATCATGTTCATACTGTTTATAATAACTTATTCTCTCTGGATTATCTAAAACTGGATACAAAGCAGCTAAAATACACCACAGAAAATATTTCTCATCATTATTTTTTATATTAACAACGGCTTTTTTGTTTTTAATATTGGCAGGTAAATTCACATAAGTGGAACCTTGTAATGGGCTGAATTCAGAAATATAAATATATAGCTTGTGTGGAGTTCCGCATAGGTTCCATCCTGACTCTTTTGCTGCAAATTCAGAGTGTTTAATATTCAATTGAGTTATCAAACTGCTTATTATTTTGTCTGAATTTGCATTTGAATATATAGGTACAGTTTCTGTTATGTGGGGCTGTGTAAATTTTGTGCCATTTGGCTTCTTATATTGTGTAAACAATTTGAGGGACAGCTTATAAGAGCCATTTTGTGCATTTTGAATTGCCTGCACATCAGGATTTAAACTGTTCAAAAAATTCTTAATGTCACATCTTGGCTCTGATTTAAAGCGGTGATCCCTTAATTGGCCATTAAAACTGCTATGGATGGGTTCATAGCGTGGCTGCTTTGCTGCTCTAGCATTAACAGGTGCTTCATGCTTCCTTTTCAGACCAGATGTAGATGGTTGTGTGGGCAATGTTGATGACTGTTCATAACAAATACACTTATGCCATTTGTAATAAGCCTTGCTTAATATTTTATGGCATCTTGGACACATTTTTGTGGCCTTTCTGCATTTCTTAGGGTCACAAATATGCCGGTGTCTAGACCAATTAGAACTAGATATATTTTATTACACTGATTGCAATATTTTTGATTTGGCATTTTTGTTGTTTGTTTATATAAAATTTCTTGCTCCAAAAAAACCGAACTATGGATAGAATGCCAAAACAATTATAACAGCAGCTAGTGGCTGAGCTGGTGCTTTTATACCCAGACAACAGCAGTAAATAGGCTCTGGTGATCCCCAATATAAAATAGTTTTGCTCTTTTATGCTGTTGTACAACACACTTTACCAGGTTTCAGTTCTGGGAGCTATCAGTTGTATATCAACTAGCAGTGAATATTCTCAAAATCTCTCTTGTGAAGATATTATTTTGCCACATGTATTTCAATCTTACACATTTTATCAGGCCTCAAACCCAGAGCTCTTGTTTACAAGGCAACAATATCAACACTTTGCAATCAGGGGAGGCCTCACATTTTACCAGGACTCAAACCCAGAGCTCTTGTTTACAAGGCAACAATATTAACACTTTGCAATCAGGGGAGGCCTCACATTTTATCAGGCCTCAAACCCAGAGCTCTTGTTTACAAGGCAACAATATTAACACTTTGCAATCAGGGGAGGCCTCACATTTTACCAGGACTCAAACCCAGAGCTCTTGTTTACAAGGCAACAATATTAACACTTTGCCATCAGGGGAGGCCTCACATTTTACCAGGACTCAAACCCAGAGCTCTTGTTTACAAGGCAACAATATTAACACTTTGCCATCAGGGGAGGCCTCAAACACAGAAGCCTTTTGATTACAAAGCATATAAGCCATGGGACTATGTCCACATGCAATACACATTGAATATCAGAACCCAGGAGTTATTAGCTCTATATCAGCTAAATACAATTCAAAGTTGGACTTTGAACTGTGCAATGAATATTCTGTAAGTCTCACTCGGGTATATATTATCAGAACAAGGCAAAACCTGAATCCAATTCAGGCACATATGATAACATGCAAGAGTGAAGTTTTATGCTCTTCCAGTAAATTGGAGTTAATAGCATGATGGCATGGCAATTTTCCCTGAAAGGGCACAGTGTAGATTTTATCTCATGCATGCAAGCATATAAAATCTCCCAGGCGTGCATAATTTATTGCTGGCCGGGACATGAAACTGATCAAAAATTAGAAAGAACATGAAACTTCTTGCCTGCCCCTGTCCCTTTGTATTGATCAGTAAGTTGTAGAGCATGAGAATATATACATTTTTGACCTAGTTTTAAGTGTAGTCAAAACAATATCAAGGGGGGCATATTTTTGACAAGTTTATGGACAACAAACTGAGAGATGTAGCTTTTGCACACATGGGCAAATCTGTCTGAGGGGACTTCTTCATTTCTACCTAGGGCTCAAAATTCTTTAGATTTAAATATGTACACACATGGCCGATTCGGGTATATGCCCCCCTTGACATTGTTTTAAGTGTAGGCAAATCTGTCTATTGAGGGTTCTTCTTTTCTACACTAGGATTCAAGATTCTTGGGATTGAGAGCATATCACACTTGAAGAAATGGGGAATAAGGGCATCTTGGCATAATTTTAAGTGTAGGCAAATCGGGCTGTTTAATCATATGAGCTCTTCTTTTCTACGCTATAAGTGAGCCTGTAATATCATCAATTATACTACTATTTACGCTTGTTCATACCTGGTAGGTGAGTGATGTTCTTGTCCAGATGCTTCTTGCAGACCGAATTGTGACTGATGCCAAGGTTCTATCCCGCGACCCTTGGCTCACTGATCCGAGCGATCCCGCCCGACTCGCTGCATGCTTAGGCAGCCGTAACTTCGTGTACCGTCGTCGTAGTTCTGTAAGTTGTAATGTGTCGTCGAGTAATCAAAGTGTAATCAGAGACTAATTATCCAAATGAGAGCGACATCGGGGAGCGAGCTTCCTTTTATAATCTTAGGATTCGAAAGGTTGTTAAACCTTTCGAAAACGCTGGGTCTTGTTTAGGTCCACGCATTTGCCTTTCAGTCATTGCTTCACGGAAGTTACAAAGTTTGCTTATTCTTGGGATCGATCGCTGGTTAGACATTTCCAGGGATTGATTGATTGATTGATTGATTGATTTAGTTTATTTTACTTCGCCTTTTGTGCCTCTTGGCTAATTTGCGAAGATGGGGATGAGTGATGAAATGATGAAATTGATGAATGGACATTCACAAACAACCAAGCCCGACCGGGATTCAAACCCGGGACCCTTGGCGTCGCAGCGCGATGTGCTAACCATTCGGCCACAGGGTCGGGCACAATTCCAGGGAATAAAGAAGCGTAAATATTCTCTTGAAAAGGATTTCTTGTATTCGTAATCTCCATATTTCTACATTCCCCTTGTTAAGTTAATCGATCCACTATTTGATGGTCGACCAACCATCTCCGGAGGATGTTATATTTAAAATTAGCATTTATTAAAATTCCAAATTCCGTAGAATACCAATACACCAAACTATTTACCAAAACATTGACATCATCAAAATATTGATATAATCAAAATATTCATATCATCAAAGGATTCATGGCACCAAACACCGTTGAAAGAAAGAGAAAAAAATGTAAACTGTAGGTCAAAGCCTCTTGTGTACTGAAAGCTTAGGAGCACCAACAAATCGAAGTCTTGAGGCATATAAAATAAATAATCGTGCAGTATTGACACAGAACTAGTTTTGAATAAAACACGACGACATGAAAACTGCTGGTAGAACACAGGTCATCACACAGTGAAAGAACGTCGCACAACACACGTTGGTTTGTTTACTGTTTGCGGAGTTCAAAGTACACACTGAAAAAAACGCACAATGTTGGGCGGAGCATTGAGCTATCGTCACCATGGCAACGCCGTAAACTGCACGTCGCCATAGGAGGATCGTACTCGGCAGCAGACGATAAAACACATAACAAAGAATCGTACCTCACACAGGGCTTGAAAATTTAAATCCACTAAATAAACATCAGCATCCGTGGTCACAAACCTGGCGATATATACGACATTTTCGCACACGAATTATGTGAGCTTGACGTCATTTGAACGAGGCCGAACACTAGGACACACTTGCGGCCGAAGAAAGTAATCATGCGTACCACGTGATGGCAGGTAAGCAATGTCAACACGCACTGAGCGGGTGGGGCTTTGCCGAGGTAGGTCTCCGTGACGTCATGGGAATGGCAGTCTGTATCTCAAGCGTACGACGTCGCTGCAACGGGAGACTTCCTGAGTAAAACGTTTCATTGCTGCAGCGCGGCCGGGATGATGGAAAAAATCAGCCTAGCGGTCTAGACGGGATTGGGTCCTTCGGTGCTGGAAGTCCAGAAGATAGTCATCCGTTCACTTCTATGAGCAAAGATCTCTCTCTCGGAAACACAGGAAGGAGGTCGTCATGGTGAATGATCCGGGAGCAATCGTGGCGATGAGAATGAAACAAGCGCAAAATGGGAAAAATTAGGAAATTGTAAAAGTGAGTGGAGCAGAGTTATAATAAATGATGGCGGGAGTAGTAATATAATGGGGAAGCTGGATCATCCGGAAGAATTGGGGTACCATATAGGTGCTTTCACCGCGAAGGTACCTGATAATTTTAAACGAGCCGTAGCCATTCACGCTGTATATTTTAAGGGTACCTTCACGGGAAAGCGCCTATAGGGTAGTACCTTCACGGTTAACCCAGTACCTTCACGGGAAAGCGCCTATAGAGCAGTACCTTCACGGTTAACCCAGTACCTTCACGGGAAAGCGCCTATAGAGCAGTACCATCACGGTTAACCCAGTACCTTCACGGGAAAGCGCCTATAGATCAGTACATTCACTGTTAACCCAGTACCTTCACGGGAAAGCACCTATAGAGCAGTACCTTCACGGTTAACCCAGTACCTTCACGGGAAAGCGCCTATAGGGTAGTAGCGAACCGTAGACTTTTACGCTGTATATTTTAAGGTACCTTCACGGGAAAGCGCCTATATGGCAGTACCTTCAAGGTTAACCCAGTACCTTCACGGGAAAGCACCTATAGAGCAGTACCTTCACGGTTAACCCAGTCCCTTCACGGGAAAGCGCCTATAGAGCTGTACCTTCACGGTTATTTTCCAAACAGCCCAAAATAATAACCCCCTTTCACAGTTTTTTCCAAACCTAACGCAGGTAACTGTCGGCGTTGCCAATTCCGCGTAGCCGTTTACGCTGTATATTCACGGTGTACGTTCACCTTACTGTAAGGGTTGCTAACTCTGCCATAAAAATTTCACCACAATATTTTACGAGTTAGACTAACCTAGTGAGTTGGCAACATGTCGTTTACGCTGTATATTTTAAGGTTGTTCACGGTGTACGTTAACCTCACTGTCAGCGTTGCCAACTCTGCCATCAATATTTCATCACAATATTTTACGAGTTACACTAACCTAGTGAGTTGGCAACATTTATTCTATCATGCACGAACTAACCTAATCTCTCCCAATGGTGAATGGCTCTAATTGGTCACCTCAGACAGCCCCTCCGAACATTTCGTGGCGTCTTTTGTGATCAATTTTGTGCGCGTGAGCCTCGAAGTCTTTTGTGAGCTCGTACATTTCATATTTTTATGCTGTACAACACAAAAGTGAAAATAAAATTTCAATATTGTTTCTAGCGATGATAAGGGGTACTTTTGGCTCTTTTACCGAGAAAAAACAAAAACGCTTTTTACTATCTTTTTGCTTGGTGTTACTGTTGTTTGAGCCGCAAGCTAAATTTAGCTAACAAATCAAGACGAGCGCTCTTCAGGGGATGAAGTATGCTTTCGAAAACAAAGAAACAATACAAATTCCAGAATTTCCTTTACCGACGAGCCTCTTTTCGCCGTTCAGGCGGCTCTGTTCTGGTCAATTACGCAAGGGAAAAAAGGGCGTTGGCTTCGAAAGAAAATCTTTACCAGTAAAAATATCTGTATAGGAGTCGTCGCTAATGCTATTTCCGCGATTCTTTCCCTCTAATTGCGTGAGCAAGACGGAACGATGTATGTAGCCTAGACGGATCGATATCGTTTCCTACCATGCCATACATCGCCTCGACTTTTCGCAGTGCTTAGCGAGAAGATGACCGAGTGACTATATTAACAGCATTCCTGCCGTGAATTGTTAGTGCCATTTTTGCTGTATTAACTCTAGTGTCTGTGATCTATATGAGCTTGTGGTGCACGGTGTGTTCAATTACATGAAAACTTTCGCAAGAAGGAGAAAGAACAGCTTTACTTCAACAGAGGTAAGTACAGAAATTATGTTTTTACTTGCTTTATTAACCCGAGTTAACTTGGAATTTACTTTTACATTGCATATTATTAACTCAAATTATCTCGTGATCACACAATATCAGTGTATTTTTGTGCTAATCAGGAAAGTCTCTTTTGAGCTTTAATAAGTTTACATAACAAAATTTTACTTTCTTCTACTGGACGTCGTGTGAGAAAAGGAACACGATGACGATGGGATTTTGTGTTGGAGAGAGCGTGGGGTTCTCTACATACAGTTTATCACCGACTAGAAAGTCTATGATTTGCGAAGCATCCTCGGCATATGCAGTCTCTCCACTTTCGGGATGTGTGAAATCAACCAGCTCTACATTACGGACTTTAGGTTCGTCCCCTATATTCGTCACAGTCATAGTCGGATAGTGAAGGGCTCGCAGTAGCGACCAGTAAGTTACCTTGACAAACTGAAGTTTTCCCCTGAGGTAAAATTGATGGTATGCTTTGACAGGACTGAGCATGTAGAGTTTGCTTCGTGGATTTGAAGGGGTCGGAAATTCTCGATTTGGGATGCTGAATATCTCTAGGACGACTGTCGATTTTAAGTTGTCGAGGCTAACGTTCAGACTGCCGACGTTAGTTCGCAGTTCCTCCTGCACGTCATCCAGTTTGTTCTGTACGGGCTCCAGGTGTTCACTGAAGAGTTTGACGATGCTCTCGTAAGAAGGTTTGATCTTGATTTCCACGCGAAGTTGCTTGAAGTGTTCGTTCAGTTCGCGAAGCTTGTCGGCAAAATCAGCCAAAGCAGACTCTTGACCGGTCTCCACGTCGTCGATTCGAAGCTTCACGTTTGCGATGATCTGTTGCAAGCTTTCGACAAGTCTCAGTTTGGAGTTTTGTGTCGCGAGGTCGTGAACATGATTTCTGATTTCTGCGAACAGAGTGTGCAGCTCGTTGACGTTCTGGTTGGTGGGCATCGTGGCGATCGTGTCTCGAATTTGCACGATTTCAATATGAATGTTTTTCACGTCCTCGAATTTGAGCAAACGATTCACTGCTCTCTTCACGGCTTTCAGTTCCTGTGATGTTGGTAAGTTGGCGACTGTATTCTGCAGCGCGGTCAAAGCATTTCTCACGGTGTCCAGCTCACTGGCGTCGGCTACCGTACCCAGCGCATCCCGGAGTCGCGTCATGTCCTCCTGTGTAGGGGTTGATTGCAGCAGTGTTTCCAACTTGTTCTGTATGTCATCGATCAGGTGATGGAAGTGTGAAAGTTCGGTTTTAGTGTTAAGGCTTTCCAGCTTGGCAATTTGCTGTTGAACTGTGGTCAGGGTTTCCGTTATGCCTGGCAATTTCTATTGCAAAGCTTCCTGCACGGTCAATAGATCAGTTCTCATGGTCGACAATGTGTCCTCAATGTGGCTTACGGTGCCTTGGATTTTACCGAAATCCTCGTACGTCTCGAGTTGCAGTTAGATGTTGGCCACAGACTTTCCTATAATTTTCAGTTCCTCGGACGAAGGTAAGTTGGCAATGGCTTCTTCGACTGTTTGAAGTTTCTCCCTGATGTTTTTCACCGAGTTTTCAAGTTCTGCGAAGGATATCAGAGACGGGATCTCATCCCGAAAACTACCGAGTTCGTTTCGTAGATCGGCCACTGCTAGATTGATCAGAAGTATGTCTTCGGGTGCCGGGTTGGTTTCAAGTTGGATCTTAATGTTAGAAATAAGATTTTGAAGTTCGATCAAGCTAGCTTGGATGTTTGTTTATTGTTCCTCAAACTTAGTTTTTAGTTGAATAATATCTCTGGATTTTTGTAGGTTAGATAATTCCTCTCGCAGGTAGTTCACTATGTCCTAAATGCCGCTAAAAATTTCCAAGGATGCTAAATCAGCATAATTGGCGAACAGTGATTTGAATTCCGCTTCGATCTTCAGGATCGGATCCACTAATGTTTTCTGCAGACTTGCGATCTCATCTTGTAGGCTCGAGGACAGAGTATTCTGGAGAGTCAGCAGGTCGCTGCGAAGTTTCTTCACTCGTTGGTCGAGTTTTAGAATTTCAGTGTTGTCGGGTGGCTCGGTATCCATGTCGCCTCTGGAGTGACCGAAGATATTGTTCGGCATCTTGATGCGTCTTACTGTTTACTTACAGATTTGAATCAAATCAATGGCCCCAATGTGTATATAATAGTCTATTGCTTATCCCTGAAAAGTTGGCTTTCTCTGTTGCAGAAAAATGTCGCAGCCACAAGACACATCTACTGCGTCGTCAGTTCCGAAGACGAAACAACCCCAAGTTTCCTGCCTCTTCTGTAATATCCCGCAAACCAAGTCCCACCTAAGTCGGCATAAACAAAGAGGTATTCAACGGTCTGGTTCGTCGAAAGAACCCGCCAGCATCACCAAACCTTCCTTAACATCCAGGAAAGTGATAACAACAGAAAATTTGACCGTCAATCAGAAGAGTGGGGTAAAGCGAAAGCAGTCTTCAAACGATGACCAGTTGAGTCATGGAAAGAGAACGAAGATCACAGAATCGGCTGAAGCACGCGACCCAGAATGCATTAAGCCGAAGAGAACGGCCTTCAGTAATATGTTGGCAAATTACAGCCTCAGCAGCGAGAATAGGGGTTTGCCCTGTAGTGCCGAAATTTTCCTGGAGGAGAAGAAAGCAGAAGTGGTTAAGATTTTGGTTTCCACTCTCGACAAGTGCCCCTTCAAATTCGACATGGTTTTGGATTCATTGTTCCAGAAGCATTCGTCGGAACAAACTCACGTGTTCTCCAGTAGAACAAAGCAACAACTTCTGCTGGAAAGTGATAGGGAGGTGATAAGCGAACTTTACGACAAGCTAGTGAATGAGATCGTCCGTAAGCAGGAAGAGTTTCAAGGCAAAGGATCGGGTTGGAGTGTTTGCAACACTACACACATCATCAACATCAATATAAGCAAATACCAGCCTCTTTCGGGATCAACTTACGTGAAGCTCCCGTAGATGATCGAAAATAAGAAAGCCGTTCTTAACATTGAAAACATCGACAACCAGTGTTTCAAAAGGTGTCTCCTGGCCCATTTGCATCATAAAACAAAAAACTCTGTGCGCGTTGGAAGTTACAACCAGTACGAGAATGAATTGGATGAATATTTCGAAGACGTTTTTGCAGGTGGCAAAAATCGAAAAATTCGAAAAAGCATATCAACACAAAAATGAGATTCCAATCGGTGTAAAAGTGTACGGATATACAATCAGCAACAAAAAAGTAGATATTTTTCCGCTTCGGATCAACAAAATTGTAGGTGATGAGGTGAATGTAGTGCTCATGTTGTTGATAAAAAATGTGAAACAGCATCATTATTGCCTCATTCGTGATCTTTCGAAGCTAGTCAGAAGAGGGATAACGAAACATAAACAACAAATCGAAATCTGTTATCGATGTATGGCATTTTTCAGCAATCTAGGTTCAAGAACCGCCAAGGAGAGGCTGCAGGAGCACCTCAGAGAATGCCTGCAGCGTCAACCCTCCAGGTGCGTGATCCCTGGTGGTTCTAATTTCTTCAGAAAGTACAAGTCCCAGCTGGAGGTCCCCGTTGTCATCAGACCCGAGGCTGGAAAACGCTTCCTGGAATTCCAAGTCAAGGAAGTAGAGGAATGGGGTGATGTTTTGTTCAGGACTAAACCCATGAATGATCTTACCGAAGACGAAGAATTGAGGTTTGTTTGTGCAACACATTGTCCAAATTGCGGGTCCAAATTTGATGATTGTGTGATAAAAGTGGCACACCACAATCACGTAACGGCCAGTACATCCGTCCGTTATGTCATATATGCAATTTGAAGCTTCAAACTGCCAAGTTTGGGCCGGTATTTTTCCACGGGCTCATCAATTAAGATCTTCACCATTTCGTCAAAGAGCTGGGCTATGACAAAAAATCCATCCGTGTGATTGCCGATACCGATGAGAAATACATTACTACTCATTTTTTTCTTTTTGTTCGCATCGTACTATTATATTACATTTTCTATCACGATAAACTCGTTGATCTTCTTACTATACTTCCCCTGGTTCGGTTTGCGAGTCATGTCTATCGTGGCGAAGCCCAAGTCGTCAGCATTCCAGCAATGCGCGCAGATGTTGCGAAACGACTCGTACGTCATATGCCCTCCGACGAACTCGTCGTACACGTGCTTGAGGTTGTTGGCATCCTGCCGAAACAAGCAAATGAAGTTGGCCTTGTCCCTGATCAGCTACTTGGGGATCTTCGAGAAGGTCTGAGCCAAGTAAAAGCAGTCCATGCCCTTGTGGCGGCCTCGAGTGAAGTAGTTGCGAACCTCTTCCTGATTCTCGAGGATGACGTCGTCGAAGACAACCACCGAATTCTCACGACTATTGTCCAAAATACCATCTGCGAGGCAAATATGGCTATTTCAAGATCGTCGTAGATTGCAATCAGCTGCCGGTATTTCGATTGCTCGAGGCTCTTGGAAAAGACGTACAGGTGTCTGCTCTCCCAATCGAGCTAGTGGGGAGCCAGGATGAAATTGTCTACCATCAATGTGGTTTTGCCACAACCCGAGGGCCCCACGATGAGGCATGTGATACTTTCGGGGACCAATTCGCCACTTTTCTTTCTTCCTTTACCTTCACCAACGTCCGGGAGCCTCTTGGTCACCTCCCAGCTGATACGATATCGATGGCATCAAACCAAGAATTCTGTAAAGAGGGAAGACCGAGCCACTTGACGTAAAGTTTGCCCTTGCTGCGTCGGAGCACTTTCTCCACAAGGTAAGCTTCCGGGAACCTAGTGGAGGACAGTTCCTGCTCGTAGAATCGGCCCTCGATGTCCTCACCGTCCGCGGTGCTCTTCAGCTTGTAGGTGGGGATGTAGGGAGGTGATGAAGGCAGGAGAACATCGGTCACGGTGAAAATTTCTGTAGACGAGTTTCGAGTGAAACCTTTGTCGAACACTCCGGGGCGCTTGAACTTGCTCACTCTTACCTTGTCTCCTATTTTATACTTTGGTTTCTTGATTTTTTTCGCCAGTGTTTCGTTTGCAGTACACTTCGGAGAGCAGCCACCTTTCTTTTGGCTTGGACACTTCCAAGGGTTTCATCCCAATCGTCCTGTGAATTCGGTTGTTGTATTCCTCTACTAGTTCGGGCACCAGATCCACCCACTTGTAGTTCCCGCGGAGGGTGAACTGTTTCCACATGAGCCCCTTGAGGGTCCTGTTGAATTACTCCACGATGCTTGCTTTCAGCTCGCTGTAGGTTGAATAATGAAGAATACCGTTCTCCTTGAGCATCCTCCCGAAGGCGGAGTTGTAGAATTCCCTGCCTCGATCGGTCTGCAAGAAACAAGGGGATCTCTGTTTGACAACAGAAGCGAAAGCTTTGCTGACCTCGACCACGGTCTTGTTTTTAACGGATATTGCCCAAGCGTACTTGCTGAAAGTGTCGATCACGGTGAGGAGGTATCTGAACCCCTTGTTCATCTTGTGAAGCCCCTTGAGATTCCCCGTGCTCATCTCCACGAGGTCGGCCTGCCAGATGTCGTCTATCCCTTTGGTGACCACGGGCAGTAGAGGATAATTCCTGCGGGCAGGTTTGTGCAGTTCGTTCACGGTAGCTGCTCTCATGGCACTGGAGGTTGTTTGAGGCTTATAGACAACA
Organism: Lepisma saccharinum; assembly: GCF_977018435.1. NCBI lineage: Eukaryota > Metazoa > Arthropoda > Insecta > Zygentoma > Lepismatidae > Lepisma > Lepisma saccharinum. The sequence continues at coordinate 9,587,195 of NW_028142898.1, forward strand.
GAGGCTCCGATGCAAAAATATGGAGCACGATCTATTTTCTTCATTGCTTTCTTGCATTTTTTCTTTGCTTACTTGCTTGCTTACGATAGACGACTGACACTGGCGACCTGATAGGAGAGCACCAACTCCAAAAAAAAGCGGTATGGGATGCTCCATATTCGTCTCGATAGATTCAACGTACAGACGATCTCCGACGGAAATGTACGAGACTCCGACTTTCATGTTATCGTGCTTGATCCTGAATAAACTCTCCCCGTGATGCAGACTTATCGCGACACGGCTCGGGGGATGTAAGTTCACAATCCGGAGACTTCCACCACCTAGCGAGAGTTCGTAGAAGATGCTATTGTTGTTGAAGATGAAGAAGATCTTGCCAGTGTTCTCTTCGAACTGCTTCACAATACCGTTCAAGTGGACGATTGTAGCTGCGAACAGGTCGGTTCGGAAAGCAAGCAAGGCATGTCTCGAGCTTTGACGACCTCTTCGCTCGATATCTTGACGTACTTGGGAAGCGTGGAGCCTGGTTTCCTCCTGTTGTAGCCGAACACGTTGGTTGGCATATTTTAGAGCATTTCTTTCTTTCCCACTGCTCAGACTATTTTATTAATTTTTCCTATTCTTGCTTCGAGAAAAGGTCTCACAGATATTTTTACTGGTAAAGATTTTCTTTTGAAGCCAACGCCCTTTTTTCCCTTGCGTAATCAACCAAGAACAGAGCCTCCCGAACGGCGAAAAGAGGCTTATCGGTAGTGGAAATTCTGGAATTTGTATTGTTTCTTTGTTTTCGAAAGCATACTCCCCCCTGAAGAGCGCTCCTCTTGATTTGTTAGCTAAATTTAGCTTGCGGCTCAAACAACAGTAACACCAAGCAAAAAAGATAGTAAAAGCGTTTTTTTTTCTCGGTTAAAGAGCCAAAAGTGCCACTTATCATCGCTAGAAACAATATTGAAATTTTATTTTCACTTTTGTGTTGTACAGCATAAAAATATGAAATGTACGGGCTCACAAAAGACTTCGAGGCTCACGCGCACAAAATTGATCACAAAAGACGCCATGAAATGTTCGGAGGGGCTGCTTGAGATGACCAATCAGAGCCATTCACCATTGGGAAAGGTTAGGTTAGTTCGTGCATGATAGAATAAATGTTGCCAACTCACTAGGTTATTTTAACTCGTAAAATATTGTGGTGAAATGTTGATGGCAGAGTTGGCAACGCTGACAGTGAGGTTAACGTACACCGTGAACAACCTAAAAATATACAGCGTAAACGACATGTTGCCAACTCACTAGGTTAGTCTAACTCGTAAAATATTGTGGTGAAATTTTTATGGCAGAGTTGGCAACGCTTACAGTAAGGTTATCGTACATCACGTATCGTAAACCGTGAAAGGGGGTTATTATTTTGGGCTGTTTGGAAAATAACCGTGAAGGTACTGCTCTATAGGCGCTTTCCCGTGAAGGGACTGGGTTAACCGTGAAGGTACTGCTCTATAGGCGCTCTCCCGTGAAGGTACTGGGTTAACCGTGAAGGTACTGCTCTATAGGTGCTTTCCCGTGAATGTACTGGGTTAACCGTGAAGGCACTACTCTATAGATCCTTTCCGGTGAAGGTACTGGGTTAACCGTGAAGGTACTGCTCTATAGGCGCTTTCCCGTGAAAGTACTGGGTTAACCGTGATGGTACTGCCATATAGGCGCTTTCCCGTGAAGGTACCTTAAAATATACAGCGTAAAAGGCTACGGTTCGCTACTAAACTATAGGCGCTTTCCCGTGATGGTACTGGGTTAACCGTGAAGGTTCTGCTCTATAGGTTCTTTCCCGTGAAGATACCTTAAAATATACAGCGTAAAAGGCTACGGTTCGCTACTACCCTATAGGCGCTTTCCCGTGAAGGTACAGGGTTAACCGTGAAGGTACTGCTCTATAGGCGCTTTCCCGTGAAAATACTGGGTTAACCGTGAAGGTACTGCCATATAGGTGCTTTCCCGTGAAGGTACCCTTAAAATATACAGCGTAAAACGCTACGGCTCGTTTAAAAAATATCAGGTACCTTCGCGGTGAAAGCACCTATAGGGTACCCCAATTCTTCCGGATGATCCAGCTTCCCCATTTTGCTACTACTGGCGGGTGATAAAGTTGACAGAAAAATGACTTTGAAATGAAACTGGGGAAATATTTCGTGGGGGAGGTGATGTAGTGTCTGATCGTAGTGATGGCGAAGGGGCGGGGTTACTTATATTACGCAGAGTTTTTAAGAGGGCCCGTTTATGAATGACAGGTTTACATGAGGAAAGTTCGCCGGGGGGAACGGGGGGAGTAGGTGGAATAGCCGGACTAGCCGGGATAGGGGCCGGGGGCGGCGGTGGTTTCAATTGAGGTGCCGGAAGTCGACGTTCTTTTGGGAAAGTGGTGGTACATCGATTTGGAGTATTTGTTTGTTGGTTCGTACCAGAGGAGAAAGGGGCCGGGGGAAGAGGGGGTGGTGGGGGAATAACTGTTGTCTCCGGGGCATGTGAAATTGATTGTAAAGCAATCGGGGAATTGATAGAAGGTTTCTTTAATCGTATTCGGGTTTTGCGACACGTGATTTGGGGTAACAACAGCAAGATATAATTGATAATACCAATAAAATAAGTATGCCGATAAGAGCTATCACGATGGATGAGATAATAGCATAATGAGCGGGAGACATCTTGTGGTAGGAGTCTGAAATGAGAAAAGAAAGGGGAGTTCAGTGATAATAGAACGAACTAAGTAATTACGAGACATTTCCGTCTGTAATATGTGTAAATGTCGTATAGAAAATAATTGCAAAAATTTTGTGGGCAAAGGGTTAAGCGCCTTCGATTCGCTGCTAACCAAAAAACAAAAACTTCAAAAATAAGTGAAAAAGAGTAAGTAATAGATTTATATAAAAGTTCATGGAAAAAAAGAGTAGGTTTTTAATTTCATGGGATATGAGATATACCATGTTGTATGCTATGAATAATTGAACTATAAAATTAAAGGAGAGAGTGGGAACATTTGCCTATATTTATTATATGCTTTGTTAACATATTTAATGCATTGCAACTTTCAAAGAAGCAGTTCGCGTTACACCTGAGCGTTAATAAAAATTTTCTACGGCCAAAAGCCAAATGGTCAGCATGTTCTACGCAGTTCATTTGTTCTTTAAATCGTTCATCTTGTTCTATCGTAGTTCTTTTTTCTTTATTTCTTTGTACATTTTTTTCTTTTGAGCGTATATGTACCAACAAATTGAAAAAAAAAATGTTTGCTAGTTAGAACCATAAACGGGCTAAGTACTTATGAGTCAAATCAGCTAAGTGATATGTTCTGACTATTACTATGCGTATAATCGCAAATTATAAAATAACATTAAAATATCAGGAGAAATTAATTATTAGGCAAGGGATTTATTATAAATGCTCCGACGATTGGGATAGCATTCTGTAATCCTGGGCTTGTTAAAAATAAAATGAGTTCGTTCTGATGCAGAAGTGCAGTGCGAGCACGGGAAGTGAAGAAGGGGGTGATAAGCGTGAGAAAATGCTGGATCATGGGATGTTAGCATGTGCAATGTACGTAGCGAGGAGGCTAAAGAGAGTGATAACGGATTGGAGTGTTAATGAATGTTAGTGTATATGTTAGTGAGGTTTTTATGACACTAGTCGTAGCGTTCTTTGAGCCTGGAGATGGTAATCGTGTCGGTTTTTTGTTTGTTTCTGCCGTCGATGAAAGTAACTTCATAGGAATTCTCGTAAACTTTTCGAAGAATAGTTCCTTTGTACTTATAAGAGGACGCAACAGTTTTTGACACGCCGGGAATCGGAGTGGCATCTAGAATCCAAACATGTTGGCCTGGTGAGTACTGTATTTGCCTAGAAGTGCGGTCTGTGTACTGTTTCTGTTGTCATGAGCTGTCTTACGTATGGTTGTCAGGAGTTCAAGACTTTGTGCGTTTCTCTGGGAGAAATTATCGTGGTTCGAAGGGAGGACTGCGTCTGCTAGGATCTTTGGGTTGTAGCCAAACAAAGTAAAATACGGGCTCTGGAGCTACCCAGAATGGATTGTAATGTTGTGGCTGAACGTGGCACTAGCTAAATAGTCACACCACGAAACCTTCTTCTCCAACACAAAAACTCTCATGAGTTTCTTTAAATAGCTAAATGAACTCTCAACTAGCCCATTCGTGAAATGTGCACAAGTGTCTATATATTTTAGATGTACGCCTGTAATATTAACTAACTCCCGTAAAAGTAAACTTGAATTGGGTGTTGAGCTATCTAAATATATCGTTTCGTCGAGGCCATGGACTAGAAATACTTTCTCAACTAGAGCTGTTGCTATGTTTTGTGCTTCATGATTAGCCAAAAGAGCTGTAATGACGTATCTAGTACAACTATCAACTACTGATAGAGAATGGTTGTATTTGTGCGTTTTAGTAGAGACTAAAGATCCACAGACGTCAAGATGAATTCGTTGAAAAGGAATTTGGGCAGGTTGAAATGTCTGGAGGGTATGGGGTTTAGAACCTTGTGGCTTCTTTGAGACATGGCAAGGGAAGCAATGTGGAACCTTATCATACAAAAATTTCTTCATATTAGGGAAAAATAGCGCATAAGCTTTAAATTATATGATTTTTGTGCGCATTGGTGACTTCCATTCATTTTGTGTGCATGAATAAGATCAAAAACTTGATTTCTTAATGCGTGAGGGATACAAAGTCTATCCCGACAACCAGTTTTGATTTTATTAGTCCTGTATAAGACGCCATTATTGAGTACATAAGAATAGGAAAGTGTTTCTAGCTTAGGATTACTAGCTTGATCTTTGTTTTTTAAAATGTCAATAAAGTATCTTAAATAGGGGTCTTTACGTTGTTCTGAGCTAATATCAAAATCTCCTGCTTGCGTATGAAATACTTGATGAAAGAACAGATCATCATCATCATCATCATCATTCTTCTTGTCCAAATTAGTCTTTTCAAGCGGTAAGCTTGCACGGGAAAGTGCATCCGCAAGTTCATTTTTACTGGCACTCACATGCCTTATTTCGAAATCAAAATTTAGAAAATAAAGTGCTCTTCTTCCCAATATAGAACTAGGATGTTTAGTTGAACGAAGATAGGATAATCCTTGGTTGTCTGCGAGAACCACAAATCGTTGATTCATAAGAAAGAATTTGAAAGTTTTCGAAACATAATATGCACCTGCAATTTCGAGGGAAAATGTGTCAGATTTTTTCTCTGTTGGTTCTAAGGCTCGTGAACAATAAGCACATGGATGTAAATTTCCATCTTCGTCAAACTGTAACAGCGCTCCGACAATTCCTTTTCCGCTTGCATCGATGAACACATATGAGAGGCGCTTGTGGTCATAAGGGCGGAGGATAGGGGCGGAAGTTATAATTTGTTTTAGTGTTTCGAAACTTTCCTGGTGTTCATCAGTCCATTCAAACTTGACATTCTTTTTGAGAAATTTGAATAAACACTCTGTTGGTCCTGCAAATCCTTGCACAAAGCGCCGAATAAAATTTACAAGTCCTAGAAAACTACGAAGCTTGCGTTTGGTGTTAGGGGTTGGATATTCCAAAATAGCTTTAAGAATATGTTCTGAAATCTTAATTCAATTTTTAGATACCAGGTTACCGAGGACTTTTACTTCAGTAAAGGCTAGCCTATACTTAGAAGGTGACAATTTAAGGAATGCTTTTCTTAACTTTTGAAACACTCTGTCCAGTATGTTAATCATGTGTGGGAGATTTGAGCTGTAAATAATAATGTCATCTGTATAAACAGAAAGTTCTGAACTGTCTATTCCACTAAGAACAAGTTCGCTAACGCCGTTCATTACACCGGGGGATGTTTTCAATCCCTGGCTTAACCGAGCATATCTAAAACTACCAAGATTCTTAATGGAGAAGGCGGTAATGTCCTTGTTAATGAAACTTGAAAAATGCACTACACCTGTCCAAAATGGAGTAGTATTTCTTAACAAGCATCTCTGCCATGATGGTGGGGATATCTGGGGATTGCAATGAAATCGGAGCTATGATCTCATTCAGAGCGCGGAGGTCAGAAATAAAACGATAAGTCCCATTGGGTTTCTTGATTTATAGGACTGGGTGTCGATAGGGACTCCCTTCACAGCGTTCTATAATACCTTAACTAACTAAAACTAACTCTCTAGCCTTCTTAAACCCGAAGGTTCATGGCTGCAGCAACACAGGCCTTCCAACTGTCCCTATCTTGAGCAAGATCTATATACTCTTTTCCATCCCTACCGATTTCCTTTAGGTCCATCTCGACGTTGTCCCTCCATCTTCGTCTTGGCCTTCCTATAGGTCTCTTACCACCAGGTTTCCCAACAAGAATCCTGTGAACTCCTCTTTCCTCTCCCATTCGTGCCACATGGCCAGCCCACCTAAGTCTTCTTGATTTAATTATTCTAATAATGTCTGGACATGAATACAAATTATGTAGTTCTAAATTATGTAACCTTCTCCACTCACCTGTCTCCTCATCCCTTTTAGGTCCAAAGATTTTCCTAAGGATCCTATTTTCAAATACTCTCAATTTATGTTCCTCTTTCAATGTAAGGGACCAAGTTTCACACCCATATAATACTACAGGCAAAATTACTGTTTTGTATATTTTAACTTTTAGATTCTTAGATATTAAACGAGAAGACAAAAGTTTATGAAGAGAGAAGTAACATGCATTTCCTGAATTAAGCCTACTTTTTATTTCCTCTTTAATATAATTTTCATTTGTTAATATTACTCCTAAGTATTTGAATTTGGAAACTGGTTCAAACGAGTTGTTATCAATAATTAGATTTTGATTATTACCTAACACTTGGTTTCGGCCTGTAAGCATATATTTAGTTTTCTCTTTGTTAACTTCCAAACCTATCTCTTTAGCAGTTTTGAAAAATATTTTAGCATTATTCTTAATTGTATTCACATCATCCCCCAGTAAGTCTACATCATCTGCATATGCTAACAACTGAGTCACACCATTTAATACCTTGGCCTAATAATTTGTGAATTTCCTGTTTCATTGGTTCTCTGTAATGAAAGGTTATAGGGTAGGTTTTGGCATACATTGGGGTTTATCTGTCAGCTTGATGTCATATTCCAAAACGTTAGTTTTGGTTAATTTATCCCCTGGCCAGAGAAAAATATCTGCATACGTGTATGCGAGCTTTGGGATTTTTTCTCTTTCTTCTTGGGGAATATCAGGGTTAACTGTGAAGAGGGAGGGGTTAAATTTCTGTTGACTTTCACTGATATGTTGTTTTACTGTGCTATTTTCATTACAAGCGAATGAAAATGCGACATCTTCGCTGTTATTTTCCCAAATGGAAGTGACGTCACTTAAAATTTCACATGTCGATATTTCGCCTAATATCGTGTCAGTTTCCAAAGTGATTGTGCTTTCAGTAGGGTTGTGTATGTGAATGACAAGTGACTCAGGGTTAACTGTAGCATTGGGAACTACCACTGCATTCTGAGTCATAAGGGAAGCAGATGGGGTAAAAAGTTCAGGCTTAGGGGTGTTATGTGTCGTACTGGTAATTTTAAAATTGATGTTTTTGATGGTGGACGTAACTGAATTGTGTTTGAAAGGGTAGCTTTTCCCGTATACACACTTGCATTTTCAATTTGGTTCAATATGTCATGCGACACCTGGTGAGTTTTGTACTTTGACCTCAAAATACTGTAATTTGGAGTACGTCCTAAATGATGAAGAGTTATTGTATTTTCTTTTAACGACATCTCGCACCTCTGTGTTCGCAAAAAGTCATTTCCTAAAAGGGGAGGAACATTTGTTGAATCTATAATTCTAAACGGGTGCGAATATTTATACTTTCCAATTATGATAGGAAGAACTACAATTTCAGACACACTCAGTTTTGATCCGGACACACCTTGGATTGTGGACTTTAACTTGTAGGTTTTTCTTTCAGAAGGTATGAGATGGGAGGGGTAAATTTAATATTTGGGAACCCACGTCAATAACTAAATCTACTTCTTTCCCTTGTATGCTACTATTGATGTAATACAAGCCATTTCTCTCAATGATAGGAACTTTGTCTAGTCTACCATTATCTTCGATTTCGTTCCTGCAAGTCGAAGATGAAGCTAGTTTAAACTACTATATCTTTGTGGTTTGTAATAGCAGTTGTAGCTCACGTGATTATAGCAACAACAGAACGTACAGGCCGATGGATTTGCATCGTCGAGATTACCCATATTTCGAGTCTGATCTCGACGTTGAAACCTATTATTTCAACTAAATTGACCTCGAGAGTTCGACCTAAAATTTTCTCTTGGATTAGCCCTATAATTACCTCTGTAGGAAGGGGAGTTATTATTCCCCTTGTTTTGAACTGTATTACCTCTATCATGTGCGCTCTGATTAACATTTTTCGCGAGTTCCAGAACATTTGAGGAGAAATTAAAAAGGGAGGCTGTGTTCAATTGTTCGTGTGAGTGCAAACATAGATTCCCAAGTTGGGAGCTTATTTACATCATCACCAGAGGGAGTATTGTGACTGTGTTCTGCGCTGGTCACAGCTGGTGGCGCCATGCAGTGGCGAATTTCGGAACTTGGTTCGCTTGAGATGCCGCAACAGGCTGTGGAGCGGACTTCTGAGAGGAGAAAGTGTGTCCTTGATGAACTGTCTGGAAGGGAATGACGGGAGTGGGAGTTGATTGCAGACTTTGGACTTGATAAGCGGGGTATGGGGTGGGGAAGGCTGGATTCTGTTTATATGCTACAAATTGCTGAGGTGGGTTCGGCGGATTACTTGGGAGGGGGGAGTAAACCTGTGCATGAGAACAGCTGTGAAGTGGCGTCTGGGTCAATGTTTGATGCAAGCTTGCTTGCGCTATTGCTTGGTCAATTTCATATTTCTCCTCCATTATAAGGGAATTAATCAATAACTGTTGGCGTTCGAAATTTTGTAGGTGGGCTACTAATTCCTCTGCTTTGGCAAAGTGCTTATTGGTTAAACAACCAATGTATTTGGCTCGCAGTCCCGTGATTATATAGGATAGAGTTTGTTCTTCAGTAGCGTTCGGGAAATATTGCTGGAATAATGCCTTCTTAGCAATAACATAGGCGTGAATTGGTTCTGCAATTATCTGCTTCCTGGCTAAGACTATTTGAACGGACTCAGAAGATAGATAAGAGCCTCTGAACAAAGTACTTAGTTCATTTTTGATGTGTGTATATGTCAGGTCTGCAAAGTTAGGTCGTTTCTGTATATCGTGAAAGTAAGTGAAAGCTGTGTCAGTCAAAAATGAAAGCAACATCTCTTTACGCTTAGCTTCCGACCATCCTTCGGCGTGTGCTACATTTTGAAACTTGAGGAAAAAGGTTCGACTTTTTGTGGTCGTTTCCACTAAAAGGCGTCGGATATAACGCAGTTGGGATTGGAGTGGCCATGGTAGTGGTGGGAATTTCTACAGTAACGTTATCAGGGCTATTAGTATTGTTAGAGGTAGTAGGGACGTAAGTTGGGGTGCTTGCTAAGGGTTGGTGTCGGGTTCTGCTGGGTGTTTCTAATCCTAGTAAGAATTGAGGTTAGTTTCTGTTAGCAGATCTTAACCGTGTTAGTGGAGGGGATGGGGCTGGTGACAAAGGTTGTGATTTTACTGGGTCCGCCGCAATTACAGTAGCTAACTCTATGATTTGGTCGAGGGAGGCATCTAGGTGTTCGTGCAATGCTATGAGACGTATTCATAGACTAAAAGTTCGTCGTGCTGACCAAAGAACAAATGAAAGTATGTGTATGCAATTATTTAATTGTTTAATATGTTGTCTCTCAAATAAATATAAGCAATTTTTCTCTATCCTCTGTGAATGATGCTTAAATACGTACAGAATGAAAATTATACAGAAGAACTAGATTTTGTGGGGGGGACTCGGCACAAAAAGAAAACAAGGGTTGTATTCCATAGGGTAATATACAAAATTGTCACTGGGTCTGACGCATCTTAAGCGTACTGTGGGAGTATGAAATTGTAACTACTAAAATGTTATTTTCAAAAATGCTCCCAAAGTGGGAGGGGGGAAGACTAATTTAATTTAAAGCAATTTGTACAGAAGGGTGCTCAATTGCAAAAAGGGCCTGAAGCACCTCCAGCATGTTGTAATCCCGTCTTACATGGGATCTGAGGTCACAGGGATGCTTCAATAATACATTTTAGGTAGAGCTTAATTCTACTTGTCAGCTGAACCTCCTCCGATTAAGAGGGAAGAGATATGGAAGGTTGAATTTAAAGGTTACTTACGCTTGTTCATACCTGGTAGGCGAGTGATGTTCTTGTGCAGATGCTTCTTGCAGACCGAATTGTGACTGATGCCAAGGTTCTATCCCGCGACCCTCGGCTCACTGATCCGAGCGATCCCGCGCGACTCACTGCATTCTTAGGCAGCCGTAACTTTGTGTACCGTCGTCGTAGTTCTGTAAGTTGTAATGTGTCGTAGAGTAATCCAAGTGTAATCAGAGATTAATGATCGAAATGAGAGCGAGCTCGGGGAGCGAGCTTCCTTTTATAATCTTAGGCTTCGAAAGGTTGTTAAACCTTTCGAACACGCTGGATCTTGTTTAGGTCCCCGCATTTGCCTTTCAGTCATTGCTTCACGGAAGTTACATAATTAGCGCATTCTTGGGATCGCCTGCTCGTCAGACAATTCCAGGAAATAAACAAGCGTAAATATTCTCTTGACAAGGTTTTCTCGTATTCGTAATCTCCATATCTCTACAATATATTCAATTACATATATATATTTTTAAAAATATTAGGTTTTATATATTCAATTACTTTTTCAAAAATATGTTAGAACAATTTAAACTTAATAAATATTAATTATAAATTTATATGTTATTATTTTTCCACACACCAAGGTACATACATATTTTTATATATAGTATTTTTCTTCTAAAAGAATGCACACATGTACATTTCCAGACGTAAAATTAATCATAAATACACACATTTGTGAAATAATTATATACACTACACAGCACTGCAGTACTCATAACTTAAAACCAATATCTACATTTTCAGACGTAATCATTAATCTGAATACACACATTTGAGAAATAATTATATACACTGCACTACACAGCACTGTACTGCACTGTAAAATAACTCAAAACCACTATCAATATATCTATTTCTTTTAAGAAATATAATAATTCTAAATAAATGCTTAAAATATACTGATATTGGTTCAAAAATTAAATTTTGCCCCTTATGAGTTGAGCTTTGATAAATAAAACATAATTATTTTTTATACTATAAAAATGGTAAAAATTGGATTCTTTATATCTTTCCCCCTTGGAAAATTAGCTTAAATCGACGTAAAATGAATAAATACAAAACAAATGGCCACCCACAAAGCATACTGTACTACTCCTATTAGATTAGGAATGCTAAATTTTTTTCCGCATTGAGGACAGGGCTTCGAAGGTAACAAACAATTTATTTTCGAACCCGTTTCGCTACATTTTGCCCTATGTACTGATAAATTGTTTCTTGATATTTACTTCCCCCAAGTAACGCATTCGGTTTTATCATTTTTACGAGTGAAACCGGCGAACGCCTTCTTTTAATACGATTTCGCACAAATCAAAAGTAAAGAAAAAAACCAATAGAATTTTTAGGTATGTTATTTATAGCGAATTTCTTCAGGACAATACGTAACGTCCGATCAAGTCAAAATTCAATCTTTGTCGAAACCACTAGGAAACACCTTTAAACTTGAAAAACAAGTTAAGGGACTATGGCCGCAAATACGATGGAATTTGCAGGAATGTTATTTATATAGAATTTCTCGAGGAGAACAAGTACAATCTGACCATGTAAAAAATTCAACGTGGTCAGAAAAACTAGGAAACATATTTAAATTTGAAATAATTGTTCGAAAACAACTTTAATGGACGATGGTTGCAAATGCGGAAGAATTTTCAGGTTCGTAGTTTTTATAGAATTTCTCGGAGAGAACAAATAAAATTCCAATCACGTAAGAAATCAACGTGTTTATATTTTTTTAAGGAATGCAAAATATGCCTTGGAAATTTCAATCCAACCCTTCCCTAGATTGAAGAAACCTATTGTTATTTCTTTCGAATTTCTATCGCCATTTCCAATGTTATCATTGCTCTATTTTAAATTGGTCATTACAAAAATTTACCACAAGGAGAGATGGCGGTTCCTAAATGACATATTTTTTAGTGAAAAAAAGTCTACGTAGTGAAAAAAAGTTGAGAGAAAATTCCAAAATTTAGGATTTCCTCATAGATGGATCTGTCGTCGCCTGTCAAAAATTCGGCGAAATTCAAAGATCGCGAATATGTCTGGAGCCCCCTTCCCCCTCCGTGTCAAAATATTTTGATTTTTTCTCCAAGTCCCCGCCGCGATGAAAACCCTAAAACTGCGAAAACACATAAACACACGGGGGAGATATTCGAAGATGTGTAGAATAAGCGTACATAAAAGATTACTCCGAGTGCACCTCGACTACATGAAAAATAAAGAAAAATGCTTCGTAGAAAATTACCCCGACGGCCCTCGAGGTTCGAATATTGCGTGAAAATTAAAAAAAGTATATCGTAGAAGATTACTTTGAGGGACCTTCTTACTTTAGATGAAATTCTTACATATGATGAGTTTGACCGTAACTTATTACTCTACTGCAAAAGTTGTTTAAAGGATGCCTTCAGCTCCTACCGTTTCATCTACTGCACAAGTAGGTCAAAGCTCATACCGTTACCTACTACTCGTGAACGATCGTAAACAAATATTGTAAGTTAAGTTATATCACGTAAGATCGTAATAAAAAAATACGTAACAAAAAAAAAACACTTGCAGGTTAAGTTAGTCCGTAAAACGTGAATAGGTTAAGTTATATCACGTAAGACTGTAATATACCTACAACGGATGAGGTAGGACCGAGTCGGAGTGAAAATTGTACTGGAACGTGATCGAACGCTATAAAATCCACAAAAAACGTCATTATATGATATGACTGATTTTAAATGCATATAAAAAGGGGATACCCACAAAGGATATCCTGGGAACAATGAATTTATACTACTACTTCCTGACTGTCCGATTTCAGCTTGCACCTCCCTTCAATGCTCTCTCATCTTCCTCATTCTTTTCTTAATTTCTAAACTATCTAACATAGAACCAAGACCGTTTACTGAATCGTAACAGAGAATAACATCAGCTGGCAGAACTTAATGATAGTTATTAACTTGATCAAAACGAAAGACGTTCATAATATAATAATTATTGTCAAGAAAGAACAACTCAGACGACTTATTTTGAATCATTCTTCTTACAAACTCCATCCAGAGTGACACCCTACTCCCATCGATAAACCAATTTTCGGATTCTGTTCTTGTAAACGATCTTTGTCTGGCTGTCCAAGAAGTCATTCACCGCAGAATTAACATCATCACCTATAGGGAAATGTCTCCAACACCATGGCTTCTTCATTTAAGGAAACAAGAAGTCGCTGGATGCCAGGTCCGTTTCTATACGGATGGCCAGACAGAATTACGAAACACAAAGCGGCTCTCGAAGTCACTGTCTCCTGAGCAGAAGGGGAGTGGGTGTTGCTGTGTAGAATCAGAACTCCTTTCGTTAGTTTTGTCTCATATTATGTTACATAGTAATGCAAACAACCCTGATAATTGACGTAATGCTGAAAAGACGGCCTGATAGCGTGAAGAACTTACTTTCTTAACAATTCCTGGTTTCTACGAGAAAGAAAGCCGCCAGCTACATTTTTTACCTTACATACTTCTTCCAGTAAACTTAAATCTTTCACGCACCTTACAATTGTGTCACATGATGAAGCATTCCTTCCGCACAACGCCACAACTTCGTCGTGAATGTTTATTAATCGCTTTTGCAATTTACCATTTCGAGAACATAAAGCGAATCACAATCCGAACATCAGCTAATTCAAAGTGCAGCACAATATTGGTTTTCTGGCCCGTTAGCTGTGTACCGCAGATGTATTCCTTGCGGAATATGTAATAATCTGATAGCTAAAAAACCAAAAGCATTTCCAGAGTGCAAATTGTTGAAAAAATCTTCCAAAAAGTATGAACGTCCTTGAAACAACTTTAATTTAAATCATGTCTACACACACACACAAACAACCCCCCCACACACACACATACGGGTAAAACTGGCCCTTTAATGACCGAGTGAGTGTAAATATGAGGTGTGTCAAAAAAAGACCGAACTTTTAATAGCACGCCAACGGTTGCAGATCGCATGATCCGGCTACCGTGCGCACCATGCTGCATATTTTGGTAATAGATCGCTTTTTACTGGGTTCCGATCTATAAGTTAGTTAATGAGTAGCAGCCGATTGAGTGAGGTCGTGTACAATTGGTTTGTCGGATTGGTGACAAAGCAAGAATAAAAGAGTTGGAGGAACAATGCGTGTGTGTGAAATTTTGCATAAAATCTATAAAAACGTTTAAGGAAACATTCCAAATGTTTAACCAATCGTACAGGGAAAACTGCATGAGCCGAACGCAATGCTATTTTTCGTTTAAGCGCTCTAAGTTGAGCAGGAGTTCGGTTCCCGAAAATCGAAGGTCTGAGGACTTTCCACATCAACAGGCGACCAAAATGTTGAGGTTTGTCACGACGTGATTCGTGATAATCGTCGTTTAACTGTCCGTGAAGTTTCTGAACAAGTTGGTATATGTGTAGGATCATCCTATAAAATACTGACTGAAAAACGAGATATGTATGCCGTCAGTGTAAAATTCGTTCCGTGTTTGTTGACAAATGAACAAAAGCAGAATCCAGTTCAAAACTGTCGAGAACTGATTGCAAATGCGGACGAAAACTTTCTCAACAACATTGCAACAGGAGACGAGACATTGTATAACCGATGTACCAATTGTCCGATGTACGAATTACCATGACCATCGGTCTTTCTACGCATTCCCCCCAAGATTTCATTTTTCTGCTCTCTGAGAAAAGACAGCTGCCTCAAGAAACCAGCATTCTTTCCCATGAGGCAGCACATATATCACTGCCCCTACTTCAAGATAAAGTAGCCGGTGTGTCCTGCAATAAACTCTCATATCCGTCCAGTCCACAAGCCCACATTCGGCTCACGTCAACATAAATTCAAGCTCAGCCTGATGGCTGAAATTTAGAGATGGAGCTAATCTTCTTCAGGCATTTTAAAATTTAAAAACCCAATGAAAACTTTCCGCCTCGTCTTAAACAAGGACCCTCTGTTCTCACGAGAGTTGGCAGATGGCCAGGTTCAGAATCAGGACAATTGCTCTACACATGGCAGTCTTGACGAGACGGCATAACTTCTACAATCACGCCCGCCAGTCCTAGTTCAGTGACAGTGAAGTGACAAGGATAAATAGTACGGAATCTTGAACTACAACCCTTCCAGAACATATCTCTTCGTATCTCTTCGCCTCAGTGAAGTTTGACAGCCACAGAAGACATAACTTTAACGAAGTGTCCGAGTTGTGAGCAATATAAATTGAGTTGTGAGCAAAAAAAATTAATTAGAACAAGGTACTTTTCATTCTCGAGATCAGCTCTCAAACAAGGTGCTATTGTGTTTTTGTGCTACGCGATTATCACCCTTCAGTGTAATCATTATCGCCCTTCAGTGCAGACATGACCACGTGTGGGCGGAGTTAAAAGTTCGACGGCCAATAGAGTGCAGGACAATTCTTCAGGGAACGAAGGAAAAGGAGGAAGTAAGGACTTAACGGGCACAGTTTAGAACTTTCATTTCACAGTGCAATATTAACAGTTAAATCTTTAAGATCAAGACTCTTGTTTCAGCACCTTTGTAGGTCAGAGAGAAATTGTTTTCTCTTCTCTTGACCAAGTCTAGATTTGTAGCTTTGAGATTTCAAACTTAACGTTTAACTGGTTAGGAAATGGTGCTCGAGTAAAGTGTTTACTTGCAACGTCGACCATCAGCGGCCTGCGCTGCTAACTTGTTTTGACCCGGTGCATCATGGGTCCGCGAGAGTAGTGCAATTAAGCCGGTTCTGCGCCCTCTATTGGGGCTCAGGGGGCTCGCAGTGTTGCCAACTTCTTACTCGAAAAAATCACCAAGGTTTTTGGTCTAACCTAACCTAACCTAAAGCAAGAAGCTGGCAATTTTGCTTGAGAGTTCAGAAACCGGAAGTGGGGCTCAGGGGGCTCGCAGTGTTGCCAACTTCTTACTCGAAAAAATTACCAAGGTTTTTGGTCTAACCTAACCTAAAGCAAGGAGCTGGCAATATTGCTTGAGAGTTCTGCAACCGGAAGTGGGGCTCGCAGTGTTGCCAACACCTACTCGAAAAAAAATCACCAAGGTTTTTGTTTTGGTCTAACCTAGCCTAAAGCAAGGAGCTGGCAATTTTGCTTGAGGCTTGGTTTACAGTGCATAAAGCAAGGTTGCCAACCTACTGGTATTTTTGCCATAGCTTTTTACAAAAAAAAGAGAGGGAGAGAGAGAGGGAAGAGTTAAACATCCGACAGCCTACCTACAGCTTTTTTTTCTTGGTCTAACCTAACCTAAAGCAAGGAGCTGGCAATTTTGCTTGAGGTTTGTTTTACAGTGCATAAAGCAATTTTTGCCAACCTACATATACTAAACAAGGAGAGCCGGCACTGCCGTAAAAGAGAGAAAGATGGGTGGATGGCAATATAGTATGTGTGTGCGTGTGTGCGTATAATATGTAGTATTATTAACTAGAGTGTGTTGGCAATTTACTTACAGCTAAAAAAAATAGAGATGCCATAATTTTGTTGTAAGATGAAAAGAGAAAAAGAGATTTATGGCTGGCAACGGTGGTGAGCGAATGCGCCATATCGCAATTTTCCAACTCCCGGGGGTCAATGTTTGTATATCGTGACCTTTGTAAACCTCTCTCGGGGGAACGATGTGACACACGCGCACGCGCGCGTATGTATTGTAACACAAACAAACAAACAAAATAATAATTGTTTTTTTTTAGGATACCTGGCCCCTATAACCTCGCCAGGGTGCGTGGTGCCCAACCCAAAAAGGTTCTAACGGCTGCGGTTATAGATTACCGCACCTCTGTAGGGTTTCACGTGTTTTTTTTTCTCAAACTTCTTATATATTTTTTTAATTTTTTTTACAGGGTTTATTAAAGTACATATTTGAGGAAAACAACGCCACCCATATATAAATAAACCCCTCAAACTAACACTAATTAGAATTAGCCTACAAAATTTTTCTCGTAAGGTATTTTTTGTAAACACTCTACCACCAACAGATCACATATAAATAAACATACCCCAAAAAAATGCGTTCCATGAAAAGTTGTCCTGTGTGCAAAAGAAGCATATCAAGCAAATGTTTTGCAAGACATTGTCGCACCTGCGTGCCAGGCAAGCATTTGGCTACCACCGAACCATGTCCCAGGTGCGGTATACATATTACTATTAATAATTTGAATAGGCATATAACATCATGCAAAGTTGTCGTCGAAACACCTGTTCCACAACCGTCGACCAGCTCGACCAAGAGGAAAGCGGAAGCCGACTCGCCACCATCCGCCAAACGCGTCAAGCCTGTGGCGAAAGCTAACCAGTCTGCTTTCCAGCGGTTGTTAGAAGATTTTGTCATCACTTCGGAGGGCTCATGCGACGTGCGTAGCTTTTTGGAGAACATGCAAGCCAAAATTATTTCCATCCTCAGTGATGCGCTTGCAACGCACTCCACCAAATTCTACGCATCGCTACGTTGCCAGTACAAGAAGCCGTCTGATGAAATTTACAGCTTCTGCCACAACACCAAGGCGAAGACGCTGCATCTGGCGGATGTCGACAACCTCGAGGTCATCTACAACCAGTTTACCGAGGAGCTGGTGGCAAAACAGGAGGAACATCAAGCTAAAGGCTCGGGGGGTTCGCTGTGTGGCGAGCCTCACGAACTATGCGTCAAACTTTGTAAGTTCGTGCCTCTCTCCGCCTCCAGCTACGTCCCCTTACCACCTGCCATTGTGGCAAAGAAGGCCGTCCTGAACATTCAGAACAGTGACGCCAAGTGCTTTCTCTGGTCGGTGCTTGCAGCGTTACACCCTGTCGACAGGAAAAACCATCCACACCGAGTTAACCACTACCTACCCTACGAGGCAGAACTGGAAGATGCGATGGTTGGGATCGACTATCCCGTGGAGGTCCCGGACATTCGAAAGTTCGTGGCTCGTGTGCGGTTGGCCATCAACGTTTACGGTCTCACTGACGAAAATGCGGTGTACCCCATCCGGGTGAGCGACGTAAACGTTGATGGTGCGCAGGAAATTCATCTTCTGCTCATCAAGGACGAGACCCATCACCACTACACCCTTATCCGTTCCCTCTCCCGGTTGGTGTCGAGCCAAACAAGCAAACACGAACACCACATAGAAGTTTGTTGCAGGTGCTTGTCAACTTTTGACAATCAAAAACAGCAGGATTATCAGCACATCAAAGGTTCCAACATCGCTGTCGAGAAGCTCGCTCGCCACAAGTTCTACTGTAGTAACAACGAGCCTGGTGTGGCAGTCTTGCCCAAACCTGGCACCGTGGAGCGTTTCCACATGCACGGTGCCATGGTGGAGCATCCCGCTATCATCATCGCGGATTTCGAGGCCTTCCTCAAACCCCTGTCCACTTGCGATCCAGATCCCGAAGTTTCCTCCACCACCCCTTACCAACTCCACGAGGCATCCAGCTTCGCATACGTTGTGGTGCGACGTGACCAGCACATCGCCCCCGAGCCCTACGTGTATCGCGGTCCCGACGCAGCCAAACACTTCCTCGAGAGGATGGTTGTGGAAGCCAGCGAGATAGGGAAGGTACTGTTGGCCCCCAAGTCTATGCTCCCACTGTCTCCCGACGATCAACGTAGACACGACGAGGCCATCGCTTGCCCTGTCTGCGTCAAGGAGTACACCACCAACAACCGTAAAGTCCAACACCATGATCACTTTAACGGTAGGTATGCTGGTCCTTGGTGCAACGATTGCAACCTCATGGCTCGGGACCCGCGATTTATCCCTGTGTTTTTTCATAATGGCTCGGGATACGACTTCCACCACCTCGTCAAGCATCTTGGGTACGACGACATGCGAATCAACGTCCTGGCGCAGAACGAGGAGCGTTACATTAGCTTGAGCAAGTGGGTGCGAATCCCAGGATCACACTCTACCGTCGAGCTTCGCTTCCTCGACTCCCTGAGGTTCCTCCCGGCCAGCCTCGATGCTCTCGCAGGGAAGCTTAGCGACGAGCAAATGCTCATTACCTCCGGAAACTTTCCGAACTTGGACGCCGGCCTCTTCAAGCGTAAGGGGGTCTATCCCTACGAATACATCACAGACCCTTCCAAGTTCGCAGAGACGTCGCTACCTCCTCGAGCAAATTTTTATAGCAAGCTGCGAGGCTCGAACATCACCGACGAGGAATATCACCACGCCCAGTCCATGTGGCGCGAGCTGGGCTGTCGAACTCTCGGAGACTACCACGACGCCTACCTCAGACTTGATGTGACGCTTCTCGCCGACGTATTCCAGACGTTCCGTGCGACCGCCATGAAGATCTACCAGCTGGACCCAGCCTACTTCTACAGTCTCCCCGGACTGGCGTGTTCAGCCATGTTTCTGGTGACGAAGATCGAGCTGGAGCTTCTTTCGGACGTGGACATGGTGCTGTTTGTGGAACGTGCCGTGCGGGGTGGAATGGTCCAGGTGTCGCAACGGTACGCGCGCGCCAACAACCATCACATGGCTACTGGCTACGACCCCTCACAACCGTCCAGCTACATCATGTACACGGACGTCAATAACCTCTACGGGCACTCCATGATGCAGCCACTCCCTTTTAGAGGCTTCGAGTGGGCTGACCCTTCCAACTTCGACTTCGAAAGCTTCGACGATTCGGAACATGGGTTCTTCGCCGAGGTGGACCTTGAGTTCTCCGAGAAGCTGCAGGATTTGTTCAGCGATCTTCCCCCTGCACCCGAGTTCAAGTGTCCACCCGATTCCAACCAGAAGAAGCTCGTCATGGATTTCGAGCCCAAGAAGAATTACGTCCTGCACTACCAAAACCTCCGGTGGTTGATGAAGCAAGGGGTTACCGTCCACGCAGTTCACCACATCCTCAAGTTCGAGCATTCTCCGTGGTTGCGTACATATATTGAAGTCAACACCAAACACCGCACCGCAGCCACGTCCGAGCTCGATAAGGATTTCTTCAAGCTTATGAATAATGCGGTGTTTGGCAAAACTATGGAGAATGTACGGAATCGCGTGGACATAAAATTGGTAACGAGGAAAGCACAATGTCGCAGGCTCGTAGCAAACCCGTTATTCAAATCGAGGACCATTTATAACGAACAGCTTGCTCTGGTGCATATGAGGAAGAGCGAGGTGAAGCTCAACAAGCCAATTTATGTTGGCGCCTCAGTATTAGACCTGAGCAAGCTGCACATGTTCGAGACGTACTACGACATATTACGTCCACATTATAACAACAATATTAGCCTACTCTACATGGACACAGACAGTTTAATATATCAGGTTCGCACAGCCGACGCGTACAAGGATATGGCCACGGTTCCATCTTTGGTTGACCACTTCGACACCTCGGGCTATCCCCAGCCGAACCGATTCGGCATCCGGGCTCGCAACAAGAAGGTGCCTGGCAAACTCAAAGACGAGAAGGACGGTGATGTAATTCTCGAGTTTGCAGGTCTTCGCGCCAAGGCCTATGCCATCAAAGCCGAGGGCAGCGTTACCAAGAAGGCCAAGGGTGTCGGCAGACAGGTGGTTCGGGAGCATCTCACATTCGAGGATTTCGTCGATTGCCTCAAGACCAGGTCGTCGGTTCTAAGAGCAGAACAGCGCATCCAGAGCGTCGACCATGTGTTGACCACAAACAAAGTTAGAAAAATTGCGCTGGATCCCGACGACGATAAGAGGTACGTCCTCGAGTGTGGTATTCACACATTGCCGTGGGGGCACTATCGCTTAGCAGAAAGCAAAACCTGCAACATATGTCCATCTTCAACAGAAGATTCATAAAAACAAAACAAAACAAAAAAACACTTTGACTGTTATTACAAAAAAAACACTGACTGTTATTACAAAAAAAACACTGACTGTTATTACAAAAAACTTTGACCGTATTCTTAAATAACCAGCATGCCTATGAATTTGTTCGGTTTCAAAAAACAGATCATTATGGAAACCATACCAGATCATGAAGTCTTACCTTCCGTGTTACCTAAACTCAACGGTCTGTTGATCATTCACCTCAACAGCATTTGGACGAAACTGAATGACGATGTGGGCAAGATGTTTTATGTTTTTAATAACAATTTACATTTCTACGAAATTCCGATCGACGGGAAACTTCAAATCACCGTGAATCCGGAAAACGCAGGCGAAATCAAAATTTCTACCGGCAAGAACATTTTTCGAATCAAGCACGACAAGATGCTTTCTAACATTACGTACGATGTGTCTGCAGGAGATTATTTTTACATGGAACTCCTCGGAGATTACGACAAACTTATTCCTCTCTTCGTAGAATTACGAATCGTCTATCCTATTATAAATAACCGTTAACCAAAAATGCCTAACGACATTTTCGGCAACACCAAGCGTGTAGACCACGCAGAAGAGATTCTCATGTTGGACGTTCGAGTTAAGAAGTTGAGGACCGATTTGATCGCTTTGCAGGAGACCTTAAACAAAAGTTTAGAGTCGGAAATCGCCACGCTCCAAACGCAATGTCTCGACCCCATTCTGAAAATCGATTCCGAACTGAAGACGCTGATAAAAAATTATGTCGACGTACCTTCTTACTACAGTGTTCAAAATATACAGTTGAGCGTGGATTCGCTTCAAAATGATTTGGCCAAATTACAGCAATTTCAATCGAAAAATGAAGATTTGGAAAAATTGAAACTCGAAATCGAAGAACGAACTTCCGCAATAGAAAAGAATTTCTCTGAACTTCAAACCGTCGTGAACGATATAGACGCAGAACGCTTGCATGTCGTCGTTTCCAAATTACAAGAAGAATTCACCAGCACGTTGGAAGAAATTAAATCCAAGTTGCAGACTTTGGAAGATACAATGACGAACCTACCATCGTCGGACGAACTGCAGGTCATCGGTAAAAGCGTCGCGAACATAAAATTTCAATTGGAGGCCTATCAAGATTTCGAACACATTCAAACCACCATCGCCACGCTTCAGGCGTCCTTGGAATTGATCAACGAAGAAATTAAAAATATTCACGCTGAAGCAAGAGCGTTGACGAGCATTCAAGACACGTTGAGCACGGTTCAGCAGAAGATCGAATATTTAGAAAATTTGAACGTCGAAACGAATCTCGCCCATTTTCATCACGTACTCGACAACATACAGGGTGACTTGGAATCGTTACGGACGAGCGTGCCTTCGAGCGAAGATTTGGAAAAATTGAAAACGGCGGTGGCGGCACTATCCGATTCGAGCGACGTCAAAAGTTCGTTGAGCGAACTCGAGAGTAAAGTGGCCAATCTCCCCACCTCCAAAGAATTGCACGCTTTGAAAAGAAACATATCTCGAATGCTGAAACGACTGGAAACGGAAACGGCGAACGTGGAACAGATTCGAGACGAAATCAATTCGCTGGTGTCGACGCTGCCCACTTCGCAGAGCGTCGCCGACATTCACGCGCAGTTTACAGAGATGCGAAGCATCGTGAACGATCTTACCGAGAAGAGCTCGAAATTGAATCAAGTCGAGAACCTTCAGAACATTGTCGTCAACATCAGAGATCAAGTTGGAGTGCTGGAATCCACGCAGGAATCGACGCTGGCCTCTTTCGGTGCCAAGTTGCAAGAACTCAACGAAAACTACAAGCAGTTGAACGTGGAAGTGAAAATCAAACCGTCGTTTTCTGCCGTAACGGATACCATAGTCGAGCATTTGCTGCCCATCGAAAATAAACTCGGACAAGTTCACAGTAATCTGCTCGGCGTCGACACTAAATTCGCTAAACTGCATTCTCTGCAAGCCATCGAAATCAACAGCGTACCCAATCAACAGAGAATCTCCACGTTCGTCGAAGGTAACAAACTGTACATGTTGCATCCTTATCATCCGTACTACAAGTTTCTCCTCGATGGTACGATTCAGATAAACGAATTTTCGCACTGGTCTCACGGCAGAAAAGCTAGCGTTCCCACCATGACTTTGATATCGAATCGTGGTGTCCAGAAAGCAGGAAACATTCCTCTGGCACGTTGGAACGAAACGCGCAACATATATGAAATACACGAAGACGAAGATCTCACCGTTTTCGACGTGAGTGCCGGCGATAAGCTGATTATTCAAAACACGAGCGAAGTGCCACCCTCTTTGAATCCCATTACGCTTGTGCTTCTCTTGAAACGTAATCTCTAAACAAAAAAATGTCTAGGCAAGCCATCGTCGAAGAATTGCATAAACCTGCACGCCGCAACTACGAACGTTTGGCTGTGGTAACCAAGGGCATCGACGACCTCTGGCAAAGCGACCTCGTGGAGATGAGTAGCGGCAATTTGAAAAACGTACATAAATTGAACAAGGGTAACAAGTACCTCCTCACCGTCATAGACACGTTTTCGAAATTCGCATGGGCTCTACCTTTGAAAGCCAAAACGGGAACATGCGTCACGGAAGCTTTCAAATTAATTTTTCGCGAAAGCGGCGGCAGACGACCACGGTTTCTGCAAACAGACAAAGGGAAGGAATTTTATAACGCTGTATTCCAAAAGTTTATTCAAAAACATGGTATTCGACATTATTCGACCTTCAGTCACATCAAAGCCAGCATCGTGGAAAGATTCAATCGAACCTTGAAAACACATATGTGGAAACGATTCACGCTTCGGGGAAATTACAAATGGGTCGACATCCTGCCGGAACTCGTCGACACCTATAATCACACGGTACACAGAACGATAGGTATGAAGCCAGCCGACGTTACCAAGTCCGACGAGCAGCGTTTAATTTCTACTGTTTACTGTCCAAAGTACACACCCACGACAAAAAAAGCTAAATACAAAATTGGAGACCGGGTGAGGATCAGCAAATTCAAACGCACCTTCGAGAAGGGATTCACAAAAAATTGGAGTACGGAACTCTTTACGGTGGTTCGAGTTTTACCTGGAAACCGACACACGTATATAATAAAAGATAGTAGCGGCGAGATTTTGAAAGGAAGATTTTACGAAGAGGAACTCTCTAAAACGAAACACCCCGACACGTACCTCATCGAGAAAATATTGCGTAGGAAAGGTGACAAACTGTTTGTCAAATGGCTGGGACTTCCGGAAAAGAGTTGGATCGACGCGAACGAAGTGATCTTGTGAGTACGTGGAACGTGGTGAAGCGTCTACCGGATCCGGAAAGTCAAACGAGAAAGAAAAAGAACGGTGAGTTGCTTCCCGACAGCATCCGCTGTCTGATCGTAGGTCCTTCGGGGTGTGGGAAAACGACACTGCTCGTGGACAATTTTCTCCTCGCACCGAATTGGTTAGATTGGAAGAACAGGCACCTGTACGTGTTCTCGAAAAGTTTAGAGCAATCCAAATACCAGCAACTGATGAAACTGTACGATGGTCTGGACATTGCAACGTTCGCATCGGAAATAAAACCACTCGACGATTGTCGTGAAAATTCAGTCGTTGTGTTCGACGACGCCATCCTGGAAAATCAAAATGAAATTCGCAACTTTTTCACGCAAGGTCGTCACAAAGGAATGGATTGCTTTTACCTAGCTCAAACGTTTTCCAAAATTCCAAAACAGTTAGTACGCGACAACGCTAATTTCATATGTTTGTTTCGTCAAGATCACACCAACCTCAAGCACGCATACGATGACTACGTAGGTGGAGACATGAACTACAATCAATTTTCGGAAGGCTGCTGCTCTACTTGCTGGAACGGTGACGATTTCGGATTCGCGACGATCGACATGACGAGGAAACCCAACGACGGAAAATACAGAAACAAAATCAACGACTTTCTAAACGTTGCAACGTTGTGAGAAACGACGTATATAAATAACGTCATGACGAAACGAAAAATCGAGGACGAAAATCTCAAGTTGCGAAAATACCTCGCGAAACGCTTCAAAGGTTGGAAATCTGAGAATCGCGGATTCTACGAAGAGAAGAAACGTCAGGATCAACCTGTGATCGATGCCATCAGCGGTCTAGGTAAAGAAATTAAAAGTGTCACGGAACAAAATAAAAATTTGATTAATGAACTCGTACCGCTCGCAGCTAAAATTTACGCTGTACCCACGCCCATTTCGAGCATTCCTTCGACATCGTTCGAACTGAAGGATGCGCCGGCACGACGTCGAGCTATTGGTAGCACGTCTTCGGATAAAATCGAGTTGGGACCTTTGGCACGAGACTACCTGAGCACGGGGAAATTCGACAAGGATGAAGTGTTCGGATTGTATCCCAGCATGGAAACCAGCGAAGGCGGCGGTGTGGTGTGGAAGATTGGGAAATCGAAGGTGACCTTCGAAGGCAACGATATTAAAGTCAATTTAGGCGACAAGGATAGTTGAAACAGGTATCCGGGTACGGTGGGACTGTGGGAACTCGTCGCCAAAAAGCAGCCGAAAGATTACACCGACGAAGATTACCAGAGTTACAAGGAAATTCTGATCATGACGGATGCCTTGTACCAGAACAACGACGCCTCGCAGAATAGGGTGAAATCGAGCAGCGGCGAGAAGTACAGGAATCTCATCAAACCGATTTGGAACCAGGTCAAAACAGGCAGCGGCGTCAAACGCTACAACACGTTACCCAAAGAATTCGTTTGGGTGGATGATGTGAGGAAACTCGTGGACCGATTGTTGGTGATAGCCGGCGAGGAGAATGCAGGCAACCGTAATTTCTACAACGAGAAGGTTGGCATCGTGGACATGATCAGCACGAAACTTTCCAACTTCATCGTGAACGACGACAAGGGCATAGGTTACCTGATCAAAATCATCAACACGCTGCCTCCGAAATTTTGGAACGTGGCCGAAGGAAAGGGACTCGTGAACGACATCATCAACAAGTTACCTTTCGAGATGCATCTACCTGGCTACCAGTACTGCGGACCGGGTACCAAACTCGAGAAAAGATTGGAGAGAGGAGACAAGGGTGTGAATCCGTTGGACGCGGCATGCAAAGATCACGACATCGCCTACAACACCACGCAGACGGATCTGGACGCACGTCACGAAGCAGACAGAAAGTTAGAGCACGCAGCTTTCAAAAGGTTTGTGAGCAGAGACGCATCGCTGGGTGAACGGGTCGCCGCACTGGGTACCACCATCGCCATGAACACGAAACAAAAATTGGGGTGGGGTATATAAATAACATACAGTAAAAAAACAACATGGCTTGCATAACTGATTTGCCGCACGAACTACTATCTAAAATATTCAAAAAGGTAGTTAACGGAGATGTTAATAAACTTGTAATCATAGCAAGAACAACGCCGGAATTTCGCATCCCTTGTGAAATGGTTCTCAAGGACCATCTTCGGGAGATCAGCGGCCTGAGGTGCGGCGATCTCAACATTCTGCTTTCGACTGCGGGGGAAAAATTAAACGGAAGGTTAGATGAATTGCACGAGGCGAGGCAGGGAAGAAGACGGTATACTGATGATTGGTGCAAGTCTAAGCAGGAGACGGAAGATATCATTACGCACATCATCGCGTTTTCCGAAGCACGGACTTTCTTCCTCTGTTAAAAAGTAATAATATATATACGTGTCAAAAAAAACTTGATATATAAATAACACACATCCTGAAAAAAAACAATTAAATTTCTCTCTAACACTCTGAAATTTTTTTTTGATATGACGACTGAAAAAATGAGTGATCTCCAAGCATTAAAACAAATGCTAAATTTGTCAGTCGAGTATGTAAAAATTCAGGAATTGGAAGTCGACAAACCTTACACGATAACTTCCGGTTCAATCGTTTCTACCCAGTATGGTCCCAAGGTACGCCTGTTGCTCAACGCACAATATAGTCTATTTTTACCAGATCGATACGCTAACATGTTATCCGACGAGAAGCTATCTATTTTAATCGAGAACAAAACTCGAATCGTGTACAAGGGGACAAAGGAACTTCTTGGCAAGAAAACGAAGCTAACTAACTAAATAACTCTCTAGCCTTCTTAAACCCGAAGGTTCATGGCTGCAGCAACACAGGCCTTCCATCTGTTCCTATCTTGAGCAAGTTCTATATACTCTTTTCCATCCCTACCGATTTCCTTTAGGTCCATCTCAACGTTGTCCCTCCATCTTCGTCTTGGCCTTCCTACAGGTCTCTTACCATCTGGTTTCCCAACAAGAATCCTGTAAACTCCTCTTTCCTCTCCCATTCGTGCCACATGTCCTGCCCACCTAAGTCTTCTTGATTTAATTATTCTAATAATATCTGGACATGAGTACAAATTATGTAGTTCTAAATTATGTAACCTTCTCCACTCACCTGTCTCCTCATCCCTTTTAGGTCCAAAGATTTTCCTTAGGATTTTATTTTCAAATACTCTCAATTTATGTTCCTCTTTCAATGTAAGGGACCAAGTTTCACACCCATATAATACTACAGGCAAAATTACTGTTTTGTATATTTTAACTTTTAGTTTCTTAGATATTAAACGAGAAGACAAAAGTTTATGAAGAGAGAAGTAACATGCATTTCCTGAATTAAGCCTACTTTTTATTTCCTCTTTAATATAATTTTCATTTGTTAATATTACTCCTAAGTATTTGAATTTGGAAACTGGTTCAAACGAGTTGTTATCAATAATTAGATTTTGATTATTACCTAACACTTGGTATCGAGCTGTAAGCATATATTTAGTTTTCTCTTTGTTAACTTCCAAACCTATCTCTTTAGCAGTTTTGAAAAATATTTTAGCATTATTCTTAATTGTATTCACATCATCCCCCAGTAAGTCTACATCATCTGCATATGCTAACAACTGAGTCACACCATTTAATTTTAGTCCTTCTTTAGTTTCTTTTACCTTCCTAACAGCATATTCTAAGGCAAAATTAAAGAGCAATGGAGATAATGCATCTCCTTGTTTTAACCCATCATGAATTGTAAATTTGTCAGACATATTATTACCCACACGAATTTTACTTTCTGTTTCACTGGTGCATATTTTTATCATACTAACAAGCTTCTTAGGTATTCCAAACTCTACTAATATATTATATAATTTATCTCTTTTGACCGAATCATATGCTTTTTTGAAATCAATGAATAGCTGATGGACATTTTGATTATATTCCCACTTTTTTTCAAGTGTCTGTCTGATGTGAAAAATTTGATCTGTAGTTGATCTGTTACGTTTAAATCCACATTGATAATCACCTATAATTTCATTAGCATATGGGGTTAGTCTTGTTAAAATAATGTTAGACAATATTTTGTATGTTGTTGAGAGTAGAGAAATTCCACGGTAATTATTGCAGTTCATTTTATCACCTTTTTTAAACACAGGAACAATTATGGATTCTTTCCACTGTTGAGGGATTTCTTCTTTATTCCATATTAAACAAATTAATTTATGAATTTGACATATTAATGAATTTCCACCATATTTAATTAACTCTGCTGGTATTAAATCAATGCCAGGTGCTTTGTTATTCTTTAGCCTTTTAATAGCATCTTTAACTTCAGTCAAGTTAGGTTCTGGAACTAAAGGTTCTGCTGTGTGGACTTCATTTACTTCTGATTTATCTCCTACATGGACATTTAAAAGGTCATTAAAGTAGTTCTTCCATCTATTTAGAATATCGCATGGGTCAGCTAGAAAATCACCGTCTTTATCTTTTATCAAGTTTACTTTAGGTTGCCACCCCTTTCTAAATTCATTTACACCTTTATATAAATCTCTGATATATTTATTTTTGCTGTTTGTTTCAATTTCGTCAATTTTGCTTTTCAAGTAATCTCTTTTTTTACTTCTAAACGTGCGGTTAACTTCTCGCTTTATTCTATTATAATTGCTTAGATTTATATCATCCGAGTTATTTAACCATCTAAGTCTAGCCTGATTTCTTATTTCTATTAGATTATGACATTCATTATCAAACCACGGCTTACTTTTTCTTGGTTTATGGTATCCTATACTTTCTTTAGCTGCTGATTCTATTGCATTACGTATGTGCTCCCAATTCTTATTTACGTCTGTTTCATTTATATTTTCATCATCATTTAAATCCTGCAAAATATCAAATCTATTTAACAGTTTAATTTGGTAATCTTTCTTAATTCTTTCATCAACAAACTTCCCTGTATCAAATTTTATAACTTTTAGATTTTGTTGCTTATGATTTATCACTGAGAGTCTTTCTCTTAATTTAGCAATTACTAAATAATGGTCACTGGCACAGTCAGCACCTCTATGTGTACGAACGTCAATTATACTAGTATATTTATATAGTATAAGTATATATACTATAAGTAGTATATACTTATAAGAAAACGAAGCACGTAATAGAATTTGTGTAACGACTGCGAGGCCTTGAAAATATATAAATAACATACCGTAAAAAAACTACACAAGAAAAAATCTCAGAATATATATATAAATAACATACCGTGAAAATAACACATAGAGCGTCAACATGAAGCCCAAGGGTGTCGTGTACCAGATACCATACTCCAATCTTAAAAATCTAGGTGCCCTCGATGGGTTACTCACCAAGAAACAACGCGAGAAGAAACGTTCTTGCTTGTCGAAAGGACACGGAATGAAATTGCTGCTCAGCACACCTCAATTGAAAAGATTGCAGCGTTCGCGGAAACAGCAAAAGGTCGGAGGTTTCATATTCAGCATCCCGGCCATCCTAGCAGCATTGGGGGCCGTTGGAAGTTTGGCCGGCGGAAGTGCCGCCATCGCGAAAACCGTCATCGACTCGAAGAAGAACAAGACCGAGTTGGAAGAACAGAAACGTCACAACCTGGCCATGGAGAAAAAAGGAGGCAAAGGCGTGATGAGAAAGTTTAAAAAAAAGAAACAGAAGCACTCACCAACCGAGACATTGAATCTCTGATCGAACCGTTACAAATCAAACACTTCAGAGGAGTTTTCATGTCCGACTCGTTACCTTCAAGCGTTAAAAGAAGAGAATGCGGAGTAGTCAACTTGGACAATCAAAAAAATCCAGGCACGCATTGGATATGTTACCACAAAAATGATGATAAAGCATTTGTTTTCGATTCTTTCGGAGGTGTTCCACCTACAAATTTAATTTATTATCTGAAAACGAACAAAACCTCTATATACTACAACGACGAACGCATTCAAAATTTCGGAGACGTGAACTGCGGCCATCTCCGCCTTTCCGTACTCACGTTTCTCTCTAAAATAAATAACCCTACGATCGAGGATTTCCAGAAAGCATTGTGGAACCTCAAACAGCATCACTAGGATGGGCGTGTTCCATCTCACGAGCGAATCTTCAATCTTGAAACTCACGCTGCACGACGACATCGTCTATCCTAAATCCGTGGCTCTGCGTGCATTCTACAGCATGTACCTCATACCTAATGTTACGCAGCACAACAACAAAATTAGCGTCGGAAGCGAACACATCGTGGTCACGCCAGGCCAATACAATCTTTCCACTTTGCAAGCTCAATTACCCAAAGGCACATACCTTTCTCAAAATTCGGTCACGCACAGAGTGGAAATCCTATCCGCGACGGAGACCGTGGACCTGGGCACCATGGGAGAACTTTTAGGTTTCGAGAACGGCACCAAACTCGAAGCTGGCATCAAGCACACGGCAACCAACATTCCTAAATTCTTGGCCATCGAGACTCTGAACGTACACTGTAACGTGGCCGAAGGCATGATCACGAAATCTTCGGACGGGGAATTGGGAAGTCACAAGCAGACGGGAATCATAGCCACGTTCAAACCAAGTTCCGAGTTCATGGAACCGATCATCTACACGCCCTCTTCGCCGATCTATTTTCCAGTATGTCGCAACCGCATAGACGACATAGAGTTGGTGGTGACGAACGAGAAAGGAGACGTGGTAGATTTCGCAGGTGCAACGACTACTGCCATCGTGGAGATCAACATATAATAAATAACCATACATGTAAAATGGAGCAAATCGAAAGTTACGAATTGCAATCTTTCCCTCCCAACCGTCGCACGTTCGCCAATCTGAACGAGGCGAACAGGGAGATCGAATACGACGTGGACGTAGGCGACGGGTTCATTCATCCTCACAGAGCGGACCTCTACCTTCAATTCGACGTGGTGAAGAAAGAAAGCGGAGACGCGTTTCCCGCAGCAGCAAATTTGATACTCGTGGACAACTTCGTGCCTCACCTGTTCTAGCAGGTGGAGGTGAGGAAACACAACACCGTCATCGACAGAATAGATTATCCAGGCATCACGTCGACGGCAGTGGGAACGTTGAAATTATCCAAAACGGACGCAGCGTACTACCAGGCCGGGGGATTCGAAGCCGGGGCCAAAATATCGACGAGAAGTCACACAGTGCTCTTTCCCATGCGTCTGCTTCCAGGATTCTTCTCCGATTACAAGGAGATAATGTGGAAGGGGGGACTGAGGGTCACGTTTCGAAGAGCGGCCAACGACAACGACGCACTGATGCGATACGCTACTTTGGGTCCGGACGGCACCACGCCGATAGCCAACACTTTACCCGAAGCGGCGAAATGCGTCATCCGGAGCATGGAATTGAGAATGCCGGTGGTGGAATACGAAACGAACTACGCCCTCAAGTACAAAGCGGAGATCTTGAAAAGTCCGCAGGTGCCGATTCATTTTCACGGTTACCAGTGCGTGCAGAAGATGGCGTCGGGAAGTCACATGGAATTCGACGTGACGACGCAGTTCAACAACATACAGTTCGACATGCCAGATTTCGTCGTAGTGCTTTTTCAGACCGGGAGGGACAAGAATCAGGAAAAAGATTCCAGCAAGTTCGACGACTGCAAGATCAAGAACGTTTATCTGAAGAACGGACGCAACGAAGTGTTCCCGCGCGAGAATTACAACCTCGACGTGACCAAAAACGATTACCTCAAACTTTACGAAGCGTTCTCGGCTTACAAACGCGTGACCGAGGGGAGCGTGGACATGTACTACACGCCCAGCGAGTTCAAAGCACGGAGACCCATGACCGTCATCAACACATCTAAGAGAAAGAAGGTTGTGGTCAACGATCGAACCAACATCAAGGTCGTCTGCGAGTTCCACGATGCCTTGCCCGAGGATACCCTATGCAGTGTCATCCTGATTGCAGAGAAGTCCTTCGCCTACGACGTGAAGAACGAGAGGGTCACAGAGCAGTTTTAACAAGTTTTTTAACATCTTTTCTTGCACAAATAAGAAATTTTTTGTACTAGCACAATCAGTTACAATGGCACAATACGAATTTCACTAGTTCAGATCAGTTACAAATGTCAATTTCATTAGTTATCAGTTACAATATCTTTTTTGCACTATAGCACGAGAGACAATCAGAAAATTTATTTTTTATCGTTTCAGATGCTGTCGAAACATCGAAAACACATACACACACACTAAAAAAATAAGCATGCAACTTTATTTGTAACACGCACATATTCTCCATCTTCATCAAGAAAATATTATAATAAACATAATTATTTTTATCTATATCTCACAATAAAACTCTATATCCAAAAATATCACAACATCAAATAACACTAGAGTCGTTAGTACACGTTGCATGCATTACGGAGGTCCTCTGTAGGGTTTCATGGAAGTTTGGGGGAAAAAAAACACGTGAAACCCTACAGAGGTGCGGTAATCTATAACCGCAGCCGTTAGAACCTTTTTGGGTTGGGCACCACGCACCCTGGCGAGGTTATAGGGGCCAGGTATCCTAAAAAAAAAACAATTATTATTTTGTTTGTTTGTTTGTGTTACAATACATACGCGCGCGTGCGCGTGTGGCACATCGTTCCCCCGAGAGAGGTTTACAAAGGTCACGATATACAAACATTGACCCCCGGGAGTTGGAAAATTGCGATATGGCGCATTCGCTCACCACCGTTGCCAGCCATAAATCTCTTTTTCTCTTTTCATCTTACAACAAAATTATGGCATCTCTATTTTTTTTAGCTGTAAGTAAATTGCCAACACACTCTAGTTAATAATACTACATATTATACGCACACACGCACACACATACTATATTGCCATCCACCCATCTTTCTCTCTTTTACGGCAGTGCCGGCTCTCCTTGTTTAGTATATGTAGGTTGGCAAAAATTGCTTTATGCACTGTAAAACAAACCTCAAGCAAAATTGCCAGCTCCTTGCTTTAGGTTAGGTTAGACCAAGAAAAAAAAGCTGTAGGTAGGCTGTCGGATGTTTAACTCTTCCCTCTCTCTCTCCCTCTCTTTTTTTTTATAAAAAGCTATGGCAAAAATACCAGTAGGTTGGCAACCTTGCTTTATGCACTGTAAACCAAGCCTCAAGCAAAATTGCCAGCTCCTTGCTTTAGGCTAGGTTAGACCAAAACAAAAACCTTGGTGATTTTTTTTCGAGTAGGTGTTGGCAACACTGCGAGCCCCACTTCCGGTTGCAGAACTCTCAAGCAATATTGCCAGCTCCTTGCTTTAGGTTAGGTTAGACCAAAAACCTTGGTAATTTTTTCGAGTAAGAAGTTGGCAACACTGCAAGCCCCCTGAGCCCCACTTCCGGTTTGTGAACTCTCAAGCAAAATTGCCAGCTTCTTGCTTTAGGTTAGGTTAGGTTAGACCAAAAACCTTGGTGATTTTTTCGAGTAAGAAGTTGGCAACACTGCGAGCCCCCTGAGCCCCAATAGAGGGCGCAGAACCGGCTTAATTGCACTACTCGCGAGTGTTTTGTCTTGTGTAGGCGAGCGACAAGGTGTTGTAAGTATGTCAACAGTAATGCATTAAATGCTATGTCATAACATGTTTAAGTGTTCAATGTCTTGATTTCTGATTTCTGATTCCTACTTAAAAACAATATTTGGCTCGTAAATGAAGACCGATGTATAAGGAACTTGATCGTCCTTCTCCATCGGCCGAGTTCTTGGACCGTCGACACGATGAATAATACCGTGTATAATTCTGATTGTGTTGGTACATTTAATTTTATTTACATGAATGAACATCAATGCCTAATAAGTAACGTAAAACCGGATTCAAACAGTTAAGCGCCCCCCTAATTTTTAATACTATTATAATTGGTTTACGGATAGAATGTGGAAACGAAGAGGCAGTCTTCGCAATGGGTGGGGAAAGGGTAAAAGTAAACTCGGATGAGTCGGTCAAAAATCAATGTGATGGTGGTTGTGTTTTTTGATTGGAAAGGCGTTTTACACAATGAATTTGTACCACCTGGTCAGACGGTAAAGAGAAATTTCCACCAGAGAATTCTAACACGAATGAGAGATGCTGTGCGTAGGATGAAGCCAGAACTGTGGGGAAATCACTCGTGGATGTAACATCATAACAAAGCTCCACCGCACACATCGCTCCTTGTCACAAGTAAAAATCGAAATTCTGTTGTGTCCCACGCACCCTATTCTCAGGAATTGGCCTCTGCAGACTTTTTTACTTTTCTCAAACAGAAAACCACTTTGAAAGGACGCTGTTTCCAGACCATCGAGAAAATTGAGGAAAATGCGACGAGACTACTGCGGACCATCGTAGAAAGTGCGTTCCAGCACTCGTTCCAAAATTATAAGAAAATATGGCAACGGTGTATTCTCGCTGGGAGGGAGTGCTTTAAAGGGGACCGTGGTTGAAAGTGTGTATCATGAGCAATAAAGCAAGAACAGCAAACGTTCGATCTTTTTTTAACATACCTCGTATGTTGTTGGAACCACTATAATTTCATAAATTAGCATAATCAAATTGATTTTGAAATGCAAATACCATGCATGTGATTACAAATACCACCGTGGATTTAGAAACTTCTCATGTATGCAGTCTTCCTCACAAAAAATTGTAACTATTCTTGGATTAACCTGGGCCAATATCACCTGCCTAACTCACGTGTTGCAATTTTAATACAAATGCATCCGTTTTGGTAGCAATCTATATTGTACAATCCGTCCAACCAATCACAATACTTGCAGGTCACATGATTTCTTTGTATGTGTAAACAGCTACGTGCCAATAGTATTGCACCCTCCTTGGAGTCGATAAATCAATTGAAAATTTAAAATCGCCATATCTCTGTCCCTTATTGAGATAGAAGGAAGATTGATAGGTCGTTGATGAGTCCTCTTTCCATTGAAGGTGATTTGGTTGTTGTGACGTCATAAGTGGGCGTGGCTTATTTTGTATAATTAAATAAATTGATTGATATAGGTGTAACGCCATATAATGAGTGTGGCTTTTAATGAAGTTTTTGATTTATACCGGCTGAGTTATTCAGCTTGACAGACGAAATATCTCAAAATGTACGCATCTGATTAAAAAAAATGCTGAATAAAATTGTTAGCCTCGAAGGGGCTCATTCTATTATGCCAAACTCTACCCCCGCCCCACTTCGTGCGGGTGGGGAGAGGGCCAACTTTAAAATCTCAAATAGGAATCTCCATTTTTTATTGCAGATTCGGATTCTCCAGACTTTCTGAAATTTTTTTGGGGATTTGTGATAGATGGCGCTGTAATCGTAAAACTGAAATATTGCAGAAATGGTAAAAAATGCACTTTTAATCTCAAAGCAACATGAGGCATGTTGAATTTTTATAAGAAACTGCATTTAGCATAACTCAGGAACAACGACGTGAATGTAGCAGTATTTTGTTCCCATCGCGGTGCTTTTGTAATGTAAGTCCCCTCGCCTCTCACCGTCGGCGTACTTGTTTTAAGTGAGTCCCCTCGCCTCTCACCATCCGGGTACTTGTTTTAGGCGAGTCACCTCGCCTCTCACCATCGGGGTGCTTTTCTTAGGAGAGTCCCCTTGCCTCTCACCATCGGGGTTCTTGTTTTTAATAATCATTTTACAATAAGTGCTCGAAAATGTCAGCACCCACTTCGATACACTGATATATTCGCACTTGGAATGATTGGACAAAATTTAGAAACGTTCCCGTTGTAATCATTCGACATGCATTGGTGATTCGCTCAATCATGTTCTCACGCGTTGTTTGCAGTTCATTATAAACTTTACTCTTCACGTAGCCAAACAAACTAAAGCTATGAAGTTCTTGATGCAACGATACATGAAACGGATGATATTTTCCACGCTTCAGTATCTGGTCTACAGTTGTCTGCAAAATTCCTGATTTTTGTCGATTTCTAACGTGTGGGTTATGAGCCACGGCATCTAATACTGAAATTTCATTATTTCTCCAGAAATTTCTTTCGGCAATTCCTTTTTTTGTTGTTGTTGTACAGTTCCCTCGATAGAGAACTGTTGAACAACTCTGCGAAAAGAAGCGTGCGATCGCACCAGGTCTGGAAAACGTTGAGCATAAAGAATCACAGCATCATCATTGATATTCCTGCCACTTTCTCCATAAATGTACACGATTTAAATTTTATTTTGCACCGTTATAGCCTGAATTATGACCACTAATTTAGTAAAGGAAGACAAACACTACTTCCGTTGCTCATCTTCAGGTTTCGTGGCAGATTTTGCCGTGTCTGTTTGACTAGGAAACAAGGTCAAATTGATCTTTAGGAGAAAATATGCGGTCCGGAAACATGCTCGGCAATCTTTTCAAAACGTTGTTAACTACTTATAAAACTATAAATCATTGAAGATTTCAAACCTCCGTAAAAAAGTTTACCATGTAAAAATAAACAATCTCAAGTCCGCGGAATGGATCGTCGAGTTAGTCGTCTTCACATCTCATATTGTGCTTCTGATGTGCTGCTGATATGCAGCCGATGGCTGTTACTGGCCGCGCCCACTTGCTTCCTCCCTCCAACTCCTTTTCCCTCCAACTCCTTAGTTATTACGTCATCTCTCCACCTTGAAACTCCTCTATCATCATGAAACAGACACGGCATAATCTGCCACGAAGCCTGACGAAGAGGACAGTATTTCTCCAGAATTGCGCAAAAACTTATTTTTGCGATTACAGCGCCATCTACCAAAACAAAATCAGACAAAACCTACGTAGTTTTGTCTGGAGAATCCAAATCTTCAATAAAAAAATGCGGATTCCCATTTGAGGTTTTTAAAGTTGCACCTCGCCCCACCCCCAAGAGGTGTGTGGGGGTGGAGTTTGGCATTATTCAAAGAGTCCTTCCGAGACGAACAAATTTCTTCCTGAACTTTTATTTGATCAGATGCGTAACTTTCGAATTTTTTTCAAACTATAAAAATCACCCGGCTATGTTTATAAATATATATATACACACACACATACGTGTAAATGTGGCCTTATAAGGCCCGAGTTAGTGTACATATGTTGTTGGAACCACTATAATTTGATAAATTAGTATAATCAAATTCATTTTAAAATGTCGAGACCATGCATGTGATTACAAATACCATAGTGGTTTTTGAAAATTATCATTTATGCAGTTTTCCTGACGAAAAAATGGTTACTATTCTTGTTGGAACCTGGTACCAATATCACCTGTCTGATTTACGTGTTGTAATTTTAATACAATTGCATCCGTTGTGGGTACCATTCAATATTGCAAAACCCGTCCAACCAATCACAATTCTTCTAGGTCACATGATTTCTTCCTGTGTGTAAGCAGCTACGTGCCATACTGAATTGGGCAATAGTTGTGAAACGCGCTTTACGGCGTCAATTGAGAGTGCGTAGCTTGCATGTATCTGTCTCGGCGCAGAGCATTCGGAAGGGGAGGGGGAAAGGAAGAGTTCCTCTCGCGGCGGAGTAAGGAAGGGATTAACTGCGGCGCAGTCAGTGGCGTACTTAAGGAGTTTTTGCCCCACTGTGGAATTGAGAAAATAATTACATTTACCCTAATCGCTGAATCTAATTTTTACTTTGCATACTTTTTTGTGTTGTTTGAAGATTTCAGAAATCAAAGCAGGCTTGTGCGGCCTATCATGCCGCAACTGTGTGAAACGAAGCTCTTTATTGGAACGCTACGAAGCGAAACGCAATATGTAACAAGCGACAAGAGATACGTATCGCTTGGAATTGAACCCTCAGTAATCAATTCGACCTTTCGCATCGATGCGACAGGGCAAGCTGCACATGTCGCTTGCGGATCGATGCATTAGGTTTTTCAAGCATGAGCGGTGAATTTCTTGCTTTACATTGAAGTCGCCAGTGTAGGTGGGTGTCCGGAAGGGGGGCAAGGGGGGCCGTGCTCCCCCTGGAAAATGAAAGTTAAACAAATAATATATTTCACACATATAATTTCATTTCAGCCACAATAATAAGTGTTTATTAATGCACGAACATGATAAATTCAAATGTAAGCAACGTTTTTTGAGGGAACATTGGGGAAAATGTGGCTTATTTGCCCCCCTGGAAAAATACCTTCCTTGCCCCTCCCTGGAAAAAAAACCTGCTGACGTCCATGCCAGTGTTGCCTGTCGATTGTCGCCTGCCACTTGTCGCTTCGATCCGAAGTCTCCTTGAAGGGGTCAGGGGAAGAATTCTGACGGAGGCGACAAGCGACAGTGTGCTTCCACATCGATAAGAGACACGGGTTCCTTTTGTCTTGTAGACTAAAACA
Source organism: Lepisma saccharinum (assembly GCF_977018435.1). NCBI lineage: Eukaryota > Metazoa > Arthropoda > Insecta > Zygentoma > Lepismatidae > Lepisma > Lepisma saccharinum. Next base: position 9,625,976 of record NW_028142898.1, read on the forward strand.
TTCACCGCCCGTGCACGACAACAAGTGGAGGCGTCACGATGGACAACATTGATAAAATAGCAAGTTTGAGTGACACAACCAAGCGACATACAATATTTGCAGCTTACCGTGCTGTATCAGTTCGAAACGTAGCATTGAAAACCGAGGCTTGTCGCTTGTCGCGTTATGCTTCGGACTGGAATCTGCTTAAACGGCAGTCGACTGGCGACATGGAAATTTTATACCAAAGCAACAAGCGACATTAGAAAATTCAATATAAGGCAAAACATTCACCGCGCATGCGAGAACAAAAGTACGAAGCGACATGATGCACAGTATTAACAAAACTGGCAAATCAGAGCGACACGCAAGCTACAAGCGACACCTGCATCTTGTCGTGTCGCTTCTGTTCGAAAGGTTCAATTCATTACTGCTGGTTCGCTTCCAAGGGACAGGTGTTGGTTGTTGCTTTCGTGTGAAATCTCCCTTACAAAGCAAAAAAGCTGCAAACGACAGACAAGTGACAGGCGACAAGCGACAAGCTATACTATCACAGTTAGTTTAAATTCAAACATTCACCGCGCATCAGCTAACAAGAGCACGGTATTGAGAAAATTGCCTAATCAGAGTGACACATGCAACTTGTCCTGTCGCTTTCTGAATGCTGGTTTGCAAGTTAAGCGTGTCACGTGCCTCTCGCCTCTGAAAGCTACACCAAGCCATTGTTTTATTCAATTCTCCTCAGGGAAGGAAGAGAATGCTTATACAAATACAGTCTCCGCAGATCATTTGCGAAGCCACTCATTATATTTGAAACTCTATTTTCTATGCACACTCAGCGTGTACTATAATCTACCGAAGCGGCCCTAACAATGTATTTGCTGGAACTATAGTGGAACCACGAGCAAAACAACTTGCGCAGACCCGCGGCTCCTGTGCACCGTACCCCCACGATAAGGGGAGGGGGAGAGTGGACAATGCTTCCTTATGGCCCGAGGTGGAGGGAAGAAGGGAAAGTTGCGCGAGGACTTTTCGTCCCAAGGTTTTTTTTCCTTGTGGTCGATCTATAGGATCTCACTTTCTTCATCGTTGTGAAGGGTCACTCGCAATAGAATTGTTACGATTTTGTCTCTCTGCGTGAGAACAGAATTTGGAGACTATAGTCGACAAAAAATTACTTCTGTTGGAGTTATTAAGTTTGTGGAGGAGGGTGGTGCTTCAGATGGCTGTTCCATGTAGACTGTACATTTGAACAAAACGAGCAAAGGAAAAAGTCACTTATTTCATTTCTTTGTAAAATGAATTAAGTGTTAATTTACCAGAAGTCCAGTACAGTAAAACTATCCAAGTTTATAATGGTGTGAGTCTTAATCGACATTTTAATTAAACCTTTCTTCACAAACTGATTCAAAATTGAATAGGGCAGTGGTTCCCAAAGTGTGCTCCGCGGCGCCCCGGGGTGCGATATTTTCACTGAAATGCCACTTACTTGTTAGTCTACAAATGGTTTTAGATATGATTGTTTCAAACATTTGCTTTTTGGTCCTTTTTACATAAACAATGTTTCTGAATTTGAAATATGTGCTTATTTTTTAACTTAAGGCAAGCAACCTAACACACTAACTTAGCGTTGCAAGTTTTAGATAGGCCTATGCCTACATTCTGACTTGGGCGCCGCGGAAAAATTTTAAAACTACGAAGTTTGGGATCCCCTGAGATAGGGTATAATTGTAATACTCGTAATGAATGATTGACGTATAAACTTGATGTGAAGCGTACAGAAATATTTGTTTCGCGAATGGAGCGAACAATAAAGCGTTTTATAAATCTCATTCCTTGCAACTACTCAATCACAGTAACTGTTGATCACCTGACCTCTACTTCCACGTCACCCATGAAGTTTGCTGGTGTATCATTGCGTCCTATCACCTAGACCACAAGCATTTCGTTTTCGCGCCTTTTTTACCGGACGCCCGGTCCTTTCTTACTTCGGTAGTTCTTCTCGCAGTCAAGTAGGAGGGGTACGAGTTCCACCTAAGGCCTCCCCGATGGCCATGTCGACCTCCGTGGCGGACTGGTTAGCACGGCGCGCTACGACGCCAGGGGTTCCGGGTTCGAGTCCCGGGTAAGGCACGGGTATTTGTGTTTGTCCAAATGAGAAAAACGGAAAATTGAGAATAACCGAGAAATGAAAATCTTGAGAATATACTGAAAAACGGGGGATACTTCCGGTTAGGGGTATTCCTTAAAAAATGGCGTAGTGGTTGCTTCGTCGCCTTGTAATCAAGGGGTCCCGGGTTCGATACTCGGTGGAGGCATTTCGTGGTTTGGATTCCACTTTAAACTGTAGGTCCAGTCCCGATTAGCCTTACTGTGCATAAAGCGGACTTAAAACACCAACTCAAACAAACGAGTTCCACTTGCACCAAAAGCAAGCATACAGTCAAGAAGTTTAAATATCGTATGTCTTCATGTCGTTACCCAGTCTCAAACGCAGGATAAAAAAAAAACACGATTAAGAAAATGAAATGAACCAATGTTCTCGAGGCCGAGTTGGGAGAAGTATATTATCATAAATAATCATATTGTAGTCACGGACACTTCTGTGTTGTAGCAACAATATTGACTTTCAATGGAATCATTACTACCCAGAAGTGTCTGTGACTGTACAACCCTAAACTGATGTTGCGTCACATTTTGTTGGTATGTCGACTAAGAAACTCTCATAACATGTCGCAATAAAACAAGTGGCTTCACCAAACTGAGGTAGAGGCGAACAAACCATTATTCTGCACTGTTATCTCAAGAGTCCGATAGTAGCAACAGAGGGAGACATTTCTTAGTCACAAGAAATGTTTTCAATTCACTACTTATAAAAAGTATATGGTGTCGTCTTGGCAGAAAGAACTGACCTGACTACAAAAGCACAAGAAGCTAACTGTCTCGATTATTGCGATCATGCGGTCTAGTTTTATTATTGTGTGTAGTTTTACCAACTAACCTTGAAAGAAACAGTTTGTTTCGACGTACACACGGAACATTTCCAACCAATGGCAGCACAAAACATGTCGCTACTAATACACAGCGACTTAGTGCAACAAACAAAGTAGTGGTGTTTACGGTAGGGACAGGACCACTTACAAGTGTAGAAAAGGCGAGGCTATTTGATTGAACAATCAGATTTGCTTACACTTAAAACAATGCCAAGATGGGGCCTGTCCCCCAATTCTTCAGGTGTGATATGCTCTGATTTTTAAGAAATTCTGAATTTCTAGTGTAGAAAAGGCAAGGGCTCAACAGATAGATTTACCCATACTTAAGACAATGGCAAGAGGGGCTTATACCCTAATTTTTCAGGTGTGGAGGTTTGGGTTTAAGTCCTCATAAAATATGAAGCCTCCCCTGATGGCAAAATGATAATATTGTTGTCTTGTAAACAAAAGGCTCGGGGTTCGAGTCCTGATAAAATATTTAAGATTGAAATACATGTGGCAAAATAATATGTCCACAAGTGAGATTTTGAGAATAATTACTGCTAGTTGATAGCCCCCAAATCTGAAACCCCCCTCCCTCCTCTGCTCAGACAGATTCGGCCATGTGTGTAAAAGCTATATCTGTGTGATTGTTGTTTATAAACTTGTCAAAATATGGCTTTTTTGTATGAAAACATGCAATCCTGAATACAATTCTGGTTTTGTATTGTTCTGTTAATATAAACACAAGTGAGACTTACAGAATATTTATTGCACAGTTCAAAATCCAATTTTGAATTGTATTTAGTTGATATAGAGATGAGGTTTTAAACCTGGTGAAGTGTGTTGTACATCAGCAAAACTATCACCAAAACCTAGTTACTGCTGTTGTTTGGGTATAAAAGCACCAGCTCAGCCACTAACTGCTGAACCCAACTGATATTTTTTATTAAGTATAAAGTTTTGAATTGAAGCCCAGAAAATCTTATATAATAAACAACAAGAAAAAATGCCAAAACAAAAATATTGCAATCAGTGTAATAAAAATATATCTAGTTCTCATTGGGCTAGGCATTGCCGTATTTGTAACTCTAAGAAATGCAGAAAAGCCACAAAAATGTGTCCAAGATGCCATAAAATATTAAGCAAGGCATATTACAAATGGCATAAGTGTAATTCTTATGTACAGTCATCAACATTGCCCCCACAACCATCTACATCTGGTCTGAAAAGGAAGCATGAAGCACCTGTTAATGCTGGACCTGCAAAGCAGCCACGCTATGAACCTATCCGTAGCAGTTTTAATGCCCAACTTAGGGATTATCGGTTTGTATCAGAGCCAATATGTGGCATTAAGAATTTTTTGAACAGTAAAAAACCTGATATACAGGCAATTCTAAATGCACAAAATGGGTCTTATAAGCTGTCCCTCAAATTGTTTGTACAATATAAGAAACCAAATGGCACAAAATTTACACAGCCCCACATAACAGAAACTGTACCGGTATGTTCAAATGCAAATTCGGACAGAATAATAAGCAGGTTGATAGATCAATTGAATATGAAACACTCTGAATTTGCGGCAAAAGAGTCCGGATGGAGCCTATGCGGCTCTCCGCACAAGTTATACGTTAATATTTCTGAATTCAGCCCATTAAAAGGTTCTACATATCTGCCATTACCTGCTAATATCAAAAACAAAAGAGCTGTGGTCAATATAAAAAATAATGACGCGAAATGCTTTTTGTGGTGTATATTAGCTGCTTTGTATCCAGTTTCAAGGCATCCTGAGAGAATAACTTATTACAAGCAACATGAACATGATTTTGACGAGGCAATGGAGGGTTTGGAATATCCAATGTCTGTTCAGAATATTGATAAATTTGAAAAAAAGGCCAGGCATATCAATGGCAAACAATTATCTATTAATGTATTTATTTGTTCCACTGGCAATTGCCCGATAGCACCTCTCAGAATCAGTACACTTGATGATGAATCTGCTATTCCGATTGATTTGCTCTTAATTGAAGGGGATGGCACACATCATTATTCTCTGATACATAATCTTGAAGCTTTAGTGAGAACACAACTAGACAAATCCAATACAATATTTAAGTTGTGCAGAAGATGCTTAACTGTATTTGATGGTCAAAAAATGGTGAAGGGGGTTCGGGAAGAGAGTGCAGAAATTGCTAAAAACAAGTTAATTGAGCATCTGAAATACTGTGGGAACCATAAACCTGTTCATATGGTGATGCCTAATCCAAGTGAAAATTGCAAATTCAAAAAGTTTGAAGCCTTGTTGGAACACCCAGTATATATTGCCTGTGATTTTGAATCGAACCTCAAACCTCTTGCATTCTGCAATCCAGATCCAGAAGAATCTTCAAGTACACCATACCAGCAACATGAACCTTCCAGTTTTTGTTGTGTGGTTGTACGGGATGGTGTTGTTATTAAAGAATATTCATACGTGGGACCAAATGCCATGAAAATATTTGCACATAGAATAAAAAATGTGTGCCGTGACATAGCATCTAACAACTTATTAAAATCTAAGCCCATGTTGCCCTTAACAGAGAAACAGATTGAAGATTTCAACAATGCAGAAAAATGCCCGGTATGTGATTGTGAATTTTCAGATGCAAATATCAAGTTGAAACACCATTCTCATACAGATGGTCGATATAAACAGGCCCTGTGTAAAAGCTGCAATATTAAGATCAAGAGACCAAGATTTATCCCCATATTTTGCCATGGAGCATCCAATTATGATTTCCATCATGTGATCAGGTACGAGGGGTTTGACAAGGAGAATTTAAATATTTTAGCTGAAAATGATGAGAAATATATATCTATTAGCAAGATAATTAAAGTTGATGTTGTTCCTATTCACATAAGATTTCTTGATTCTTACAGATTTCTGCCTGCTAGCCTGGCTACACTGGCAAATCAATTATCTGATGATCAATTCAAAATCACACGTGCCTCGTTTCCAAATCTGGACCTGAAATTAATTAGGCGGAAGGGTGTATATCCATATGACTATGTCACAGATTTTTCTAAATTTGATGAGTGTTCCCTGCCACCACAAGAAGAGTTTTACAGCAAAATCAGAGGATCTGGAATCACTGATGAAGATTATCACCATGCCAAGTTGATGTGGAACAATTTAAATTGCCAGACATTTGGTGATTATCACATGGCATATTTGAAACTTGATGTCACTCTCTTAGCTGATATATTGCAGGCATTCAGAAAATCTTCCATGCAAAATTATAGACTGGACCCAATATATTTTTACAGTGCCCCGGGCCTAGCATGGGCCGCAACGTTTTTGAACACTAAAATGCAATTGGATCTAATCCAAGATCAAGATATGTATCTGTTTATGGAGAAATGTATAAGAGGAGGGATGGTGCAATGTTCTCAGAGATATGCCAGAGCAAATAACAAATATATGCCTGATTATGATCCAGCACGGCCATCAAATTATATACTGTATGTAGATGCAAACAGCCTCTATGGTCATGCCATGATGCAAAAACTGCCATATGCAGGGCTTGAGTGGGTTGAAAATTTCAATATTGAAGATCTTAAGGACTTTGATGACAGTGACTATGGCCTCTTCTTAGAGGTTGATCTGACAATTCCTGATGATTTGCACAATAAATTTTCTGATCTGCCCCCAATTCCCGAGGTTCAGTGCTCACCTGGCTCTAAACAGAAGAAGCTCATGATGACTCTGGAGCCGAAACAGGGATATGTTACATATTACAAAAACCTCCAGTTCCTGATGAAACATGGTGTTCAAGTGACCAAAGTTGGCAAAGTTTTGAGGTTCAGGCACTCAAAATGGTTGAAGCCATATATTGATACAAATACAGAGCTTCGAACATCTGCAAAGAGCCAATTTGATAAGGGCTTGTTTAAATTGATGGTTAATTCTGTATATGGCAAAACTATTGAAAATGTCAGAAAACATACCGATGTTAAAATAATTACTGACCCCAGCCTGAGCAAAAAATTGGTTGCAAAGCCTAATTTCAATTACAGAAGAATTTATGATGAGCACATGGCACTTTTCAACATGAAGAAAACAAAAATTAAGTTTGATAAACCTATTTATGTAGGGGCTGCAATATTGGAATCGTCTAAATTACATATGTTAACATTGTATTATGATAAGTTGAAACCTTTTTATGGTGATAATATATAACTGATGTACATGGACACGGATAGTTTTATTCTTGATATTAAAACAGAAGATGTTTATCAAGATATGTCACAGCCTGAATTGTTTAAATATTTTGATACCAGTGAACATACAATAATTCAACCCCACAACAAAAAAGTGCCTGGCAAGTTAAAAGATGAGACATGTGGTGATGTTATTGTGAAATTTGCTGGGTTAAGTGCCAAGGTGTATAGTTTTAAAACATGTAGTGGTGTTGCTGCCAAAAAGGCCAAGGGCATTGGCAGAGTGACTGTTGAAAAAGACCTCCAATTTGAAGATTATGAAAATTGCCTCAAATCCCAGAATTTAATCAGAACATCAGAAAATAGAATTCAGAGTGAGGATCACTTATTGACTTCAAATGTTGTAAGAAAAGTGGCCCTGGACCCACATGATGATAAGAGATACATTTTATCATGTGGCATACATACTCTACCATGGGGGCATTGTGATTTGAAAAGTGGCAATCAATGCCCAATTACAGAGCATGATTTGAAATAAATAAACATGCCTATGAACTTATTTGGGTTCAAAAAACAGGCTATTATGGATCTGCCAACACCACAACCCTCTTCTGATATGCTGTCTAAACTGAGTGGCTTGTTAATTATTCATCTGAACAGCATATTTACAGATAATGATGATGAAACAGGCAAAATATTGTACATATTTAACAATAATTTAAATCATTACCAATTACCTGTAGGTGGTCAATTGCAATTTATTACAACCCCTGAGGGTGATGTCAAAATTTCAGTAGGGAGAAATATTTATAGAATTAAGCACTCAAACATGGTTTCTGCCACTGTATATACTGTTTCTGCTGGTGACTGCTTATATATTGAGGTCCCGGGATCATATGACAAGCTTATACCCTTTTTTATAGAATTAAGAATTAGATATTCAATAATAAATAACCATTAAAACAAAAATGCCTAATGATATATTTGGCCATACAAGGCATCAAGATCACAGTGATGAGATTCTGATGCTTGATGTCAGAGTCAAGAAATTGAGAAGTGATTTACAAGCTTTACAAACCACACTCAATGCCAGTCTTCAATTAGAAATTACAAATTTACAATCACAATGCATGGACCCTCTTCTTAAAATTGATTCTGAACTCAAATTATTGCTTCAGAAATATACTGATCTGGCCACATTGGATAATTTTCAAAGTTTAGAAGAAGCTGTAGCAGCTCTTCAAGCCAAATTTAAGACCCAGGCCACCAATTCTGAGCAATTGAAGCAACAATTGGAAGAGCAGATAAATAATGTCCAGACACAGCTCCAAACAATTGTCAAAAGCATAAAATCACAAGAAGATTTTGATCTAGTGATTTCCACTCTAAAAGAACAGATTCAATCACTCCAAATACCTAATCTGGACCCTCTGCACAATGCCATAGCCGAGGTTAAAGAAAAAATTGAGACACTTGAAAATTTTATGAACAATTTGCCATCTTCTGATGCTTTGAATGCAATAACTCGGAGTGTTGCAAATATTAAGCTGCAACTTGAAACATATGAAGATTTTGGAAAAATTCAAAGTTCCATAACCTATCTTGAAGGTACAATAGCAGCAGTGCAAAATGATTTGGCAAATGTACTAGAATCCCGATTGCCTGGAATTGTAGATACCCTTGTCAGTGTCCAGCAACAAATCACAAAGCTTGAAAACCTCAACACCGAATCTGAGCTATCTCATTTTCATCACTTGATAGATGATATCCAAACAAAACTTGAAATTTTACAACAATCAACACCCACTCAGGCAGATATAGCCCTGCTCCAAAATGCTATGCAAAATGTGGCTGATGCTTCTGAATTAAACAATGTAAAATTGGCACTTGAATTTTTGCAAAATACAGTATCAAATCTTCCCACATCACAGGAACTTAAAAATATTAAGAGAGCAGTGAATCGCATATTGAAATCAGAAGATATCAAGAATATCCAAGCAGAGATCAAACATCTCACTCAGACAGTTACCACTCTACCAACCAATCAACATATTAATGAACTGCATGCCTTGTTTGAGGATATCAGAAGGCAGGTCCATGATCTTACTCCTCAAAATTCAAAATTGGCAGTTGTTGAAAATTTGCAACAAATTGTAGCTAACATCAAGCAACAGCTAGGGACCATGGAATCCAATCAAGCAAATGCTCTGTCTGTTTTTGCCACCCAGCTTCAAGAGATTGTGCAACAATACAAGAGATTTGCTGTGGACATAAAAATCAAGCCGGGCCATGATGATGTTGTTAGGACCATCAATGAGCACCTTGAATCTGTAACAAGCAGATTGCTCACAGCAGAAAAGGAAATAACAGGCATAATCGAGAATCCAAAACATACAGTAATTCTTGAATTGTACAGCATCCCCAACAAAGAATATGATTCACCATTTACACCAGGTGGCAAAATATATATGCTGTCCCCTGCACAATTTTATTACAAGTTTTTTGTTGGGGGCACACTGAGACCAATCAAGATCAAATATTGGCTTCAACCACAGGCACATCACTACCCTACCTTATCAATAACAAATGCTGACAACAAACCAAAAATCACCAGTGTAGAGTTAGAGGATTTTACAGACCCCAATACATTAGAAACAGCCTATACTGAAGATGATGGCACTCTGGAATTTAATATACAAATAGGGGACAAATTATATTTAGAAAATCCTGCAGTTTCAGCTGCTGAACACCCCATAGTTGCAATATTCTTGTTTTCATATTATGTCTAGACAAATTATTGTTGATGAATTACACAGACAAGCCACACATAATTTTAAAAGACTCCCAGTAGTCACAAAGGGCATAGATGATTTATGGCAGAGCGACTTGATTGAGTTGTCAAGTGGGCAGTTGAAAAACTTAGACAAAATCAACAAGGGCTACAAGTATCTACTCACTGTCATAGACACATTTTCAAAATTTGCCTGGGCTGTGCCACTCAAATCCAAGACTGGAAAATGTGTTACAGAAGCCATCAGGACAATTATCAATCAGAGTGGAAGATCACCGCGCTATTTGCAAACAGATAATGGCAAAGAATTTTATAATTCAGTGTTCCAACAATTTATTAAAAGCCAGGCAATAAAACATTACTCGAGTTACAGTGATCTCAAGGCCTCAATTGTAGAGAGATTAAAAAAAACCTAAAAAATCTTATGTATAAACAATTTACACTTCAAGGTAATTATAAATGGATTAATATTCTTCCAGAACTTCTACATAAATATAACAACTCGGTCCATTCCACAATCAACATGAAACCCTCTGAAGTAACTTCATCTGATGAGCAAAAATTGATCAGCACTGTTTATTATCCTAGATACCAGCCAACAACAAGAAGGGCCAAATACAGGGTGGGCGATCAAGTAAGAATCAGCAAATATAAGCATTTATTCAAAAGAGGCTTTACAAGAAACTGGAGCACTGAATTATTTACAGTGGTTCAAGTTAAACCCGGGACCCTTAACACATATATAATAAAAGATCACCGAGGAGAAATTCTCAAAGGCCGATTCTATGAACAAGAACTCAGCAAAACTAAACAAACCGACACATATCTCATAGAAAAAATAATCCGCAGAAAAGGCAACAAGTTACTTGTCAAATGGCTGGGTCATCCGGAAAACAGCTGGATCGATGCAGACAAAGTGATAATATGAGCACCTGGGATGTTATAAAAAGGCTGCCAGAACCTGAACAGCAGAATAAGAGAAATGGCAACTTGCTGCCTGATAATATTAGGTGTCTTATTGTTGGGCCATCTGCTTGTGGTAAAACTACACTAATGGTTGATAATTTTTTATTGGCACCCAACTGGTTAGACTGGAAAAACAGGCACTTGTATGTTTTCTCTAAGAGCTTGGAACAATTAAAATATCAGCAGTTGATGAAGCTATATGATGGATTGGATATTGCCACTTTTGAACCAGATGTTAAGCCACTTCATGAATGTCTCGATAATTCTGTTGTTGTGTTTGATGACATTATACTGGATAATCAAAACAAGGTTAGAAATTTCTTTACACAGGGCCGACACAAAAACATTGATTGCTTCTACCTGGCACAGACTTTTTCTAAAATTCCGAAGCAGCTGATCCGAGACAACAGCAATTTTATATGTGTGTTTCATCAAGATCATACCAACCTCAAACACATACATGATGAATATGTAGGTGGGGACTTGAGCTACAATGATTTTTCCAAGTTTTGCAGCAAGTGCTGGAGCCAAGACAGTTATGGGTTTGTCACTATTGATATGACAAGAACACCCAATAGTGGCAAATACAGAAATAAAATCAACGATTTTCTAGACGTTGAGACATAAATAAATAACCATGAAAAGGCCAATAATTGATGATCTTAAATTAAGAGATTATCTTGTAAAAAGATTTAAGGGATGGAAATCAGAGAACCGAGGAATTTATGAAAAACACAAACAAACAGAACAGCCTGTCATTGATGCTATTAATAATTTAGGTAAGAATATCAAAACTGTTACAGAGCAAAATCAAAATTTGATCACAGAGCTTGTACCTGTAGCTGCTAGGAACATATTAGATTATCCACTCACCCCACTTTCAAGTATTCATACACCTAGTCCTATTGCTCCTAGAAGAATTGAGGCTAGTCAGGATCCTATTGAATTGGGTCTTCTTGCTCAAAAATATTTAACCACACCTAAAGACAATAAAGATGAGGTGTTTGGCTTATATGCTGACACAGAGCTTGATGGCAGTATCATACATAGAATTGGCAATTTCAGAGTAACTTTTATGGGAGATGATCTGATTGTTTATTCAGAATCTCGTCTCGGAGAAAAAGGTGCTTTTGTTAAGTACCCCGGCACACCTGGGTTGTGGGAACTGATGACTAGGAAGAGGCCTAGCAACTATACAGATCAAGATTATGAATATTACAAAGAAATATTAATAAAATCAGATGCTCTATACCAGAACAATGATCCCACACAAAAAAGAGTCAAGTCTAGCAGTGGGGCAAAATACAACAATTTAATCAAGCCCATATGGTCACAGATCAAGACTGGCAGTGGGATCAAACAATACAACACCCTGCCTAAAGAATTTGTGTGGGTTGATGATGTCAGGAAACTTGTAGATAGGTTATTGGTGATAGCTGGGGAGGAAAGTGCTGGCAACCACAATTTTTACAATGAAAAGGTTGGAATTATGGACATGATAAGCACAAAATTCTCTAATTTTATAGTGAATGACCCTAAGGGGATTGGATATCTCATAAAAATTATTAATACTCTACCCCCCAAATTTTGGAATATTTCTGAGGGTCGGGGGCTGGTTAATGACATCATAAACAAGCTGCCATTTGAACTACACATTCCAGGCTATCAGTATTGTGGTCCAGGCACAAAATTGGACCATAGATTAAACAGAGGGGACCCTGGTGTTAATCCCCTAGATGCTGCTTGTAGAGACCATGACATAGCATACAACACACATACCGACCTTGACAAGAGACATGTTGCAGACAAGAAATTAGAAGAGGCTGCATTTGGTAGATTTGTAAGCAAAGATGCTTCTTTAAGTGAAAAAATAGCAGCATTGGGAACCACCATAGCTATGAGCACCAAACAAAAATTGGGGTGGGGGTTGTGAATATGTATATAATAAACCTACAATGAAGGCCAAGGGTGTTATGTATCAAATACCTTATGCAGTTCTTAAATCTCTTAAAACTATTGACAGTCTTTTAACCAAAAAGCAGCGCAAGAAAAAAAGCTCTTGTCTTGCCAAGGGCCATGGTATGAAATTGTTGCTTAGTACCCCCCAATTAAAAAAATTACAGCAATCTAGAAAAAAATCACATGTGGGGGGATTCATATTTACTATCCCTGCCATCTTAGCTGCTCTCGGGGTTGTGGGGAGCTTGGCTGGGGGATCAGCTGCCATAGCAAAAACAGTAATAGATGCCAAGAAGAATAAGGCAGAATTAGATGAGCAGAGGCGCCATAACCTGGCCATGGAGAAAAAAGGCAAAGGTGTTAAGAGAGCCATGAATAAGTTTAAAAAAAACAAGAGCCGCTTACAAACCAAGATATTGAAGCTTTAATCAAGCCACTGGGCATCAAACATTTTAGAGGTGTGTACATGTCTGATTCTTTACCGGAACAACCACTCAACAAAGAGTGTGGCATTGTTAATTTGGATGAGTACAAAAATCAGGGCACTCACTGGATCTGTTATCTTAAATATTTAAAAGATGAGGCATTTGTGTTTGATTCATTTGGAGGTGATCCACCTGAAAATTTAGTAAAATATCTAAAATCAGCTAATCTTTATTACAATAATGCCCGTGTTCAAAATTTCAAAGATGTTAATTGCGGACATTTGTGTTTATCTGTTCTCAGATATATGTCTCAAATAAATAAACCATCAATTGAAAATTTTCAAAAAGCCTTGTGGTATCTGAAACATCATGGGGGTATTCCATCTCACCAGCCAAAATTCAATATTGAAACTCAGATTACATGATGACATAGTGTATCCCAAAACAATAGCTCTCAGAGCATTTTACGGCATGTACTTGATACCTAATATTACACACCACAACAACAAAATTGCAGTAGGGGATCAAAAAATTGTCATCACTAAAGGGCAATATAATCTGTCCACTCTAAATGCTCAATTACCCAGAGGTGTAGTGTTAACTCAAAATTCTGTCACTCACAGAGTAGAGATTGTATCTGCTACAGAAACAGTAGATCTGGGTACTATAGGAGAGCTGCTAGGCTTTGAGAACAACACAAAACTTGAACCAGCCATCAAACACAATGCTATGAATATACCTAAATTCTTAGCCATAGAGACTCTGAATATTCACTGTAATGTGGCTGAGGGTATGATCACCAAATCAAATGGCATAGGCACTCACAAACAAACTGGCATCATTGCAACATTCAAACCTAATTCCGAATTTATGGAGCCCATCATCTACAATCCATCCCCAACATTATATTTTCCTGTGGGCCATAATAGAATAGATAACATTGAATTGATGGTCACTAATGAAAAATACGAATTAGTTGATTTTGCTGGAGCCACAACAACTGCAATCATAGAGATTAACATTTAAATAAAAATACATACAATGGAAAATATTGAGAGTTATGAGCTACAATCATTCCCTCCAAACAGGAGGACATTTGCAAATTTAAATCAACCCAACACAGAAATCGAGGTTGATCTTGATGTAGGGGACGGCTTTATACACCCCCACAGAGCAGATCTATACATCAAATTTGATGTTGTAAAGCTCGATGGAACAGATTATCCGGCAAATTCAAATATAAGATTGGTAGACAATTTTGTGCCGCATCTATTCTCTGAAATTGAGATCAGAAAGCATGGCGTTGTTATAAACAGAATAGATTATCCCGGCATTACCTCCACGGCTTTGGCCACATTAAAATTATCCAAAACCGAGGCTTCTTACTACAAAATAGGTGGATTTGAAGCTGGTGATAAAATATTATCCAAAAGCCACACAGTGCTGTTCCCGATGCGCCTGTTGCCAGGATTCTTCTCAGATTACAAAGAAATTATGTGGAAGGGTGGGTTAAGAATTACATTTAGAAGAGCTGCCAATGATAATAATGCTTTGATGAGGTACAGTACAATAAACTCTACCGGGGAAGCTCTGCCTAATACCCTACCAGATGCAGGCAAGTGCATTATTCAGACTATGGTGCTAAGAATCCCTGTTGTTGAATATGAGGCCAGCTATGCTCTTAAATACAAAGCTGATATTCTAAAAAATCCACAAATTCCTCTGCAATTTTATACATATCAATCTGTACAGAAGCCCGCATCTGGTACTTATTATGAGTTTGATGCCACAAATTCATTCTCCAGCATACAATACGACATGCCTGATTTTGTGGTAGTACTGTTTCAGACTGGAAGACACAACAATCAGGAAAAAAATTCAAGTAAATTTGATAGCTGCAACATCAAGAACATATATCTTAAAAATGGCAGAAATGAGGTATTTCCTAGAGAAAATTACAATTTAGACATGTCCAAGGATGATTTTCTTAAATTATATGAGGCATTTTCGGCTTTCAAGAGGGTCACTATTGGCAATACTGACATGTATTACACACCAGATGAATTCAAGGCACGGAGACCCATGTTTGTAATCAACACTTCAAAAAGGAAACAAGTTGTGGTGAATGACAGGACAAACATTAAAATTATCTGTGAATTCCACGAGGCATTACCCGATGACACCATTTGTAGTGTCATTCTCATAGGTGAAAAATCATATGTTTATGATGTAAGAAATGAGAGAGTCACGGAGCAATTCTAGAAGCCGATTCAAACATAAAAGCCCTTTGATTACAAAGCAATAATACCAACACTTTGCTGTCAGAGAGGCCCCAGACACTCTACCAGCTTTGAAACCTCAACTGTATTATCAGCTAGCCGTGAATATCTTATGTGTGGGCAGTTGTATGTATTTCAATCTTTTATCAGGACTCAAACCCAAAGCCCCTGATTACAATGCAACACTATTAACACTTCTCAATATGGAATATGCCCACATTTTACTAGGTTCTGAAGACCTTGATACAGACAAAAATGGATTTTGAACTGCCATAATATTTTCTAAGTCTTTGCCTAGACTCATATTATCAGAATAGAATTGCTTTCAACATGAAGAGGGGCAGTTCATTGCCACTGTGTGAAAATATGTATTTTTATCTCAATAATCTTTGTTACACTTTTACATGTTGCAGACATGTTACACTTTTTCCCCCTGTCGCACAGAAAGATTAATGGCCCCTTCAGTGAATCGTACAGAAAAATCATTAATGCTCCCTTCTAGCGTGTAGATTTTATCTCTTGCGTGCCGGCAGGACATGGAGGCAATTAATTATGCCTACCCACTATTCTTCTATTGTATTGAGCAAGTAGTTATAAAACATGAGAAAATAAGAAAATTAAGAAATTCAGTTTTTGTACAATATATTGTTGTAAAACATTTTTTTACCAGGGTTTCAGATTTGGGGGCTATCAACTAGCAGTAATTATTCTCAAAATCTCACTTGTGGACATATTATTTTGCCACATGTATTTCAATCTTAAATATTTTATCAGGACTCGAACCCCGAGCCTTTTGTTTACAAGACAACAATATTATCATTTTGCCATCAGGGGAGGCTTCATATTTTATGAGGACTTAAACCCAAACCTCCACACCTGAAAAATTAGGGTTTAAGCCCCTCTTGCCATTGTCTTAAGTATGGGTAAATCTATCTGTTGAGCCCTTGCCTTTTCTACACTAGAAATTCAGAATTTCTTAAAAATCAGAGCATATCACACCTGAAGAATTGGGGTACAGGCCCCATCTTGGCATTGTTTTAAGTGTAAGCAAATCTGATTGTTCAATCAAATAGCCTCGCCTTTTCTACACTTGTAAGTGGTCCTGTCCCTACCGTAAACACCACTACTAAACAAGCCTACGAGCACAAAATGAACAATCTCTATTTTATGGTGGTATTTTAGGACTTTAGACTTTAATGTCGTTGGAAAGGTGTAGAGTTCTTAACACAAAAAATACTAATAAATAATATGAATGTGAAACATGCAAGGGTAAAGTAAAGTGCATTACAGCGTTGCATGGATGTAGTTGTAAGTGGCCACATATTATATCTCACTTAATGTCCCACCATTTTGGAACATTTCTTGATTTGGGGCAGTTATTTGGAAAATATTGTCCGTCGACGAAGCTGCTATGCCTGCAGTCATCTGTAGAAGACAGAAAATCTCAGTCCGGATACGAGTGCATCAGCTCAATCTATGCCGTAAGCTCGTTCCGACTTTTGTAATTGTTAATCGGCCCAGATTTGAAAGCACCACTGATGCAAGGCCTCTTGTTGAGTGAGCGTGTCATCCGTTTCTTTTCCTACCTCCTAATTTATGATGGCGGACCTCACGCGAAAAGTGCATAATTTTAAAGAGTGGGAAGTTTACAGGGTGTCGCAAAACTCTTTCAACAACGCTTGGGAGCTGGTATCATAAAAACAAGTAACTTTTCCCTATAAAGTTTACCTCGAAAGCGCTTATCCTGTACGCATGCAACTCAACACAGCAAACGCTTGCTCTGACATAACTAGCAGGGGCGCGTGGCAGGGTTGCCACTAGCGTTCCTCGTTAAGAGAGACGACTTAAAAACAAAAACTTGGGAGTCTTGCTTGAGCAAATTCCAAAACATTAATGATACTTGCGATGTTGTAAGAAGGATTCACAGTATTTATAAACTGACCAAAACAAATAATGGACAGACTGAAATTCAAGATTACTCATTCTAAAATATCTTCCTAATTGATTGATTGATTTGGTTTATTTAAATTCCCTTTTCTGACACCTTTGGCTAATCGCGAAGATGTGGATGATATGAAATAACAAATGACACCAATGTCTAGACCAGGATTTAAACCCGAGACACCTGGCACCATAGCGAGCTGTGCTAACCACATCACCACGGAGTGTTTTGTACATCATGCAATATCAACAATTGCAAGGGACACGTGATATTGGGGAAATCCACGAACGAACAAATATATAGGGGTTAGAGCTGGCGCTCTCCCATGGTGGAAAGACCGCAAGGTGAATGCAACGCTGTCCTGAAAACTCGCCCTTCTGGCGTATGACGTCATCTGAGATACACAGGTGGGTCTGTTCCCGTGTATGAAGGAAAGAAGTAAAGTTTGTTTAACAAAACAACAGTATTTCATGAACTTTAGAATATTTTGAGGGAATATTTAAGAAAGTATACATCTTCTGAAGTAAAAAATAAACAAACTAAAATATTTTTTGTATAGCATGATTTCTATCAGTTAGTCGTTAAACTTCCACCTTGCAGTGAAAAGTATTCTTTAATAATTAGGCTATCTGATTTCCATCAACCTAGCGTGCAGCATTCTTCTGTGCTTTTTATTGGGTCATATGTACAGGTAGATATCTCGGTGGTCGAGCGTGTTGAGTGGTATACTGGTAACCTACATAGCGAGGGATCCGGGTTCGATTCCCTGTGCCTGGTGTAAGGTGTGACTTTCGTGAAGGGTAGAAATTCCACGTGGCAAAGGCCTGGGCCGTTTTCTGCAGAATTACGAGGCTCTGGAGCCCAGACACACAGGCAGCATAATCCTCTGCTTTGTCTTGTCATTTTTGCCCTGCGGACCACAGCAGTTCTGGTATTTGTCTCGACTGTAATCACTGGCGTAGGCAGAAGAGGGGGAGGCTTGAAGGGACTAGAACCACTCCGAAATTTTGAGAAAAATCAACATTTTCAAATAAAGCAGTGAGAACTCGGTTGGAAACCCAAGTGAGTGCTAAATGCAATGGCCAATGTGCTGACGTGTCCATAATTTAAATAAATCAATCAAGTATGTTCAAGTTCATAATTCACCTTTGTCGTTGCCAATAGTGGCTGAAAACATATGTAAATTAAAGAATGTAAACACAAACACGCTGTTGCAATTCTGACCACCTCTCTTACATTGAAGCAATTTTTTAATCTTTTTCACCAGGCCAGTGCTTCTCAACACCGCTGCTATGTACTACCTGGTTAGTAGAGGTATAATGAGAATGAACTACCGGCAGTTTCATTTTTAGTGTTTAGAAGAAAGTTACAAAATTCAGAACTAAATTATAATATTTAGAACTAATTTGTAATATTTGAAACTATATCAACTGTTTTGGTTTATGAATAATTTGTGTCTTATAAATATATGAATATTAATTTATGAATAATGAATAAAATACGCAAATAAAAAGGTTGATTTAGTTCTAAATATTATAATTTAGTTCTAAATATTGTAACTTAGTTCTAAAGACTAAGAAAAATCTGTCGGTACCTCACTCTACGTCTGGTTTTCTGGGGTAACACATACAAACACATACATAAGGAGGGAGGAAAACCCGTTTGTGCCTTATTTATAAAGTTGCCTCTACGTTCAATAGGCTCTAGGTTTAGCCCCCCACCTCAAATGAAACCACAGGCATGCTGCTGTAAAACTTTTTTCAAATTCGTAAAGCAAAAATATTAGGAATTATAACTGCCTTATGTAGCTTCAAATTATTTGGGGGTGGAATCAAATTATTAAATTGGAATACACTAGAGAGGTTGAAAGTGAAAAATAATTTTGCATGTGAAACAGTGTGAGTTGCGTAAGAAATTGCAAGATATATAGCCTAGTCATTAATAATGTAAAACATTTTAAACGCTGATTTATAAAATTAGCAGGTAGATCTGCACATAAACATTTTTAATATATCAAATAAGCAATATTTGATCAAAATAAGAGTTATGGGACTGGAAACGGAATGAAGAGACAATCATTGAATTCAATATTTTGGATAATTTTACCTTCTGTCTTTTAAACGTTCTATGAAATTTTCCTTCGTAGTAGCAATTTTCTTCTGAGTACAGGTTATCATGAGCAAGATATTTTGAATGAACTAACAATAACATCCAAAAAGTTTAAATACATTCTCCTCAGTCGATTTGATTATTGAGACAACTGTTATTTTCCGAGGTAAAATTAGTTTGTTTTCCATGAACTTTAAATTTTCAATCGAATTTTTCCAGTTTCTGAAATCTCTAACACCATATTTGAGGCTGGTTTAGGACTCCTATTTACATTCTCCCACACAGAGTGAGAGAGGGAGCTGATATGCACTGCATGGTGCCTTCAGGTCGGCAGTTACGGCGAGATTTTCAACATATCAAGCAACAACTGTCACCATTGAATCTAGACTTGCAACTAATTATTTTGCTCACACTTTTTCATTTGTTCCCTTGTTTAATGAAATCAATAAATATTGTTCAATATTTACTTATGCATAGCAAGCGAAAGTTCATGTCATCGTACACAATGTTATGATTCTTAATTTAGAGCCAGTATATTTTCCTAAGTTTCTTTCCGTAAAGTGAAACGGAAGTTTTCAGTACAGAAAGAAATATATTGTGCGTCGTTGCCTTGTAAATTAGGGGTCCCAGGTTCGACGGGTTCGATACCATGTGGAGGCACATAGTTGTTGGGATACGACTTTAAACTGTAGGTCGAGTCTCGATTGGCTTTACTGTGCATAAAACAGACTTTAAAATACCAAATAAATCAATATACTGTAAAATCAATAAATGTCAATCATATTCTTAGTTCTTAAATTCTTATTTATATTTTATTGCTCGAACAAATTAACATTGTTGAAACAATTACATTACATTTACATGTAAATGTAACGTAATCGTCCATTTCGAGTGTTATTGTCGATTTGGAGTACCTGAAAAGTTTCAAAAGATGAACAGAATAGTGTGTTAACTAACTGCTACGATCCTAGCTGTAGTTCAATACCAATTCAGGATAACAAAACTGTTGGAAAACAAACTTTGTATCGAAACTTTCCAGGATTTATCCATGCTCTTAAGCCGCGTTTACACCGGGGTTGCTCACACATGTTACCAGCAAAAGTCGTTAATATTTCGAAAAACGCTTGTGAATTTCTTATCAACATCTCATGTTTTCAACAGATTTCCCGTGTTCGAAAGAGAAATGTTGTTATCCACTAGAAGTCGCTACAGATCAAAGGGCACTTCCCCTACAATTAGCTCCTGTCCGCAGTGAAGGTCTCACCCAGAATCTTTGGTCTTATCTGTTTCGACAAAATGACACATGCTCCCACAGAGAGTACAACATCCTCCACGGTCAGCATCTTGCAGCCAAAATGTTAACAAAAGTTATTAACAAAAGTAAAGTGAAAGTAGTGTTATGGCTACCAACATTTTGACAACATCTGTTGTTAACCGTGTTAGTAACAAAAAGTTCATAACGTTTGCAGGGAACATTCGGTGTAAACGCGGCTTTATCCATCCCGTCCCCCTTTCTCCGTAACGGTTGCCATGTGTCAGGCACTCTTTATTCCTCGAACCCCTACACATGCAGGATCTTCTGTGGCTAAAATTTATACACGCAGGTTGCATAACTGCACTATCGTGGTTTTTGAGAAAAGAATTGTTGTAGAAAGGACGTTAAAATTCCCGTGATGAGAGTTTTGATCGAGGCAGAAACTGTAGTTGAACCTGAGACGCTTTGTTATGGTTAGGCCTAGTGGCCGTAGCGGTTAAAAAGTTGGGTGATTTGTTAATTACAAAGAAAAAATGTTTTTCCTACTTTTGTAAAGCCCCGAGATCATGCTTTTTTACTAGAAAATGTCTGTGTTCCTTGTAATTATTCTTTTCTATTCAAACTTACGTAGTTGTGGAGCAAGAAACTGTGCATGATGACTAATTGCGACTTAAATATAGGGAGAAATGCAGAGCTCATCCTCATATTCGCGATTAGTCAAAAGTGACAGAAAAGAAAAGTGA
Organism: Lepisma saccharinum; assembly: GCF_977018435.1. Classification (NCBI taxonomy): domain Eukaryota; kingdom Metazoa; phylum Arthropoda; class Insecta; order Zygentoma; family Lepismatidae; genus Lepisma; species Lepisma saccharinum. The sequence continues at coordinate 9,647,596 of NW_028142898.1, forward strand.
ACTACACCAAAACAATCAATAATGTCCAATTACCATCCTTTTCTCCGTTATTTAGTTAATGATACGATACGCAGTCTCAAGGTCATGTTTCATGAAAAGATATTCAGCTTCTGAAATTTGACTTAAACACGTGGGTAATAGAATTCAAAACTATACGCTCCCCTATCCCTTCCCCTCACACACATATGCAAGCGCAGACTAATTTATTTGGGAGTGTTAAGGTGTGTTTCAGTAGCCTATCTGGACAATGTTACCTTAATTGTCATACGTTCATTTCCCCCTTTCCCAGAAACCATTTTACCTTGTGGTTTATGGGTATGCATAATCACCTTAGCACAGGTTTTGCTATTATTGTGACGGTATTTATACTATTTATATGTGCCGCCACTGAAAATCGAGTCCGAGACATCTTGATTACGGTGACTGCCATATCAGTAAACCCCCCCCCCCCACCTCGCTGAGGAACTGATGAATGAGGCTATATATAAAACCAGTAGCGTAATTTCTCGTGCAGTTTGTAGTACGATAAAAGTAGTATGATTTGTGATATAACCAGGACGAGAAAGTATGAACCCCCCTCAGGCAGATTTGGCTACACTTAAAACTAGCTCAACATGCCCATATGACTTTTTTGCTCAAGTGTGGCACCCTGTCTAATCCAAGATTTTTGTAAAAATGCCCTCGGGAATTTCCCGTGAAAGTATGATCCTCCTCAGATTGATTTGCCTACACTTATAAAAGGCACTTCTGTGAGATTGTTGTCCATAAATTTGTTAAAAATATGCCCCTCTTGATATTTTTTTTGGGTACACTTAAAACTAGGCCAAACGTATTAACACACACACACACACACACACATTTACTTCCGGTCCACTTCCGGTCCACTTCCGGTCCACTTCCGGTTTGCCTACTTCCGGTCCACTTGTGGCCTATTTCTGGTTTATTTATATTGCATCATGTTTTGCAACAAATTATTACCCAATATTATGCAATAAATTATTAGACATGTGTTGTTTTCTGATTGGTTGATTATGACATAATGTGATGATGTGTTATATTCTTATTGGCTTATTGTTTCAGATGCTTTCAATGCGGTCTGTGCTTAGGCTATATAAAGAGATTTTGCATTGCATATCAGCCAGTATTGTGAGATTTGTTGAAGAGTAAGGATGTGTTGTTGCAGTGCTGCTCATATTTTTTTAAACACAAAAATATTGCAAATTTATATAAACTGAATTACAAATCTATTTGATTTAATAGACAGAATTTTTGACAACCTGCCATAGGTTTATTAAGTATAGAGTTTTGATTTGAACCCCAAGAAATTTTATATAAATACCAAAGCCAAAAATATTAACACAGATACACACATACACATATACACACACAAAATATACAAAGCACACTGCTGAACCCAACTGATATTTTTATTAAGTATAGAATTTTGATTTGAATCTCAAGAAATATATATAATAAACCAATAATAAAAATGACAAATCAAAAATGTTGTAATCAATGCAAAAATAATATATCGAGCCCCAATTGGGCTAAGCATCAAAAGAATTGAAATCCAGACAAATGCAGAACTCCCACAAAAATATGCCCTAAATGCCATAGAAAATATAGCATGGAATATTTCACATATAAACATATAGATACTTGTTCTGCACAGTCATCAACATTGCCCCCACAACTATCTACATCTGGTCTGAAAAGGAAGATTGAAACACCTGTTAATGCTGGACCGGCAAAGCAGCCACGCTATGCACCACCTATCCATAGCAGTTTTAATGGCCAACTTAGGGATCACCGGTTTGTATCAGAGCCAAAATGTGATATTAAGAATTTTTTTGAACAGTATAAATTCTGATGTGCAGGCAATTCTAAATGCACAAAATGGCTCTTATAAGCTGTCCCACAAATTGTTTACACAATATAAGAAGCCAAATGGCACAAAATTTACACAGCCCCACATAACAGAAACTGTAGCTGTATATTCAAATGCAAATTCAGACAAAATAATAAGCAGTTTGATAGATCAATTGAATATTGAACACTCTGAATTTGCTGGAAAACTGTCTGGATGGAGCCTATGCGGATCTCCACACAAGCTCTTAGTTAATATTTCTGAATTCAGCCCATTAGAAGGATCTACATATTTGCCTTTACCTGCCAATATTAAAAACAAACAAGCCGTGGTTAATATAAAAAATAATGATGAGAAATGCTTTTTGTGGTGTATTTTAGCTGCTTTGTATCCAGTTTCAAGGCATCCTGAGCGAATAAGTTATTATAAACAACATGAAAATGATTTTGATGAAGCAATGGAGGGTTTAGAATATCCAATGTCTGTTCAGAATATTGATAAATTTGAAAAAAAGGCGAGGAATATCAATGGTAAACAATTATCTATTAATGTATTTATTTGTTCTACTGGCCGTGGCAATTGCTTGATAGCACCTCTCAGAATCAGTACATTTGATGATGATTCTGTTGTTCCGATTGATCTGCTCTTAATTGAAGGGGAAGATACACACCATTATACTCTGATACATAATCTTGAAGCTTTAGTGAGAACACAACTAGACAAATCCAATAAAATATTCAAGTTGTGTAGAAGATGTTTAATTGTATTTGATGGTAGAAAAAATGGTGAATGGTGTTTGTGAACAGAATGCAGAAATTGCTAAAAACAAGTAAATTGATCATCTGAAATACTGTGGCAACCATAAACCTGTTCATATGGTGATGCCTAATCCAAGTGAAAATGCCAAATTCAAAAAATTTGAAGCCCTGTTGGAACACCCAGCATGTATAGTCTGTGATTTTGAATCAAATCTCAAACCCTTGCATTCTGTAGCCCAGATCCTGATGAATCTTGAATTACATCATACCAGCTACATGAACCTTCTAGTTTTTATTATGTGGTTGTACAGGATGGGGTTGTTAGTAAAGAATATTTATACATGGGACCAGATGCATTCAAAGAATTTGCACATAAAATAGAAAATGAGTGCCATGACATAGCATCTAATGTCTTATTAAAATCAAAACCCATGTTGCCTTTAACAGAGAAACAGATTGAAGATTTCAACAATGCAGAAAAATGCCCGGTATGTGATTTTGAATTTTCAGATGCAAATATCAAGGTGAAACACCATTCCCATACAGATGGTAAATTCTTAATGGCCCTGTGTAATAGCTGTAATATTAAGATCCAGAGACCAAAAATTTGTCCCCATATTTTGCCATGGTGCATCCAATTATGATTTTCATCATTTGATCAGGTACGATGGGTTTGACAAGCAGAATTTAAATATTTTAGCTGAAAATAATGAGAAATATATTGCCATTAGCAAAATAATTAAAGTTAATGGTGTTCCTATTCACTTAAGATTTCTTGATTCATACAGAATTCTGTCTGCTAGCCTGGCTACACTGGCCACTCAATTATCTGATGATCAATTCAAAATCACATGTGCTTTGTTTCCAAATAAGGACCTTAAATTAATTAGGCGGAAGGGTGTATATCCATATGATTATGTTACAGATTTTTTTAAATTTGATGAGTGTTCTTTGCCACCACAACAAGAGTTTTACAGGAAAATCAGAGCATCTGGAATTACTGATGATGATTATCACCATGCCCAGTTGATGTGGAATAATTAAAATGCCAGACATTTGGTGATTATCAAAAGGCATATTTAAAACTTGATGTGAACTTCTTAGCTGATATACTTCAGGCATTTAGAAAATCTTCCATGCAAAATTATAAGCTGGATCCAATGTATTTTTACAGTGCTCAGGGCCTAGCATGGTCTGCAATGTTTTTAAACACTAAAATGCAATTGGATCTGATCCAGGATCAGGACATGTATCTGTTTATGGAACAATGTATAAGAGGAGGCATGGTGCAATGTTCTCAGAGATATGCCAGAGCAAATAACAAGTATATTCCTGATTATGATCCAGCACTGACATCAAATTATATACTGTATGTAGATGCCAATAGCCTCTATGTTTATGCTATGATGAAAAAACTGCCATATGCAGGACTTGAGTGGGTTGAAGATTTCAACATTGAAGATCTTAAGGATTTTGATGACAGTCACTATGGCCTGTTCTTAGAGGTTGATCTGACAATTCCTGATGATTTACACAACACATTTTCTGATCTGCCTCCAATTCCTGAGGTTAAGTGTTCACCTGGCTCTAAACAGAAGAAATTGATGATGACTCTAGAGCCGAAACAGGATTATGTCATATATTACAAAAACCTCCAGTTCCTGATGAATCATGGTGTTCAAGTGACCAAAATTGGCAAAATCTTAAGGTTCAGGCATTCAAGATGGTTGAAGCCTTATATTGATACAAACACAGAGCTTCGAACATCTGCAATGAGCCAATTTGATAAGACCTTGTTTAAATTGATGGTCAATTCTGTGCATGGCAAAACAATAGAAAATGTCAGAAAACATATTGATGTTAAAATAATTACTGACCCCAGCCTGAGCAAAAAATTGATTGCAAAGCCCAACTTCAATTACAGAAGAATTTATGATGAGAATATGGCACTTTTCGACATGAAAAAAACAAGGATTAAGTTTGATAAGCCTATTTATGTAGGGGCTGTGATATTGGAATTGGCCAAATTACACATGTTAAAATTGTATTATAATGTGTTGAAGCCTTTTTATAAGGATCGTGTAAAACTGATGTACATGGACACAGATAGTTTTGTTCTTGATATTCAAACAGAAGATGTTTATCAAGATATAGCACAGCCTGAATTGTTTAAATATTTTGATACCACTGAACATTCAAAAATTAAACCCCACAACAAAAAGGTGCCTGGCAAGTTAAAAGATGAGACACTTGGTGATGTTATTGTGGCATTTGCTGGGTTAAGAGCGAAGATGTACAGCTTTGAAACATGTAGAGGCGCTATTGCCAAAAAGGCCAAGGGCATTGGCAGAGTAATTGTGGACAAATAGCTTGAATTTGAAGATTACAAAAATTGTCTCAAATCATGTAGCACAATCAGAACATCAGAATCCAGAATTCAGAGTGTGGATCACATGTTGACTAGCAATATTGTAAGAAAAGTGGCTCTGGACCCACATGATGATAAGAGATGCATTTTTTCATGTGGCATACATACTCTACCATGGGGTCATTGTGATTTGAAAAGTGGTAATCAATGCCCAATTACAGAGCATGATTTGAAATAAATAAACATGCCTATGAACTTATTTGGGTTCAAAAAACAGGCTATTATGGACCTGCCAACACCACAACCCTCTTCTGATATGATATCTAAACTAAGTGCTTTGTTAATTATTCATCTGAACAGCATACTTACAGATGTTGATGATGAAACAGGTAAAATATTGTACATATTTAACAGTAATTTAAATCATTACCTGTAGGTGGTCAATTGCAATTTATTACAACCCCTGAGGGTAATGTCAAGATTTCAGTAGGGAGAAATATTTATAGAATTAAGCATTCAAACAGGATTTCTGGCACTGTATATACTGTTTCTGCTGGTGACTGCTTATATATTGAGGTCCCTGGATCATATGACAAGCTTAAACCTTTTTTTATAGAATTAAGAATTAGATATTCAATAAGAAATAACCACTAAAACAAAATGCCTAATTATATATTTGGCCATACAAGGCATGAAGATCACAGTGATGAGATTCTGATGCTTGATGTCAGAGTCAAGAAATTAAGAAGTGATTTACAAGCTTTACAAACCACACTGAATGCCAGTCTTCAACTAGAAATTACAAATTTGCAATCACAATGCATGGAACCTCTTCTTAAAATTGATTCTGAACTCAAATTGCTGCTTCAAAGATATACTGACTAGGCCACATTAGATAAATTTCAAAATTTAGAAGAAGCTGTAGCAGCTCTTCAAGCCAAATTTAAGACCCTGGCCACCAACTCTGAGCAATTGAAACAGCAATTGGAAGAGCAGATAAATAATGTCCAGACACAGCTCCAAACAACTGTCAAAAGCATAAAATCACAAGAAAATTTTGATATAGTGATTTCCACTCTAAAGGAACAGATTCAATCACTCCAGATACCTAATCTGGACCCTCTGAACAATGCCATTGCCGAGGTTAAAGACAAAATTGAGACACTTGAAAATTTTATGAACAACTTGCCATCTTCTGATGCTTTGAGTGCATTAACTCGGAGTGTTGCAAACATCAAGCTGCAGCTTGAAACATATGAAGATTTTGGAAAAATTCAAAGTACCATAACCCATCTTGAGAGTACAATAGCAGCAGTGCAAAGTGATTTGACAAATGTACAAGAATCTCTAGAATCCCGCCTGCCTGGTATTGTAGACACACCTGTCAGTGTCCAGCAACAGATAACAAAGCTTGAAAACCTCAACACTGAAGTTGAACTATCTCATTTTAATCACTTGATCGATGATATCCAAACAAAGCTTGAAATTTTACAAAAATCAACACCCACTCAGGCAGATATAGCCCTGCTCCAAAATGCTATGCAAAATGTGGCTGATGCTTCTGAATTAAATAATGTGAAATTGGCACTGGAATCTTTGCAAAATAATGTAACAAATCTGCCTACATCACAGGAACTTAAAAATATAAAGAGGGCAGTGAATCGCATATTGAAATCAGAAGATATCAAGAATATCCAGACAGAGATCAAACAACTTACTCAGACAGTGGCCACTCTACCAATTAATCAACATATTAATGAACTGCATGCCCTGTTTGAGGATATCAGAAGACAGGTCCATGATCTTACTGCTCAAAATTCAAAATTGGCAGTTATTGAAAATTTGCAACAAATTGTAGCTAATATCAAGCAACAGCTAGGGACCATGGAATCCAATCAAGCAAATGCTCTGTCTGTTTTTGCCACCCAGCTTCAAGAGATTGTGCAACAATACAAGAGACTTGTTGTGGACATAAAAATCAAGCCAGGCCATGATGATGTTGTTAGGACCATCAATGAGCACCTTGAATCTGTAACAAGCAGATTGCTTACAGCAGAAAAAGAAATAACCGGCATAATTGAGAATCCAAAACATACAGTAATTCTTGAATTGTACAGCATCCCCAACAAAGAATATGATTCACCATTTACACCAGGTGGCAAAATATATATGCTGTCCCCTGCACAATTTTTTTACCAGTTTTTTGTTGGGGGCACACTGAGACCAATCAAGATCAAATATTGGCTTCAACCACAGGCACACCACTACCCCACCTTAACAATAACAAATGCTGACAACAAAGCAAAAATCACCAGTGTAGAGTTAGAGGATTTTACAGATCCCAATACATTAGAAACATCTTATGCTGAAGATGATGGCTCTCTGGAATTTCATATACAAATAGGAGACAAATTATATTTAGGAAATCCTGTAGTATCAGCTGCTGAACACCCTATAGTTGCAATCATCTTGTTTTCATATTATGTCTAGACAAATTATTGTTGATGAATTACACAGACAAGCCAGACATAATTATAAGAGACTGCCAGTAGTCACAAAAGGCATAGATGATTTATGGCAGTGCGACTTGATTGAGATATCAAGTGGACAGCTGAAAAACTTAGACAAAATCAACAAGGGCTACAAGTATCTACTCACTGTCATAGACACATTTTCAAAATTTGCCTGGGCTGTGCCACTCAAATCCAAGACTGGAAAATGTGTTAGAGAAGCCATCAGGACAATCATCAATCAGAGTGGAAGATCACCGCGCTATTTGCAAACAGATAATGGCAAAGAATTTTATAATTCTGTGTTCCAACAATTTTTTAAAAGCCAGTCAATACAACATTATTCGAGTTACAGTGATCTCAAGGCCTCAATTGTAGAGAGATTCAACAAAACCCTAAAAAATCTTATGTATAAACAATTTACACTTCAAGGTAATTCAAAATGGCTTAATATTCTTCCAGAACTTCTACATAAATATAACAACTCGGTCCATTCCACAATCTGATGAGCAAAAATTGATCAGGACTGTTTATTATTCTAGATACCAGTCAACAACAAGAAAAGCCAAATACAAGGTGGGTGATCAAGTAAGAATCAGCAAATATAAGAACTTATTCCAAAGAGGCTTTACAAGAAACTGGAGCATTGAATTATTTACAGTGTTTCAAATTAAATCTGGGACCCTTAACACATACATAATAAAAGACCACCGAGGAGAAATTCTCAAAGGCCGGTTCTATGAAGAAGAACTCAGCAAAACTAAACAGCCTGAAACATATCTCATAGAAAAATCATCCGCAGAAAAGGCAACATGTTACTTGTCAAATGGCTAGGACTCCCAGAACACAGCTGGATCGATGCAGACAAAGTGATAATATGAGCACCTGGGATGTTATAAAGAGGCTGCCAGAACCTGAACAGCAGATTAAGAGAAATGGCAAGTTGCTGCCTGATAATATTAGATGTCTTATTGTTGGGCCATCAGCTTGTGGTAAAACTACACTAATGATTGATAATTTTTTATTGGCACCCAACTGGTTAGACTGGAAAAGACTTGTATGTCTTCTCTAAGAGCTTGGAACAATTAAAATATCAGCAGCTGATGAAGCTATATGATGGATTGGATATTGCCACTTTTGAATCAGATGTTAAGCCACTCCATGAATGTCTCGATAATGCTGCTGTTGTGTTTTATGACATTATACTGGATAATCAAAACAAGGTTAGAAATTTCTTTACACACGGCCGACACAAAAACATTGATTTCTTCTACCTGGCACAGACTTTTTCTAAAATACCGAAGCAGCTGATCCGAGACAACAGCAATTTTATATGTGTGTTTCATCAAGATCATAACAACCTCAAACATATACATGATGAATATGTAGGTGGGGACTTGAGCTACAATGATTTTTCCAAGTTTTGCAGTAGGTGCTGGAATCAAAACAGTTATGGGTTTGTCACAATTGATATGACAAGAAAACCCAATAGTTTTAAATATAGAAATAAAATTAACAATTTTGTAGACATTGAAACATATATAAATAACCATGAAAAGGCCAATCATTGATGATCTTAAATTAAGAGATTATCTTGTAAAAAGATTTAAGGGATGGAAATCACAGAACCGAGGAATTTATGAACAACGCAAACAAACAGAACAGCCTATTATTGATGCTATTAGTGAATTAGGTAAAAATATCAAAACGGTTACAGAGCAAAATCAAAATTTGATCACAGAGCTTGTACCTGTAGCTGCTAGGAACATATTAGATTATCCAATCACCCCACTTTCTAGTATTCATACACCTAGTCCTGTTGCTCCTCGAAGAATTGTAGCTACTCAGGATCCTATTGAATTGCGTCTTCTTGCTCAGAAATATTTAAGCACACCTAAAGACAACAAAGATGAGGTTTTTGGTTTATATGCTGACACAGAAGTTGATGGTACAATCATACGTAGAATTGGCAATTTTAGAGTGACATTTATGGAAGATGATCTAATAGTATATTCAGAATTTCATCTTGGAGAAAGAGGTGGTTTTGTTAAATATCCTGGCACACCTGGATTGTGGGAACTGATGACTCGGAAGAGACCTGGCAGCTACACAGATCAAGATTATGAGCACTACAAAGAAATATTAATAAAATCAGATGCTCTATACCAGAACAATGATCCCACACAAAAAAGAGTCAAGTCTAGCAGTGGAGCAAAATACAACAACTTAATCAAGCCCATATGGTCACAGATCAAGACAGGTAGTGGAATCAAACAATACAACACCCTGCCTGAAGAATTTGTCTCGGTTGATGATGTCAGGAAACTTGTAGATAGGTTATTGGTGATAGCTGGGGAGGAAAATGCTGGCAACCACAATTTTTACAAATGAAAAGGTTGGAATTATGGACATGATATGCACCAAATTCTCTAATTTTATAGTGAAAGACACTAAGGGGATTGGATATCTTATAAAAATTATTAATACTCTACCACCTAAATTTTGGAATATTTCTGAGGGTCGGGGGTTGGTTAATGACATTATAAACAAGCTGCAATTTGAACTACACATTCCAGGCTATCAGTATTGTGGTCCCGGTACAAAATTGGACCATAGATTAAACAGAGGGGACAGTGGTGTTAATCCCCTAGATGCTGCTTGTAGAGACCATGACATAGCACACAACACACATTCTGATCTTGACAAGAGACATGTTGCAGACAAGAAATTAGAAGAGGCTGCATTTGGTAGATTTGTAAGCAAAAATGCTTCTTTACGTGAGAGAATAGCAGCATTGGGGACCAGCATAGCTATGAACACCAAACAAACACTGGGGTTGGGGCTGTGAATATGTATATAATAAACCTACAATGAAGGCCAAGTGTGTTATGTATCAAATACCTTATGCAGGTCTTAAATCTCTTAAAACTATTGATAGTTTTTTAACCAAAAAGCAGCGCAAGGAAAAAAGCTCTTGTATTGCCAAGGGCCATGGTATGAAATTGTTGCTTAGTACCCCCAATTAAAAAAATTACAGCAATCCAGGAAAAAATCACATGTGGGGGTTTCATATTTACTATCCCGGCCATCTTAGCAGCACTCGGGGCTGTTGGGAGCTTGGCTGGGGGATCAGCTGCCATAGCAAAAACAGTAATAGATGCCAAGAAGAATAGGGCAGAATTAGATGAAATAAGGCGCCGTAACCTGGCCATGGAGAAACAAGGCAAAGGTGTTAATAGAGGCATGAATAAGTTTAAAAAAACAAGAGCCGCTTACAAACCAAGATATTGAAGTTTTAATCAAGCCACTGGGCATCAAAAATTTTAGAGGTGTGTACATATCTGATTCTTTGCCAGAACAACCACTCAACAAAGAGTGTGGCATTGTTAATTTGGATAAATACAAAAATGAGGGCACTCACTGGATCTGTTATCTTAAATATTTAAAAGATGAGGCATTTGTGTTTGATTCATTTGGAGGTGTTCCACCTGAAAATTTAATAAAATATCTAAAATGCGCTAATTTTTATTACAATAATGCCCGTGTTCAAAACTTCAAAGATGTTAATTGTTGACATTTGTGTTTATCTGTTCTTAGATATATGTCTCAAATAAATAAACCATCAATTGAAAATTTTCAAAAAGCCCTGTGGTATTTAAAACATCATGGGGGTATTCCCTCTCACCAGCCAAAATTCAATATTGAAACTTAGATTACATGATGATATAGTGTATCCCAAAACAATAGCTCTCAGAGCATTTTATGGCATGTACTTGATCCCTAATATTACACACCACAACAACAAAATTGCAGTAGATGATAAAAAAATTGTCATCACTCCAGGACAGTATAATCTGTCCACTCTAAATGCTCAATTACCCAGAGGTATAGTATTAACTCAAAATTCTGTCACTCACAGAGTAGAGATTGTATCTGCTACAGAAACAGTAGATCTGGGTACTATAGGAGAGCTGCTAGGCTTTGAGAACAACACAAAACTTGAACCGACCATCAAACACACTGCTATTAATATACCTAAATTCTTAGCCATAGAAACTCTGAATGTTCACTGTAATGTGGCCGAGGGTATGATCACCAAATCAAATGGCATAGGCACTCATAAACAAACTGGCATCATTGCAACATTCAAACCTAACTCTGAATTTATGGAGCCCATCATCTACACTCCATCCCCAACATTATATTTTCCTGTGTGCCATAATAGAATAGATAACATTGAATTGATGGTCACTAATGAAAAATACGAATTAGTTGATTTTGCTGGAGCCACAACAACTGCAATCATAGAGATTAATATTTAAATAAAAATACATACAAAAAAATGGAAAATATTGAGAGTTATGAGCTACAATCATTCCCCTCAAACAGGAGGACCTTTGCAAATTTAAATCAACCCAACACAGAGATTGAGGTTGATCTTGATGTAGGGGATGGCTTTATACACCCCCACAGAGCAGATCTATACATCAAATTTGATGTTGTAAAGCTCGATGGTACAGATTATCCGGCAAATTCAAATATAAGATTGGTAGACAATTTTGTGCCACATCTGTTCTCTGAAATTGAGATCAGAAAACATGGTGTTGTTATAAACAGAATACATTACCCCGGTATTACCTCCACAGATTTGGCCACACTAAAATTATCCAAAACCGAGGCTTCTTACTACAAAATAGGTGGATTTGAGGCTGGTAATAAAATTATATCTAAAAGCAACACAGTGCTGTTCCCCATGCGCCTGTTGCCAGGATTCTTCTCAGATTACAAAGATATTATGTGGAAGGGTGGTATAAGAATCACATTTAGAAGAGCTGCCAATGATAATAATGCTTTGATGAGGTACAGCACATTAAACTCTACAGGGGAAGCTCTGCCCAATACTCTACTTGATGAAGGCAAATGCATTATTCAGACTATGGAGCTAAGAATCCCGGTTGTTGAATATGAAGCCAGTTATGCTCTTAAATACAAAGCAGATATTCTAAAAATCCACAGATTCCTTTACAATTTTATACATATCAATGTGTAAAGAAGCCTGCCACTGGTACCTATTATGAGTTTGATGCTACAAATTCATTCTCCAGTATACAATATGACATGCCGGATTTGGTGGTACTGTTTCAGACTGGAAGAAACAATAATCAGGAAAAAAATTCAAGTAAATTTGATATCTGCAACATCAAGAACACATATCTTAAAAATGGCAGAAATGAGGTGTTCCCCAGAGAAAATTATAATTTAGACATGTCCAAGGATGATTTCCTTAAATTATATGAAGCATTTACAGCATACAAAAGGGTCACTACTGGCAATACTGACAATTATTACACACCAGATGAATTCAAAACACAGAGACCCATGTTTGTCATCAACACTTCAAAAAGGAAACAAGTTGTGGATAATGACAGGACAAACATTAAAATTATCTGTGAATTCCACGATACACTCCCTGATGACACCATATGTAGTGTTATGCTTATAGGTGAAAAATCATATGTTTATGATGTAAGAAATGAGAGAGTCACAGAGCAATTCTAGAAGATTTCTCCATATTGCACAAGTTGAGCCTGGTGTTCAATTGAACTTAAACCGGAAGTGGACCGGAAGTAAATATATATATGTGTGTGTGTGTGTGTGTGTGTGTGTGTGTGTGTGTGTGTGTGTGTGTGTGTGTTAATACGTTTGGCCTAGTTTTAAGTGTACCCAAAAAAAATATCAAGAGGGGCATATTTTTAACAAATTTATGGACAACAATCTCACAGAAGTGCCTTTTATAAGTGTAGGCAAATCAATCTGAGGAGGATCATACTTTCACGGGAAATTCCCGAGGGCATTTTTACAAAAATCTTGGATTAGACAGGGTGCCACACTTGAGCAAGAAACTCATATGGGCATGTTGAGCTAGTTTTAAGTGTAGCCAAATCTGCCTGAGGGGGGTTCATACTTTCTCGTCCTGGTTATATCACAAATCATACTACTGATAAATATTTACACATAAAGAAATCTAATTAGAATGCAGTAACACAATTGTTATGCAAGAAAAACTGCATGCTATGTCGAATAAATTGAATAAGAAGAATGTATAGTCGAAATTATCTTGTACTTCGCAAAAATGTGTGTCTTGGAGTCTGACCCTGAACTGCATTTATCAGACTAACGAGTGTCTGGTGCCTGGGTTGTGTCGTCCATATAGGTTTGTGATTGTCACTTCATCAATCTGATGGTATTACCATTCACCCTCATCTTCGCAATTATCGGCAATGGATATTTGAAGGAAGCGCTGATCCAGAAACTGTCTGTTTTCATTTCTTCAGCTTTGGTTTCAAGTTTGGTCCTGAAAATTGGTTAACTCGGATTTGCGAGCAGCCAAAGGGATGGCCTTTTTCCTCTGGCCCATTTCTTTCAAGAATTTTAATAAATTTTCGGGCTGTTTGCTTCGCTTTATATCCAGTGTAAGCTTTATATCCAGTGTAAACTCACTTTTCTCGGGGGCCACATATCTTCGCTTACCTAGGAACCTTTGAATCCTTTATTAAATCTGTTTACAATTTTAAATCTCCTCTCCTTGCCTTCTTTCGTTTATATTTGAATTAAACTTTCAATTTTACTTCCAGGTTATTAGTTCTTACTAGTGTTGGGCAATATATAGTCACGATATTTTAGAACATATATCGTGTCAGCGATATATCGTCACGGCATTTGGCGATATACCATTTGCATCCCCCAATAAATCAAGATTACATTCTGATCTACCAGCAGCCTCTCACGGTTAACAACATTTTACTGTAGTATGCAATTTTATACTAAATATTTTGTCAAAATTGCCTGTTTTACCCACAATTTTGCAGAAAATATTTCTTGCTTGCTTCGATTGTAATATAAACATTTCTACACGTCACATTATTTTGAAAGAATTTGCGACCTATTCAATTAAAATGTTTCCTATATAGCTATTTCTATTTTGATTATTTTACGTCACCGATCTATTTCGTGGAAGAATCCAGACAATGGTGTGGAATGATAAAATGTTGAAGGTAGAATTACGATGTCCATGACTCCATATTATCGAGTCTATTCTTTAGATTTAGCTATACTTTGTATAACAAGTATTAATGCAATCTTTCAAACCAGAATTTTGGTAACTGTTTGAGACCCTCAACATTGGCCCATGTACACAATTGGATCTCCGACGCTGTTTTTTCTTGCTTGTGGGCTAGGGGACGTCAAGGAAGGGGAGGGAGTGGGTGACGCCGTTTTTGGCTGATTCCAGGGTTGTCGCTTGAAAGTACGGAAAGGAGGGAGACTATGCCATTCCTGTTTTCTCTGTGTTGGTACTATTTGAGGGCAATTGACCTGAAAGCGAATGATTGTCTCCAGTCGGATTAAACATTAAGGAGACTCGAGTTTGAGCTCCAATCAAAAAATTAACCAGTAGAGCTACGTATTTAAATTTCGTCACGATTGGACCACAAGTTTTTTTAATTACAGAATCTCAAAGAGAGTGTAGTTTGGAAAACACCAAAAAAGCGGCATTTTATTTGGTTCTCACGAGGATAAGAAATTGAAGGCATAATTGAAAAAAAATAGTTATTATAGCTTAACTCACAATTCAATAACTTAACTGGCTAATTTTTAATTCGAGAGCAAACTCGAGTAGCCATAATTTTGAATTGGACGGTGGTTCGGCGGAATCTTTCTTTATTGTTTCATTTATGACGCAGTGTTTGTGCAAGAGATCGTGATGATTAGATATAATGAGATATCGCTGTTCGGGAACAGCACATGTTAACGGCTTGTAAAGCAATCGCCTGTTCTCTGTCCCCTTAGCACATTTTAAGTCTTAGCACCTTTCAACTCATTCAGCAAAGTGTCACGATGTTTTAACTTGATATATAAATAGCAGATATTAACATACTAATTAGTTTAATAATTTAAATGAATAATAGAAATATGGGTACACATAACACGTACGCAAAATTAAAAAGTATCTAATAAATTGTGTTTCAAATCGGAGAAACTTGAATTCAATTTACCATCATAATTATTTTCTTTCTTTCACTTTCCGATCTCGGAATGTAGTCTTGAGGCTTGGGCCCCTTCTTTCGCAGTGCGGTGTGTGCGAAGTCACCTATACCACTAACACTGCGTATATTTTTCGGGCAAAGAGAGACAGCATAGAATTGCTGCAGTAATCAGGTCATCTTATCATATTATGCCCTATAACTCCACAGTCCACACTCCCGTGATATTCAGTCATGGCGCAATGCACAGGGAACAGCTGTACTTTACTGCATAGACAGGTCCCTAGCTTCCCCCTTCCCTGCATTGAGGGAGCTGCTGCTATGCCACTGGTCACCCCTGGAACCTACTTTGTTCTTTTTATGTCTTATATTTTGTTCAGTTATAAGCCCACGAAATGATTCACTGTTCAAAAGGGACGTGGGGGGGGGGAGGTATGGACTGTTAGGTTAATTTGTGCAGTTATGGACAGTACGAAGCTTTGTCGTTGGCCAGGCCACTGTTTTTTAGAAGTCATTTGTATTTGATATTTATTATTTATTTTACGTCTCTTTTCTTCCATTTTTGGCAATTCACGACGATGAATCTTGATTATGTTAAATGGATGAAGAGACACTCGCAAAACAGCCTCGTCCAGGCTGACGGGACTCGAACCCGGAGTATACGATCACCCAACGCACTCAACAACAGAGTCGAACTTTTATAAATGGGGGAATTCATCTTTTTGCACCATATTTCTCAGGAAATTACGTTACGACTATGCGTCAATCAGTGACTGAAAATATGAATATATGTTAATAATAAGTTGAGATTATTTGTGTGTAAAATATTTGTGTTGACGTAAGAAAGTGAAGAGAAAAAGCAGTATAGTTTGATCGGGTGAGCAGTCTCTTTCGTTGCAGCTGTAAGGGATTAAGGGATTAGCGAGCTACCGATAAGTAGGTCAGTGGTACAAACATGGTTCGAACGTCGATCTCTCCTTCTCAGTACGAAGCAGCCGAAATAGGCTGGAATAAAATACTTAAGTGCTGCGGCAATGAACTTTCTTATGAGAGAGCAATAGAATGTAGGTTTTTTTATGTGGTACCATATAGGCAAGAGTAGAATAAAAAAATTGACATGTTGTATCATAATGTGGAGGAAAGTAAACGAACCATGAAATAAATGAGCGTCAGGCTGGAAGATAAATTGGGTAAGTTAGAAATTAAAGTATATTAATTAAAATGTATTATGTAAATGTAAAATATTAAAATGTAGTTTAATGTAGAAAGATATGTCCAATGTTCCATTTGTAACATTTTGACTATCTACTCCGTCCGCAGTCAACCACCGGTCACAGGTCTTCTTGTACTGCATTTGACATGTTTAAATCAATGTAGTTCGGCGAAAAGAAAAAAAGAAGAAAGCACTTCTTATCGCTATCTTGCAGGAGGGCGAGGGACAGAAACGTTTTTAATCCTCTTAGATTCTTACAGAAGGCCTGATTTTCCTGCATTTACTTGGGCCTCTCCGATGGCTAAGTAGCAGCGTGGCCGCCTTGTAATCAAAGGGGCCCCGAGTTCGATACCGGATGGAGACACACAGTATTTCGGGTTTAAACTTTAGGTCCAGTCCCGATTTGCCTTACTGTGCATAAAGTGGACTTAAAACACCAAATCAATCAATCCTGCATTTACTTGAAAGGCAAAAACGTGTCAGCAGCAAAGGAAGTGAATTATCCGATGTATGATTAGACGTCGAACTCCACCTAAAAGAAGTAGATATAATGATTTTGATTTTGATGTTAGAGCTTGAGCAAGATGAGAAATTCACTGGCGCTGTTGCAAAATTGTCAACTGTATGGGAGTTGCCAGAGCCTGCTTGACGCAATGAGCTCTTTACCATGTAATCCTGCCTCTGCGTTGCCAAAATGTTCAGGATTTTTCAACAGATGGTCGTCACCTTTATTCAGTACTAAACAGTATAATCATGAAGCTTACGCATCGAAAGTAGAGATGTGATATTTATCGTAGTTGAAGCCTTTGTCGACGAAACATTGATGGAAACTGGCGACGTCTCGATACTCGGGTGAAGGCTATACGGAAGGGAGGAAAAAAAACAGTTGACTGCCAGTAACAGACATATTTTGGATTCATCGCAAAACATTACTTAATGTGCCTTCAATGTAAAACACACGTAATTGTGAACTGAAATGCAGAACTTTTACTGCTACTAAGTTTCTTCAGTGTATGTATGTTGTTTGTGTGAGATTTGATTTTGTTATTTTGCATCTCTTTGCTATCACTTTTGGCTAATCGCAACGATGAAGATGAGTGATGATACGATGAAATTACGAAATTGATGCATGAACACTCACAAAGAAAACAGATGTCGTTACCATTGCCGTCGTAAACTCTCCTAACCACTCCGTACGGAGGTCGGCATATCTGTGGATCTTTTTTACGTATAGTTTTTAAGTCCACTTTTATGCACAGATAGGTTAAACGGGACTGGACCTACAGTTTTAAAATAAAATCCGAACCACTATGTCCCTTTACCGGATATCGAACATAGTATGTATATACCTATAGAGAGGAAAGTAGAATTGTAAAGGTAGAGTTTTGCAAAATAATGTGCAGATGAAACTTTCCATAAGTCACTTACGACAGATGTTAAAATATACAATTCAGCTGGAAATGATGGACCAATAACTGGTTCATAATATTTCTACATTTGCGCACTTTTAATTTCAATTTGTCAAGTTTTGGGCTGGGTATGCAGTTCTGGTTTCGTTGTATCCACGGGATTTTCGTCCTTTGCTCCGCCTGTCTGTCACAATTACAAGTATTATACATTCATTGGACAAACCATTCGTTATGTTAATACTATGCACGTTCTCTCCAATAACCAAGTACGAAAGTTAACTTTTGCATTTCAAACCCCCTCAACCTTTGGCTCAGGGAGGTTAACAATTTGAAATAAAACATTCTTACTTTTGTTTGTTTGCTTGTCCTTGTAAATACAAGATTTAAAAAAATATTTGTAAAATAATAATAAATGTAAAAAAACCTGGGAACGAAATGTTCGATCAGAGGCCAGTTTCATAAGTAAAGCGTCAAAGAAAGGCAAACGCTGTCTGTTAGCTATTGTCTTTGTTTTGATTCATAGTTCTTTACTTTGCTATCTCATTGTTGTTAACTTTAGCGAAAGGGAAAACTATTTCACTTTGCAAAAGAGCAATTCATAAATAATCTCTAATAATAATCGTCATGTTATATCGCATGACTAATTATTTTGTTAGACCTTGCTTGCAGCCTGGAGCGAAAATTAGATACCGGTCAAAATAATTCTTACGCACTACTCTGGCAGCCCGATGAGTGGAAGAAGGGGAACGACTTGACGATTACTGCAGCAGATAACACTCACTTGTGCAAGCAGTAGATGAACTCTGCCGTTGAAATATCGAACTCGGCCATTTGTACAGTCACTGGCATTTCTGGGTTGTAATTATTCCTGTTTTAATTTTTTATTGAAGTTTGTTATGAGGAGAGCGTATAAGCAGCAGATCTTTGGCTGGGACTAATGCTAATTCCGTGTTAAAGAAAGGAACATGCTAGTATTAAATTCTGTGAAGTAAGGTATTTTTTCGTGTTAGTGAAGTATTTTTTTGTCCCTAAGTAACTTGGAGTTATGAATTATAATTTGGCTGTTATATCTGTAGGGCCTCCCCGATGGTGTAGGAGGAACGTCCTTGCCTTGTAATCAAGGGTCCTGTGTTCGATGGAGACACATAGTGTTATGATTTAACTTTAAATTGTAGGTCCACAATGACTAGCCTATTTATACAGGGTGTATACAAACATGTGTCAGAAACTTTAGGGATTTATTCTTGACATCAAAACATAACAAAAAGTTCATATGAACATGGGTCCAAAAATCCTTCGTTAGGGAGGTATGAAAGGAAATAATATTCATGGCAAAAAAATGAGACATTGACCAAATAAATCTACATGTATGAAAGGATTTAATATTCATGGCACAAAAATGAGACATTTACCAAAATCATTGCCATTTACAAAAATTGCTCGAAGTGACCACCTCCTGCTTCCATGCATCCCCTGAGCCTGCGTTCCATACTTTGCCGTACTTTGTGGAAAACTCCTGGTGTGTTCCGTATTTGGTCAAATCCATGTTGTATACGCTCCCTCAAAACATCAACATTGGGTACGGGAGTTGAATACACCAAGGATTTTAAATGTCCCCAAAGGAAAAAATCCATTGGGTTTAAATCTGGCGATCGGGCAGGCCATGCAACGGATCCCCCGCGACCAATCCATCTGTTCGGAAACTGGTTATCGAGACACTGGCGAACTATCCGTGTATAAACCACATTCGTTGGATGACGTCTAGAGGTACATCATCAAGTAAATGCAGAAACTCATGTCTGAGAAACTGTAAATACGTTTGTCCAGTCAGACGTTGAGGAAAGAAGTAAGGGCCAATGAGATGATCATGAATGATTCCACCCCACACGTTGAGGCTGAACCTCTGTTGATGTTTGTCTTGTCGCACTGCATGAGGGTTTTCATAAGCCCAGATGTGATTGTTATGATAATTGAAGATCCCATCACGTGAAAAGCCAGACTCATCAGTGAATAAGGTACATGCTAAGAACTGCAGAAACACAGCACACTGCCCTAACATGCGTTGACAGAAATTTATTCGTGGCTGAAAGTCTGCCTCCTTTAATCCTTGCACCCGTTGAAGGTGATACGGGTACAGAAGATTTTCATGCACAATGTTCCAGATCGTCATGTGATTAACGACTTCCCTTCTCGCAATTCTCCTTGTACTGGTTGATGGAGTTTCATCCACAGTTCGAAGAACCCGTTCTTCAAGCTCAGGCGTTCGTACAGCGCGTGGTCTCCCACCATCTGCAACTCACTTCTCAAATGTGCCTGTCTCTCGCAAGCGTTGGTGTAGTCGTACAAACGTTCGTGCACAAGGTAACTGCCTCCCAGGGTAACGTTCAGCATAACGTTGACGTGCTGCGTCCGCATTCCCATCTGCTAGGCCGTACATGTAGTGCATATCCGTCATTTCAGACACTGGATACATCATTGTGATGTGTTGTGATGGAAGTTACTGTAAAACAAAACAAACAACAATGAGAAAATAAACAAAAAACAAATGCCATGCCCAACTGTACACAAGAAAGTGAGTACAAATGCACATTTGAGGTACATTACACAACTAGGAGTCACTACAGCGAATTCCTTTCATACCTCCCTAACGAAGGATTTTCGGACCCATGTTCATATGAACATTTTGTTATGTTTTGATGTCACGAATAAATCCCTAAAGTTTCTGACACATGTTTGTATACACCCTGTATATAAAGTGGGTTTGAAATAAAGCTCAAGTCAATTTAACTCACCTGATTCATCTATCATCTAACCTATTAAGCACAAAAATTAACAACATTTAGGACAGCTGTATTATTCGTAAATCCTCGTAACTTCTTTTTCCCTTAAATTTTACAATTATTTTACACTTCTTCTTACAATCCAGTAATATAGTATTTTTCCCAGAGCTGAAATTTTTCTGTACATATATTAATAGTGTACAAAGAACGCTGTCACTTTATAATCAAGCTTTGTAAGCAAGTGGTCCCGGATTGGATGTCAGGTGGAGGCACATAGTCCGGATCCCATCCAGTCCCGATTAGTTTATCTGTTCAAAAAGCGGACTTGCAACAAATCTTTAGCTCTTTACCTGAGCAGTAAGTTGTTGATCTGAAATAATTCTACACATGTTTATGTAGTTTATTTATTTGTATTAACATCATTAGAATTAAATGCAAAATTAACATTAAAAGTTTTCCTTCTAAATGCTTTGAATTCAAAGCTTTATTCTTCCATAGCATTTGAGCTTCAGAGGGAAGCAGGCATGAGAAGAACGCTTGGCACCTCGAAGTCTGGACAAGACTCCGCGAAGATTAGGGATGAACAAGCGAAAATAACTAACAATTATACCAACACAAAATTAGATTTATTCAATTACTTTAATTTTGTTACTTCCAGTTCCCAAATGCAGCAGTAGGCAAGTTGTCCATTATTGTGAATATTATGCACATTGTTGTATGCAACAAAAAATGAGGATTGAAAGAAAAGCTCTAAGAAAACCGAACACAATATCAGAATGTCAAATAACAGGCACACAGTAGTGATAAGAGAGATGGGAGAAGATAATGTAATGCAACGTGCACACGTCGCGAAAATTGGCTCCTAAGGCCTAAGAGCCTTAAACCTGCCCTCCTAACCTAACAACGTAGGCAGTATTAGAATTATAATTGTAAAAAATATATACCTGCTAGTTGCTTAGGAGTGTTAAGTTTGGTGCAGTCAGCAAATTTTATCATCACTTGATCCCGAGCGGCGTTCACCGACAAGAAAAACATAGACCGGGTGTATTTAGTGCCCACATTCCTTGGCACTTTCTATTTCCTTTCAACTGATAGCTGCACTGAGTTCACTATTCGAAGAGAAATGTACAAGAACCAGATAATTATTTATTATTACCAACACAGATTGATTTGATGGCACCCAACAAATTTCAAACATTTCGTTAATTTCCATCATTGTTGTTTCTACTGCTTGACCACTCTAGAACAGATCCTTTTAATTTTTTCTGTTTTGACTGAACATAAAATAAAGTGCATCCATAAAATATTTAGGGTACAATGACTATCTTTCTTAAAAACATCTTGAAGAGCAAGCTCGAAATTCTGACTCAAACAGTGTCATTCCATTCAAAGAACACGTTCAGAGGGGGACATTTTCTTCCCATGGTTGGGAATGAAAATATTAATGTGGAGCAGGGCATGGGAAAAATAGAGGGGGGGAAATTCCCCGGTTCACCCCTTCATTCGAATACTGCTTCATCCATCCTATCCTATTATCATTCACCTTCATCTTCCTGATTAGCCAAAAGGAAAAGAAATGCGACGTCAAAAAAATCAAATCAATCGGACTCTACTTCAAACCCTGTTTTCTTTAACGTAGACTGTTGCACGACTACAAACATCGCACTGATTACGTAGATCATTTTGCAAACTATTGTGGGTATTGTTAGCATTGTATTATCATTGTTTTGTCAAAATAGTTTGCTTGACACTCGTTAAGCAATCAAGGATTTCATCTTATCACTGGTGAATCCCGAACGAAGGGTAATTTTTCTAGGGGGATTCCAGCTTTGGCTGCATGTCGTTTCACTCTTCTGTCTTTAACTTTAGAAAGATCCGACCATTAAAATTCAAATCTCGATACAGCAGGGGAGACATTATTTTCATTGTTATAATGGTACTTTCTACATTCTTAATTTTTTGAGGACGCATTCTGAGGTGTTCATGCACCACTGGCAACCACCGTGCGCACTCCTATGCCCTCACATATCAATTTTAATTTGCTTCATATATACAAGATGTTGTTTGAAAGTGTGTTAATATCGGGTGTTTTATAGACGAAAAAGTATATGTGTGTATATATATATATATATATATATATATATATATATATATATATATATATTGGTTACTAGGACTCCCTGTTGGCGTAGTAGTAGTAAACGTCGTCGCATTGTAATCAAGGAGTTCCGTGTTCGATAACCAGTTGAGACATAAAATGGTTCGGATCCCAGTTTAAACTGTACGTCTAGTCCCGATTAACCATACTGTATGTAAAGTGGACTTAAAACACGAACTCGATCAATCTATCAATTTGTTTACTGAAAGGTGCTATTCGGAAACGAGAAAAGCGTTTTCGTTACTTAAGAAAAATTATCCAACTTTAACCAACAAAATTATAATCGAAACGTTGTTTTATATATCTCGGCTATGACTGCCTGGAAAAGTTAAAGGCCGCCACGATTGTTAAATGTCGGTCAACTCATTATATTAGCACAATAAATTCTGGGTTCGAATACCTATGTCAGTTTCATCTGTCTTATATGGCAAATAAATAATCAATTAGAGCCAGAGATATACGTATATAAAGAGACAGTAAACATATCATTTTGGGGGGAGGGGTACTGACTGCATTTACGCACAGCATCGGCAGTATTAAAAACAAGGTCGGTAATTGACTTGGTAATATATCAAAACGTAAATAAAGCAAACGTTCTTATTCACTTTGTTGATTTCTGGTTAAATATTTTTTTTTACTATTTCATTATCGGAAGAAAAAATTCTTACACTCTACAGAAGAGAAATCATGTATTAATTTCCGAATAATAGTAACCATTTTATATCATATGCATATCATTAACATTATTCTGTTAAGCCTTGCATGTATCCTGCAGCGAAATAGGACACCTGCCAAAATACTTCATCGCAACCAAAGCAGTGACTCAAAGGCCACGACAAGACAGTAGAAATGCATGTTCCAACGAACATCAGTGGCTTAACCGTTATCTGTTTCACGACGCCTAGAGTTGTCTCGCTGAGAGCTCGAGTTTCTGTTTCCCTTGTAAGTGAGTGAACACGAGTAGCCCGTACTTATGTACATACACAAGCAACAGTGGCGTGTGCATGGAGCAATTAGTTGGGAATACAGTACTCCCAATATGATTCAAGTTCGCTGTATTATTAACTTCAACTGCAAATAAAGATGGCGAAAAAGTGTGAATGTTTCCTGCTATCGCAATTGTCCCCAATGGCGTAGTGGTAACGGTATCACATTTAATGGTGCGGTTCGGCGTTTGATCACCATTAGAACCTCAGCGGCTGTTTCCATTGGATGATATTCAGCCAACAACTTCCCCGAAAATTGTTTGCGCGAAATCACACCCATTGCAATGATTACGGCAAACGTTTCGGAGCGTGTTGCAAACACTTTATAGGCATTGCACCTTCAGTGATTGTGGCAGTGATTGAAAGTGCAAATATAACGATTATATTCTAAATGTAGTCCTGCATTTTGTTTAGTCTCTCAACAATGACAAGACTATCTATTAGGCTAGATAAAACGATGTGTAGGGCCTCCCACATTCTTCAATCGCGGCTAATTTGGAGGTGCTGTGATGTGAACAAGAAAAAGCATTGATTCAATATTAACATGTTATTTTGAGGTTCAGAGAATGATAAAATATGACGTGTGTAACACTCGTGAAATAATTCGTTCCCTATTTATTAATGATGATAATTTTGCAATTATTTGCAACAAAAGAAGAAATTATTCATTAAAAAATTGCTTCTTGAATTTTAATGTTAAAAAGTATCAATATCTATTCATGTCACTGATTGGGAATGATCTACAGAAAGCGCGGATTTTCATGAATGACTAGCATGTGAGTCAATATGTGAAAACAACCGTCTCCTCGAATTAATAGCACGGAGTTAGTGCAGAAAGTAGATCCCCTGGTAGCAACAGATTTTTCATTTATCCTTTAGGAAAGTTCAAGTTGCTGCTTCTCATATAGTACATGCATGCGAAATATTGAGGACAGAGTGCTGAAAACAATTCTCCTCTCTTTCTTTGTTGCGACTAGCATTTCTAGTTTTAGATTAGAGTATTTACGTTTTGAACGAGTTTCCCCCTTCCCTTGAAGCAACAATGCGGCGAATTCAGCAGTCTTTCAACAACCACCCCTTCGCCCTCTGTGATGTCTCAAACTTAAAATATATATTAGCTTCAAGTACATTAACTTGACATTTGTGTGAAAATGTAAAACAATTTACCAATTGATTTTAGGCGAGTTTAACCACAAATATTTAATTTTCGATAGTTATATCTGCAAAAGTCAGTTAACAAAGCAACACCTTTAATCCACAATCATGCAATTATAATTTATTTTATTTTAACGGTTATCCCATTTTTCATATGTCCCTGGTCATTAACACTGTGTTACACATACATATCTGTAATTTGGGCGGCAGAAATACAACAACCGAAAGTAGAGGGGACATACATACTATTGATTTTGAAACCACATCAAGTTGAGGTATTGATACTGATATGGTTGAATGCTCGGCGCACACCTGAAGGCGCCAATGCAAGTCTTATTCATCTTGCCACTTATATCGTGTGCGTCTCGAGAATCACTCCTGCAAGCACAAAGTATTTCAGGTCTGCTCTGTGGCTGAATGGTTAGCGTAGCGTGCAACAAAACTCGGTGTCCTATTTTCGCATCCTGGAAAACCTGGACATGAAATTATTTTTGTTCCAACAATCTGTTTCATCATTCATCCTAAACTTCATGTTATATGGGATATCTGCGAGAGGAATACTCAATTTGAGGAAGACACAGCCATTTGCTGGCGTTATATAGAGATTAATTCGACTAATATTACTTCTCGCTTTTGTCTCTTTTGGTCAATCGCTAAGATTAGGATGGAATTGATGCGAGGGCAATAACAAGAATGTATGGGCAGTACGCAACGAACAGACTGAATCTGAGTCTAGGCGCGAAAGCACCGATTGTCTGCAAAATGTAGCCCATCCAGAGCGGGATATATAGAATTTGGACTATCCTTTATTTTGGGCACTGTAGACATTTTTATTAATAATTTGTTCTCATGGTACTTAATTTTCACTAACTGCAACATGCTCTGTACTAATAACACTTGAAAAGTTCAAAACATTGATACATCTGATTAAAAATTACTCATTAAACTTCGTTTTCCTTTGAAACAGCCACTTTCAATATATATTTCGCCAGACAACACTAATACCGCACACGCACTAAAGGAAAACGAATCAACACTACCTGATTTTAGCCACACTGCACGCGAACCGGTAAATCGGTAAACAATGATGTTGATTTTGGTCGGCAATATCCCCCCAATTGACTTTTATTTGTTGGCATTCAAAATGTTTACATTAGTTTTTTTTCGAGGAACAATTACTTATATTCGAACAAGAGAGTTGTACATACTGTTTGTATGATCTAGGTGACGTTTGAAAATAGGTCATGGTCAAATAACTTATTTAATTGCTAGATAGTCCTTCGTTAACGAAATAAGCAAGTAAAAGGATTTGGCATGTTTCAATTCGCCATGGTTTTCACTTCTGCCCCTTCAGCATCTCATTTTTGTCTGGCCCTTGGTTATAGCCTAGGATAGCCTAATGGCAACCCCCCTTCCTCCCTGAGTCCAGGACGTGGAAGAGAGGTTGACATTTAGGCTCTTGCAGGAAAGCCATGCATTACACCCCGCTTCTGTTATCGTTATTTAAGGAACCCTCTCCATTTTTTTTCGGGCAGTATTCCCCACGCTTTCAGTGCCGTACTCACAAATGCAGTAAAGGGAGGTGAACATAAGGTGGTTATAAAGGAGTCCCGGCTTCTAATCCCTGTGGAAGCACAAGTGGTTCGGATTCCACTTTAAACTGTAGGTCCAGTCCCTATTAGACTTACTGTGCATAAAGTGGACTTCAAACAACAAATCAAATAAAATAAAATCATAAGGGGGTTATCAGATATTTCTTACCACTCCTAGATCATGCCATATTTTCCTAAATTTTATTTTTATTTTATTTTAAGGAAAGTTGAGCAAAAATAAGACTACCTAGCTCTAAAACTCCTTCTAAATACGCCACTGTTCTTAACTTTACAGCTGACATATCATAACACCCATCTATCACTCAGTAACAGAATTCACGTGAAACACAATAATAGCATGTTTTGTTAATATTTTCTCGCCAATCTTATATAAAATTAATCATCTCCATAACAGCTACGATGAAAAAACTCCGTGGCGAAACGGCCATGAATAACAAAGGCCTCTTAAGTGGTTTCCTTGTAAGTTGACACGTGGTCAGCACATCGAATCCCTTTGCCCCTGTAATCTTTATCCTCTATTTCACGTAGCTCCCAAATTGCCTTCAAGAAACCGAAATTTTCGGTAAAGGAACCTGTGATCACGCTAACTTGAGTTCTAAGTCTACTTTATGCAAAGATGGGGTAATCGGTGCTGACCTATAATTAGAAGTGGTATGCGTGCGAACCACAACGTGCATAAGTCCAACAGTAAGGGAGCGGTCGGAGCGTGGGTGACGCAAGCAGCTGTTTAGAATAGAATCCTTTCCTTGCGTTGTCAAAATGTTAAGCATTCTTGAACAGATGGTCGTCGCCTTTATTCAGTGCTAAGCATTTGTATCATCATGAACCTTAGACATCGAAAGTAGAGATGTAATATTTTTCTTTTTTGAAGCTTTTGACAACGAAGCACGGAAGGAAACTGGCAACAAGGCGGACTCGGCTAAAAGCGATGTGGAGAGGAGAAAACAAATGACTGTCAGTGACGAATCTACATATTTTTGGCCCATTGCAAAGCATTATTTAAGTTCCCTCGAATGTAAAACAAACACACTTGTGAAAGGAAATGACAAAACATTTCCTCCTGTTCAGTTTCTTCTATTTATGTATGTTGTTTGCGTGTGTCTGCAAAGATTTGATTTTGTTATTTAGCATCGCTTTTTTACCACTTTGGCTAATCGCGACGATGAGGATGAGTGATGATAGGATGAAATTAGGAAAGTGATGCATAAGCACTTACAAAGCACAACCACGTCCAGGGGGAGATGCGAACCGTAACCATTGGCTTCGTAAACTCTGTGGTAAACAGTCCGTGCGGAGATCGGAATATCTCTGGAGTTTTTTAATGTATAGTTTTAAGTTCACTTTTTTGCACAGATCGGTTAAATGGGACAGGACCTATAGTTTTAAAATGACATCCGAACCACTATGTGCTTCCACCGGTTATCTAACATGGTATAGCTCTGTAGAGGGAGGTAGAATTGAAGAGGTAGTGCTTGGCAAAATCATGTGCAGATGAAACTTTCGATAAGTCACTTGTGAGAGATGTTTAAGGATACAATTCAGCTGGGAATGATGGACCAATATCTGTTGCATAATATTTCTACATTTGCTCGCTTTTACTTTTAATTTGTCGAGATTTGGGTTGGCTATGCAGTGGTTGTTAGGTAACTAAATCACGTTTGATGGTTCCCAATGTAAATAGTAATTTCGTTCTATCCACGGGATTTTCGTTCCGGTCGCAATTATTAATCATTCATTGGACAAACAATTCGTTAATTTAATATTACGCACGTTCTCTCCAAGAACCAAGTACTAAAGTTAACTGTTGCATTTCGAAGTCCCTCCCACCTTTCGTTTCACGCTACGGGGTTATTCATTTCAAATAAGACGTCCTGATGTTTCTTTGTTTGATTTTCCTTGTAGATACAAGATTTAAAGAAGAATAATATAATATATAATAACGAAATATTGGATCACAGGTCTGTTTCCTAACTAAATCGTCAAAGAAAAGCAAACGCTGTTATTAATTTCGTTGATTCATAGTTCATTCTTTGCTATCTTCTTTATGTTAATTTTAGCGAAAGAGAAAACTATTTCACTAATTAATCTTTAATAATAATAATAATAATCGCCATGTTATAACACCTAAGGTATAATTTTGTTACACATTGCTTGCAGCCAGCAGCGAAAATTACATACCAGTCAAAATAATTGAAAGCACTACTACTCTCGCAGCCTGGCAGATGGAACAAGGGAGTGTAGATTACCGAAGCAGATAACATCCACTCCTGCAAGCAGCAGAAGAGCTCTGAAGTTGAATTATATCGAGCTGAGGCATTTGTACATCTTATCATGATGCAAGAAAGGACAAGTGCAAAAACATGCTTTTCTGCATGTTCTATTCAACGAAAGAATAAATGTGTAAAAATGTCTAAGCAAGTTATCGTAAATTTTTCCTAACTGTTTCACATGAGAAATACGACGATCATTTTTTACTTCTTTCGTGCCCCTTAGACTTAAGACCTGCCTGCCTGTATGTTATGCCTCTGATTGGACGTATTCATTCAAATTATAACGTTTAACTAGAATTTAAAACCAGATGAATACAGAATAGTTTAATATTACTGCCCACAAAAAATAGCATTTTCCATGCCCCCCCCCCACACTTCTATTTATAACATTTTTCGTATCAAGCTCCTTTAAGCGCGAAGTCCCGTGCGGTCGCGCAATTCTTCAACCCCTTGCTACACCCCTGCCTCTCAATGCCTTGGATTGCCTCGAAAGTGAATATCCTTTACGTTGCTAAACTAACATTTTCCCCCTAGGATAGTGAAATGATCCACATTAATGAAGCGACTGAAGAATGCGACGTATATTTACGTTAATTTTAAGCGTTTTTCTACGTCGTAGGTTAATCGTTAATGAGCATTAATGGTGGAATCAGAATGAACACGATGATACATATATTCATTCCTCACCCAGGATTCAAAAGTAGGGCTTCTGGCTTCGTAGCCACTTCTTCATGGAGGCTGGAAGGTAAGTAATGAATACATTTGATTAGATGATTTTTAGCGTCGCTTTTTTCATTTTTGGCTAATCCAAACGACGAGAATGAGTAATAATATGATGAAATTGATGAAGGGCACCGTCAAGGGAACACCATGCCATGTTCCTCCACCGCGTGTCGAACCCGCGACCCCTAGATACATCAGAGCGTGGTGTTGATCATTCATGTATCCTTCACTACGGCAGAGATCGAGAATGTGTGGAGCCATATCATTTGCTCGAATGATGTCACGGCAGACTGCCATACCCAGGGGAGAACTTTACCTTTTGTAGCAGTCGCCACATATGTTTTGATGGCATAAAATCTTCGCTGTCCCTTCAAGTACATTTTCTTCTGTAGCTTTGTAAATATTTTTATATAAAGACCACACTGAAGGAAGGAATACGCTATCTTTCACTAAACCTGAATACTGTGTGACCATTTATTTCATTGCATTATTAATTATAAAATGCAATCAAATACACGGCTATAAATTATCAGGTTTAGAAACGGGAAGAGTATTTATGTCGTTTACATTTTATTTTGCCATCTAGAAAGTAATGTTTACTACAGTGGATTTAATATTTTC
Organism: Lepisma saccharinum; assembly: GCF_977018435.1. NCBI lineage: Eukaryota > Metazoa > Arthropoda > Insecta > Zygentoma > Lepismatidae > Lepisma > Lepisma saccharinum. The sequence continues at coordinate 9,678,069 of NW_028142898.1, forward strand.
GTTAAGGTCATAGAAGGCAAATACGTTGTTTCCAGGCATTATATAAAAAATTAAATCGATGTCTTCAACTCGAGCTTTTTCCCTCAAAGTTTTCTGGTGGGGAACATTATCAAATGTACATGTCATTGTTCTCTCGGTTGTTTTATGCATAAGATGGCGCAGTGGTAGCGTCGTTGCCTTGTAATCAAGGGATCCCGGGTTCGATAACCGGTGGAAGCTCATAGTGGTTCGGATCCCACTTTAAACTGTAGGTCCAGTCCTGATTAGCCTTATTGTGCATAAAGTGGACTTAAAACACCAAATCAATCAATCAATTATGTATAAGCTGGTTGGTTGATTTGTTGTTTTAAGTCCACTTTATGCACAGTAAGGCTAATTTGGACTGGACCTACAGTTTTAAGTGGGATCCGAACCACTTGTGCCTCCACCGGGTATCGAACCCGGGACCCCTTAATTACAAGGCGACGAAGCTACCACTGCGCCATCGGGGAGGCAATTATGTATAAGCAAATGCATTATACGCATATAATAATGCGAATATCTCTGCGTAAGCATTTGTATGTTATCTTCTTACATTTGAACTATGAAGAAACACACGCAAACCGAAGTGACGAGCAGGACACAGTTCCTACTTTGTGAAAATAACGCGATGGAGAGATCAAGCGTAAGATACCGTGACAACAGACACAGGGGGAAAATGCGCGGTGAACTTACTACAAGCAGGGAAGCGATTGTTTTGCCCCTGCGACGTTGTCGGGTGATGACTTTCCCCTCTCGTTTAGTCGCACGTTAAACAGAACGAGCGAATACAGAAGACGTCAAATACGTGTAGCATGCAACGTCGCAAAAAGACATCCGCAGCTCTCTGTCCACGGTTTCGGCGCGGCTGCAGAGGCGAGAGTGAAAACTTCGCTTCACTTATCAGTGTTGCCAAACACGACTGTTAAAAAAAGAACTGCATTGAAATTGAATGTAGTTAAGGATTGCAATCAAGCCGTTAACTTTGAGAAGTATAAACGTTTGTCTTCGTGTTCTACGAATAGGGATCCTATGTTCGAATACCGTACGAGTCTTGGGATGCTTTCAGACCGAAGCGAGAAGCGACACGTGGCACTTCGAAACAAACACTCAATAATATATGCTATGCTGCACGGGTAGTGTTACTTCAGTGAGAAACCCCTCGTTGCTCGTCGCTTCGTCCCAATGGAACTTTCGTACCGAAGCGATAAATGGCTTTGGAAACAAAAATTCTTAAATAAATAAAACTTTGTAACAAATGTGATATGACAAACTACACGTGCCACTTGCATGTTTCACGCACTGGGGGCGTTATCGTGTTGCTTCGGTCTGGTGGTCATGCCTACGCATTGATTGCTTTCTTGCAGAGAGATTTTAAACCGAAACGACAGGCAACAAGTAGCAAACGACGGCTGCAAATGACACTGAAGTTCATACCGAAGTGACAAGCGAAAAGAAAGACAAGCCACTTCAGTCTTCAATTAAACATTCACTGTTAAAGCCCGAACACCAGACCTACGCGACCCAATTCAGGATATTGACAAACGGAAGTAACAGGCGAGACTTGCTTCTTCGTTTCGAAACGTGTCGCTTCTCGGCTTCCGCTTCTGAAAGTCATGGATGTCATGCAGCGTGTCGCCTTGGTCTGTTAGAGCATTTGAGAAAAACGCTTGCTTGTAGACAGAGGTATCGTGTCACTTGTCACTTCGATATGAACACCCCCCCCCCCCTTTTGCTGGATCGCTTGTCGCCTTGGTCAGAAATCTCCATTCTTATCCTCATCATGGCCGAAAGGAGACAAGTAACGAGTTTCTACTGATAACATCTGATAACTCTACTCTTTGTTTCCTGGTAATGGAAGAAAATGAGCTTTACAAATGGATTTCTGTTTACCAGTATTATAGTAAAACCCAACTAATAATTTGTTATAGTAACATATAGAAGGGTCACATTTGGAGGAATAAATTCTATTGTAGCATTTTGTTTGATTGCAGGATTAAAGCCGACCACCGTGGTGGTGTGTTTAACACATCGCGCTACGACACCAGGGTTCCTGAGTTCGAATCCCGGTCTGGGCATGGATGTTGTGGGAGTCGATTCATCAATTTCATGATATAATCACTCATCCCCATCTTCGCAAATTAGCCAACAGTGGTACAAAAAGCGAAGTAAAATAAAACAAATCAATTACAATTACACTTGGAGGGTTAGAAGATAATAGAAAAACAGATCTGGTTCCAAAGTTTTAAGTTGGCAACATTGACAGCTCGGAAGCAACAAGACGGCCAGGCGAGAGGGGAACCCCGACGGCATTTGCACGTATCTTTCCTCGCCCCTCAGTCCCCTGGGATGTTCGGTACCAATGCATGCGAAATAGGTCCAAGATTTTACACACCCACACTTCCTGGTCCCAAGAGATGCGATTAAACACCACACTTTTACACAGACGTGAAGCTTCCAGAGCTGGTAGAGTTTAACACACACGTTAACACACAAATCGAACAAATAGCGACTTTTTGGTACCTTCGAAATACTTCGCGTACATGTCGAAAGGGGTCTCAGGAGTCTCGCAATGGTCTTTTCTATTGTTGGGACCGGCAAAAAGTCCCAACAATTTTTTTGGTCCCATTAAGAAAGGTGTTTAAACATACGCTGGTTCCCACAAGAATATATCTGCGTACTCACACACACACACACACACACACACACATATATATATATATATATACACACACACATATATATACATTAATTAATTTATTATATTAATTATTAATTTAAAAATTGGCATGCGGAGGGTGCCGGCATTTTTTTTGAAGGATTTGATTGTTGTGACGTCATAAAATGGGAGTGGCTTATATTGTAAGGACGATTTTGATTGGTTGGAGGAGGACAATTTTGGGGAATGTGGTGACGGTTTCTCGGAATTGTGGAGCCGTTTTAACAGCTCGTAACGGTGATGGATGTCTGATGGTTCAGGGAATTGTCGGTAAATGGTGTTAATGTAGGCGTGGTTGGATGAATTGAAGGTTTGTGTGATTGTGTCTGTTGTCTGTACTTTGTGGCTAGACGATGTTGAGATCTGTGATATGTTGGAGTGTGATAGGAGAAGCAGATGTGCAGTTGAACTCCTGGAATGGTTGCGTGAGATGTAGAAGTAATTCGTGGAAATTAAATATGATGGAGTTGCATGAATGAAAGATTTGTGTGAGTGTGTCTATTGTCTGTGAATGGGTGCATTGTTTGAAGGTGTCGACAGTGAAGGATAAAAGGGGAGATACAAGATGAACGTTTTAATGTGCATGTTACAATGGAAGAAAAGCAAGAGGAGAAAAACGTGTGGGGTGCAAATAAAAAAAAATAGAGTAAAAAAGTACTTTTCTCGGAATAGAGAACAGTGTGCAGTGTACCGAGAGGGGAAGAAGATAAGATAGTCGCTTGGGCTTGGATGCTCTGCTGGAATGAATGTGCGCAGAATAGATCGATGACATAGATGGGTAGGAGAGTATATAAAGTGTTTGCTGGTAGTACCGTTACTGGAAATACCATCATTGTCACCAGCAAAAACACATTGTACAGAGACGAGCTGCTATTCTTCCCGACGCAGAAAGACTGTCAGGTGAGAAAAAAAGAAATACCTGCATCTATATATTGATGAAATTTAAGTTACCCAAAATCTTCCTCGTCAGCAAAATGGATGACAACAGTCCCGTATATCGTAGAAGAGACCGACACGTATGAAGCAGAAAGCGACACAGCTTGAAAGGTAAAAGAAAATTAAAAAAATATTTCCTATGGCATCAATGATTTAATAGAAGTTATGAGATGATGATGGTACAATTCTGTTCAAAAAAAGTGATACAGTCGTTTGAGTTGATTTCCAGCTTGTGGCCGGAAGTACAGCTGAAATAAATGTTCGGAAAGCAGCAGTGTTGCTTACTAACAATGAATTTAACCATATTCAGGGAATGTTGTGTCTCTCGGACTCAACGAAAAGGGCTAACGGAAAGTTTGGAGCGTAAATATGAATTTACTGGATTTTTTACACGTTCACGATCAAATTAATGTAAATGTGAAATATTCCTGAAATTTATTTGTAAAAGAAACGCGTTTTTTATGTTCGTGACGAAGTAGTTATCATAAATCGTTAGAATGCGAGGGCCCCGGGTTTGAATTTGGCCTGAACTTGGGTGTTCGTCATCGTCGCGAGTAGCCGTAAATTGAAGAAAAGCAACACTAAATATCGAAATGGAAAAAACGCAATAAGAATAAGCGAGACAGAAATAGTATATTGCAATACCTGCAAATGAAATAAAACAAAGAACCGGAAATAGTGTTATCGTAGTCCAGGAGATGGCTTGAAGAATATATAAAACCCTTCCCCATATACTTTGGCTAACAGAATCGCAAAGTTGCCACTCAATATGCGAAGGGAAAAATAATAGAAATCATAAAGGATGAAGAGTTTATTTCACAGCAAAAGGCAAATGAGAGGAGTTACAAACTTCCGCATCAGTCATCCAGGATATTAAAAATAAGTCAATGGTTGCCCTCTCATTGAACTTAACCAGTAATTGGAATTTTTTGTAAAATGAAAATTGTCGGGCTTTACGTTTTACACGTGCAAGTTGCTTTCGTGATGGAGCACAAAAATGGAATTGTGACTCTCGTAAAATTTTTACCGAAAGAATGAATGTCTCTGTAAATTCCAGAATAATGACTCTTCATTTTGAAAGAAATAGTTTTTTAAAAAACAAAAAACATTATGTGCCGTTAGCTAAGTAAATTCGTCGCCACATGTCAGAATCCGCTACATTGACGGAAACTAGGGAACGGTTATTATTTAGAATTGCAGACAGTAACCTTCCACATAGGCACGATTTCCTAAAGTCTTCATTCATTTTCATGCACAAGCTTAAATTGTATTTTGTCAGCAATGTGTCCAGCATATGAACCCTATCTGATGAAGAGTATTGCTTTCAAATTAATGTAATTAGCGGGAAGCGACATCAAAATTTCGAGCTGGCAGGAAAAGATGCAATCGTTTGGATAAATTACTCGAATAACTTTGTTTCTTCACCGTAGCTTGTAGCTATGTCGGTTAAAGGCTAGCTTTGTAAACTGAAATAATAGGTTCGAATCCCCGTGTAGCCTAAATATTTTTTTTCTACTAATTGGGTGCTACATAAAGTACTTTATTCTCGTTACACCAATTGCAGCCTGACACTTTCTTATTGTTTGCGTGCTAATAAGATAATATGTATTGAAACTACTACTCGTTCAGAGAACGTGTCTGATACTCGAGACCACTTGAAATTGAGATTCTTTAGTTGCTGCTAAGCCTCGATATTTAAAACAGGTGCTAAAATTGTAAATGTTTGTGTGATAACACACACCGTTAATATTCTGGAAACGAAAACCACTGGAATTAAATGAAAAAGGCTTGAGGAACATAATCCGATTTATTCTAAGATGTTCCGTTATTCACGTGTCAATTCCATCGTTTTATACATAGATAAGATATTTGCAAGTGACCCACTCGAAGAATGCTCGCACATTAAGGGTAATTTTCAGATGGAATAGATAGAAAGCCTGCTCAATTTGTAATGTCAGGACGTGCGCAGATTGTAGTGGCATTCTTTATAATGTGGTAAACGTGAAATGTGGCTGGTAGCCCTCTAAGTAGTTCAAAGGGCGTGCAAAGAAATCACTAGTGTGAACGTTCTTACGGGCTGATGTGCGGAACGATGCGATTTACCAACACTTTCTCTTTTGGCACTTACAACGTTTACCACTTTTAGTCCTCAATTAATCGGAAAATAAAATTATTTACCTAAACATCACTCATTTGGCACTTAGAATAGAACTGTAAAATATGTATTCTGCATAAATATTATACTCTTGCATACTTCTGCAGTAGTTGTGGTACCGCTTTTGGGTCGATAAATCATTTGATTGGAAGAGATCGATTAAAGATCAATTGATGATGGAGGTGTGGGGGCAAGCAAGGGTATTGTTTTGAGTGATGACGTCATGAAATGGGCGTTGCGTACTTTGTAAGGAGGATTTTTATTGGTGTGACGTCATAAAATTTGCGGGGTTTATTTTGTGTGGAAGCGTTTTTGGGGAGGAGGAAAAGTAGGCGCCCGTTTTTCGGTGACGGTTGGTTTTCTCGCGATTGGAGTACGTGTTTCAGGTGTCTGATAACAGATGGCGTTGATGAGTCTGAAATATTGGGAATTGTGATACGTGTTTCCGTTGTTTAATTCGAGCTAGATTAGTCATTGTTGTGAGGAGGTAACTCTTTTCTCTCGGAATTAATGTTTCGGGTTTGAGGAGGGGCCGTTGATGAATTTGAAATTCCAGGAATTGGGTGTGAAGGGTTTCTGTTTGAAAGGAACATGCCTGAACATGTTTTAGGATATCAAGCGATACGGTGAGAAAATGGCTGATTCATCAGGAAAATTACACATTCCACATATTTTTTTTTAAATATATGAACATGTAAATTTTTCGACCACTACAAATTATCCTGTGAAAGCGAGTGTAGTGGAATATTTCAACAGAACGTTAAAAAACGAATGTGGAAATATTTCTCGTCTAAAAAACAAGAAGTCAAGTAGACAATTTATCGCAACTTCTTGAAGGCTACAATACAGCAATACACAGTTCCATAGGAATGGCCCTCCAGATGTGAACGAGACAAACGTTTGCATTGTGTGGAAACGACTCAACAAAACTGACTTACATATTTCACATCCATCTTAAGATCTAATTGTTGATGGTATCGTACGATTCAATGTCATCTAAGGACATTTCGAGAAGTGATACGAACAATCGTAGTAACGAGATCGTTTCAAAATCCATTCCTTTATTCAGCGAACACCTGTACCTCCCGTCATCTGCATGGGAGGAATATTTTCCGAACGAAACTATAACCCATTTCAACATAAAACTTGCAAAACTGTCTCCAGAGTTGTTGGAAATCGGATTAGCAGAACCGCATTATTGAACTCTATGCGACAATGTTTTGGAAACGGATTCTGGAACGTTAACTTTTCCTGTTCGGACATATGCAAGTGCTGAGGACCTGATCTGTTTCTTCGAAGAATCCCTCCCCGACGACTTTGAAATACGGTGAACCGTTCTCGAGAAATTCTGGCATTTTTTTGTTTGAACCGCAATGGGGATCTTTGGGATCTTCTATATTAACGAACTTTAATTTTATTTTCCTGCAAGAACATATACAATAGATGATCTGATTCATTTCCTGAAAACAAACCCTGCTAACGTCGCTGTTCCTACTCATCTTAGTTTTTTTTAAAAAATGCTGTGTACAAACATCTGTCGGTGACTGTGGTTCCAAAGCCTGGATCTGACTCTTCTCCAACAAATACTGTTACTCCCATAGACGAGACTGATGACTATGCTAAATTTCGATATGAAGTATTGATATCTATTTATTCTACGCACGCGGTGTCCAATAACATCGTGGATGAAAACCTCTATATATTCATTTATTCCGATCTCGTGAAACAGCAATTGGTTGGCTAATAAATGTTACGTTTTTTACGTCTTAACCGAAAACGGTGTTTTGTAACATCTTGCACAATACCCGTAGCTTATCATACATTCAATCCGATTCATTACGTTTTTCTGGATGAAGGTTGTTTTGAAATAATATAAATTCCATTGTACGATATTAAAGAACATTTCATGTCTTTGAGAAACGACTCCGTACCCACAATTGCTGTTTTTACTTTTTCGTAGAAAAGCAAAGTCCTTTTTTATAAAAGTAAACCATTATTTTTCTCAGTCTATAACGAAACGAGGATGAATCACTATGAATTCGCAGACCGAATATTACAGTAAACAAATCCGGAGGTGAATTGGACCAATCTACCGTTCAACTAGAATTCAAAAAGGGGAGAGGATTTATATCTGTATAGAGTTTTGAAACCTCTACCCTGAAGAGGTGCAAAAGCAATAGGAATATACGCTTTAAAAACAGGCGGCTCCAAAATATTTGTCTGGTAATAGGCTGCATTTATTTTAGCCTTTTTTCCCACTCTGCGCAGTGGAAGTTTGCCGTTATGGCAGTAACCATCAACAACCATGAACCCGCGTCGAAAACTTTCAGCACATACACGCAACCTCTCAGATCGACCTCTTGCATCACGTGGACGATAGAAGATGGCCCTTTTTTACCACATCCCGACAGATACACCCATGCTTCATCCAGGGACACCACATACTTCCAGCGGTCCCCTGCCAGATGGCGTTCGTAGAGCTTCCGACTGTTGGTCTTCCTCTCTTGGACATATGAGGCACGCAACTGATGAACCTGAGCCTTGTGCTTCCACACAAGTTGTAAATCTTGGGATATGATGCGATTCACAGTTGCAGGGTAACATTGCACTGCCTGTGCAATAACTCCTTGCGTTGCAGGGTTTTCACGTCGCACCAAGGATCTCACTTTCCGCAAAACATCGGAGGAACGCTTGGGCTTCCGATATGTCCGAGGCCCACTCTGACTGGTTCCAGCAACAGGTACAGTGCAAGCTTTCTGGCGAATTAACACTGCATTGATGCCCTTCTTTGGCACATGGAATGATTTCATGTGGCAGTGTTTAATTATCTGGCTATAACTATAACCAACGTCGGAAAGGGCACAGATGTACCCCTCCCAAAAGACTGGAATTTTTGATGCCATATAAACACTCACTCACACACTAACCACCGTCTTTGCAAGTCAACACACAGTACATTCGTCCTACTGGCTCTGGCTGCTCTGTGCTATGCCTACGTGCTGCTCCCTGGTGATCGAAATCGTTACCATCAACGTGAAACAACCTTCTGTAAATGTGACTACGGGCTGTGGTTTCATAAACAAATCGGCTTTTCCACAGATACAATCGAATGTCCTGAACTACACGACGTAGAGGCATGCTTAGATCTCTATCATGCTAACACATATTTTCTGGATAAGGAAAAAAACAAGTACGTAGCTATAGGTTTCAAAAATATCCGTTTAAATTTTGAGTGGGAGTATTCGCAACAGGAGAAATCACCAGCACGCATCGATTCTAAGCAAATTAGAGAACTATGTGTTTTGAAACTGACTTACTAAATTACATCAAAACCGGTTGATGATTCTCTTATATGCTTACAGGAAATATCACCGTCAGTGGTGTAAATGTTTTCGAGAAACCTTTTTATTTCGATGTATCAACATTATTCACCGGATACTTTTATTGTTACAGATTCTGAACTACACTTATTTATGTGTAACCTTTTTAGACCTCTGCAAAAAAATAAGGAATGAACCATAAATTGCAACCAGAAATGGAGGCTTTTGTATATTGTATCAAAAAATATAGTTTCAGAAAGAAAATAAGTACCCGATTTTATGAGCTATTTCTATGTTTTTTTGTACATCTTGGTGAGACATAGACATTGTAAATAAGATTTTGTTTCTTTTATGTATTTTATATAGTAAATTATCCATTTGTACAAGGTAACAAAAAACGTTCTTGCCGTTTAAGAGCAGAAATAAACAAAGAGAAATACAGTAGGCGGCAAAAGGTGAAACCTATTGCCAACGTTTCTACATCTGCACAATGCCCTGGTGATAAAACTCAGCGGCCTTGGATGTAAAGAAGTCCGTGAGTTGATTCCGCAGGTCGGTTTCATTTGCGAAGGATCTCCCACGGAGGTGGTTGTCGGGGGAATGAAACAGGTGGTAATCTGTTGATGCAAGGTCCGGTGAATATGATGGATGACACAGTGTCTCCCAGCCAAGTTGCTGAAGGGTCTCCCGGGTACTCTTTGTCACATGTGGCTTGGCATTGTCGTGCATTAACAGTACACCCTTGGGATTCACAAATGTCGGCTCCTTCTGCCGCAATGCACGGTGCACCGTTTACAACTGCTGAGAGTAGAGGTCAGCAGCGATGGTCTGACCATATGGAAGGAGCTCGTAATGCACCACTTGCCGACAATCCCTCCATACAGAGAGCATAACATTTCGTGGGTGCAGAGATGGTCTTGAAGTGTGAGGAACAGGGTCATGTGGCGACAACCAATGTATGTTACGCATGGGAGTGTTATAGAGGACCCCCTTTTCGTCACTAGTGAGCAAGCGATCAAATATGGGTTTGTTCAGATGTCGAGTGAGCAAGGACAAACAGGCTGTCATTCGTTGTTCCTTGTTGGCTTCCGACAATGTGTGGGGTACTCACTTGCTTAAATTGTATGACTTCCCTATCGACTGTAGTCTAATATATTGCATAAATTTTCTCAACCTATTTTGTTCGGACAAACCTAAAAAATTGACGCACCATTCTTGTAAATCAAATATATTTTCTCCGCGCCGGGTCTATAAAACCAAATAACTTAAAATTTAAATAATTAAATTTATTTTGTTTAAAGAAAATTAAAAAAATATTATCATTATTCTTATTAAATTTAAAAAACTTAAACTCCTTTAATTCCCTAATGCTATATTTGTTACTGAATGGAATTTCAACAAAAATCCAAAATAGCATTTACTATTTTTTTATTGTAATAATAAACCACCGCTAAATTACACCATCCTATCATTTATTAAAAAAACCATTAAAAACTTGCCAAAACAACCTCTTAAAAAACAAATAGATTGCTTTGCGCAACTCAAATTATATAGTCTGACTGTAAAGCAGTCTGACTGTTTCAACGGAAAAATGGAACCTTTCTGCAAGTTAATCACACGTTAGACCACTGTCCACCTTGATGGCTGCTTTCAGGTCCTCGTCATCCAACACATGTGGTCGTCCACTGCGAGGTTCATCCGAAAGGCTCAAATGCCTGGCAGTTTGTTCGTTAGAGGCATTCTTCCCAAATGCCTGGCTGATGCGGCAGCTTACAGGCCTACTTTAAAGTCATACACCAAACACACGCGATCAAGCTGCTTCTATGCCCCCATATCTCTTCGACACTGGACGAGATATGACACTGTGTGTGTGTAATGTGCCTTTATTACTGACAGTCGATGGTCAGACTAATAAAATTTCGCTTGACAGGCACGTGCGTCATTTCGTTTCCTCTCTGTGAGCACATGATTAATGGTACGTTAAAAACGGCAAAAAAACTTTATTGGTTACCTTCATTTTATATTGAAAATGAACCATTTTTATATGATGTATTGTAATATAAACCTTCAGGTATTATAAACTTTCCATATTATCAATTGCAAATTAAACATTTGTATTATTTTTATTTATTGTAATATAACCATTCAGGTATTGTAAACCTATATTATCTATTATAAATGACACATTTGTACATTTTTTATTTCATATTGAAAAGGAACCATTTTTATTTGATGTATTGTAATATAAACCTTCAGGTATTATAAGCTTTCCAAATTATCAATTTTAAATTATATATTTGTTTTATTTTATATGTATTGTAATATAACCATTCAGGCATTTAAACCTATATTATCTATAGTAAATAAAACATTTGTACATTTTTAAAATCTCTTATTTCTTAAACTTGTTACAAAAGAAACTGTATATCTTCCAGACATTTTCAACTGCAGAGTTTTTTTTTAACATTTTCACATTTGCTATGTTCTTTGCATATTCCAGAAGTCTCTTTCACAAAATCCAATTTTGGACATTCAAGTTCTTCGACGTTACGTATGGATATTTTACCCATACGTTTTTCTCCAATTAATTTTTCCAGCCATTTTACTTTTTCCGTACCTTTGACGTACACTTTTTGATTCACAAGAACAAAATAGTCGTGGTAAGTAAATACTCTCATATGTCATAAAAGGTAAAGTAATCGGATACTGTAGGTGATGGTATCCTGGTACTAGCGATAAAAGTACAGCCAGAATATCCTCAGGATCGTCGGTAAACAATCGTCTGCGAACACGAAAACCTTCTGGAGGAACCACAGGAAAGCAGTGATGTCATTTCTAATTTACGGAACAAAGGAAGGTCACAGCCAGAACACCACAAGGAATTTCTGTCTGGCAACAAAGAAAACCACTCTATCACTCTCTCCTTCAGAACGTTGCGAATCTTGTCCTCTTCCTTCCTGCGATGTAGTTCGCACATACATCCGTCACTTGGAAATCCTGTTCTCTCGTCCTCACTTCTTTTTCTCTCTTCTATCTCCTTGTTCGTCTCTCAGTTATAGTGAACTCCTTTTCCTAATTCCTTGAACAGGTAACATCCACACCAGGGAGATTCAGGTATCGCTACATACATAAACGGGAAATAACTCAGCACCAGATGCAGGACCGTTCGATCTAACAAGATCTAACAAATTTTTAGACCTCCCCGTAGCTAACATTGTAGAAATTCACGCCATTATCAGACAGCCTTGTATCGCACACATCCTTCCTCACATGATATTATTATCTTGTATTTTTCTGTTTATACTTTCTCTTTTCCATAGGTCACGATTTCCGTGAAACATACACTAAACAGTCACTCTAGAAGGCTAAGCCCAAAACATGTTCGGACACGTTCCTTTCAGAAAACCGTCACACCCAATTGCTGGAATTTCAAATTCATCAACGTTCTCAAACCGGAAACGCATATCACAATTCCAAGAAAACCAACCGTCATAGAAAAACAATCACCTCCTTCCCCAGAATGACTCATCAACGCCATCTCTCCGCAAACACCAGAAACACGTATGTATTACAATTTGGAGAATTTCAGACTCATAAATGCCATCTCTCCTCAGACATCGAAAACTCGTATCACAATTTCGAGAAACTCAACCGTCACCGGATTCACCAACTTTTCCTACTCCAACCAATCAAAATCCTCCTTACAAAATAAGAGACTCCCAATTTATGATGTCGCATCAATCAAAACACTCAAAACAATACCGCTCCCCACCCCATGCCAATTATTAAATATTTAATTAATAAAATTTATATATATATATATATATATATATATATATACATACATCAAAATATATTTTACAAAATAAGCCACACCACTTATGATATCACACCAATCATAACACTCAAAACAATCCTCTTATCTCAATTAGGGACGGAGATATGACGATTTTAAATTTTCGCAAAAAAAAATAAAAAAATAAAACTACATCAACAATTAATCTTTCATCGATCTTTTCCAATTAATTGATTTGTCGACTCCAAGAAGGGTGAAATGCTACTGTGTCATACCGAATTAGGAAAAAAGTTCTGAAACGCTCTAGACGGAGCCAATGGACAGCACGTGAAGTGTCTGTCTCGGTGCAGCGAATTGAGAGGGGAAGGGACAAGTATTTCTCGCGGCTGCGTTGAGAAAGGGATTAACTGCTGCGCAATCAGTGGGGTATTTGATGAGTTTTAGCCCAACTGTGGATTTGAGTATAGAAGACACATTTGTCCTAAATGCTGACTTTTAAATTTTACTTGATTGATTGATATGTTGTTTTAAGTACACTTTATGCACAGTAATGCTAATTGGGACTGGACCAACAGTTTAATGTGGTATTCGAACCACTATGTGCCTCCATTAGAATCTAACCCGGGACCCCTTCCGCTTCAATCTCAAATCTAAATGAAGGGTTTAAGAGGAACTTTTACTGAAGGAACAGTGGGGTTACAGATCGACAAGAGTCATGCGTCCCTTTAGTCTTCTAGACTAAAGTATTCCCCGCTCTTGCTCGAAAAACAGACGCAGGCATCGCGATTCACAAAATGGAGAAGGTAGCCAGTTGGAGTGACACCATTCAGTATAAAGCAAAAGATTCACAACACATGCCCAAAAAAGAACACTAAACGACATGATACACGTTATAGACAAACCGGATCAGTCACAGTGATACGTGCAACTTGTAGTGTCGCTTCTGCTCGAAAGGTTTAACTCAATACTGATTGTATTGTGTACATGTGTCACATGTCAGGTGTTGTTGTCGCCTGTCGTTTGTCGCTTCTGTATGAAATCTCCCTAAAACTTAACGTTCACAACGAACAACAGATAATATGATGGTAAAGAGCCCAATTCGAGCGACACCCGACACTTGAAGCTTGTCATGCCTTCATTCGTACGACAGGTTGCATTTATTTCTGCATGCTGGTTTCGAAGTTAATTTTGTCGCTTGCCGCTTTTCTCTGAAAGTTACATTAGTTATTATATTATTCAATTCATCTCGGGGAAAGGAAGATTATGTTCACACGAAGCACGTCTCTCCAGATCTTTTGCAAAGACAATCTTTACATTTGAAATTGTATTTTATATACACTCAGCGTTGACTATATAATCTACTTAAGAGGTCCCCAAAAAATATTCGTTTCAACTAGGTTTAAACTTTTGTCAAAGTTTTGCAAGGTTAATTGTTAATATTTTTTTGCTCTGGGCGAGAACTGAATTTGGAGACTACGTGCAAAAAATGTTTTACTTCCGTTAGAATAATTTCTTGTGGGAGGAAGGAAACGCTTCATATGGCGTTCCATACAGACTATGTATTTAAACAATGTAATAGAAGAAAAACGTTATTTACTCAATCCCTTTGCAAAATGTCAATAGTGTTTATAACGTTGCAGAATAGTAAAAATATATCAGTTTAAGAATGTGTAGGTCTTAATGGAAAATTCAATCGCAAGGTGGAAGGGAGGGGGTCAAAGAGAACCTTTGTGTAGGGGAATGTTTTCACCGTTATTAAGCATTTTCAACCCGACGAAAGATCCAAACACTCAAGTCAAGGGGTGCATGACTTCCTATGTAATTGACCTGTACAATTACGTTCTCGAGCAAATATTTTATTAACATTTTTACACATTTTATTCGTTAATTGTGTTAATTCTATGTGTTTTAAAATACTTTGGTCTTAAATTAGAAATCAGTGCCGTCGATTGGTTTTCAAAGGAGTGATGAGGTGGTAGTTTAGTTTTCGTCGTAGACAAGGAGCAAGAAGTGAAGGGTCAACCGTTGCCTCCACACCCCCTAATGGCAATCACTGTTTAAAATTAATATTTCTTTTTTATTTCTGTAAGCTTCACATAAAGTTTGTCCATAGACGTGGGAAGACCCTCTGCTTAGGGGTCTGAAAGCCTTGGTGAAAGTTCAATCGGAGAAAGAGGAACCTCATTTCATCTCAGTTTTATTGTATTTATTTTACGAAACAAGGACATATAGCTTTGACCCACCGAATATCACTGACTGTATTAGAAGAATTCATACGCATAGGCTTTTTAACACCACAATAGGTTTTATGGTCGGCAAGTGTTTGAGCAGCAATTTCACGTTCATTTTATTTTTGGTGGTTAAGTTGTATTTGACCATCGAACGTAGTTAAGCATCTTGGACAAACATCGATGTGATGTCCATGCGTGTTTGCTTGACTGCTTACCAAGCGTGAGAGTGAATGTATCAGCGTGCCATGAAAATTCGTTGGAAATTTGAAGGAGATTTATTGCACGAACATTGCACGAATTTGCTTATTCTGACGGTGTGCACGAGAATTTATCTGATGTATAGGGATACACTTTGATGACTAGGCGTTTTCCTTCTGCATCTTGTGCATGTGACTCTATTTTTGATATATCTTTAAGAGCAACTGGATACTCGATACCCGCCATAGCATTTTCAATCTCATCTACACATTGCATGATATGAAAACCTGCTCTGGATGATTTGACCCATGGCCCGGGTGCAGTGCCGTCAAGACGCAACAGAGAAAGCACTTGATGTCTGTGTTCTGAATGTTCAACACAGCCATGTTACGCTGGATATCTACTGGATGAGGCACATAGCTGGATGCAGAAAAAGGTGTGAATGTGTTTACATAATCGATTAATGTGTGAGGACTTTCACATAATGACCAACCTCACCCCTTAGCCTCGAAATCGTCTTGTTGAATAAAGAGTTTGTTGGAAAAATTAGAATATAAATCGTCCAAATTATTGATGTCTGCCTCATGTTTTCTTGGTTCTCTGAAAAAAAATATTCGTTGTATCAACCGGTTTCTCGTATTCAGAAAATATATCAACAAATACTTTTATTAAATTGTTTTCTAGTTCATTTTTCAGAATATATAGATATTTTTATTTCACTCAATAAACTAGGAATGTCACAGCCTGCTTCTGACGTAAAAGGGAAATCCTCTAGCTTGGCATTGACACAGTCATGCCAGATTCAACCATAGGACATTAATAGTCATAAGAATATATTTATCTCAATACAAATTGAGAATTAGCAACATGAAACTGTATATTTGTATAAGCGTGATACGTTCCAAGGCACGGGGAAACATTAGGATTTGCATTAAGTAGACACAAAAACACAGAACTTACGTTTTAACACATGAATTCAGAATCTATTTATTTATATTTATTATGAAATTTAAAAAGAACCAGAGTTGTACATCATAACGAAACTCACAAAAATAAATCTCAGTAACAGCACAATCTTTCTATCATGCACTTCCATTAATCTCGTAACTTCCAGCAACAAGATTAATATCTGTCAGGCGAGATGGTGTACTTCAACAGTGTATTCTACGTCCGGGAAGGACAATCGTCCATTGAGAAATAAAATTGAAAACGACTCGTGGAAGAACTCACAGTCTAGGAGATTTTGGATTCAACCTTCAAAACGTATCTTCCTCATGTCTGGAGAACAATTAAAAATCTTCAGATTGTTGAAATTCCCCTTCCACACTTCCTTGCGAGTTTTTGTTTCCAATAACACTGCCTTGTTGAATTGCACTTGGGTAGCTATGAACGGTCCTGTATACAAATAAAACAACTTGGAAATTGTCTGTTTAACAGCTGAACTTGGACGATGACTTCTTAGTAGCACCAGGTCCTCCTCCTTCAACTGGAAAGCATGGAACTTCTGCTTCAATTTCTGCCTCTGGACACCATGTCGTTAACTTAACTGCATTTGAACAACCTTACTCTGCCAGTCTTTCTCAGAGTCTTCTGACTAAGGCCATGGAAAATCTCTTATCACTTGTAGTGGAACTGAATGCGGAAAAACAAATCAATTGGTGAATATCCTGCAACTTCAGAAAGATAATTGTTTATTAACCAGGCAACTTCATAAAGATGTTTGGACCAAATCTGGTAATCATGGTGACAATAAATCCTAAGTAAACAAATTATATCTTGGTCAGCTCTCTCACTAGGTTTCCTTGAGGGCGGTAGGCCGTCGTACACACATGTTTCATTCCCACGGATTCTATGAAACTCTGCCATGACCGCGAGGTGAACTGGGATCCTCTTTCCAACAAAATTAGTTTAACAGCTGGATAACGGGCGAAATATCTCTCCTTCATTAAGCGAATTATCTCAGCGGTACTAGCCTTCCACACAGGATAAACCTGGAGAAAACATCTATAAGGCTGAGAAAATATAATAGTACCATGAAGAAGGCAGTAACTTCCCAATAAGATCAATGGAAAGCACATCATGAGGTTCCTTTCCACTAATTTGCCGCTTTTTCTTCATGATACCCAACTTGTCAGGCTTCACTTTTGCACAAAACAGGCAATCACGGATATAGTTAGAAATATCAGGTTTCATTTTGTTCCAAAAATATCGGGATTGCAATTGCCCATAACACTTTCTCACACCAAAATTACCCCCGTCATCATGATTTTTTTCAGCAGCTAGGGACGTCTGGAATTCGGAACACACAACTTGAACTGTTGAGCCTCTGCACTGTAACTTCTAAAAAAGCAATCCATGATGAAGTTTAAAGAACTTCCGTTACCAGGTCATGCCTGCATCTTCGTTTTCAGCAGGTTGTTGAAGTATAGTAATCATTTCACAGCAAAAATAATCTTTAGCCTGATGAAATCTTATTGACTAATTCTGAATTATGTAGCGTGTTCATTGATTTTTGTTAACTTGAGCAATTTGATAAACAAAAAAATGATTATTTTAAAACAATCCAGTAATATGCAAATATTCATTGAGCGGAGGGGGGAATTTTCATTTGTTTTACATTGTTATTTGGTTTTTAACTTTCTTATGCAAGAGTTCGTTCGGCGAGAAAAACTTTGGAGAGGGAAGAAGAAATTCTGCGGGAAGTAAAGATCTTTTTAAACGTAACAGAACAACAACAGATCAAATTTTTCACATCAGACAGACACTTGAGAAGAAGCGGTAATATAATCAAAATGTCCATCAGCTATTCATTGATTTTAAAGAAACATATGATTCAGTTAAAATATATAAATTATAGAATATATTAGTCGAGTTTGGAATACTTAAGAAACTTGTTAATATGGTAAAAGTATGCACCAATCAAACAGAAATTACAATTCGTGTGGATATTAATATATCTGACAAATGTACAATTCGTGATGGGTTTAAACAAAGAGGCGCATTATATCCATTGTTCTCTAATTTGGCCTTACAATACGCAGTTAGGAAGGTAAAAGAAACTAACGAAGGACTAGAATTAATCCATGTGACTCAGCTCTTAGCTTATGCAGATGATGTAGAATTATTAGGGGACAATGTAAATACAATTAAGAAGAATGCTAAAATATTATTCAAAACAGCTAAAGAGATAGGTTAAGAAGTTAGCAATGGGAAAATCAAATCTATGCTTATAGGCTGAAACCAAGTTTTAGGTAATAATCAAAATTGAAATATTAATAACAACTCGTTATAACCAGTTTCCGATTTCAAGTATTTTGGAGTAATACTAACAAATGAAAATTATATTAAAGAGGAAATAAAGAGCAGGCTTAATTAAAAAAATGCTTTTCTCTTCCTAAACGTTTCTCTTCTCGTTTATTATCTAAGAAACTAAAAGTTAAAATATAAAAACAGTAATTGTGCCTGTTTTATTAAATGGATGCGAAAGTTGGTCCCTTACATTGATAGAGAAACATAAATTTAGAGTATTTGAAAATTTGATCCTTAAGAAAAATATTTGGACCTAAAAGGGATGATGAGACAGGTGAGTGGAAGAGGCTACTTAACTTAGAATTGCATAATTCTTATTCATGTCTAGATATTATTAGAATGATTTTATCAAGAAAACATAGGTGGGCAGGTAATGTGGCACGAATGGGAGAGGAAAGAAGAGTTTACAGGTTTCTTGTATGGGAAACTTGATGGTAAGAGACAAATAGGAAGACCAAGACGAAGATCGAAGGATAATGTTGAGATGGACCTAAAGGAAATCGGTGGGGATGGAAAAGAGTATATAGATCTTGCTCAGGATAGGGACAGATGGAAGGCCTGTGTTGCTGCAGCCATGAACATTCGGGTTTAAAAAGGCTAGAGGGTTAGTTTTAGTTCGCAAAAATTTTTACGAAATGTATTGTTATTGTATGAAATTTGATATCAAGAGTGACTATTGCCGCTTTGTGCTTTTTATCGTCTGGGAGAAATAATGCAAGAAAGAAGTGAAAACTAACTTCATTTTGAATATCCTTTTCTCTTGCTACTCTTAGATTCTAGTAGTTTTGTTTCTTTTATCTTATTGTTCGTCAAAGGTTTGAGAGGGGGCAATGCTTAATACCCTCTGTCATTGCCTCACGGCACCCCTTCCCACGTAGTTGCTTTGAGTTCTATTACTCTTGAAAATACTTGATTCTCTTGAAGAGTATAAAAAAAAGGTAAAGTGTTCCCCTGTGCATAGCACCACGCCATGAAGGCGTATAGGGGGTGTGGGGGTAACGCCCCACACTTTCTTGATCCGGTCGTGAGTGGGGGTGATGTGATCAGCATCACGCCCCTGACCGCCTTTACCCCCCAGGGTTTCCCCCAGGTACCCATGTTATTCGACGCTGGGTGGGCGCCGGGGACGCTTCCACCGTTAGAAAAGTTCCCGGATTTGAACCGGCCGGGGATCGAACCCGGGACCTTTAGCATGGTAGTCAGACGCGTTACCGACTGAGCCACCGCGGCCACTCTTGGAGAGTATAATATAGTTTAATAACAGCGATAAGATTCCACTACTCTAAATTTCTAGGTGAAATAATTATAATATTTGGACATGGACCTCTTGAAGGAGAGCAAGAACGGCCTTACCTCCCCCTTAGGAATTGAATGTCAACCTATATGTATATGTTTAACACTTATCATTTGATTTCAATCATAGTAATGTACAGTGTCTCTCAAAAGTTTTAGGACAACGACATTTTAAACTAGGCAACCCAATTTACACAAGGTGTTGGTGGGTTGCGTGTAGAGTTAGGATCAATTTCAGGGAAGCCACATGCACAATAAATATTTATAAAATACGCGAAAGAAATAAAAACAAGTATTTTTGTATAAAAAGTATTAAAAATATCAATATTATATCGCAAGTGACAAAATTCTTCCTGAAAGAAAAATAATAGGTTTTCTAGCATTTCATCGCCGATGAGTCTACAGAAAGGAGAAGAGGTGAGAGAAAACGAGAGGTGACAAAGGACAGGAGAAAGAGAAAGTGAGAGGAGAAGAGCAAAAGTAGAGGAGTGAAGAAAGAGAGGATAGACGAGAAGAGGAGATGTAGTGAGGAGAATGGAAAAATATTCTAGGAGAGATGAGGAAAATAGAGCAAAGAAGAGAAAAGAGAAGGAAAACGAGATGAGAGAAGAGTGGAGAGTAGAGTAATGGAGAGAAAAAGAGAAGAACGAAAAGAAGAGGAGAAAAGTGCGTGGAGTTGGAAATCTAAGACAGGAAAGGAGATACGAGGAGTGGAGATGAGTGGGATGGAGATAAGATGCGAGAAAAGTAGGGAAGGCGATATGAGATAAAAGCAGAGCAGAAGGAGGGGAGAGAAGAAGTAGAAGGAGAAGAGAAGAACAGAAGGGACTGAAGGGAAGAGGTAGTTGCAGAAAACATCGTCTCAGCGTCAAGAATTGATGCATTGGTCAAATTATCGACATGAAACATTCAATAACATTTTGAAATATATTGGAGAATGTATTTAATCGGTGCGAAATGCCTTTTGGCTTAGTTCAGAGCAAGGTAAAATCTTCCATGTAAGATCTTTGATTTTACCTGCGATTATACCACTAAAAACATGAATGTAATTTTAATATTTATAAGAATTATCCAATTTTTGTCCAATTCTCGGTTCGTTGAAATGGAGATTTTGTAATTTAATATTTCCCCTCCCACATCGTTAATTCCAAACTGAATCATTCCGTTTCACACGGGGTGAACAATGAACACAATGGGATAGGTCTAAAACTTACGAAAATTTTCTGCCACCGGAAGTGTTTGAACCTACGACCATCAGATTGACAGTCCTGAACGTTAAACACTACACTACAAGTTTTCGCTCCTGAAAGTAAGTAGAAGGAGCTGACCAATGTGAAATGTAGATGCAACTCTCCTCCTACATGTAATGTGCAAACAATACTTGTTTGTAACAAATAAAACGAAGGTAGTACGACTCGGAGAAAACATTTAATGGAGAATTGCACATGATGAGAACTTTTCATTCGATATTTGCGGAGGTATCCTTGCATTGAACTCGAGTGGGAAAAGGGGTAAAATTAGTATATCCTGAATTGCCACAAATATAAATAGTTATTTCATTAATATTTGTCAATGTCTTTGAAGCAGTACACAATTATCGTTAAAGTATTATAATTCACGATCTTATACATGAAAATATCCCTTTGAACGTGTGTGAATTCATTTATTTGTTTATTTTTTTTATAAATTCCATTTGCAGAACAATGTAGCTACTATACACTGCTATTACAATTAATGTTACCATGCTCTTGTTTGTAATAGAAGGAGAATTAAAAAAAGAACACCTCCTAAGGAGGATCGAACCTGGGACCACAATCAATGCTTTCAAAGACTCTAACCACTACACAACGCCCTTACTTTCGATTGAAACAACAATTTTTAAGTATTCTGTCTCTCCAATATTGTAAATGAAGTTGGGTATACATGTGGGTGAACTTTTACTTTAATTTTGGATTGCTTTCTTGTAGTATAGCAGATATCTTCGAGAAATAATTTTCGAAGTGATGAAGAAAAACGAGAATATTGGTAGTTGTGAAAATGCGAGTTATTTCTTCTAACTTATTATTGTGATTAGACATTATTATTGAAAAATATCTAGAGGCTTGAACATTGCAGGACGATGTTCTTTTCCTGTGATACTGCAACAGACGAGATGCTTGTCTGTCAGACGCAAGTCTGGTGTTCAGAACATTCTTATGAAATGTATTTGCTGTTGCGTAAGGTAACACGAAATAATTACACCGTTTGCGAACTACCAAATCTGCGCAACGTTAGACGTAAACAGGCGGAAAATTTTATTCTTCACACTTGACAGTATTAGTCAAGAGAGACTCGTGGGACACTGTGTTAAGGTGCTGGAGTAAATCCTTCTTATTTTTCTTCCTCGAAGGACAACAATTTTTATAGTAGAGCAACAGTTCCTCAATTTGTTTCTATAGTCTACTAAGTGCCTTCACAGAGGATGTATTTATTGCAAGATGATCTAATTATCACTACGCTATGAGTGAGGCACCGCGGCATGAATATATCTGTAAGATTGATGTGTACCACGTATGGAATTAATTCAATGACTCAAAAATAAGTTCAAGATACTTTTGATAAACTTTAGTCGTATAAAACATATCAAAATTCATGAAACACTTTTTTACATCACAACCGCAATGTTAGAGTTTTGGTTACGTAGGTATAATATATTTTATAGATGTATCAATGACTATGTACAACTTATCTTCTGATTAATTTAAAGAGTAGCTGGTGCACTGTGGATAGAATAATTTTAAATGTTCGGTGGTTCATTCTCACTTTACAAAAACTGGTATTAGAATTTTTCTCAATTTACCTGTTAGTTCCATCCATCCAAATGCAACTCTTCTCTCCTTTATTGCTGCATTATTGGCCACGAGATAGCTATGCACATAATGTATATAGGAATCACTGCAAAACAAGAGGAGAAAATCATTTTGCTTTCACGTCTTGAGTGGAAGGGTTGAATGCATGCATTTTCATTTTCCAGTTTTGTATGAGATACACCTAACATTTTGTATTATTCTTAACTCTAACACTTAAATTATCTCTCTCTCATTCACACATGCTATGCTACGTGTACACAGGGTTAACTAAAGAAATTTCCACATTAAAATTGACTATAAATTTGTAACGAACAGAAATATTTTAATAAACAACATTTGTACTAAACATCAGTCTTTAATTGTTCTCCTGGTAACTCCTACTAAAATACAGAATGGCTTTCTGGCGTTGTTCATTCGAAATGCCTGCGATGACTTCAGGTAACTTAGCTTTAAGGCCTTCCATATCCATTGGCAATTCGGCACGCACTTCTCCCTTCACATATCCCTACAGCCAAAACTCACATATATCCAGGTCAAGTGACCTCACAGGTTATGATGTGGGTTATATGCAGCCAATCAACGTTCCTCCGAATTCCTGATCCAGTGATTTCTTACTACAAGAGAGAATGCATAACCCCGTTTTGCTGTTCGTGCACCATAGTTGATGCCAAGTGCAACCAACTACAGAAGGATCAACATGTGCAGCATACTGATGAAGGAAACGTTCGTTTGCGAGACATTTTCGAAGAAGAAAGGCGCGATTATATGATCCACCTAAATTGCCAATAAACACTCACTTGCGGACCATCCGTTTCTTGGTTTGTAAATCGTGTGCGTTATCAGACCCCCAGACTCTGTAGGTGTGTCAGGAAATAACCAATTTTTATAGAACTTTCCTTAGGAACTAATGAGGATGGGAAACACCTTTCTTTTAAAAATGTACTGTGCGAGATTTTAACGCACAAAAATGAAGTCAGGGAACACTGAGCACTTGTGCTCGAGATAAATGTTTACGTGCGCGTTGCTGACAAAGGAACAGTTCACATTTTTAAATTGTGTCACTCTGAAACACAAAGGGTATAATTAGAGGGGACGGTACTTTCCAGATTGAGAATTTTTTTCTCTTTTGGGAAACTCAAATTTTCGGCAAATTGTTGGTTGTTTAATTGAGCAAATTAAACTTTTCAGCCGTGAATTCTTTTCGCAGAGGAATAATGTTTGGTCTTTCTGTGTGTGTTAAAAAAAGACGCCGCAGAAAAATCGATTCCAGTTCTTCAGGCAGAGAGTAGACTTTATCGGAAGAGAGAAAACCAAGGAAATCTCGAATCAATGCTATGCGTGGTGGGATGACTACCGGGATGATTGACCTGAATTCCATGCGGAAATTTGACGGAATAGCCACTTCGGTTCAGATTTATCTCAAGGAATTAGATACCAACCTTTAGAACCTTCAGATCCCGCATAGATGCAGGCTGGAGATTATTCCTCGTTTGCTAACGGGCATGGCTTATCAGTGGTTCTACTCTTACACGATTGATTTCCCTACATATTCAGATTTCCGTAGGGCGTTCAAGAGGCGTTTTCCTTCTTCTGAGGCAAAATAAAGGGAGTTTGCATCTGTACGGGCCAAACGGTACAACAAGAAATTACACTAGTTTGGAAGAGTATACTCTGCTTACAGAAACCTGAGTAGCCACTACACATGGCAGGAGGTGGTAAACCTCATAATCGTCCATTGCCTTATAGAGTAAAGCAATTGCGTATGACACACGGTCCCGTAGCTGTTGATTTGCTTGCAGATGTTTTTAAGATAAACAAGCAAGCGGAAGAGCAGGATGCTTGGCGAACTGCGTGGAGGATGGAGAATCTTACTCACCAGAACAACTGAGATATTCCAAGCATCTCCGTATAGAGAAACCCGAGGGTTCGTATGGTACAGAGGCAGAATGATTACCGTGGAAATCGCTCTGTAAGTCCACATAGAAACGGTAATCGTTATCGTCAACAAAGCCAAAATAGGCAGAGATAAGGGTGTACTGCTGACAGATATGAAGCTTGTGAGAGACCACGAACCGAGAACCTCTTATCTTCACCGGAGCACAAATGAACCTATGAGTGAAGATATTAGTGCTCCATGATATCAAGTGGCGAGCAGTGGCTTACAAACCGATGCTGCAATGTCGTAACCTAGTAACGAGCATCGAGCTTAGCAGAAACTTTTGCTGGGAGAATGAAGCAAATCTCGACCAGGTGGGGGATTTTACCCCACGCCTCTTCTGATGTCAGGCAGTTTCGGATAGGACTGGGGAATGCAGAAAATATTTCCCAGTTTGCAAATAATGACCTGAAGCTGGTGTTTGTTATTAATCATGAAGAGAGTGAGTTTCTTTACAATTTGTGTCAGGCTAATCAGACTAAAAACTTTGGAAGAGCGCCTGAGTTCAAGGTCCGTGTAGCAAATGTTGATATCATTTGTATAGTGGACACTGCAGCTGAAATATCTGTTCTGAGTCTAGATATTTGGACGAAAATGAAGCAAAATTTTCCAGGGGCCATGTTACTAGCTACTCGAGAGGTGCGACGTTTTTATCTCGCTGTAAAAAGTCGATCTCGAGTTGTGTGAAAACGCAGAATCGTGCTCGGAATTGCTGAGAAAACAATACCGTTAGAACTTTTTGTTGTGAAAGATTTGCTTTCAGATTTATTATTGGGTTATTCGTTCCTGCTGAAATATGAAGCAGAGATCAACCTCAAGAATAAAAAGTTGTATTTAATGGTAGATGGAGAGCCAATTGAGCAAAGCTAGATGATGATGATTCATTTGATCAGCAGATGAGCGTCCGTAGGATTGATGCTAGCTAGCTACGATAAATGTGCTACACCGCTAGAGGATATAAGAGAGAATATTGACTCTAGTAAATTTTTGACTAAGGAGCAAAGAGATACATTATTTGAGATATTTATTACTCATAGTAAAGTGTTTTAAGAGAGGCCTGGCACTGACAAGAACTTAGTTTGTGATATTCATTTGTCCAGTAACGTTCCAGTGAGTCAAACGCCGTACCCGATTCCAGTGGCAAAAAGGGCAAAACTGGAGGCAGAGCTGCAAAAATGGAAAGATTGGGAAATAATTGTGCCTTGTAACTCTCCGTACGGGAACCCGCTCGTTGTTGTGGACAAACCGGATGGGTCTGTAATTCCGTGTGTAGATTTTCGGTTGTTAAACAAGTTTGTTATTGTTCCTAAAAGTTCATTTGAACCAATCGACGAAGCACTTCAGAAATTTAAAGATGCCAAGAACTTCACTAGTTTTGATTTGGTATCCGGGTATCTACAGCTTCCCGTAAAACAAGAATGTCAGTCGTACACTGCATTTTCGTATAAAGGGAGACAGTGGATGGTTACAAAAATGCCTTTTAGAATAGGTAACGTAGTTTTAGTTTTTGTTTCGGCTATGCATTCTATATTTAAGCCCGAAACTGATTCATTTCTGACCCTGTATATCGACAACTTATTATTGTTCGATAGTGATTTGCTGAAACATTTCGGCACATTAATTATGTTTTGACCAGACCAGAAGAAGTTGGAATGACGCCGAAGATGGAGGAATTTGACTTAGATAAGTCGGAAATATTATATTTAGGCCATATCGTTTCTGAGGGTTCCATCCGAACAGATCCTAAGGAAAACAACTGCATTTTAAATTTTCTTAGACCTAGATATAGAAAAGACGTTAGGAAATTTTTGAGACGTGCCCGGTCACTTCCTTATATATGATCCAGGCATGTATTCCTGCAATATCGAACACATTATGAAATACATACAGTTGCCATCCTCGGGTTGCAGCTCTGACAGAATATTTCCGTGTCATTTGATCCATTATGTATACACCAAATTTATAAACATTGTAGAATTCTTCAGTTTCTTGGAGTTTCTTTTGTGCTTTTGATATTTCAACTCTTGGGTGTAGAGTACTTAAGAGCAGGACATTTTTACTTGATACAATGTAAGCGTGGTATCCACCACAGTCTTCATTAATTGATTTCAAAGAGAGGTACCTTATACGTTTTCACTGCATCTGGAATTACTGTCCTTTTTCTGTCCACTGTACTGACCAAGCTTGTTTGTTGCCCTTTCAGCCTCTCAGCTAGTTTCAAAGACGTGAAGAAATTGTCCGTTGTGACGTTACATCCTTTCTTCAGGTAAGGACCTATAAGTTGCATGATAAAATTTTCAGGTAGTGATTGATCGGAAGAACATGAACCACCTTTGCCAAAGTAAGGGAATCCTTTTCATATCTTCTTAGAGACAACATCAACCAAGAGCCAGAACTTTATTCCATTTTGTTCTGGTTTGCTAGCCACGTACTGCAACAATCTCCACCAAAATTTAGTTGGAAACACCTGTTCGTCAGCCGTAAGATTTTGTTCAGGTTTGTAGCACGTATGGTAATTCTCAATGATTTGATTATACACTGAAGATTCTAATGCAAATTTATCAGTCTGCAGCCTTGTAGATCTATTTGCAGGTATATAGAAACGCAGATACCTCATTACCTTTTTAAATCTATCTCTTGACATGTCTGAAAACTGAAGGATCGCATACTGAAGAATACATAAGATCTAATTCAAAACGGGAAGTAAGGAGCATATACAAAAGCTGTAAAAGCAATAACCTCTTCCAATGAAATAGTGAAATCAACCAACTTTTGGTCTCCAGTTTTATTTCGGTCTTTATTTCAGTATATATTTTTGTATGGCATAACATAATATCATCAATGAATAATCTCTAAGCACTAGACACAGAGTTTTCTTGCACATTACGTTTAGAATGTGGTGTGGCACCTGCTGTTTGTTTCAGTACGTTTGTGCTACCAACCTCCCACCATTATCTTCACTACTGCAAGTTACTGCCCAAATTGTAGTCCCGCCTTTAACAATAAACTGTTTCAAAGTCTCAAAAAGAGAGGGTGCCAATGTATCCTCTCGGACTCCCCGCCCAGTGCCACCGCGACCTCTACTGCAGCAAGGAATGGCATGAGCTATGATGGTGTCAAATCCGTCCCGATGTCCTGAACCAGTTGAAGTACTTCGTATTCCTCCAATACTAGTCTCAGTTATGCTCCCGATTACACTATCATTGCAAGGAATGTCAGAATCTCCGACATTTTAAGAGTCACTGCGTGATGAATCACTTAGTTCTTTATCTTTTGGATTTGCAAACTCATCTACGCTTATGTCTGCATCAGAGAAATCATCCGAAATACCAGATTCATCCTCGTGTAATTTTTGCAGTTCATGAAGTATTTTTGGAGCATACAAAGGACGCGAATGAGAAATTCTTGTGAACATCTGAACCTAGCAAGAGACAAAAGCTAACTATTTCCTTTCTCAACGAAACATAAGCAGAAAAAAATTAAGAAACATAAGAGCTATTCATTACTGTGGTCGGAATCAATTGCACGGTGACATAAGCAATCTTTCCGATTGACAATCGTGTCATGATGCTCTGACAAATAAACAGTTGTCATAATGATCGCTGTTGACCCCTTTAGGTATAATGTTCCGTACTACGGTTTTCTGAAATATTTGTAGAGTTAATTTCTTGTGTAAGACAAATACATCCTAATTAATGAAATGTCAGTAATTGGCAGTTCAATGTTTCCCAAAAGACTGAACATGGTGGATAATTGAATTTAGCTTGCTGTCAAAATCACCGGTCCGGCCTTTCTAGTGCTATAAATTATATCAGTCCGTTTCTCTTCAGCTAGAACCAGAAACAAATCCTATTTTGCATGTGTCGGTACTTTATATTGGCGTTTGGGTCATTTTCTGTGCATTCAATTGTTTCATTTTTCATAATTGTAAGCCTTATATTTCTCTTTCTTTGTTGTTTCGTGAATTTCAAATGCATTTACTACTATAACTTATAAACTGAAATTTCTTGACATGGTCCTTTTAGCATGTTCGCCATTAAACGAATATAATATGATGAATTGAAAAGCACAACTATTATTTGAAGTGAAATGCTTGGCAATGTATTAAATAATTAATTGTGGCAAGGTTATTTTTCCTACAGTAAGCTTAATATGTACTTGTGATGCATACTTTGAGATTCCCTTCTAGCATATGTTATCGCTTTAATCTCTGCTTTAAATATAAAATTAGTCACAACATTAAAAAAAGAGAAAATCTTATGAATTCCAAACATAAATGTATTTTCAGTTGCTGGCCGTCTACTGTATCTTAGAAAATCTAATTTCAGAGGAGTTGAATGATTTATACAAAAAAATAAATCTGCAGTGTATGTTCTGTAACCATGAAGTTAAAATAGAGAAAACTACAATATCACTTAAAAGCTTTTATCCATTTTCTTTAGTAGTTAGTAGTCTAAGCCACCAAACAGCGTTTTTTAAAATTATGCAACAACGCTCTTTCATTGTTTCTAAAAGTGAAGCTTACATTTTCAACCCGAAAAGTATATTAGGGCATTGTTTAAAATAACTTGATGGTTATTGTTCAGGTCATGTACTTCCGATCCTTGGCAATGACGGAGCTATGATTGCTTTTTCTATCTGCATCTGCTTAAACCTGATTTCCTATGTGTAGCCTATATGTAGCTTATGATTATATTGATAATACGTCGTATCCAATTTTCTGATTCAATTTAAATAGCTCTCTGTTTGGGTTGGGAATCGTACTTACAATCCCTGTCACACACATCGAGAATGTTGCCACTAGTTCTCAACATATAGTTTGAAAAATAACAGTCAACTATTTAAGTATTTAGTTATACAAGATCCCGTTGATGAGTACTAGTGGCATCCGTGGTGTAGTGGTATAGCATAGTCCTCCTTGTAGCGCTCCGCATTGGCACCTGCATCTCATCAAACCTGGCAAGCTGTACATGTACTCTTAAGGGTATACACCATTACGCCTTATCAGGAGAAGACGGTTAGAGCCAAAATGCTCCCTTGTGTGCAAAATTGTCCTCTCTCAGTTGCTCGACCAAGGTGGCCTAGCTCCTGGTTAGAAACTGGAAGGATTCGAGAAACATAAGAGTGACATAACTTGTATCGTCCAGCTGTATAGTTTTTTCTATGCAGATATATTCCTCCCTGTTGCGGGGTATAATATTGGTGTTCTCCGTATCGTATCCAGGCTCCCTTATAAACAAGTGGACATCAAAAGTTTTCATATTCTTGATGAACATGGAGATAAATCTGGTTTTGTTAATCTTCAGGTTGCAGTTATTGCAGAGTGTAAAGATGAAATCACCCGTGTAATATTTGTGGCGGGAAACCTTTATTTAATTGTGTGAACCATTAAAATCCCTCTCACATTGTTTGCAATATGTAGCCTCCTCATGCTCGTGCTGCTATTCCGGCGCTAGTTCTCTCGTCAGGTCCTTACGGCATGAAGGTACGCCGAGGTTTTTACCCACTCGCAAAGGATTTCGATGAGCATGTTTGCAGCAGCTTCACCCCGATATAATTATGGTGGGGTCTCTGGTTTGCATACGTTTTCACCAGCTTCATGACATAACCGTATGCCGGCATCGTGCAACAGATTGAGGATATGGACAGGTTCAACTCGCGGAGTGGCATCTATTGGCGATTCCCTAAAATTGTACGCCACGCCTATCCGAGCAACCCAACAGTCATTCACGGATGTCCATCGTTTCTTAATTATAAAGTTTTACAATCGTGGTAATTCTTTTCCAAACATCATGCATTTTATATAGTACTTGCCAATGTATATTGCGAGTACAATTTGTGATCTCCAGTTTCAGGATATGAAGAAAGCATGCGATATGTTATATTAAGTTCTGCCCGTGCCACGAGGTGAAGGCATGTTCAAAAATAATATAATTATCATGATCCATTCATCGTCTCTTGCTTGATGGCGGAGAGCTCATTTTGTTTGGCTTATACATAGCTGGCACAGAGTTAGAGAATATATGGTATTTATATAAACACAAGTAAACGTTTCCGGTTAATATCACACTGAGTTAAAATTGTCCAGAAACCTGTCAGAATTAATCCCTTAACGAAGTGTCTGCCTTCTCAAATTGTACTGTGTAATACACGACCTAAAATGTAGATTCTACCGCTCACGTGTGCGTTCACTCGCCAATGCAGTCAAAGTGAGGATGACAAAGAGCCTAAGCTCTCTTTATACCAAGCGATTGCTATACGCGCATGGATGTGCGCAAATTACCAAAAATAGTCATTTTGAATCTTGGCTAAAGATTTGCATAAAAAGTTCCTTCTTTAGCCTTGAGCTTAAGTGACGATGGCCCAAGCAAATCAACCATTTGAGATTATCAGACACAGTTGAGAAGTTTCTATTTTGGAGTTCGAGGTGTCGAAAACTATCGAACTTAAAATGCAACCTACCAAATTGGATAGTGGTATTTCTTCGGCGGTCCCCTCGAGGCGCAATAAGTCACGCATTACCTTGGACGAGGCGTCAGACGTACTTGAACGTCGACAATCAAGAACACTACGCAAAGTCGAATATCAGATGGGAAAATACTCGATTTCGAAAATAATAATGAAAAACGGGTCAAGTGAACACCGTGGTTTTCTAAAAATGCTTATTTGTGTTCCTAGTCAGAGCTGCGAAACACCTGATTAGGAACTTGTGCTGTGGGAAATCAGTGGTTTTAGGCTGTAATATTTATATTTAAAATTTGTTTTTCTTCGGGGATGGACTGATTTCAAGTTCCGTAATAACACTACTGTCCACAAATTATCATGTGACCCATTGCATTATTACAGTCCAAGATCAGTACTTTTCAACACCTCGATCTCTTAAAATGACCCTTCTTAGCAGTGTCTGTAGACGCAAATTTTTGTCTTTACTTGACGTTCTAAAATGACCGTTTTGGGGGAACATTTTAGGAAAGTGTTATGTGTACCCTTTTGCGATTTTTCCGTCGTCCTTTGTTTTATGCTTTTTCGTGCGCCGGGAATGAAGGGTGACCTCTGGTTTTCCCCATGTGAGCCAGGATTCGACTTTCACGTGAAACCAAAGCATTCTTGTAGTTTATAGCACGTTGATTAATGTGCAAAACACCGAGCTCTCTGCCAGTATTTCTTCAAGCAATTGTACTTAACTTTGGCAGGTAGGCCAAGGTGATCCTCAGACCACATTTAGTGGAACCAACGTATACTTGCAGTATGTAACACGCTGATTAATGCGCAAGAAACATAAGCTCTCTCCGTCCATTTGTTCAAACCTTTTTTAACCAATTGATGTTAATTTTCAAAGGTGAATCGAAATGTAGGGAAGAGAGTACATGGAATGCTTTATTTGAAACAACTATCCAAAGTCGCTATATTCAGTTAAAATGTTACAGTTTAGAGCCATCGTCTTTCCACATCTTAGCATTCCCTCCCATCTTCTCATTTATGTCACACATACACAGCGAGGAAATGCTCTGACAGTGTGACAGCAAACTGCGGTTAATAATTTCAGCAAGGAGCGTGATGCCATAATTATTTTTACCAACCGTATTACATTTATGTGATAACAATTTCTATATCCATTGAATACTCTAGTTTTTAAGCATTGCAAAAATTTAAGATAGGTGTTTGGTGAGTAGATATAACAGCCGAAGATTCAATATCTCCTAAAAATTCAATTTTTAATTAAATTTTAGAGTCTTAAAAACAGTATTTACCGACATTATAAACCCTAAATCAGAGCATTACCAGCTGTGACTACGACGCAGAAAGCCATGCTTAGCAAAGATCAAGCCTTTTGAGACGATTATCAACTTTCGGGATTACCCCTTCGGCCACCCTTCCCCTTTGCCTTGCAATGCACCGCTGACCCTTGCATCAGTTTTCTTCCTTCCCTCTTTTCTTTAATTATGACGCTTGCAGATCAGGATGTGTGTCTCGAGCAGTCTATTTATTTACTTACTTAGCAAATATAATCTTTGGAATTGCATGAAATGTTGCAATATGTAAACTTAGTGTATAGTGTAAAGTTAGAAGTATAGTATGATATGTCGGTGAACATTTATTTTGTATTTATTAATTTTACCTCGATTTCAGCAACTTTTCCAAGGGGGAAAGATAAAAAAAATCCAATTTTTACCATTTTTATAGTATATTTTTTTTATCAAAGCTCAACTCATACTGGTCAAAATTTACTTATTGAGCCTATGTCAGTATATTTAAATCATACATTTACAATTATTAATTTTTTAAGAGAAATAGATACGTATATTGATAGTGATTTTGAGTTATTTTACAGTGCAGTACAGTTCTGTACAGTGCTGCGTATATAAGTATTTCTTGAATGTGTGTATTTTGATTAATTTTTACGTCTGAAAATGTATATACTGGTTTTAAGTTATGAGTACTGCTGTGCTGTGTAGTGCATATAAAATTATTTCTCAAATGTGTGTATTCTGATTAATTTTTAAGTCTGAAAATGTACATGTGTGCATTTTTTAGAAGAAAAATACTATATATAAAAATATATATGTACCTCTGAGGTGGAGCTTTCAAAATTGTGTGTAGTAATGAAGTGAATTTTTAAAAATATATATATGTATTGAATAATAAGCAAATTGCAAAAGCAAATTAGTGTTAGTGCATCAAAATTGTTTTTTCTTTAAAATAAATGTAAGTGACAGTAATATATCAAATCTACCTTGAAGAGGTTTTTAAACATTGAAAGATTAAGAAAAATATTGTAGAATCTTGAAATTATTATATGTCAAAGCTGGTAATTTCAAACAAACAAACTAGCGTCAAAAGAGTGAAATTTATAAGTCAAAAAGTAGTGCATCAATAATTGTTTATTTTTAAAATATCAAATGTAAGTGTCAGTAATATATCAAATCTAACTTGAAGAGATTTTTAAACATTAAAAGATTAAGAAAAATATTGTAGAGTCATGAAATTATTACTAGTTAAAGTTAGTAATATAATATTTTCAATCACACAAAGAAACTACTATTAAAAAGAGAAAATTTTACAAAAACTTTAACTTTCAGCTTAATGCTGACAAATGCTTTAAATGCAAACTTATTTGCCTCTGAAGGAGACCTACCTTGCCCTGAAGGAGCAAGTCGCTGAAGTTATGCCCCCATATATATATATGTATTTAACACGTATCTTTTAGTTATAGCAAGCATATGTGTTCACTAGTGCCTACTAAAACGTCTGGAGAGAATAACGTACGCATTCTAATCAATACTCGTCACAGGAAATAGGGCATTGTCTGTGTGATGTGCAAGGAGGTCAAAAAAATAACTCGAAAATAGGTGACGTGCAAAGAGATCATAAGATAACTTCGAGCATAGAAAATATGTAAACATGCAAGATTATTGTCGCTCTTTGTCATGCTATGAAGAGAGTGTTATCCACTATTGATTCTTCTCCTCCAAATGTTTCCAAATTATTAAAATTATTAAAAAGCTTTTAGCTCGAGAACCAAGCAACGTAGAAAGGTGTGTTTTTTGCATTTCTTTTGTTTTGATGTTCCTTTTAATTTGAGACCAAACTCGATAATAAAATAACTAAAAAGAAATAATGCCCATGAATGTGTTTGGTTTAAAAACATTTAAAAGCTGTAGAAATAAGAACTCCAGTAAACACGGATAATTTTAGGGATATTCATCGTAAACTAAGAGGTTTGGTTATTATCCATCTAAATAGTATCTGGTAGCAAGTGGATGAGGATACAAGTAAACAATTATATGTATTCAACAATACCCAAACATCATATAAGTTCACGTCACAGGGAAAGTTCAAA
This sequence comes from Lepisma saccharinum, assembly GCF_977018435.1. Taxonomy (NCBI): domain Eukaryota; kingdom Metazoa; phylum Arthropoda; class Insecta; order Zygentoma; family Lepismatidae; genus Lepisma; species Lepisma saccharinum. The sequence goes on from NW_028142898.1 coordinate 9,712,670, forward strand.
TTTCGACCTCTTCATCCAATTCAGCAGTTGTACACATAGATCAAATTTGTACTGGACTAAACACAATAATAATACTCCCAACACAACATGCGATGTGGAATCACGCGATTTCCTGTATGCTGAAATAATTGGGGATTGGGATAGGTTAATTCCTCTCTTTATCGAAATAAGAATACTTTATCCTCTCATGAATATATCAAAATACCAAAACACAAAATTAAAACAAATCAAAAATATAACAAATAAATAAAGAAAACAATGGATATATTTGGAAATAGATGAGGACAAGAGATCCCACATAATTCCAGTGACATTGCCAGATTAGACGAGCGTCTTAAGAAACTTAAATCAGATTTATTAATTTTACAAAATTCACTACATTTAAATATACAAGCTGAGATTACAAATCTTCAAACTGAATTAATTAACCTATAGTGAAAATTGATGGCGAACTGAAATCCCTACTACAGAAATATACTAACTTATCACAAATAGACAATGTCCAAAATTTACAAGAAAGTATAGCTAAGTTGAAAAATGAACTCCAAACAAATAATTCAGAACAATTAAAACAAGAATTAAACAAGCAAGCAAATACTATTCGTACCGAACTGCTTTTTATTATTCAAAATATCAAAATACAAGAACAGTACGAACAGCTTAATGCTAGTATTCTCAAATTACGAGAGCAATTTCTATCTTTCGAAATTCCTACACGGTAGATACCGAATTATTTGAAGACAGACAAATAGGAAAATAATTTTAGAATTCCACATTTTCCAAGTTAATGAATCACCATAATATTAAACATTATTCTACATAAAATGATCTTAAAGCCAGTGTAGTGGAACGATTCAACAGAACATTAAAAAATTGCATTTGTAGGCAATTTGTTCTACAGGTTAACTACAAATTGGTACGAATTTTACACGAGCTAGTTCATAATTATAATAATTCATTACACATAACAATTCACATGAAACCTGGTGAGTTAACCAAGTCTGGTGAGTCTATATTGATTTCTACTGTATATTATCAAAAATATAAATACACTACCAAGAAACCAAAATACAAAATAGGAGAACAGATGAGAGTCAGTAAATTTAAACATTTATTTGAGAAGGGATTCACCAAAAGTTGGAGTACAGAGTTATTCACTGTAGTTCAAGTTTTACCAGGGAATAGAAATACATATATCATAAAAGATAATTATAATAAAATATTGAAGGAGAGATTCTATGAAGAGGAACTCAGTAAAACAAAATATCCAGATACATATTTAATTGAGAAATTATTACGTAAGAAAAATAATAAATTGTATATTAAATGGCTAGGACAGCCAGAAAGAAGTTGGGTAGATGCAAACCAAGTAATTCTTTGACACCAACATGGAATGTGGAACAGCGTTTACCAGATTTAGTGGAATGTAGTAAAAAAATGGCGAGTTGTTACTTGATATTATAAGGTGCCTCATTGTAGGTAACTCTGATTGTGGAGAAACCACACTGCTGGTAGATTTCCTGCTAGGCCCTAACAAGATAGATGGGGAATATAGACACCTGTATGTATTCACTAATATTTTAGAACAACCACAGTACAAGCAACTCATGAAGCTGTACGAGGGACTTAACATAGCTACATTTGCATTAAAAATAAAACCTCTCACTGATTGTTTGAGACATTCTGTTGTTGTTTTTGATGACGTCATTCTGGAAAATCAGAACGAAATCCGAAATTTCTTTACAAAGGGTAGTTACAAAGAAATATACTGGTTTTATTTAGCTCAAACTTATTCCAAGATTCCTAAACAATTACTACGAGATAATACAAAACTATTTTTTTGTTTCGTCAAGATAACACTAATTTTAACCATGTATATGATGATTACGTAGGGGGTGATTTAAATTACAACCAATTTTCAAAATTCTGTTCATCTTGTTGGAACAGTGACGATTTTGGATTTGCTACGATCGACATGACTAGGAAACCTAACAATGGAAAATTTAGAAATAAAATCAACGACATTTTGAACGTTGAAACGATATAAAATACGTCATTACCTGTCCAAACGTTTAAAAGGTTGGAAATCAGGGAACCGTGGCTTTTATGAACAACACAAACGTCAAGACCAACCAATTATCGATGCATTCGGTGGTCTCGATAAAGAGATTAAGGGTGTCACAGAAAAAAAATAAAAATCTCATAAATGAATTGGTACCTGTTACTGCTAAAAATATGCAGATTATCCACCTACCCCTTTATCTAGTATCCATGTTCTTCTGATACCCCAACAACCACTAAAAGCAGCAATAGAAGAACCAGAGAAAATCTAGTTGGATCCCTTACAAAGGGATTACCTGAGTACAAGCAAATTTGAAAAAATGAAGTGTTTGGTTTGTATCCGACCATGGAGACAAACGAAGGTGTGGTTTGGAAAATTAGGAAATGTAGTGAAACATTCGAAGGGGATGATTAGTTGGTCCAGATATCCTGGTACTCCTGGATTATGGGAGCTCATCACCAAGAAACAACCAAAGACTTTAACAGAACAACATTATCAGAGTTAATCTGAAATTTTGATACTATCTAATGCCTTATATCAAAATAACGATGCTACTCAGAATAGAGTTAAATCGAACAGTGGAGACAAATACAAGAATCTTATTAAACCTATCTGGAACCAACTCAAAACTGCTAGTGGTATCAAGCAATACAATACTTTACCTAATGAATTTTGTGTGGGTAGATGATGTGAGTAAGTCATAGATAGATAGCTGGTTATAGCTCTGGAAGAAAATGCTGGAAACAACAATTATTACAATGAGAAAATGGGTATTGTAGACATGATTAGCAATAAACTAGCTCATTTTATTGTAAATGATCCCAAAGGTTTAGGATACTTAAAATTATTAATACTCTACCTCCTAAATTCTGGAATATATCAGAGGGTCGAGCTTCGGTAAATTATATTATTAATAAGCTCCCATTCGAGTTACATGTACCTGGTTGCCAATACTGTCCTGGGACCAAAACATAAGAAACGATTAAAAAGAGGGCCCAGGGGGATCAATCCTTTCGATGCAGCTTGTAAAGAACATGACATAGCATACAAGGCACACAAAGGTCTGGATGCTCGTCATGTGGCTGATCAAAAAATTAGAAGAGACTGCATTTGGAAGATTAAACAGCAGAGATGCTTGTTTGTGTGAACGAATAACAGCATTGGGTATAACAATTGCTACGAAAACAAAACAAAAATTAGGGTGGGGTCTGCATATATAAAAATACCTTGAAAAAATAATAATATTAAAAATAATAATAAAAACAACATGAAGAAATTAATCCAATTTTAACTAAAAACAACAGGAAAAGAAGAGGCAATGTATAGCCAAAAGTTTGATTGATTTGGTGTTTTAAGTCCACTTTATGCACAGTAAGGCAAATCGGGACTGGACCTACAGTTTAAAGTGGGATCCGAACCACTTGTGCCTCCACCAGGTATCGAACCCGGGACCCCTTGATTGCAAGGCGACAACGCTAACACTGCACCATCGGGGAGGCCTATATATAGCCAAAGGAAATGGATTGAAATTATTACTTAGTTCACCACAATTAAAACGTTTGCAAAATGCAATAAAAAATCATATAGTGGTAGGTTCATATTCAGCATTCCAACCATTCTGGCTTATTTGGGGGGCAGTGGGGAGTTTAGCTGGGGTTAGCGCAGCTATTGCGAAAACTGTAATTGATTCAAAACAAGAATAAGGCAGAACTAGAAGAGCAGAAACTTCATAATCTTGCCATAGGAAGAAAATTAGTCAGTGGTGTGAAGTGCAGAGCACTCAGAAAATTAAAAAGAAAAGATGCGCTCACAAACCAAGACATTGAATCTTTAGTTAAAATATTTAAAATTGGACATTTTAGGAGGGTTTTCATGTCCGATTCTCTCCCTAAAGATAGTCCTCTCACGAGAATGTGACGTGGTGAATATAGACAAATCTGAAAACATTGGTACCCACTGGATATGCTATTATAAACAAAATAACAATGCTTTTATTTTCGATCCTTTCGGGAGGTACCGCCTACAGAATTAATTCATTATTTAAAACATGTTAAAATTTATTACAACGACAAACGTACTCAAGATTTCGATTAAATTATATGTGGTCATGTTTGCATTACGATGATCAAAATATTAAATAAAGTGCATACCATCAAATTACAAGATTTTCAAAAAGCAGTGTGGAATATTAAATATGGGAACTTTTCATCTTTATATCGAGACTTCGTTCTTGAAACTAGATCTCCACGATGATATTATCTATCCAAAATCCATAGCTCTGAGAGCCATCTACAGCATGTATCTGATTACAAATGTAACTACCTAACACAATTCTATATTTCTGGTTAATGTATAAAATATTATTCCTCCTGGACAATATAACTTATCTACTTTACAATCTGAACTTTCTAACACAGTATTGCTATCTCAATACTCTGCAACACACAGAGTGAAGATCTACCAAAAAAAACAGTAGACTTATCTAAAATGGGTGAACTTCTAGGTTTCCTCAACAATAGCAAATTAAAATCAGGTATTAGGCACATAGATACATTTATACCAGAATTTTTAACTATAAGAACATTGAATATTCACTGCACCATTGCTAAAGGAATTATTATCAAAGCTGAAGAAAATTCAGTTGGTGCCACAAGGAGACAGGTATCATTGATACATTTAAGCCAAATTCAGAATTTATGGAACCCATCTTATATTCCCCAATCCCACCAGTCTATTTCCCTGTTTCTATTGATAAAAGTAGGTGAAACCGTACGTTCTGGAACGGTCTTTTGACCTACTTTTGAAAGTAACTTACGACATTTTCCTATAAGGCGGCGCAGCCCTTTGACCTACTTTTTATTTTACGACGTTTTACGCACTAAACTAACCTACAATGAGAGAAAAATTGACAGAAAAAGCTCTGGCATTATTTTTTAAGCTATTTTTTACCTCCTGCAAATTTTGCCCTTATGCTAACTCGCTTTTTGACCAATTTTTAAAATGACTTACGACATTTTCCTATAAGGCGGCGTAGCCCTTTGACCTACTTTTTATTTTACGACGTTTTACGCACTAAACTAACCTACAATGAGAGAAAAATATACAGAAAAAGCTCTGGCATTATTTTTTAAGCTATTTTTTACCTCCTGCAAATTTTGCTCTTATGCTAACTCGCTTTTTGACCAATTTTTAAAATAACTTACGATATTTTCCTATAAGGCTGTCTCCTCTTACTGTAAAATTCCTCAGTGTAATCTAGCACGACCTGCTAATAGGCTTCTGCTCTGCTGGACGCATCCTTTGACCCATTTTTGAAATGACTTACGATATTTTCCTATAAGGCTGTCTCCCCTTACGATGTTTTCCTGTAAGGTGGCGATTTTACGATTTACGACGTTTTACGCACTAAACTAACCTACAATGAGAGAAAAATGGAGGGAAAAAGCTCTGGCATCACTTTTTAAGCTATTTTTTTACCTCGTGCAAATTTTGCTCTTATGCTAACTCGCCCTTTGACCTACTTTTGAAATGACTTACGATATTTTCCTATAAGGCTGTCTTCTCACACTGTAAGGTCCCACAGTGTAATCTACTACGACCTGCTAATGGGCTTCTGCTCTCAGCGTAATCTGTTTTTTACGCACTAAACTAACCTACAATGAGAGAAAAATGGACAGAAGAAAAGCTCTGGCATTACTTTTTAAGCTATTTTTTTACCTTGTGCAAATTTTGCTCTTATGCTAACTCGCTTTTTGACCTACCTTTGAAATGACTTTCCTATAAGGCTGTCTCTTTTACTGTAAGGTCCCTCAGTGTAATCTAGCACGACCTTGCTCTCAGCGTAATCTGCTATGATGTGTTTTTGTTTTTTAAAACTCTCAGGTGCGATCTTCTACGATGTGTGTGTGTGTGTGATAATCAAAATTTATTTTTGTTAAGGAAATCCCTGGCCCCTGCTACGACCTAACAGGGGACTTCTTCTACGATGTTTTGGGCTCCTGTTACGATATTTTTCTGTAAATTGCTCCTCATAATGTAAAAAATTGGTATTGTAGCGGTATGTGAAATCGAGTGTGCCGCGTGAAGGGGGGAAAATCTCTCCATGTTCACTGAACAATAGGAGAGCGGAAGAGTAGTTCCGGGCTTTTCATCGAAAATCGTTGGGGTGCGATGAAAAGCCCGGAAGAGCATTTCCCGGCTTTTCATCGAAATTGTGAGGTGCGATGAAAAGCCCCCGGAAGAGCAGCACTTCCGGGCTTTTCATCGAAAGCGTGGCGTGCGATGACGTTCAGTTCAGACAATGCGAATTGAGGGACTATTGCTCAACATATCACTCCTCGCATCCCCTTATAATCCGAAGCTCTGCCATGGAAACTTCCATATCATCTAGAGCGACTGTTCAGTGTTCCTGTTGAGTGTGTGTTCCAGAGAAAAGTAAGTACCTTGCATGATATGTTTTCTTATTGGTGTTTTATTCTGTGAGTTGATTCTTGAAACAAGCGACTCGCATGAAACAAACCAAAACAGCCTCTTAACGTATTGTAGAAGAAAATATACTCGCAGAACTACACATACATTTTAGCATGCATTTTTTGTTTGTGTACCGTTTGTTGATAGGAAAAAATGTGTGTGCGGGACACATTATTAGGCTATTTTTTTTATTGCGCTTGATATCAAGTGGAAAGTGTGGTACGGATTTTAACTGTTTTAATTTTTTATACTCAAAAAAAAACAAACTGTAGGCCTATTTATGTTCAGAAGAAAAAAAAGTGTAGACCCAAAATTTTATGAATGTGAATTTTCAGCTCAAAGGCTGTATTGCAGGGGGGCTGTCTGCTGTTTTAAATCCACTTTATGCACAGTGAGGCTAATCGGGACTGGACCTACAGTTTAAAGTGGGATCCGAACCAATGTGTGCCTCCACCGGTATCGAACCCCGGGAGCTGGCGATTACAACAATGACGCTATTACTGCGCCATGGGGTAGGCCCTGTCTGCTGTGTTTTTCTTGGCTAATAACCGGTTGCGTGGTGCTAACCACATCACATATGCGAGTTGTTCTAAATCCAAAAAGCGGGAGAGTTAGGGGAGATCCGTGAAGGCACTAGACCAAAAAGTTACATTGTTGTAGGTCCCATAGGAGCCGAGAAAATCAATGTCTTGGAAAACGTCTTAAGACAATTATCTTAATCTTTAAGAAAGTCGACTTCCGGTCTGTCAAGATGTTACTTCCGGTCTATCAAGAAAATTTTCTTAAGACAAATATCTTAAGACGTTTTCCAAGACATTGATTTTCTCGGCTCCTAATTGAGCTAGGATGATGATTGTGGGTTTGTTGGATAGGTTTTGATGATAACTACTCAACTACAAGCAAGTGCCCCCTCAAGTTTTTTTTTTTTTTTACGAAATTCTAGTTTTGTTCCTGCATCCTATTGGAGTGCTTTGGACGTTTTTAGATTAAAAATTTAGTAATTGGGATTGTAGAAAAGCCATTCTTGCTCGACGAAAGGGGATATTTAAAACTGCTCTGTGACCCTCTCGTTCTTCACGTCGTACGCGAAAGACTTCTCTGCAATCAGGATGACGCTACACACGGTGTCCTCGGGCAAGGCATCGTGGAACTCGCAGACGACCTTGATGTTGGTGCGATCGTTGACCACGACCTGCTTTCTCTTAGATGTGTTAATGACAGTCATGGGTCTCCGTGCTTTGAATTCGCTGGGGGTGTAGTACATGTCCACGCTTCCCTCGGTCACGCGTTTGTAAGCCGAGAACGCTTCGTAAAGTTTGAGATAATCGTTTTTGGTCATGTCGAGGTTGTAATTCTCGCGCGGGAACACTTCGTTCCTCCCGTTCTTGAGATAAACGTTCTTGATCTTGCAGTCGTCGAACTTGCTGGAATCTTTTTCCTGGTTGTTATCGCGCCCGGTCTGAAAAAGCACTACGACAAAATCTGGCATGTCGAACTGTATGTTGTTGAACTGCGTCGTCACGTCGAATTCCATGTGACTTCCCGATGTCATCTTCTGCACGCACTGGTAACCGTGAAAGTGAATCGGCACCTGCGGACTTTTCAAGATCTCCGCTTTGTACTTGAGGGCGTAGTTCGTTTCGTATTCCACCACCGGCATTCTCAATTCCATGCTCCGGATGACGCATTTCGCTGCTTCGGGTAAAGTGTTGGCTATCGGCGTTTTGCCGTCCGGACCCAAAGTAGCATATCGCATCAGTGCGTCGTTGTCGTTGGCCGCTCTTCGAAACGTGATCCTCAGTCCTCCCTTCCACATGATCTCCTTGTAGTCCGAGAAGAAACCAGGCAGCAGACGCATGGGAAAAAGCACCGTGTGACTTCTCGTCGATATTTTGGCCCCGGCTTCGAATCCCCCGGCCTGGTAGTACGCTGCGTCCGTTTTGGATAATTTCAATGTTCCCACTGCCGTCGACGTGATGCCTGGATAATCTATTCTGTCGATGACGGTACCGTGTTTCCTCACCTCCACCTGCGAGAACAGGTGTGGCACGAAGTTGTCCACGAGTATCAAGTTTGCTGCTGCAGGAAACGCGTATCCGCTTTCCTTCTTCACCACGTCGAATTGAAGGTAGAGGTCCGCTCTGTGAGGATGAATGAACCCGTCGCCTACGTCCACGTCGTATTCGATCTCCCTGTTCGCTTCGTTCAGATTGGCGAACGTGCGACGGTTGGGAGGGAAAGATTGCAATTCGTAACTTTCGATTTGCTCCATTTTACATGTATGGTTATTTATTATACGTTGATCTCCACGATGGCTGTCGTAGTGGCACCTGCGAAATCCACCGCGTCTCCTTTCTCGTTCGTCACCACCAACTCTATGTCGTCTATGCGGTTGCGACATACTGGAAAATAGATCGGCGAAGAGGGCGTGTAGATGATCGGTTCCATGAACTCGGAACTTGGTTTGAAAGTGGCTATGATTCCCGTCTGCTTGTGACTTCCTAATAATCCGTCCGAAGATTTCGTGATCATGCCTTCTGCCACGTTGCAGTGTACGTTCAGAGTATCTATGGCCAAGAATTTAGGAATGTTGGTTGCTACGTGCTTGATGCCAGCTTCGAGTTTTGTGTCATTCTCGAAACCTAAAAGCTCTCCCATGGTGCCCAGGTCCACGGTCTCCGTCGCGGATAGGATTTCCACTCTGTGCGTGACCGAATTTTGAGAAAGGTACGTGCCTTTGGGTAATTGAGCTTGCAAAGTGGAAAGATTGTATTGTCCTGGCGTGACGACGATATGTTCGCTTCCGACGCTAATTTTGTTGTTGTGCTGCGTGACGTTAGGTATGAGGTACATGCTGTAGAATGCACGCAGAGCCACGGATTTAGGATAGACGATGTCGTCGTGCAGCGTGAGTTTCAAGATTGAAAATTCGCTCGTGAGATGGAACACGCCCATCCTAGTGATGCTGTTTTAGGTTCCACAGTGCTTTCTGGAAATCCTCGATCGTAGGGTTATTTATTTTAGAGAGAAACGCGAGCACGGAGAGGCAGAGATGACCGCAGTTCACGTCTCCGAAATCTTGAATGCGTTCGTCGTTGTAGTATATAGAGGTTTTGTTCGTTTTCAGATAATGAATTAAATTTGTAGGTGGAACACCTCCGAAAGAATCGAAAACGAATGCTTTATTATTGTCGTTTTTGTGGTAACATATCCAATGCGTGCCAGGATTTTCTTGACCGTCCAAGTTGACTACTCCGCATTCTCTTCTTTTCACGCTTGAAGGTAACGAGTCGGACATGAAAACTCCTCTGAAGTGTTTGATTTGTAACGGTCCGATCAGAGATTCAATGTCTCGGTTGGTGAGTGCTGTTGTTTCTTTTTTTTAAACTTTCTCATCACGCCCTTCCCCCCTTTCTTCTCCATGGCCAGGTTGTGACGTTTCTGTTCTTCCAATTCCGCTTTGTTCTTCTTCGAGTCGATAACGGTTTTCGCGATGGCGGCACTTCCGCCAGCCAAACTTCCAACGGCCCCCAATGCTGCCAGGATGGCCGGGATGCTGAATATGAAACCTCCGATCTTTTGCTGTTTCCGCGAACGCTGCAACCGTCTCAATTGAGGTGTGCTGAGCAGCAATTTCATTCCGTGTCCTTTCGACAAGCAAGAACGTTTCTTCTCGCGTTGTTTCTTGGTGAGTAACCCATCGAGGGCACCTAGATTTTTCAGATTGGAGTATGGTATCTGGTACACGACACCCTTGGGCTTCATGTTGATGCTCTATGTGTTATTTTCACGGTATGTTATTTATATATATGTTCTGAGATTTTTTCTCGTGTAGTTTTTTTACGGTATGTTATTTATATATAAATATTCTGAGATTTTTTTTTCACGGCCCCGCAGTCGCTACACAAATTCTATTACGTGCTTCGTTTTCTTGCCAAGAAGTTGTTCCATTGTCCCCTTGTACACGATTCGAGTTTTGTTCTCGATTAAAATAGATAGCTTCTCGTCCGATAACATGTTAGCGTATCGATCTGGTAAAAATAGACTGTATTGTGCGTTGAGCAACAGGCGTACCTTGGGACCATACTGGGTAGAAACGATTGAACCGGAAGTTATCGTGTAAGATTTGTCGACTTCCAATTCCTGAATTTTTACATACTCGACTGACAAATTTAGCATTTGTTTTAATGCTTGGAGATCACTCATTTTTTCAGTCGTCATATCAAAGAAAAATTTCAGAGTGTTAGAGAGAAATTTAATTGTTTTTTCACGATGTGTGTTATTTATATATACCAAAAATTATTTTTTTTCACGATGTGTGTTATTTATATATCAAGTTTTTTTTTTGATGCGTATATATATTATTATTTTTTAACAGAGGAAGAAAGTCCGTGCTTCGGAAAACGCGATGATGTGCGTAATGATATCTTCCGTCTCCTGCTTAGACTTGCGCCAATCTACTGTGTACCGTCTTCTTCCCTGCCTTGCCTCGTGCAATTCATCTAACCTATCGTTTAATTTTTCCCCTGCAGCCGAAAGCAGAATGTTAAGATCACCGCACCTCAGGCCGCTGATCTCCCAAAGATGGTCCTTGAGAACCATTTCACAAGTGATGCGAAATTCCGGCGTCGTTCTTGCTATGATTACAAGTTTCCCTACATCCTCACAATCTCCGTTTACTGCGTGTTTGAATATTTTACATAGTAGCTCGGGCGGCAAATCGGTTATACGAGACATGTTGTTATTATTATTATTTTTTTACTCTATGTTATTTATATACCCCACCCCAATTTTTGTTTCGTGTTCATGGCGATGGTGGTACCCAGTGCGGCGACCCGTTCACCCAGCGATGCGTCTCTGCTGACGAATCTTTCGAAAGCTGCGTGCTCTAACTTTCTGTCTGCTTCGTGACGCGCATCCAGATCCGTCTGCGTGGTGTTGTAAGCAATGTCGTGATCTTTGCATGCCGCGTCCAACGGATTCACACCCTTGTCTCCTCTCTCCAATCTTTTCTCGAGTTTGGTACCTGGTCCGCAGTACTGGTAGCCAGGTAAATGCATCTCGAAAGGTAACTTGTTGATGATGTCGTTCACGAGTCCCTTTCCTTCGCCCACGTTCCAAAATTTCGGAGGCAGCGTGTTGATGATTTTGATCAGGTAACCTATGCCCTTGTCGTCGTTCACGATGAAGTTGGAAAGTTTCGTGCTGATCATGTCCACGATGCCAACCTTCTCGTTGTAGAAATTACGGTTGCCTGCATTCTCTTCGCCGGCTATCACCAACAATCGGTCCACGAGTTTCCTCACATCATCCACCCAAACGAATTCTTTGGGTAACGTGTTGTAGCGTTTGACGCCGCTGCCTGTTTTGACCTGGTTCCAAATCGGTTTGATGAGATTCCTGTACTTCTCGCCGCTGCTCGATTTCACCCTATTCTGCGAGGCGTCGTTGTTCTGGTACAAGGCATCCGTCATGATCAGAATTTCCTTGTAACTCTGGTAATCTTCGTCGGTGTAATCTTTCGGCTGCTTTTTGGCGACGAGTTCCCACAGTCCCACCGTACCCGGATACCTGTTCCAACTATCCTTGTCGCCTAAATTGACTTTAATGTCGTTGCCTTCGAAGGTCACCTTCGATTTCCCAATCTTCCACACCACACCGCCGCCTTCGTTGGTTTCCATGCTGGGATACAATCCGAACACTTCATCCTTGTCGAATTTTCCCGTACTCAGGTAGTCTCGTGCCAAAGGTCCCAACTCGATTTTATCCGAAGACGACGACGTGCTACCAATAGCTCGACGTCGTGCCAGTGCATCCTTCAGTTCGAACGGCGTCGAAGGAATGCTCGAAATGGGCGTGGGTACGGCGTAACTTTTAGCTGCGAGCGGCACGAGTTCGTTGATCAAATTTTTATTTTGTTCCGTGACACTTTTAATTTCTTTACCTAGACTGCTGATGGCATCGATCACAGGTTGATCCTGACGTTTCTTCTCTTCGTAGAATCCGCGATTCTCGGATTTCCAACCTTTGAAGCGTTTCGCGAGGTAATCGCGAAGCTTGAGATTTTCGTCCTCGATTTTTCGTTTCGTCATGACGTTTATTTATATACGTCGTTTCTCACAACGTTGCAACGTTTAGAAAGTCGTTGATTTTGTTTCTGTATTTTCCGTCGTTGGGTTTCCTCGTCATGTCGATCGTCGCGAATCCGAAATCGTCACCGTTCCAGCAAGTAGAGCAGCAGCGTTCCGAAAATTGATTGTAGTTCATGTCTCCGCCTACGTAGTCATCGTACGCATGCTTGAGGTTGGTGTGATCTTGACGAAACAAACATATGAAATTAGCGTTGTCGCGTACTAACTGTTTTGGAATTTTGGAAAACGTTTGAGCTAGGTAGAAGCAATCCATTCCTTTGTGACGACCTTGCGTGAAAAAGTTGCGAATTTCATTTTGATTTTCCAGGATGGCGTCGTCGAACACAACGACTGAATTTTCACGACAATCGTCGAGTGGTTTTATTTCCGAGGCGAACGTTGCAATGTCCAGACCATCGTACAGTTTCATCAGTTGCTGGTATTTGGTTTGCTCCAAACTTTTCGAGAACACGTACAGGTGCCTGTTCTTCCAATCTAACCAATTCGGTGCGAGGAGAAAATTGTCCACGAGCAATGTCGTTTTCCCACACCCCGAAGGACCTACGATCAGACAGCGGATGCTGTTGGGAAGCAACTCGCCGTTCTTTTTTTTTCTCGTTTGACTTTCCGGATCCGGTAGACGCTTCACCACGTTCCACGTACTCACAAGATCACTTCGTTCGCGTCGATCCAACTCTTTTCCGGAAGTCCCAGCCATTTGACAAACAGTTTGTCACCTTTCCTACGCAATATTTTCTCGATGAGGTACGTGTCGGGGTGTTTCGTTTTAGAGAGTTCCTCTTCGTAAAATCTTCCTTTCAAAATCTCGCCGCTACTATCTTTTATTATATACGTGTGTCGGTTTCCGGGTAAAACTCGAACCACCGTAAAGAGTTCCGTGCTCCAATTTTTTGTGAACCCCTTCTCGAAGGTGCGTTTGAATTTGCTGATCCTCACCCGGTCTCCAATTTTGTATTTAGCTTTCTTTGTCGTGGGTGTGTACTTTGGACAGTAAACTGTAGAAATTAAACGCTGCTCGTCAGATTTCGTAACGTCAGCCGGCTTCATGCCTATCGTTCTGTGTACCGTATCATTATAGGTGTCGACGAGTTCCGGCAGGATGTCGACCCATTTGTAATTCCCCCGAAGCGTGAATCGTTTCCACATGTGTGTTTTCAAGGTTCGATTGAATCTTTCCACGATGCTGGCTTTGATGTGACTGAAGGTCGAATAATGTCGAATGCCATGTTTTTGAATAAACTTTTGGAATACGGCGTTGTAAAATTCTTTACCGTTGTCCGTTTGCAGAAACCGAGGTCGTCTGTCGCTTTCGCGAAAAATTAATTTGAATGCTTCCGTGACGCACGATCCCGTTTTCGCCTTCAAAGGTAGAGCCCATGCGAATTTCGAAAACGTGTCTATGACGGTGAGGAGGTACTTGTTGCCCTTGTTCAATTTATGTACATTTTTCAAATTGCCGCTGCTCATCTCCACGAGGTCGCTTTGCCAGAGGTCGTCGATGCCCTTGGTTACCACAGCCAAACGTTCGTAGTTACGGCGTGCAGGTTTATGCAATTCTTCGACGATGGCTTGCCTAGACATTTTTTGTTTAGAGATTACGTTTCAAGAGAAGCACCAGCGTGATGGGATTCAAAGAGGGTGGCACCTCGCTCGTGTTTTGAATGATCAGCTTATCGCCGGCACTCACGTCGAAAACGGTGAGATCTTCGTCTTCGTGTATTTCATATATGTTGCGCGTTTCGTTCCAACGTGCCAGAGGAATGTTTCCCGCTTTCTGGACACCACGATTCGATATCAAAGTCATGGTGGGAACGCTAGCTTTTCTGCCGTGAGACCAGTACGAAAATTCGTTTATCTGAATCGTGCCATCGAGGAGAAACTTGTAGTACGGATGATAAGGATGTAACATGTACAGTTTGTTACCTTCGACGAACGTGGAGATTCTCTGTTGATTGGGTACGCTGTTGATTTCGATGGCTTGCAAGGTGAACAATTTGGCAAATTTAGTGTCGACGCCGAGCAGATTACTGTGAACGTGTCCGAGTATATTTTCGATAGGCAGCAAATGCTCGATTATGGTATCCGTTACGGTAGAAAACGACGGTTTGATTTTCACTTCCACGTTCAACTGCTTGTAGTTTTCGTTGAGTTCTTGCAACTTGCCACGGAAAGAAGCCAGCGTCGATTCCTGCGTGGATTCCAGCACTCCAACTTGATCTCTGACGTTGACGACAATGTTCTGAAGGTTCTCGACTTGATTCAATTTCGAGCTCTTCTCGGTAAAATCGTTCACGATGCTTCGCATCTCTGTAAACTGCGTGTGAAGGTCGGCGACGCTCTGCGAAGTGGGCAGCGTCGACACCAGCGAACTAATTTCGTCTCGAATCTGTTCCACGTTCGCCGTTTCCGTTTCCAGTCGTTTCAGCATTCGAGATATGTTCCTTTTCAAAGCGTGCAATTCTTTGGAGGTGGGGAGATTGGCCACCCTACTCTCGAGATCGCTCAACGAACTTTTGATGTCGCTCGAATCGGATAGTGCCGTCACCGCCGTTTTCAATTTTTCCAAATCTTCGCTCGAAGGCACGCTCGTCCGTAACGATTCCAAGTCACCCTGTATGTTGTCGAGTACGTGATGAAAATGAGCGAGATTCGTTTCGACGTTCAAATTTTCTAAATATTCGATCTTCTGCTGAACCGTGCTCAACGTGTCTTGAATGCTCGTCAACGCTCTTGCTTCAGCGTGAATATTTTTAATTTCTTCGTTGATCAATTCCAAGGACGCCTGAAGCGTAGCGATGGTGGTTTGAATGTGTTCGAAATCTCGATACTCCTCCAATTGAATTTTTATGTTCGCGACGCTTTTACCGATGACCTGCAGTTCGTCCGACGATGGTAGGTTCGTCATTGTATCTTCCAAAGTCTGCAACTTGGATTTAATTTCTTCCAACGTGCCGGTGAATTCTTCTTGTAATTTGGCAACGACGACGTGCAAGCGTTCTACATCAATATCGTTCACCACGGTTTGAAGTTCGGAGAAATTCTTTTCGATTGCGGAAGTTCGTTCTTCGATTTCGAGTTTCAATTTTTCCAAATCTTCATTTTTCGATTGAAATTGCTGTAATTTGAAGCGAATCATTTTGAAGCGAATCCACGCTCAACTGTATATTTTGAACGCTGTCGTAAGAAGGTACGTCGACATAATTTTTTATCAGCGTCTTCAGTTCGGAATCGATTTTCAGAATGGGGTCGAGACATTGCGTTTGGAGCGTGGCGATTTCCGACTCTAAACTTTTGTTTAAGGTCTCCTGCAAAGCAATCAAATCGCTCCTCAACTTCTTAACTCGAATGTCCAACATGAGAATCTCTTCTGCATGGTCTACACGCTTGGTGTTGCCGAAAATGTCGTTAGGCATTTTTGGTTAATGGTTATTTATAATAGGATAGACGATTCGTAATTCTACGAAGAGAGGAATAAGTTTGTCATAATCTCCGAGGAGTTCCACGTACAGGTAATCTCCAGCGGAAACATCGTATGCCATGTTAGAAAGCATTTTGTCGTGCTTGATTCGAAAAATGTTCTTGCCGGTAGAAATTTTGATTTCGCCTACGTTCTCCGGATTCGCGGTGATTTGAAGTTTCCCGTCGATCGGAATTTCGTAGAAATATAAATTGTTATTAAAAACATAAAACATCTTGCCCACGTCCTCATCCAATTTCGTCCAAATGCTGTTGAGGTGAATGATCAACAGACCGTTGAGTTTAGTTAACACGGAAGGTAGAAATTCATGATCTGTCGTCGTGCGGTGTACAGTCTCCATTGTTTGCTTTCGGAAACCAAAAAGATTCATGTTGGTTATTTAAGAAAAAATTGAGATCGTATCTAATATAAATAACACCACAAAAAAATGTGCAATTTTTAGTAACTTCATCTTTTTTTTCTTAGCAAAAAAAAATGGAGAAGAAGGAAGCGAAACGTGCATGCGACCAATGTGGGAAATATATATCTATTTCTAACTTGAGAAGACATCGGAAGGATATGCATGGCGAAGGATCAAGTAAGAGAGAGCTTGATGTTGACGATCAAGCGCCACGAAAGAAGCAGAAGAGTGCTGGCGAAAGTATTCGAAATATTTTAACCGAGGAGACTTTCCGATCTGAAGAAACATCTGATCTAAACAACTTTTTTCGCTTAGTCAAAAGCAAGTTAATTTCGTCTATCACCGAAGCTTTGTTGCAATGCTCGTTGAAAATCCACCTCATCGTTTCCGTCATTTACGAAAACATGAAAAAAGAGCGAGAAACTTTCCATCATTACACTGGTGTAAAGAGCCTCCACGCCGCTGATGTCGATGAGGTGGATGCCATTTGCAACCAGATGTTTGACGCTTTGTTGAACAAGCACGAGACTTTCCAAAAACGTGGATCGGGTTGGACACTTTGCGGTTCGCCTCACACTTTAACTTTGAAGGTGGCACGATACAAGCCGATGGGAGCATCCAGCTACATGAATTTGCCTCGGGAAATAGCCGATAAGAAAGCCATAATCAACATACAAAATGAGGATAACAGATGCTTTTTGTGGTGCATCATTGCCGATCATCACCCAGCCAATAATAACAAACATCGTTTATACCACTACAACAAGCCAGAATATCTCTCAGAATTTGAAAAACCTATGGCTGGCATTAATTACCCTGTAAATCTACGAGACATTAGTAAATTTGAGACACAGTACAAGACAGATAAAAACGAAAGTATAGCAGTACACATATTCGGATTAGACAAAAAAAACACCATCTACGTTCTCAGACATAGCAACATTAAAAGTAATCGTGTCATCAGATTACTCCTGATCGAAGATGATGATAATTATCATTACTGTCTAATTCAGAATCTTCCAAAATTAATAAGAAGTCAAATTACCACAAATCACCATAAAATTCGAGTATGCGACAGATGCCTGAGTATATTCTACGGTCAAGGAAAAAAGAACGCTGATGAAGAACTCAGAGATCATCATGAAATGTGTAGTAAACATCCGGCTACGGCTATCAAAATGCCTTCTCGAGACATGACATTTTCCAACTACAAGGCATTACTCTGGCATCCCGTGGTGATATGCGCCGACTTTGAAAGTTTCCAACTTCCACTCGCCACATGCGAACCGAATCCCAGCGTATCGAGCACCACCGAAATTCTACATCACGAAGCCTGCGCTTTTGGATTGATGGTCAACAACACAGGCAATGTTATTTTACATCGTGGCAATGATGCTCCACAAAAATTCATTCAAACCCTGAAACAGATGGCCATACGATTCGCTCCTCTACTAAGAGAAGACAAAGCAATGGAGCCTCTCACCCAGGAAGAGAAGAAAGCATACGACCTTGCCTCTCAGTGTGGTGTGTGCGAAAGTAACTTCACCCTCGAAAATGTCAAAGTTCGCCACCACAACCATCACACGGGAAAATATGTGGCCCCCCTGTGTAACAACTGTAATCTACAAATCAAAAAACGAAATTTTATTCCCGTATTCATTCACAATTTGGAGGGCTACGACGCCAAAATCTTCATAAAGGAGATGGGATGCGACGCTCAACCCATTAGCGTCATAGCTCGCACCAACGAGAAATTCATTTCATTCAGCAAGAAGGTGGACGTTGGAAATGGCAATCACGTAGAAATTCGCTTCTTGGACTCCTACAACTTTCTGTCTTCGAGTTTGGCGACACTCGCGTCTCAACTCACCGACGATGATTTGGTCGCCACCAGGAAATGTTTCGGCGACCAACATTTACCACTGTTGAGACGCAAGGGTGTTTACCCCTACGAATACATGACGGATGCTTCCAAATTCTCAGAAACATCGTTACCACCGAGAGAAGCATTCTACAGTCGTCTTAGCGACACCTGTTGCACCGAAGAGGACTACCATCATGCTCAGCTCGTCTGGTCTACATTATCTTGTCAAACCATGGCCGACTATCACGATCTGTATCTGAAACTGGATGTTACGCTATTGAGCGACCGTTTTCATCTCCATCGCTCGAGAGGAATGGCAGCATATGGTTTGGACCCCGCTTTCAGCTACACCACACCGGGTTATTCTTGGCAGGCGATGTTAAAATCCACGAAGGTGGAGATAGAACTCATCAAAGACGTCAATCAACTTTTGTTTGTCGAAGAGGCAAAACGTGGTGGAATCGTCCAGTGTCCCCTTCGATACGTCAAGGCCAACAATCCATATGTCGCCGATTTTGATGCAAAGAAACCGACAAACTTCTTGGCATACTGGGACATGAACAATCTCTATGGTTATGCCATGTCCGAGCCTCTGCCCATCGGAGAATACGAATGGATGAGCGAGCAGGAACTTCAAGATTGTTTGGAATGGAGCGAAGATCATGAAAATGGATGTTTCCTGAAAGTAGATTTGGAATATCCTGCATCGCTTCATCGAAAACACCATGGATTTGCGATGGCACCTGTGATGGAATCGGGTCCGGAGAAGAAGCTGATGCTCACCTTCAAGAGCAAAGAGAATTACGTGGTGCATTATCGTCTCCTACAATTCTACCTCCGGCATGGATTGGTTTTGAAGCGCGTGCACTCGGGATTGAAGTTTAGACAGACCAGGTGGCTAGCACCCTATATCGACGGCAACACTCAACGTCGAGCATCAGCTTCTTCTTCCGCAGACAAAGACCTATACAAATTGATGAACAACAGCATCTACGGCAAGAGCATGGAAGATGCGAGGAAAAAAAGAAATATCAACTTGGTCTCCAACCCGAAGAAAATAAACAAGCACGTCGCTCAGCCCACGTACAAAAACTTCACGATACTGAGCGACACGTTGGTATTGATCGAACGTGCTCTCCACCACATAACATTCAACAAACCAATCGCCGCGGGAGTCGCGATCCTCGAGTTGTCGAAGCTGGCCATGTACAAGTTTCACTACGACATTATGAAACCACGCTATGGAGAGGCGATCGAGGTGGCGTACACCGACACGGACAGCTTCGTGTACAACATCCACACCGATGATCTATACGAAGATCTGAAAAACATGAGCCAGCATTTCGACTTCTCTAATTATCCGAAAGATCACGCTCTCTTCGACAACAGCCAGAAAATGACGATCGGAAAAATGAAGGATGAAGTCAACAGCCGCATCATCACAGAGTTTGCGGGTCTTCGAGCGAAAATATATGCCATCAAAGTTCAGGATGAGACCGAAATAAAGAAGGCAAAAGGGGTGGGGCGTTCGAGCACAAACAAATTAACCGTAGAAGATTACAAGTCGTGCTTGTTCGACAAAAAAATCAAACGCATGACCGAACATCGGATCACAAGCACCATCGACCAATTGCGTACATCCACGATCAACAAAGTGGCGCTTGATCCCCACGACACCAAATTGAGGCTACTGGACTGCAACATCCACACCCGAGAATGGGAATACCATGACGAGGAAGAAATCTGCTCACACCATTAGACTTCCGCATCAAAAAAAGTACGTATTATTTCTTGCACCACTTTTTATTTTTTTTTAAAAAAAAAAACAATCATTCAGACTAATTTTTGCATTCGCACATTTTTTTTATATTTTTCTATCATATTATGTACACTATTTGAGTATATTTTTTTTATTTTTTTTCAGATGCTGCACCCCCACGGAAACTTTTTTTAGTTCTTACACATTCCATTCTTAACCAAATTTTTTTTTCTTCTCTTCAATCATAAAACACACACATTACACACGGAGGTCCTCTGTAGGGAGTCATGGGGGGGGGGTTAAAAAAAAAACCAAGAAACTCTACAGAGGCACGGCTTTGTTAGCCGTGGCCATTAGAACTGTGTTGGGCACCACGCACCCTGGCGGGATATTTTCTTTTTTTGAGGGGCCAGGGATTTCCTTACCAAAAATAAATTTTGATTATCACACACACACACACATCGTAGAAGATCGCACCTGAGAGTTTTAAAAAACAAAAACACATCATAGCAGATTACGCTGAGAGCAAGGTCGTGCTAGATTACACTGAGGGACCTTACAGTAAAAGAGACAGCCTTATAGGAAAGTCATTTCAAAGGTAGGTCAAAAAGCGAGTTAGCATAAGAGCAAAATTTGCACAAGGTAAAAAAATAGCTTAAAAAGTAATGCCAGAGCTTTTCTTCTGTCCATTTTTCTCTCATTGTAGGTTAGTTTAGTGCGTAAAAAACAGATTACGCTGAGAGCAGAAGCCCATTAGCAGGTCGTAGTAGATTACACTGTGGGACCTTACAGTGTGAGAAGACAGCCTTATAGAAAAATATCGTAAGTCATTTCAAAAGTAGGTCAAAGGGCGAGTTAGCATAAGAGCAAAATTTGCACGAGGTAAAAAAATAGCTTAAAAAGTGATGCCAGAGCTTTTTCCCTCCATTTTTCTCTCATTGTAGGTTAGTTTAGTGCGTAAAACGTCGTAAATCGTAAAATCGCCACCTTACAGGAAAACATCGTAAGGGGAGACAGCCTTATAGGAAAATATCGTAAGTCATTTCAAAAATGGGTCAAAGGATGCGTCCAGCAGAGCAGAAGCCTATTAGCAGGTCGTGCTAGATTACACTGAGGAATTTTACAGTAAGAGGAGACAGCCTTATAGGAAAATATCGTAAGTTATTTTAAAAATTGGTCAAAAAGCGAGTTAGCATAAGAGCAAAATTTGCAGGAGGTAAAAAATAGCTTAAAAAATAATGCCAGAGCTTTTTCTGTCCATTTTTCTCTCATTGTAGGTTAGTTTAGTGCGTAAAACGTCGTAAAATAAAAAGTAGGTCAAAGGGCTGCGCCGCCTTATAGGAAAATGTCGTAAGTCATTTTAAAAATTGGTCAAAAAGCGAGTTAGCATAAGGGCAAAATTTGCAGGAGGTAAAAAATAGCTTAAAAAATAATGCCAGAGCTTTTTCTGTCCATTTTTCTCTCATTGTAGGTTAGTTTAGTGCGTAAAACGTCGTAAAATAAAAAGTAGGTCAAAGGGCTGCGCCGCCTTATAGGAAAATGTCGTAAGTCACTTTCAAAAGTAGGTCAAAAGACCGTTCCAGAACGTACGGTTTCACCTACTGATAAAGTTAATTATATAGAGATAACAATTACGAATGAGAAAATTGAGATCATCGAATTTGCTGGTGCTAATATCACTGCAATAATAGAAATTAATATTTAACTAAATAAATAAATACCAAATGGAAAATATCAAAAGTTATGAGGTGCAGTCATTCCCTCCAATCAGGAGGGCATTTGTTAACCTCAATGAACCGAATAAAGTTATTCAATTTGACACAACAATAGGGGATGTTTCCATTCATCCACATAGATCAGATTTGTATATAAAATTTGACATCGTAAAGAAAAGTAATGGTGAAGATTATCCCCCCCCCGGGCTAATGTAACACTTATAGATAATTTTGTTCCATTCTTATTCTCGCAAATTGAAATCAGAAAGCATGGTACAGTCGTTGAGAGAATTGATTATCCTGGAATTACATCCACTTCAGTGGGGACATTGAAACTATCCAAATCAGAAAGAGTATATTATAAAGTTGGTGGATTTGAGGCTGGAACAAAAATTCAAGCAAAACGTCACACAGTACTGTTCCTCATGAAATTGCTATTTTGCTTTTTCTCTGATTATAAAGAAATTATGTGGAAAGGTGGTTTACGTATCATATTTCGCAGAGCACCCAGTGATCATAGTTCAAAAATGAGATACAAAATTTGAATCCAGATGGAACAGCCAATGATGCTAGTTTACCCGAAGTTGCAAAATGTGTGATTCAGTCTATGGAGTTACGCATGCCTATAGTTGAATATGAATTGAATTATGCTCTCAAATACGAAGCCAACATTTTGAAAAATCCTCAAAATTTGATACAATTTTATACATATCAATGCCTACACATACCAGTGGAGGGTAAATTCATTGAATTCGATATTACTAATCAGTTTCAATCTCTACAATACGATATGCCAGAGTTTGTAGCTGTATTGTTTCAGACAGGGAGAGATGACAATCAGGAAATAGACAGCAGCCAGTTTGATAATTGTAAATAAATTAGTGTATGTGATCTATGCTTTACACAATTTCATTGAAGAGGTGGGAAAACACGTGAAGAGAAATTAAAGGAACATATTAAATATAGTTATTTTTATTCTCACGTAATTTTCAAATTTCCATTAAAAGTATAAAATTTTCTAATTATAATTCATTATAACAACATCCATTTGTAATTTACGCAGATTTTGAAATAATACAAAAAATAATAGCAACATGTTTTCCAGATTCGAATGTATCAAGTACAACAAATATAGCTAAACATAATGCATGTGGCTTTGCACTTAAACTGAAAAACACTTATGAAAAAATAATTCAGAACTATTTTTTTATAGAGGTAAAGTTGCAGACCAAAAATTTATTCAAGAACATCATCTGTGGGGTAAAAAATATGGTCCAATCTTAGATAATGAAATAACGATGAAGGATCTTACACCAGAACAACAACAGGAACATGATAATACAGAGTGTCCGAAAAGTCACGCAACCCGGTGTTTACGACCGTATAACGGAATAGCGAAACGGAATGAGAAGAAACGCTTTCTGCCAAGATAATGCCCTGTATATTGGGAAAATTTAGAGAGACAAACATATGTAAGAACATGCATGTTTTAATAACAAATGAGCAAAGTGTTGCCAAAGGCGGAAAAAAAAATATTTGCAAATCATGTATATTGATGCACAGAACTCACTGAGGTCAATTATTGCAACATTTCACAATACCAACGAACAATTTGGATGGCCATCTAATGAATTTGACAGAAAAAGAACTTTGACGAAGTTTCAAAAACATTGCAGAAGGGAATAAATGGGCTGTTCCAAAAATCGATGTTTTCACAATATTACGAGGGACACTGGCAACACTGTTGCTGTCCCGTGTCACTAACAGACGTGTTTCACCTCAGGCTATCACACTAAGGCACTTTTAACGACAAAGGAGAAAGTTGGTTATTCTCGAACATATGCAATAAATTACATACACCTTGCAACCCTGAAATGTGGCTATCTCTTCAAGTGTCCACCATTTTCTTGGATACATAAGTTGGTTCGCTTGATCATCTTCTCAGATACCTTCCTGAGGGTTGCAGCACCGATATTATCAATTTCCTGTGTAATGTTTCGTTTCAGCTCCTCCAATGTTCTGGGTCCCGTTTGGTATACTTTCCCCTTTAAGTAACCCCACAGAAAAAAATCTCCAGATGTTAAATCGGGAGAGAGACTGGGCCATAAATCCTTGAATATTAGACGATGACCAAAAAATTCTCTCAGCATACGAAGAGATACATTAGATGTATGGCAAGTTGCTCCATCTTGTTGTAGCCAAACATCACGTTCGTCTTCTTCCAGGAGAGCAACGAATTTCATTATGAGATCCCCGTACACAGCAGTATCCACTGTTGTCTCAAAGAATAACGGTCCCACAATATGACGTCGCGATATTCCACACCATACACCGATTTTCGGAGAGTGCAAGGGTAGTTCATGCAACTGATGTGGGTTTTCTGTCGACCAATGCCTGGAATTTTGGCTGTTGACATACCTATCCAATTGAAACCACATTTCAGGGTTGCAAGGTGTATGTAATTTATTGCATATGTTCGAAAAAAACCAACTTTCTCCTTTGTCGTTAAAAGTGCCTTAGTGTGACAGCCTGAGGTGAAACACGTCTGTTAGTGACACGTGACAACAACAATGTTGCCAGTGTCCCTCGTAATATTGTGAAAACATCGATTTTTGGAACAGCCCATTTATTCCCTTCTGCAATGTTTTTGAAACTTCGACAAAGTTCTTTTTCTGTCAAATTCATTAGATGGCCATCCAAATTGTTTGTTGGTATTGTGAAATGTTGCAATAATTTACCTCAGTGAGTTCTGTGCATCAATATACATGATTTGCAAATATTTTTTTTCCGCCTTTGGCAACACTTTGCTCATTTGTTATTAAAACATGCATGTTCTTACATATGTTTGTCTCTCTAAATTTTCCCAATATACAGGGCATTATCTTGGCAGAAAGCGTTTCTTCTCATTCCGTTTCGCTATTCCGTTATACGATCGTAAACACCGGGTTGCGTGACTTTTCGGACACTGTACTTTAAGTTGCAGATTTTAATTTTAATTCTGATTATCCAAATTTCGACACACCAACCATTTTAATGGATAATATATTCGTTCAATTTGTAATTCATGTAATTTACAAATACAAAACCCTAATTTTATTCCAGTATTTATTCAATATTTAAAAAATTTTGACGGACATTTATTTATAAAAAATTTGGCATATGGATCAGGGATTATCAATGTTATACCACGCACTAAAGATAAATATGTTGCTATATAGAAAACTATCAAATTAGAAAAAAAAAGAAAAAATCGGCTTAGATTCTTGGATTCATATCAGTTTCTTATCAGCAGTTTGGCTACTCTGATAAGTCAATTAACCAACAAAGAATATGTTCATACAAAAGAATTTTTTGGTGAGGTTAAGATAGAATTGCTGAAAAGAAAATGGGACTAGCCATATGATTACATGGATGATTTTGATAAATTTAAAGACACACAGTTACCATCGATAGATAAACTTCATAAAAAACTTGTAGATAAAGATTGTAGTGTGGAAGATTACCAACATGCACAGAGAGTCTGGAAAACACCAGGATGACAAACAATGGGGGTAATCATGACAACTACTTGATTTTGGATACTCTACAGTTGGCAGATGTGTTCGAAAATTTTCGAGAACGTAGTATTAAATTTTGCGAAGTAAATCCTGTATTCATTTACACTACACCCGGTTTATGCTGGCAGCGCATGCTTTTAATACTAAAGTTGAAATTGATCTCATCAACGATGTTGACCAGCACATGTTTGTTGAATCTGCTAAAAGTGGTGGTATAGTCCAGTGTCCTTTAAGACATGCAAAAGCTAACAATGTATATTTACCTAGCTAAAATCATAGCAAACCATCTAAATATATATCTTATATTGATATGAACAATTTATATTTTTATGTCATGACTCAATCACTACCAATCGGTAATTACGAATGGATGAGCGAGAAAGAACTTGAAGACAGGGATATTATAAATTGGCCTGAAGATCATCCAGAGGGTTGTTACTTGAATGTTGATATAGAAAATCCATCAGATCTCCATGACCGTCACCATGGATTAGGTATGTCACCAGTTCCCCAGAAGGTCTCAGGTAAAGAGGAAAGAAAATTGATATTATATTTTGAAAATAAAAAAAAAATATCATGTTCACTATCGATTGTTGCAATATTATTTGGAGCAAGGTATGAAACTTAGCAAAGTGCATAAGGGGTTAAAATTTGACCAACGAAAATGGTTAAAATCTTATATTGATAAAAATACAAAGAATCGAATACAAACAAAATCAAAAGTTGCACAAAATTATTTTAAATTAAAGAATAATTGAACTTTTGGAAAATTAATGCAAGACAACCAAAATCATGTAATATGTAATTTGGCATCTGATCCAAGAAGAATTCAAAAACTTGTTGCTGATCCTATATTTAAGAGTTTTACAGAAATTTATGATAGCAATCCAACTGTTATTGAAAGAAGAAACACTAATGTAAAACTTAATATGCCGATAGCTGCGGGTGTTACTGTCCTAGAATTGGCTAAATTAGAAATGTATAAATTTCATTATGGTATTATGATACCCACATACAAAGATAAAATGGAAATAGCATACATGGATACTGATAGTTTTGTGTATGTGATAGAAACATATGATTTGTACAGCGACTTGCTTTCTATGAAAGAATATTTTGATTTTAGCAACTATCCCAAAATAATCCATTATACAGTCTTGAAAATCAGATGATAACTGGGAAAATTAAAGATGAGGCATCAGGGTCTATAATAACAGAATTTGCTGGTCTAAGACCAAAAATGTATTGATTAAATATTGATGGCAAAGAAGAAATGAAAAGAGCCAAGGGTGTAAGTCGACCATGTTCAAGAGAACTTACAATGGAATTAGTATTAAATAATTAATTTTTAAAATTGTATTAAAAAAATATTATCTATTAAAATATATATATAAGTATTAAACAGTGTAAAAATTAAAATTGTTGTATTTAATTATATTATATTAAATAGTAATCAATAGTAAATAATATTAAAATTTTTCTATTCTATTCTATGAAAATTGTTCTATCACTCTTTCATTCTTTACATCATATATGCATGGTTTCTCTACAATTAAAATTGTACTGCATAAGGTATTATCCTGTAAAGTTTCATGAAACTCACATATTAACTTAATATTTGTTCGATCATTAATAATTATCAATTTTCTTTTTTATGCATTTAATAAAAACATTGGTCGGTGAATTATAAATTCATCTGGATTATAATACATATCGATATTTCCTTCAGTAACCCTCTTAAAAGCACAATAGGCTTCAAATAACTTCAAATAATCTTCATCTGCAATGTTTAAATTGTAATTTTCATGAGGTAATACCTCATTTCCACCATTCTTCAGATATATATTTTTAATTACTATAAATTGACAATATATTTCATGGTATTCCTTGTCTGGCTAATGAGAATACAATGCAAATAGTGAAGGATATTGGTCGATCATTGGATTATCAAATACACACGAATTTGATTGTGTGACGTATAATATGTTTCTATCTGAAAGTATTTAAGGACACTCTCTTGAATAATTAATTACATAAATTGTACAAATATCAAATCCATTATGTTATAGCAAATTGTAATGCCCAATTTAATCTTATTTTTTATAATAAAAATAATATTCATTTTAAAAATTACAGAAATACAAAATTACAAATTCGAAGAAAAAGATAGAAATGGTAGTAGGTATGTTATAAAGTACATTACGGACAGCAACTCATATCTTTCTCATTCCAAAAACTATTCCCTCTTAGTTTTTCAAGAGCAAGATTCAACGATTTTTCCAGATCTTCTTCAATCGTTTTTTGAGATAGTTTTAATGTTTCTATTTCTTTCTGCATTACTAACAATAAATGATACACTTCCTGTATAGTTGCACATTCATTTGATAACGAAACCGGCGTTTCATACTTGATTTTCGAGATTTATCACACCATATTGTTTTGAATCATATAAGAATTCGATATCCTTTTCAGTAAATTCAGCGCATGCTCAGTTGAAAACACCAGCACAAGATCAACACTTCACTTTTAAATTTTGATCTTCAGGAGTAACAAAGTTGCATGTTTGTACTGGTATTCACACACACTACTACCACAAAAAAGAAACAGGAAAATACAAGTTTGTTTAATGTCTGAAAATAATGATCATAATTGACAATATAATCGAAGAAAAAAATCTATTCACAAATAATCGAGAAACATAATCGAACAATTGTAGTAGAGTTAGAAGTCCGATTCTTCGCCATGAAATTAGCCACTATCACTCAAATAATCCTTATTTGATTGGTCATGATATACCACGTGACTCAGTCAGTGTTGCCAACTCACCCCCTTGAACATTTCCGTATACGATTTCTCACGATTTAAACTAACTTACATCTATTTCGTTGTCAACACTTATATGATCATGCGTAATCTCTTGTGGACTAAAGTAGCCTCACACACATACCCACCCACACATAACCTAACAGAGTGTGGTAGCTATAAACGGCAAGGTGAGGGCTGACGGTTAACAACACACATGATCTATCGCAAGACTAAAGTAACCTACACAATCCACACACAAACATGAAGACGTCCATATAGAGTATGGACAACTCACATCTTGCAATATTTTCCAGTTATCTGGACTTCCCTACAACTGGCAACAGTGTTTGAGATGCTTTCGACCATCAGTGATGCAAAATTTGCTTCATTGCAAATTATTATTTTGCAGGCAAAGCTAATCCTCTACAGCTGGAAAAACGTGCACACACACACACACACCCTTGCAGAGTATGCCAACTTACCACATGTAAAATATTATCCCCTACGGTCTTTCATGGATTATGCTGCAAAATGCAACTAGCGGGTTGCTAACACTTTTTCGAACACCTGATGAAAATAAGACACACAGACACAGAAAGAGATACAGTTTATACATACTCTCCCCACACATGTACTGGGTTTAAAAGCTAACATGCAACAACTATTCCACTCACCCCTATTTACTTTATGCGAACTAAATAAACTAAAATTTACATTATAAACACACTCACTCCCACCCTTCTTGCAACAAAAGAGACTTATCTCTCTGTTTATATAGAGATGGGAATCACCTAGATTATAATAAATACCCTCAGTTTTTTTTTATTCCCGGTGACAGAACATAGTGGCTTTAGACTGTAAGTTCAGTTCGGTTATCCTATTTTCGCAAAAAGTTAATTTAAAAGAAAACAATAAAATGAAAAAAACAAAAAAATATGATGCTACCATTTTTAATATTTGATTCTCCTGTCTTCGCTTGGTATATTTAATTTGCTTGTCCCAGTAACCTAGCGTGCAATTCCCCCTCTCTTTCTAGCGATTCTCTCTGACGTGTGCTTGCTTTTCACGAACAGTCCAGAACCTTCCAGAACTGTTTCCATTAAATTGCAGATTTATCATCTGTGTACTATTGATATTATCTTTTGAAAATAAAAAAAAATATGTACTTCACTATCGACTGTTGCAATATTACTTGGAGCAAGGTATGGAACTTACTAAAATCAATAAGGGGTTAAAATTTGAGAAAGAAAAATGGTTAAAATCTTATATTGTGGAAAATACAAAGAATCGATAACAAATAAATTCTAAAGATGAAAAAGATCTTTTTAAATTAATAATTAATCCAATATATGGAAAATGCACAGGGAACCAAAGAAATCGAGTAAGGTGTAATTTGGTATGCGATCCAAAAAAAAACTTAGGAAACTTATTGCTGATCCCACATACAGAGGTTTTATAAGAATTATAGATAATCTGACTCTTACTGAAATATCCAATAACAAAGGAAAATGTGATGCACTAATAGCTGTGGGTGTTGCAGTTCTAGAATTAGCTAAATTAGAAATGTATAAATTTCATTATGATATTATGAAACCTATATACAAAGATAAAATTGAAATATCATACATGGATACAGATAGTTTTGTGTATGTGATAGAAACAACCGATTTGTATAGTGATTTGCTTGATATGAAAGAATATTTTAACTTTAGTAATTATACAGAAAATAATCCATTACACAGTTTTGAAAATCAGATGATCCCTGGGAAAATGAAAGATGAGGCAGCAGGGTTTATAATAACAGAATTTGCTGGTCTAAGACCAAAAATGTATTGCCTGAATATTCATGGCAGAGAATAAATTGAAAGAGCCAAGGGTGTAAGTCCACCATGTACTAGAAAAGTTACAATGAAAGATTTTAAAGAATGTTTATTTGAAAACAAAGCAAAAAATAAATCTTCGCATCATCTCACTAGCAAATTGGATGGTGTACATACTACATTTAAAAATAAAAAAGCTCTTGATGGCAATGATATTAAATTGCAAATATAAGATTGCATTGTCCATACTAGAGAATATGGATACGAGAATACAAGAAAACATTGTGATATATGTAAGTTGAGCATGAACAAGAGAACGTACAATAAAATATTTTAAAAAAATATTTATTTAACTAGCAAACTAGCTGGAGCCTATACTACAAAAATAAAGTAGCTCTTGATAGTAATGATAATAAATTGTTAAATATTAGAATGCAATGTTTATACTAAAGAATATGGACACTATAATACAAGTAAACATTGTAAAACAATTTGTATAATATTTCTCTTATTTATATCTATTTGAGTTAGGTGGTGGTAGAGTAGACCTAAGGCTAAATTTTTGCTCTAAAATAAAAATAAATAAAAATATATTGTATTATATTAGTAGTGGTATTTGTGGTGGGGACAGCGCCACTTACAAGTGTAGAAAAGGCGAGGCTATTTGATTGAACAATCAGATTTGTTTACACTTAAAACAATGCCAAGATGGGGCCTGTACCCCAATTCTTCAGGTGTGATATGCTCTGATTTTTAAGAAATTCTGAATTTCTAGTGTAGAAAAGGCGAGGGCTCAACAGATAGATTTACTCATACTTAAGACAATGGCAAGAGGGGCTTATACCCTAATTTTTCAGGTGTGGAGGTTTGGGTTTAAGTCCTCATAAAATATGAAGCCTCCCCTGATGGCAAAATGTTAATATTGTTGTCTTGTAAACAAAAAGCTCGGGGTTCGAGTCCTGATAGATTGAAATACATGTGGCAAAATAATATGTCCACAAGTGAGATTTTGAATAATTACTGCTAGTTGATAGCCCCCAAATCTGAAACCCCCCTCCCTCCTCTGCTCAGACAGATTCGGCCATGTGTGTAAAAGCTATATCTGTGTGATTGTTGTTTATAAACTTGCCAAAAAAGCCATATTTTTGGCAATATTTCTATGCTCTATAACTTACAGATCTAATTTAATATACAAATTTGAGCTGTTGCCTGCTTTTTTCCAATCTCTGATCAATTCCATTGCTTGGGGTAAACAATTATAGCTCGGAAATGCATGAATTGATATTAATCTATCAAAAGACTAATGTTTTGCCTCCATGCCTTGCCGGCACGCAAGAGATAAAATCTACACGCTAGAAGGGAATAATAATGATTTTTCTGTGCGATTCACTGAAGGGGCCATTAATCTTTCTGTGCGTGTAACATGTCTGTAACAAGGAAAATGTAACAAAGATTGAGACAAAGATACATATTTTCACACAGTGGCAATGAACTGACCCCCATTCATTCTGAAAGCAATTCTGTTCTGATAATATGAGCCTAGGCAAAGACTTAGAAAATATTATGGCAGTTCAAAATCCAATTTTGTCTGCATTAAGGTCTCAGAACCCAGTAAAATGTGGGCATAATCCATTTGGAGACGTGCTAATATTGTGGCATTGTAATCAGGGGCTTTGTGTTCGAGTCCTGTATAAGATTGAAATACATGTTGCAAAATAATATCTCTACAAGTGAGATTTTGAATAATTACTGCTCGTTGATAGCCCCCAGATCTGAAAACCTCCTTTCTCCTCTGCTCAGACAGATTCGGCCATGTGTGTAAAAGCTATATCTGTATGATTGTTGTTTATAAACTTGTCAAAAATATGGCTTTTTTGTATGAAAACATGCAATCCTGAATACAATTCTGGTTTTGTCTTGTTCTGTTAATATAAACACAAGTGAGACTTACAGAATATTTATTGTACAGTTCAAAATCCAATTTTGAATTGTATTTAGTTGATATAGAGATGGGGTTTTAAACCTGGTGAAGTGTGTTGCACATCAGCAAAACTATCACCAAAACCTAGTTACTGATGTTGTTTGGGTATAAAAGCACCAGCTCAGCCATTAACTGCTGAACCCAACTGATATTTTTATTAAGTATAAAGTTTTGAATTGAAGCCCAGAAAATCTTATATAATAAACAACAAGAAAAAATGCCAAAACAAAAATATTGCAATCGGTGTAATAAAAATATATCTAGTTCTCATTGGGCTAGGCATTGCCGTATTTGTAACTCTAAGAAATGCAGAAAAGCCACAAAAATGTGTCCAAGATGCCATAAAATATTAAGCAAGGCATATTACAAATGGCATAAGTGTAATTCTTATGTACAGTCATCAGCATTGCCCTCACAACCATCCACATCTGGTCTGAAAAGGAAGCATGAAGCACCTGTTAATGCTGGACCTGCAAAGCAGCCACGCTATGCACCCATCCGTAGCAGTTTTAATGCCCAACTCAGGGATCACCGGTTTGTATCAGAGCCAAGATGCGGCATTGAGAATTTTTTGAACAGTAAAAATTCTGATCTCCAGGCAATTCTCAATGCACAAAATGGCTCTTATAAGCTCTCCCTCAAATTGTTTACACAATATAAGAAACCAAACGGCACAAAATTTATACATCCCCACATAACAGAAACTGTACCTGTATATTCAAATACAAATTCGGACAGAATAATAAGCAGGTTGATAGATCAATTGAATATGAAACACTCTGAATTTGCAGCAAAAGAGTCAGGATGGAGCCTATGCGGTTCATCACACAAGTTATATGTTAATATTTCTGAATTCAGCCCATTAAAAGGTTCTACATATCTGCCATTACCTGCCAATATCAAAAACAAAAGAGCCGTGGTCAATATAAAAAATACCGACCAGAAATGCTTTCTGTGGTGTATTTTAGCTGCTCTGTATCCAGTTTCAAGGGATCCTCAGAGAATAAGTTATTACAAACAGCATGAACATGATTTTGACGAGGCAATGGAGGGTTTAGAATATCCAATGTCTGTTCAAAATATTGATAAATTTGAAAAAAGGGCCAGGCACATCAATGGCAAGCAATTATCTATTAATGTATTTATTTGTTCCACTGGCAATTGCCCGATAGCACCTCTCAGAATCAGTACACTTGATGATGAATCTGCTATTCCGATTGATCTGCTCTTAATTGAAGGGGATGGCACATATCATTACACTCTGATACATAATCTTGAAGCTTTAGTGAGAACACAACTAGACAAATATAAAAAAATATTCAAGTTGTGCAGAAGATGTTTAACTGAATTTGATGGTAGAAAAATGGTGAAGGGGGTTCGGGAAGAGAGTGTAGAAATTGCCAAAAACAAGTTAATTGAGCATCTGAAATACTGTGGCAACCATAAACCTGTTCATATGGTGATGCCCAATCCAAGTGAAAATTGCAAATTCAAAAAGTATGAAGCCTTCTTGGAACACCCAGTATATATTGCCTGTGATTTTGAATCAAATCTCAATCCTCTTGCATTCTGCAATCCAGATCCCGAAGAATCTTCAAGTACACCATACCAGCTACATGAACCTTCCAGCTTTTGTTTTATGGTTATACGGGATGGTGTTGTTATTAAAGAATATTCATACAAGGGACCAAATGCCATCAAAATATTTGCACATAGAATAGAAAATGTGTGCCGTGACATAGCATCTAACATCTTATTAATATCAAAACCTATGTTGCCTTTAACAGAGAAACAGGTTGAAGATTTCAACAATGCAGAAAAATGCCCGGTATGTGATTCTGAATTTTCAGATACAAATATCAAGGTTCATCACCATTCTCATACAGATGGTAAATTCTTAATGGCCCTGTGTAATAGATGCAATATTCAGATCAAGAGACCAAGATTTATCCCCATATTTTGCCACGGAGCATCCAATTATGATTTCCATCATCTGATCAGGTACGAGGGGTTTGAGAAGCAGAATTTAAATATTTTAGCTGAAAATGATGAAAAATATATATCTATTAGCAAGATAATTAAAGTTGATGGTGTTCCTATTCACATAAGATTTCTTGATTCTTACAGATTTTTATCTGCTAGCCTGCCCACACTGGCAAATCAATTATCTGATGATCAATTCAAAATCACAAGTGCCTCGTTTCCAAATCAGGACCTGAAATTAATTAGGCGGAAGGGTGTATATCCATATGACTATGTTACAGATTTTTCTAAATTTGATGAGTGTTCCCTGCCACCACAAGAAGCGTTTTACAGCAGAATCAGAGGATCTGGAATCACTGATGATGATTATCACCATGCTCAGTTGATGTGGAACAATTTAAAATGCAAGACATTTGGTGATTATCACATGGCATATTTAAAACTTGATGTCACCCTCTTAGCTGATATATTGCAGGCATTCAGAAAATCTTCCATGCAAAATTATGGACTGGACCCAGTGTATTTTTACAGTGCCCCGGGCCTAGCATGGTCTGCAATGTTTTTCAACACCAAAAAGCAATTGGATCTGATCCACGATCAAGATATGTATCTGTTTATGGAGAAATGTATAAGAGGTGGGATGGTGCAATGTTCCCAGAGATATGCCAGAGCAAATAACAAGCATATGCCTGATTATGATCCAGCACGGCCATCAAATTATATACTGTATGTAGATGCAAACAACCTCTATGGTCACGCTATGATGCAAAAACTGCCATATGCAGGGCTTGAATGGGTCGAAGATTTCAACATTGAGGATCTTCAGGATTTTGATGACAGTGAATATGGCCTCTTCTTAGAGGTTGATCTGACAATTCCTGATGATTTGCACAATAAATTTTCTGATCTGCCCCCAATTCCTGAGGTTCAGTGCTCACCTGGCTCTAAACAGAAGAAGCTCATGATGACCCTGGAGCCAAAACAGGATTATGTCATATATTACAAAAACCTCCAGTTCCTGATGAAACATGGTGTTCAAGTGCCCAAAGTTGGAAAAGTTTTGAGGTTCAGGCACTCAGAATGGTTGAAACCATACATTGATACAAATACAGAGCTTCGAACATCTGCAAAGAGCCAATTTGATAAGGGCTTGTTTAAATTGATGGTTAATTCTGTGTATGGCAAAACTATTGAAAATGTCAGAAAACATACCGATGTTAAAATAATTACTGACCCCAGACGGAGCAAAAAATTGGTTGCAAAGCCCAACTTCAATTACAGAAGAATTTATGATGAGCACATGGCACTTTTCAACATGATGAAAACAAAGATCAAATTTGATAAACCTATTTATGTAGGGGCTGTGATATTGGAATTGTCCAAATTACATATGTTAACATTGTATTATGATGTGCTGAAACCTTTTTATGGTGATCGTGTAAAATTATTGTACATGGACACGGATAGTTTTATTCTTGATATTAAAACAGAAGATGTTTATCAAGATATGTCACAGCCTGAATTGTTTCAATACTTTGATACCAGTGAACATACAAGGATTCAACCCCACAACAAAAAAGTGCCTGGCAAGTTAAAAGATGAGACACTTGGTGATGTTATTGTGGAATTTGCTGGGTTAAGTGCCAAGGTGTACAGTTTTAAAACATGTAGTGCTGTTGTCAAAAAGGCCAAGGGTATTGGCAGAGTTACTGTGGAAAAAGATCTTGTATTTGAAGATTATAAAAATTGCATCAAATCCCAGAGTTCAATCAGAACATCAGAAAATAGAATTCAGAGTGAGGATCACTTGCTGACTTCAAATGTTGTAAGAAAAGTGGCCCTGGACCCAAATGATGATAAGAGATGCATTTTATCATGTTGCATACATACTCTACCTTGGGGGAATTGTGATTTGAAAAGTGGGAAACAATGCCCAATTACAGAGCATGATTTGAAATAAATAAACATGCCTATGAACTTATTTGGGTTCAAAAAACAGGCTATTATGGAGCTGCCAACACCACAACCCTCTTCTGATATGCTGTCTAAACTGAGTGGCTTGTTAATTATTCATCTGAACAGCATACTTACAGATAATGATGATGAAACAGGCAAAACATTGTACATATTTAACAATAATTTAAATCATTACCAATTACCTGTAGGTGGGCAATTGCAATTTATTACAACCCCTGAGGGCAACGTCAAAATTTCAGTAGGGAGAAATATTTATAGAATTAAGCACTCAAACATGATTTCTGGCACTGTATATACTGTTTCTGCTGGTGACTGCTTATATATTGAGGTCCCTGGATCTTATGACAAGCTTATACCCTTTTTTATAGAATTAAGAATCAGATACTCTATAATAAATAACCATTAAAACAAAAATGCCTAATGATATATTTGGCCATACAAGACATGAAGATCACAGTGATGAGATTCTGATGCTTGATGTCAGAGTCAAGAAATTAAGAAGTGATTTACAAGCTTTACAAACCACACTCAATGCCAGTCTTCAACTAGAAATTACAAATTTGCAATCACAATGCATGGACCCTCTTCTTAAAATTGATTCTGAACTCAAAGTGCTGCTTCAAAAATATACTGACTTGGCTACATTAGATAATTTTCAAAGTTTAGAAGAAGCTGTAGCAGCTCTTCAAGCCAAATTTAAGACCCAGGCTAACAACTCTGAGCAATTGAAACAGCAATTGGAAGAGCAGATAAATAATGTCCAGGCACAGCTCCAAACAATTGTCAAAAGCATAAAATCACAAGAAGATTTTGATCTAGTGATTTCCACTCTAAAAGAACAGATTCAATCACTCCAGATACCTAATCTGGATCCTCTGCACAATGCCATAGCCGAGGTTAAAGAAAAAATTGAGACACTTGAAAATTTTATGAACAATTTGCCATCTTCTGATGCTTTGAATGCAATAACTCGGAGTGTTGCCAATATTAAGCTGCAACTTGAAACATATGAAGATTTTGGAAAAATTCAAAGTTCCATAACCCATCTTGAAGGTACAATAACAGCAGTGCAAAGTGATTTGGCAAATGTACTAGAATCCCGATTGCCTGGAATTGTAGATACACTTGTCAGTGTCCAGCAACAGATCACAAAGCTTGAAAACCTCAACACTGAATCTGAGCTATCTCATTTTCATCACTTGATCGATGATATCCAAACAAAACTTGAAATTTTACAACAATCAACACCCTCTCAGGCAGATATAGCCCTGCTCCAAAATGCTATGCAAAATGTGGCTGATGCTTCTGAATTAAACAATGTGAAATTGGCACTTGAATTTTTGCAAAATACTGTATCAAATCTGCCTACATCACAGGAACTTAAAAATATTAAGAGAGCAGTGAATAGGATATTGAAATCAGAAGATATCAAGAATATCCAGGCAGAGATCAAACAACTCACTCAGACAGTGGCCACTCTACCAACTAATCAACATATTAATGAACTGCATGCCCTGTTTGAGGATATCAGAAGACAGGTCCATGATCTTACTGCTCAAAATTCAAAATTGGCAGTTGTTGAAAATTTGCAACAAATTGTAGCTAATATCAAGCAACAGCTAGGGACCATGGAATCCAATCAAGCAAATGCTCTGTCTGTTTTTGCCACCCAGCTTCAAGAAATTGTGCAACAATACAAGAAACTTGTTGTGGACATAAAAATCAAGCCAGGCCATGATGATGTTGTTAGAACCATCAATGAGCACCTTGAATCTGTAACAAGCAGATTGCTTACAGCAGAAAAAGAAATAACGGGCATAATCGAGAATCCAAAACATACAGTAATTCTTGAATTGTACAGCATCCCCAACAAAGAATATGATTCACCATTTACACCAGGTGGCAAAATATATATGCTGTCCCCTGCACAATTTTATTACCAGTTTTTTGTTGGGGGCACACTTAGACCAATCAAGATCAAATATTGGCATCAACCACAGGCACACCACTACCCTACCTTATCAATAACAAATGCTGACAACAAACCAAAAATCACCAGTGTAGAGTTAGAGGATTTTACAGACCCCAATACATTAGAAACAGCCTATACTGAAGATGATGGCACTCTGGAATTTAAAATACAAATAGGGGACAAATTATATTTAGAAAATCCTGTAGTATCAGCTGCTGAACACCCTATAGTTGCAATATTCCTGTTTACATATTATGTCTAGACAAATTATTGTTGATGAATTACACAGACAAGCCCGACATAATTTTAAGAGACTCCCAGTAGTCACAAAAGGCATAGATGATTTATGGCAAAGCGACTTGATTGAGTTGTCAAGTGGGCAGTTGAAAAACTTAGACAAAATCAACAAGGGCTACAAGTATCTACTCACTGTGATAGACACATTTTCAAAATTTGCCTGGGCTGTGCCACTCAAATCCAAGACTGGAAAATGTGTTACAGAAGCCATCAGTACAATCATCAATCATTCAGGAAGATCACCCCGCTATTTGCAAACAGATAATGGCAAAGAATTTTATAATTCAGTGTTTCAACAATTTATTAAAAGCCAGGCAATAAAACATTATTCGAGTTACAGTGATCTCAAAGCCTCAATTGTAGAGAGATTCAACAGAACCCTAAAAAATCTTATGTATAAACAATTTACACTTCAAGGTAATTATAAATGGATTAATATTCTTCCAGAACTTCTACATAAATATAACAACTCGGTCCATTCTACAATCAACATGAAACCCTCTGAAGTAACTTCATCTGATGAGCAAAAATTGATCAGGACTGTTTATTATCCTAGATACCAGCCAACAACAAGAAAGGCCAAATACAGGGTGGGCGATCAAGTAAGAATCAGCAAATATAAGCACTTATTCAAAAGAGGCTTTACAAGAAACTGGAGCACCGAATTATTTACAGTGGTTCAAGTTAAACCCGGGACCCTTAACACATATATAATAAAAGATCATAGAGGAGAAATTCTCAAAGGCAGGTTCTATGAACAAGAGCTCAGCAAAACTAAACAGCCTGACACATATCTCATAGAAAAAATCATCCGCAGAAAAGGCAACAAGTTATTTGTCAAATGGCTGGGTCATCCGGAAAACAGCTGGATCGATGCAGACAAAATAATAATATGAGCACCTGGGATGTTATAAAAAGGCTGCCAGAACCTGAACAGCAGAATAAGAGAAATGGCAAGTTGCTGCCTGAAAATATTAGGTGTCTTATTGTTGGGCCATCTGCTTGTGGTAAAACTACACTAATGGTTGATAATTTTTTATTGGCACCCAACTGGTTAGACTGGAAAAACAGGCACTTGTATGTTTTCTCTAAGAGCTTGGAACAATTAAAATATCAGCAGCTAATGAAGCTATATGATGGATTGGATATTGCCACTTTTGAACCAGATGTTAAGCCACTCCATGAATGTCTCGATAATTCTGTTGTTGTGTTTGATGACATTATACTGGATAATCAAAACAAGGTTAGAAATTTCTTTACGCAGGGGCGACACAAAAACATCGATTGCTTCTACCTGGCACAGACTTTTTCAAAAATACCCAAGCAGCTGATCCGAGACAACAGCAATTTTATATGTGTGTTTCATCAAGATCATACCAACCTCAAACACATACATGATGAATATGTAGGTGGGGACTTGAGCTACAATGATTTTTCCAAATTTTGCAGCAAGTGCTGGAACCAGGACAGTTATGGGTTTGTCACAATTGATATGACAAGAACACCTAATACTGGCAAATACAGAAATAAAATCAACGATTTTCTAGACGTTGAGACATAAATAAACAACCATGAAACGACCAGTCATTGATGATCTTAAGTTAAGAGATTATCTTGTAAAAAGATTTAAGGGATGGAAATCAGAGAACCGGGGAATTTATGAAAAACACAAACAAACAGAACAGCCTGTAATTGATGCTATTAATAATTTAGGTAAGAATATCAAAACTGTTACAGAGCAGAATCAAAATTTGATCACAGAGCTTGTACCTGTAGCTGCAAGGAACATATTAGATTATCCATTCACCCCACTTTCCAGTATTCATACACCTAGTCCTGTTGCTCCTAGAAGAATTGAAGCTACTCAGGATCCTATTGAATTGGGTCTTCTTGCTCAAAAATATTTAACCACACCTAAAGACAACAAAGATGAGGTGTTTGGCTTATATGCTGACACAGAGCTTGATGGTAGCATCATACATAGAATTGGTAATTTCAGAGTAACTTTTATGGGGGATGATCTGATTGTTTATTCAGAATCTCGTCTCGGAGAAAAAGGTGCTTTTGTTAAGTACCCCGGAACACCTGGGTTGTGGGAACTGATGACTAGGAAAAGGCCTGGCAGCTATACAGATCAAGATTATGAATATTACCAAGAAATATTAATAAAATCAGATGCTCTATACCAGAACAATGATCCCACACAAAAAAGAGTCAAGTCTAGCAGTGGAGCAAAATATAACAACTTGATCAAGCCCATATGGTCACAGATCAAGACTGGCAGTGGAATCAAACAATACAACACCCTGCCTAAAGAATTTGTCTGGGTTGATGATGTCAGGAAACTTGTGGATAGGTTGCTGGTGATAGCTGGGGAGGAAAATGCTGGCAACCACAATTTTTACAATGAAAAGGTTGGAATTATGGACATGATAAGCACCAAATTGTCTAATATTATAGTGAATGACCCTAAGGGCATTGGATATCTCATAAAAATTATTAATACTCTACCACCTAAATTTTGGAATATTTCTGAGGGTCGGGGCCTGGTTAATGACATTATAAACAAGCTGCCATTTGAACTGCACATTCCAGGCTATCAATATTGTGGTCCCGGCACAAAATTGGACCATAGAT
Source organism: Lepisma saccharinum (assembly GCF_977018435.1). Lineage (NCBI taxonomy): Eukaryota > Metazoa > Arthropoda > Insecta > Zygentoma > Lepismatidae > Lepisma > Lepisma saccharinum. The sequence continues at coordinate 9,753,599 of NW_028142898.1, forward strand.
TAAACAGAGGGGATCCTGGTGTTAATCCTTTAGATGCTGCTTGTAGAGACCATGACATAGCATACAACACAGATTCTGATCTTGACAAGAGACATGTTGCAGACAAGAAATTAGAAGAGGCTGCATTTGGTAGATTTGTAAGCAAAGATGCTTCTTTGAGTGAAAAAATAGCAGCATTGGGAACCACCATAGCTATGAGCACCAAACAAAAACTGGGGTGGGGGCTGTGAATATGTATATAATAAACCTACAATGAAGGCAAAGGGTGTTATGTATCAAATACCTTATGCAGGTCTCAAATCTCTTAAAACTATTGACAGTCTCTTGACCAAAAAGCAGCGCAAGAAAAAAAGCTCTTGTCTTGCAAAGGGGCATGGTATGAAATTGTTGCTTAGTACCCCCCAATTAAAAAAATTACAGCAATCAAGAAAAAAATCACATGTGGGGGGATTCATATTTACTATCCCTGCCATCTTAGCTGCTCTCGGGGCTGTGGGGAGCTTGGCCGGGGGATCAGCTGCCATAGCAAAAACAGTAATAGATGCCAAGAAGAATAAGGCAGAATTAGATGAACAGAGGCGCCATAACCTGGCAATGGAGAAAAAAGGCAAAGGTGTTAAGAGAGCCATGAATAAGTTTAAAAAAAACAAGAGCCGCTTACAAACCAAGATATTGAAGCTTTAATCAAGCCATTGGGCATCAAACATTTTAGAGGTGTGTACATGTCTGATTCTTTACCGGAACAACCACTCAACAAAGAGTGTGGCATTGTTAATTTGGATGAGTACAAAAATCAGGGCACTCACTGGATTTGTTATCTTAAATATTTAAACGATGATGCATTTGTGTTTGATTCATTTGGAGGTGTTCCACCTGAAAATTTAATAAAATATTTAAAATCAGCTAATCTTTATTACAATAATGCCCGTGTTCAAAACTTCAAAGATGTTAATTGTGGACATCTGTGTTTATCTGTTCTCAGATACATGTCTCAAATAAATAAACCATCAATTGAAAATTTTCAAAAGGCCTTGTGGTATTTGAAACATCATGGGGGTATTCCATCTCACCAGCCAAAATTCAATATTGAAACTCAAATTGCATGATGACATAGTGTATCCCAAAACAATAGCTCTCAGAGCATTTTACGGCATGTACCTGATCCCAAATATTACGCACCACAACAACACAATTGCAGTAGGGGATCAAAAAATTGTCATCACTCCAGGGCAGTATAATCTGTCCACTCTAAATGCTCAATTACCCAGAGGTATAGTGTTAAGTCAAAATTCTGTCACTCACAGAGTAGAGATTGTATCTGCTACAGAAACAGTGCATCTGGGTACTATAGGAGAGCTGTTAGGCTTTGAGAACAACACAAAACTTGAACCGGCCATCAAACACACTGCTATGAATATACCCAAATTCTTAGCCATAGAGACTCTGAATATTCACTGTAATGTGGCTGAGGGTATGATCACCAAATCAAATGGCATAGGTACTCACAAACAAACTGGCATCATTGCAACATTCAAACCTAATTCCGAATTCATGGAGCCCATCATCTACAATCCATCCCCAACATTATATTTTCCTGTGTGCCATAACAGAATAGATAACATTGAATTGATGGTCACTAATGAAAAAGAAGAATTAGTTGATTTTGCTGGAGCCACAACAACTGCAATCGTAGAGATTAACATTTAAATAAAAATACATACAATGGAAAATATTGAGAGTTATGAGCTACAATCATTCCCCCCAAACAGGAGGACATTTGCAAATTTAAATCAACCCAACACAGAGATTGAGGTTGATCTTGATGTAGGGGATGGATTTATACACCCCCACAGAGCAGATCTATACATCAAATTTGATGTTGTAAAGCTCGATGGAACAGATTATCCTGCAAATTCAAATATAAGATTGGTGGACAATTTTGTGCCGCATCTGTTCTCTGAAATTGAGATCAGAAAGCATGGCGTTGTTATAAACAGAGTGGATTATCCCGGCATTACCTCCACGGCTTTGGCCACATTAAAATTATCCAAAACCGAGGCTTCTTACTACAAAATAGGCGGATTTGAGGCTGGTGATAAGATATTATCCAAGAACCACACAGTGCTGTTCCCGATGCGCCTGTTGCCAGGATTCTTCTCGGATTACAAAGAAATTATGTGGAAGGGTGGGTTAAGAATTACATTTAGAAGAGCTGCAAATGATAATAATGCTTTGATGAGGTACAGTGCAATAAACCCTACAGGGGAAGCTCTGCCCAATACCCTACCTGATGAGGGCAAATGCATTATTCAGACTATGGAGCTAAGAATCCCGGTTGTTGAATATGAGGCCAGTTATGCTCTTAAATACAAAGCTTATATAATAAAAAATCCACAGATTCCTTTACAATTTTATACATATCAATGTGTACAGAAGCCTGCCGCTGGTACCTATTATGAGTTTGATGCTACAAATTCATTTTCCAGTATACAATATGACATGCCTGATTTTGTAGTGGTATTGTTTCAGACTGGAAGACACAATAATCAGGAAAAAAATTCAAGTAAATTTGATAACTGCAACATCAAGAACATATATCTTAAAAATGGCAGAAATGAGGTATTTCCTAGAGAAAATTACAATTTAGACATGTCCAAGGATGATTTCCTCAAATTATATGAGGCATTTTCGGCTTTCAAAAGGGTCACTACTGGCAGTACTGACATGTATTACTCACCAGATGAATTCAAAACACAGAGACCCATGTTTGTAATCAACACTTCAAAAAGGAAACAAGTTGTGGTTAATGACAGGACAAACATTAAAATTATCTGTGAATTCCACGAGGCTTTACCCGATGACACCATATGCAGTGTCATTCTCATACGTGAAAAATCATATGTTTATCATGTAAGAAATGAGAGAGTCACGGAGCAATTCTAGAAGCCCGATTCAAACACAGAGGCCCTTGATTACAAAACAATAATACCAACACTTTGCTGTCAGAGAGGCCCCAGACACCCTACCAGCTTTGAAACCTCAACTGTATTATCAGCTAGCAGTGAATATCTTATGTGTGGGCAGTTGTATATATTTCAATCTTTTATCAGGACTCGAACCCAAAGCCCCTGATTACAATGCAGCAATATTAACACTTCTCAATATGGAATATGCCCACATTTTACTGGGTTCTGAGACCTTAATGCAGACAAAATTGGATTTTGAACTGCCATAATATTTTCTAAGTCTTTGCCTAGGCTCATATTATCAGAACAGAATTGCTTTCAGAATGAATGGGGGTCAGTTCATTGCCACTGTGTGAAAATATGTATCTTTGTCTCAAACTTTGTTACATTTTCCTTGTTACAGACATGTTACACGCACAGAAAGATTAATGGCCCCTTCAGTGAATCGCACAGAAAAATCATTATTATTCCCTTCTAGCGTGTAGATTTTATCTCTTGCGTGCCGGCAAGGCATGGAGGCAAAACATTAGTCTTTTGATAGATTAATATCAATTCATGCATTTCCGAGCTATAATTGTTTACCCCAAGCAATGGAATTGATCAGAGATTGGAAAAAAGCAGGCAACAGCTCAAATTTGTATATTAAATTAGATCTGTAAGTTATAGAGCATAGAAATATTGCCAAAAATATGGCTTTTTTGGCAAGTTTATAAACAACAATCACACAGATATAGCTTTTACACACATGGCCGAATCTGTCTGAGCAGAGGAGGGAGGGGGGTTTCAGATTTGGGGGCTATCAACTAGCAGTAATTATTCAAAATCTCACTTGTGGACATATTATTTTGCCACATGTATTTCAATCTATCAGGACTCGAACCCCGAACTTTTTGTTTACAAGACAACAATATTAACATTTTGCCATCAGGGGAGGCTTCATATTTTATGAGGACTTAAACCCAAACCTCCACACCTGAAAAATTAGGGTATAAGCCCCTCTTGCCATTGTCTTAAGTATGAGTAAATCTATCTGTTGAGCCCTCGCCTTTTCTACACTAGAAATTCAGAATTTCTTAAAAATCAGAGCATATCACACCTGAAGAATTGGGGTACAGGCCCCATCTTGGCATTGTTTTAAGTGTAACCAAATCTGATTGTTCAATCAAATAGCCTCGCCTTTTCTACACTTGTAAGTGGCGCTGTCCCCACCACAAATACCACTACTTATATTGCATTATATATAAGTATTAAATAGTATAAAAATTAAAATTGTTCTATCACTCTTTCTTTCTTTACATCATATATGTATTATTTCTCTACAATTAAAATTGTACTGCATATTTTCCGGTGAAGTTTCATGAAACACACATATTAATTTAATATTTGTTCGATCATTAATAACTACCAATTTTCTTTTTGATGCATTTATGAAAAACATTTCTCTGTGAAATATAAACTCATCTGGATTATAATACATGTCTATGTTACCTTCAGTTACTCGTTTAAAGGCACTAAATGCTTCATATAACTTCAAGTAATCTTGTTCTGCAATGTTTAAATTATAATTTTCACGAGAAGACACCTCATTTCTGCCATTCTTCAAATACGCATTTTTTACTTTGCAATTATCAAACTGGCTGATATCCTTTTCCTGTCTGTCATCACTCCCTGTCTGAAAAAACACAGCTACGAAGTATGGCATGTCGTATTGTAAAGACTGAAACTGATTAGTAGTGTCAAATAAAAACATTTTACCCTCCATAGGCTTATGTATGCATTGATAAGTATAAAATTGAATCGGAATTTGAGGATTTTTCAAAATCTTGGCTTTGTATTTGAGAGCATAATTCGATCCATATTCAACTATAGTCCTTCGCAACTCCATAGACTGGATCACACATTTCGCAGCTTCGGGGAAACTAGCCTCATTAGCTGTTCCATCTGCATTTAAAGTTTTGTATCTCAAGATGGCATTATGATCATTGGGTGCTCTGCGAAATATGACACTCAAACCACCTTTCCACATAATTTCTTTATAATCAGAGAAAAATCCAAATTGCAATCTCATGGCAAAGTACTGTTTGACTTTTTGCTTGAATTTTTGTCCCAGCTTCGAACCCACCAACTTTATAATATGCACTCTCCGATTTGGACAGTTTCAATGTCCTCACTGTAGGAGATATAATTCCAGGGTAATCAATCCTGTCTAGGACTGTACCATGCTTCCTAATTTCAATTTGAGAGAACAAGAATGGAACAAAATTGTCTATAAGTTTTATATTAGCCCCGGGAAGGGGATATTTTTCACCAATTCTTTGTTTTACAATATCAAATTTTATATACAGATCAGATCTATGTGGATGAATGAACCCATCCCCCACAGTGATGTATGTCATACTGCATTTCTTTGCTGGGCTGATTCAAATTTGCAAATATCCTCCTGTTTGGTGGGAAGGACTGTAATTCATAACTATCGATATTTTCAATTTGGTATTTTTTATATATTTTAAATATTAATTTCTATTATTGCAGTGATATTAGCACCAGCATTTTTCTCATTTATCAATAGAAACAGGGAAATAGACTGGTGGGATTGGGGAATAAAAGATGTGTTCCATAAATTCTTAATTTGGCTTAAATGTAGCAATGATACCTGTTTCCTTATGGCTACCAATCGAATTTTCTTCTGCTTTGATAATCATACCTTTGTCAATGTTGCAGTGAATATTTAATGTCTGTATAGCTAAGAATTTTGGTATAAATTTACCTACGTGCCTAACACCTGGTTCTAATTTGCTTTTGTGCTAGAAGTCCCCCATGGTAGATAGGACCACTGCTTCATTGGGAAACACAATCTCCACTCTGTGTGTAACAGATTTTTGAGATAGTAATACCGTGTTTGGAAGTTCAGATTAAAGTAGATAATTTATTCTGTCCGGGAGGACTAATATGTTTTTCATTAGCTATTAATATAGTATTGTTGTAGTTAGTTACATTAGGAACCAGATACATACTGCAGAATGCTCTTAGAGCTATGGATTTTGGATAGATAATACCTCTGTGAAGATGTAGTTTCAAAACCGAAGTCTCGCTGGAGAGATACAAATTCCCATATTCAATTAATAATACAGCTTTTGGAAAATCTCTTAATTTGAAGTTTGGCATTTTATTTAATATTCTGAGCATCGTAATACAACCATGGCTACATATAATTTGATCGAAATCTTGAATACGATCGTCGTTGTAATAATGTTGTAAGTAACGAATTAATTCTGTAGGGGTACCCCTCTGAAAGAATCGAAAATAAAAGCACTGTCATTTTGTTTATAATAGCATATCCAGAGGGTACCGATGTTTTCGGACTGGTCCAAATTGACCACGCCACATTCTCGAGAGTGGGGACTACCTTTAGGGAGAGAATCAGACATGAAGAAAACCCTGAAGGGTTTAATTTTAAATACTTTAACTAAAGATTCAATATCTTGGTTCGTGAGCGCTTTTTCTTTTTTTTTAATTTTCTGAGTGCTCTGGACTTTAAACCACTGCCTAATGTTTTATCCATGGCAAGATTATGACCCCTCATGCTCTTCTAGTTCTGCCTTATTCTCTTTTGAATCAATTACTGTTTGGGCTATATCAGCAATGCCCTCTGCTAAGCTCTCAACTGCCCCCAAAGCTTCCAAGATGGCTGGAATGCTGAATATGAATCCACCACTATGTGTTTTCTTTCTTGTATTCTGCAATCTTTTTTATTGTGGCGTACTGAGTAATAATTTCATTCCATTTCCTTCGGTTATACATTGACTCTTCGTTTCTTGTTGTTTTTTTAGTTAAAATTGAATTTATTTTTAAATTTTTAAAATTGTGATATGGTATTTGGTAAACAACTCCTTTTGGTTTCATGTTGTTGTTATTATTTATTATTATTATTTTTTCAGGGTATTTATATTATATATATATTTATATTACAAACCACACACAGATTTTTGTTTTGTATGCATAGCAATAGTTGTACCCAATGCTGTTATTTTTTCACCTAATGATGCATTTTTCTGGTTAATCTTCCAAATGTAGTCGCGTTTAATTTTTGATCAGCCACATGACGATCATCCAGATCTTTGTGTGTGTTGTATGCCCCTGTTTTTTACAAGCTGCATCGACAGAATTAATACCCCTGTCTCCTATTTCTAACCTTATATCAAGTTTTGTCTTCGGACCACAGTATTGGTACCCAGGTACGTGTAATTGGAATGGAAGTTTATTAATATTATCTTTCACCAAACCTCGACCCTCTGATATATTCCAGAATTTAGGAGGTAAAATATTGATAATTATAATGAAGTATCCTATACCTTTGGGATCGTTTACAATGAAATTAGCTAATTTATTGTTAATCGTGTCTACAATACCCATTTTCTCGTTGTAAAAATTATTGTTCCCAGCATATTTTTCGCCTTCTATAACCAGCAATCTATCTATGAGTTTTCTAAACTCGTTTACCCATACAAATTCTTTAGGTAGAGTATTGTAATGCTGGATACCACTACCGGTTTGAGTTGGTTCCAGATGGGTTTGATCAGATGTTTGTATTTATCACCACTGTACGATTTCACTCGTTTTTGACTCGCATTATTATTTTGGTACAGAGCATCAGAGAGTGTCAAAATTTCAGGGTCACTTTGATAATCATCTTCTGTAAAATTTGTTGGTTGCTTTTTAGTGATGAGCTCATATAGCTCAACAGTTCCAGGATATCTGGACCAGCTGTTTCTCCCACCCAAATTAATTTTTATATTGTACCCTTCGAATGTTACTTTAGATTTGCCAATTTTCCATACTACGCCCTCATTAGCCCCCACCTTCATCACTTAGGTAATCCCTTGCCAGGGGACCCAAATCGATTTTCTCTTTCTCTTCTATAGCTGCTTTAGCAGGTGGTTCCTTGAGTGTTGATGCTGGATAAAGGGGTAGGTGGAAAATTTGTAAATTTTTAGCAGTAAGAGGTACCAATTCATTGATGAGATTTTTATTTTGTTCTGTCACACCCTTATTCTCTTTACCAAGACAACTAATTGCATCGATAATGGGTTAGTCTTGACGTTTGTGTTGTTCGTAGAATCCACGGTTCTCTGATTTCCAACCTTTGAAACGTTTGGACAAGTACTCTCGTAATTTCGAATTATCTTCAATTTTGTGTTTCGTCATATATATTTTTTGATTAATGGTTATTTTATATCGTTTCAACGTTCAAAATGTATTTGATGTTATTTCCGAATTTACCATTTTCTAGTCATGTCGATTTTGACAAATCCAAAATCGTCGCTGTTCCAAGAAGATGAACAGAATTTTGAAAATTGGTTGTAATATAATTCTCCTCCCTCATAATCATCGTATACATTTTCCAAATTAGTATGATCTTGACGAAACAAACAGATTAAGTTTGTATTATCTCGTAGTAATTGTTTGGGAATTTTGGAATAAGTTTGAGCTAAATAAAAGCAGTCTATTTCTTTGTTACGACCCTGTGTAAAAAAAATCTAATTTCATTGTCATTTTCCAGCAGGTTTTATTGTTGATGCAAATGTAGCTATGCCCAGTCCATCGTGCAGCTTCATGAGTTGTTGGTATTTTGGTTGTTCTAAACTCTTTGAGAATACATACAGGTGTCTATTTTTCCCATCTAGCCAATTGGGGGCAAGCAAGAAATGATCAACCAGCAAAGTGGTTTTTCCACAACCGGATGGGCCTGCACTGAGGTGTATTATGATATCAGGTAACAACTCTCCATTTTTTTATTAGTTTCCACTACATCTGGTAAACGCTGTACCACATTCCATGTTGGTGTTAAAGTATCAACTCGTTTGCTTCTATCCAACTTTTGTCTGGCAGACCTAACCATTTCACATACAAATTATTATTTTTCTTCTTCAATATTTTCTCGATTAGATATGTATCTCGATTTTTTTTACTGAGTTCCTATTCATAGAATCTCCCTTTCAATATTTTGTTATGATTATCTTGTATGATATATATGTATTTCTATTCCCTGGTAAAACGTGAACCATAGAGAACAACTCCATACACAAATTGTTAGTAAATTTCTTTTCGAATAACTGTTTATATTTACTGACCCTTACTTGATCCCCTATTTTCAACTTTGGCTTCTTTGTAGTGTATATATATTTTTGACAATAAACAGTAGAAATCAATCGTTGCTCATTAGATTTGGTTACCACAGCAGCTTTCATGTGAATAGTGCTATGTACTGTATTGTTATATTTATGAACTATCTCGGGTAAAATTTGCTCCCACTTATAATTACCCTGTAGAGTAAATTGTCTCCACATGCGATTTTTTAATGTTCTGTTGAATCGTTCCACTATACTAGCATTCAGATTACTGTATGTAGTATAATGTTTAATATTATGTTGTTGTATTATATTAGCAAATGTAGCATTGTAAAATTCTTTCCCTCTGTCTGTCTGTATATATTTTGGTATCCTTCCCTCAACAAATATCGACTTAAAAGCCTCGGTAACACAAGTACTAGTCTTGGATTTTAGGGGAACAGCCCATGCATATTTGCTAAAGGTATCAATAACTCTAAGCATATATTTGTAACCATGATTGTAACCATTAACATAAGTCCTGTGCCCTCGTACATTTGGTACACTCTCAAGCCTACCTATATCAACAGTAAAAAATTGACGTAATTCGAGATCGACTAATCTGCTTAATCTCGTTACTTGATATTCGTTTATAGTGCGTACCACTTCATCGTAGCTGGGTTTGATTTTCACATCGAAATACAGTTGTTTAAATTGTTCTTTGAAATCGTGAAGTTGTGATGTGAAACCTGATAAATCAGATTCCTGGCTTGTTTCGAGGGTAGCCATTTGTTCTCTAATGTTGGAAGTAATCTCCAGTAAACTTTCTACAAGTTTCAATTTAGTGCTCTGGTTTGTAAGATCGAATAAATGCCTTCTGATTTCTACAAAAATATAATTCATTCACAATCTGATTGTTAGGCAAAGTTGCAATAGTGTCTTGAATTATAGCAATTTCCGCTTGAATATTCTTAATGTCCTCCGACTTCAATATTCTATTTACTGCTCTTTTTACAGATCTCATCTCCTGGGAAGTGGCTAAATTGGATACTGTGTTTTGAAGTGAGGTTAAACTTGCTAAACTACATCTAATTCTGTAGCATTTGCTACAGCGGTTAACGCATTTTTAAGTTGCTGTATGTTATCTTGCGTAGCGTTAGACTTTTACAGTGTTTGCAATTTGTTCTGTATGTGGTCTATGAGATGGTAAAAATAAGATAGTTTAGATTCAGTGTTCAGATTCTCTAATTTTGTGATATGTCGTTGAATTACATTTAAAGATTCAGTTATGCTTGGCAACTTAAATTCCAGAGTTTCCTGATCATTCGTCAATTCGTATGTCATGGTTGTCAGAGAAACTGCAATATGAGATATGGTACCCTGTATCTTTCTAAAATCTTCGTAAAAAAAGTAAAGTGTTCTCCTGTGCTTAGCAAAACGCCATGAAGGCTTATAGGGGGTGTGGGGGTAACGCCAAACACTTTCTTGATCCGGTCGTGAATGTGGGTGATGTGATCAGCACCACGCCCCTGACCGCCTTTATCCCCCAGGGTTTCCCCCAGCTACCCATGTTACTCGACGCTGAGTGAGCGCCGGGGCCGCCTCCAACCTTAGAAAAGTTCCCGGATTTGAACCGGCCGGGGATCGAATTCGGGACCTATAGCATGGTAGTCAGATGCGTTACCGACTTTATGCTGACAACACTGCGAGCGATGGCATTTAATTCGGAAGATGAAAGTAAAGTTTTGATAAAATCTTCTAATGTTTGAAGTTTGGATTGAACGTCTGTTATGGCTGCATATAATTGATCTGTTTGCAGTTCGGATTTAATATATTCGATTGAGGGAATTTCAAAAGATAGAAATTGGTCCCGTAATTCAAGAATGCTTGCTTTGGGCAGTTCATATTGCTCTTGAGTCTTGATAGTTTCAATTATGGAAAGTAGTTCGGTACGAATAGTATTCTCTTGGTTATTTAGTTCTTGCTTTAGATGTTCCGAGGTAGTTGTTTGAGTTTGACGGAATTTCTCAAGATTATTTTTTAATTTAGCTAAATTCTGTTTAAATTTTCAACATTATCGAGAGACGGTAAATTAGTATATTTTTGAAGTAAAGACTTCAGTTCCCATCAATTTTTACTATGGGATTAATTAATTCAGACTGTAGATTGGTAATTTCAGCGTGTAGGTTTACATTCAAAGAATTTTGTAATAATAATAAATCAGATTTAAATTTCTTAAGACGTTCGTCTAATCTGGCACTGTCGCTGGAATTATATGGTATTTCCTGCCTTCTTCTGTTTCCAAATATTTTCATTTTGATTTGTTTATTTGTTTATGTTTTATTTTTATTTATTTATTTTTATTTTTGTTTTGGTTTTTATATATTCATCAGAAGATAAATTATTCTTATTTCGATAAAGAGGGGAATTAATTTATCATAATCATCAATTATTTCAGAATAGAGGAAATAACCTGCTTCCACATCATAAATTGTGTTGCGAATCATATTATTGTGTTTAATCCTGTACAAATTTCGACCTATGTGTACAACTGCTAAATTGGGTTTAGAGATACTTATTTGAACTTTCCCTGTGACAGGAATTTTATAAGATGTTTGGTTATTATTAAATACATTTAATTGTTTACCCATATCCTAATCCACTTGATACCCGATACTATTAAGATGGATGATAATCAGACCTCTTAGTTTACGTTGAAAATCTCTAATAATATCAATATTTATTGGAGTTCTCTCTATTTGAATAATCTTCTGAAAACCAAACATATTCCTGGGCATTATTTCTTTTTGGGTATTTTATTATCGAGTTTGGTCTCAAATTAAAGAGAACGTCAAAACAAAACGAATGCAAAAAAACCGTACCTTTCTATGTTACTTGGTTCTCGAGATAAAGGCTTTTTAATAATTTGGAAATATTCAGAGGAAAATAATCGAAGGGGGTAAAAGGGGGAGGGGGAATCCATTCATATACTGGTTCTCATGCTATGAATAGGAAAGAGTAATAACCCTTTTCATGTCTAAACATTCCCCCCAATGCTCAATATGATCTATTTGCACGTCTCTCACGAACAATGCTCTATTTCCTGTGACAAGTATTGATTAGAATATATAAGTTGCTGACGCATGCCACAAAGATAGCTGACCTTAGTAAGGGAATGTATTGACGTTAGAAGCTTGTACAACATTGAGTAATGAATACGTATGTATTCATCGCTCTTCATGAAGTCATCTGTGACCAATACGTGAGTCTTTTAAATCGGGGTTTCCATGTTCTTTTTTTTTTCATTCGTAAAGTGTAAAAGGTGATTGCATGAGAATACTCGGTCTTTTCGTTGTAGTAGGGGGTAATGAACAGACACGCTTGCTATAACTAAAATATATGTGTTAAATATATATATAGAGGCACAGTTCAGGGCTTCAGTGACTTGCTTCCTTCAGAATTTTACATACTCTACATAGCACTGCAGCATTCATAACTTAGAATATACACACATTTAAGAAATAATTATATACGCAGCACTGTAGAGTGCTATACATGATCACACATGTATATTTTCAGACGTAAAAAATTAATCAGAATATATTATACATTTAAAAGATAATTTTACATACTCTACATAGTACTGCAGCACTCATAACTTAGAATATACACACATTTAAGAAATAATTATATACGCAGCACTGTACAGTGCAATATAGCTTTGTAAAATAACTCAAAATCACTATCAATATTTCTCTTACAAAAATGTAATAATTGTAAAAATATGCTTAAAATATACTAATATAGGCTCAAAAGTAAATTTTGTCCCTTATGAGTTGAGCTTTGATGAAAAAACATAATTATTTTTTATACTATAAAAATGGTAAAAATTGGATTTTTTGAATCTTTCCCCGTTAGATAATTAGCTGAAATCAGGGTAAAATAAATGAATAGAAAATAAATATTTGCAAACGTTTCATTATATCTATATCATTATGTCTCATTTCTATCAATACTGCCCACCTGCTAATCACTTGAAAACGTTTGAAAAAATACCTTGAACGAACTCGATATGCAAGAACCTACAGGTGGAAGGAGGAGCGGGTGTTTAGATTTACTGATATTTACTGAGAAGCGTCGATATCCCTTCGACAGCCGAAGGCATTACATAGTTGATTTTCGATCTCGCTTATGGAAGTCTCCAGGTTCGATTCACGGCTTGCACATGGATGTTTTTTTGTAGTTCCCTTCGTCAATTTCTTATAAATTATCCATCCTGATCGTTGCGTTAGCCAGAGTTGGTAGAAAAGCGACTCTATATAACCAAGAACACAAATACATTAGTTGCGCGTTGCATTTATATTCACATATATAATGTTGTTATGTAGTATTATGGCGCTTGCCATTGTGCGTTGGAAATTGTGGAGAGAGAAAGATTCGTTTGTTTATTATGCATTTTGTGTTGTAAAAGTGAAATTAATTTTATTCATTTTCAAATTATAGAAAATAAAGCATTGCTTCAATTTGCAAGTGAATTTTTTTGCCTCTTCCATTTTAGTTAATATGCTTTGAGTTATTAGGTTTTCTTTTAAGGTAAAGAGGTAGAAAGGTTTAAAATTCCTTTTGAGTTTCTCGTTCAGTATTTGAAAGATACCTTTTCAATAACGCCATGCATATATTTCAAAATACTTTCTTAGGCTATAAGATTTCAATATGAAATTCATCGACATCTTTTATTGAAAAGAAATACCAGGTACTTATCAAAGGTTCATCTTCCATTATAACTTAAAGTTTTCATTGCATGTTCTAAAATTTCATTACGTTATTATCAGTTTGTGATTTTTTGTTTAAACAAACATTGAAATTCTATCGCAACATAGAACTATTAAAATTAAATATCAATATATTTCTTAATTGAAACTAGAACGGGAAGTAATAGGGGACATGTGCTTGAAGTAAAGATGATATCGAACAAGTAATGCAAGATTCTAAAAAGTAAACATCGTGTTTGTAGATATTAATAATATGGATTATCAGTTCGAAAAGAGAGAAAAAAATATTAAAAAAATCACTTACTCGCCAAGAGTCATATTATATCTGTATTTATTATTTTTATTTCAGATAGACAAGCACATACACATTAATATGCAACATGGTTTCTGTTTGCTTTTCAATCAAATTTAAATTACACGTAGTTCATTTTACAATGTTAGCGTGTTTCATTGTTATATGAGAAACCTTCCGGAGGTTTATTTTCCTTGAGTTTTAAGATTCACCAAACCACATGCACTGACCATCATTATTCATCCTCATCGTTGCGATGTATAGAGGAGAAGAATTTTCATGATATCCTAATACGTGTTTGCGTGTTGTGAATGGAAGGGCCGTATTCAAAATCTAGAAACATCTTTTCATGTTGTCTGTAAAAATGACGAGAGTTGGAACCGTTTCTGAAATAAAATCGTACAGGATGGGGGCTTACGACATGAAGATTCGAGGATTCCAAATCCTAATGCCTTTGTAAATTGATATATGAATTGACTTTTTCTTTTTATATTGACCAATTAATTCTCTTGCTTTCTTAAAAATACAAGAGGTTTAGTAATATAAGCATTCTATACCTGAACAAAACTAATTCATCAATGTATCTAATTCTCTGCAAATCACACGGCCGGAATCTTGCGCACTGGTTATTCTTTCCGCTAACTTTTGACCGTGTCGGAAACAACGTAAAGACTGTAACGTCCATGCAAGGGCATTCCAGAAGAAGAGAAGTGTCGAATGAAAAATTGATTTTTTGTGATAATATTAACATTTCAGTATAACGTTTCCAGAATTGCCTTTCGATAATATTTGGTAAAAAAAAGAAATAAAGGTAAAGTGTTCCCCTGTGCATAGCACCACGCCATGAAGGCGTATAGGGGGTGTGGGGTAACGCCCCACACTTTCTTGATCCGGTCATGAGTGGGGGTGATGTGATCAGCATCACGCCCCTGACCGCCTTTACCCCCCAGGGTTTCCCCCAGGTACCCATGTTATTCGAAGCTGGGTGGGCGCCGGAGCCGCTTCCATCGTTAGAAAAGTTCCCGGATTTGAACCGGCCGGGGATCGAACCCGGGACCTCTAGCATAGTAATCAGAAGCGTTACCGACTGAGCCAACGCGGCCACTCGATAATATTTGGTACTTGATTTAATCAATCGTTAGACATAACACAAGACATGACATTGTAAAAAAAACCTCAACATTTAAACATATTATTACCAGGAATCATTTCATGCAATTATAAATTATATTTTAACTGTACTTGTATGGTCCACCCACTGACCTATTTAGTGCCTGTGTAACAATTAACGAATCATATACTCTTTGCGTGATGTATCACGGAAGTTGATTGTTATAGCTTCAGGAAATTGCGTTGGGTTGAGTCTGAGAGTGTAAGCTATATTATCCCTGCACAAATTTTGCATCCTTGAATTGATATATTTTTTCTGGACATGCAGATTTTAAAGTATACAACTTCACCAGGTATCGAAGATTCTATATTACAAGAATACATTAGAATCATGTACATTCATGTCGTTGAATAGCAAGGAAGAAATAGCACCGTTCTTATATCCTTCAGCTATCACACAATCCATTGTATTCTATGTATAAATATGTTATTCGATTGTCAACTGCAAATTAATATTTGTCATCAATCTAAAATTTTTGTACTCCACATTTATTGTACTTCAACCGAGAATTATAAGGGCTAAATAATGCAGATGGGAAATCAATTTATCTCCTTATTTTGGAACCCCGACAAAGGTGGAGGTTAGTTTCTATATCGAAAAGGAGCTAAAATGTAAAATCGTCATTATCAGGAGTTAGAAAAAAGTTATATGGCGAGTGGGAGAAATGTCAAGTTCCAGAACGGGTGTGATAGATGACACGTAAAGGTATCAACATAGAGAATTGGTGACAACAAATAGGTGCCCTGTCCTCCCTCTACAAGACATCTGCAGAGGAGATTCGAACCTGGAACTTCAAGAACGACAAAAGTGCAGTGAAATCTTATCAGGAGATATTGTGATTTTGTTTTGTGCGGATATCTAATTTCACCCCAGTGTAATAAACTGGTTACGTCAACGCTAACTTTCATAATATATATACACCCGAACCCTGAGTGTATAAGAACATCATATGGAATAGAGCTAACATCATGGGTAAAACTGAATAATGTTCCCCGTCACAACGTCGAACCCGGTACGTTGCATTCAAGTACTATTCTGAGATACCACAACTGCAACGTTGTGCCGAGGGCGTGTGGGTGGTAGAACCCGTGGGGCGTTTCAGTTATTGGCGCCCAACGTGGGGCCCGAGAGGCTTGATGGCCCGAAGAGTGAGTCTGTGCCCGATCAGTTATTAGTGAAACTTAGTGTCATGGCCCGAGAAGCTTGTTTGAACACAGTGTGTCTGTGCCCGGAGACTGTGAAATTTAGTGTCGTTCCGCGATGATTATTAGTACAAAATGTGTCTTTGTGCGTGACACGCAGGACTGCTGAAGTTTGGGTCTTTGCACAAATTAGTAATGAAGAGTGAATTTAGTGGGAGAGTTCTGAGAAGGAAATCGAAGAAAATCATGGGCTCACAAAATATGTACTGTTGTTGTGACGTACGGGGTGAAGAAACAAATCACTTCCAGTGTTGCCGATGTTCGTTACACTGGCACTTTAGCTGTGATGGTCATCATGTGACTACAAGGGAAGATGACGTCTTATGCAAGGCGTGTAGTTCCACATCCAAGACTGAAGTTGAGTCGATTGCCACAAGCAGGCCTTCTGTCAGTAATTTGATGCTAAAGCTTAAAGAATTTCTGCTTTAGTTTCTAGGAGATGAACGAAAGAAAGAAAAGGAGGAAGAAGAAAAGAAACGAAAGAAAGAAAAGGAGAAAGAAGAAAAGGAACGAAAGAAAGAAAAGGAGGAAGAAGAAAAGAAACGAAATAAAGAAAAGGAGGTAGAAGAAAATAAACGGAAGAAAGAGAAAGAAGAGGATGATGAGAGACGAAAGAAAGACTTAGATTCTGTGCTTCAGTCTCTAGAAAGGAGACTCAAGAAAGAGAAAGAAGAAGAAGATTCTCTGCTTCACCGTCTACATGATGAGCGAATGAGAGAGAAAGATGATGAAGATAGACTCAACAAAGAGAGAGATGAAAAGAAAGCGGAAGAAGAAAGACAAAAGAAAATAATATTGAAGGATGAAATATTCTGGCTGAAAATAAGAATGCGCTTCAGAGAAGACCATCGTGAGTACATGTTAGAATCTGCTGTAAGACGAATAAAGAGTAGAGAAGATATAATAAAAATTAAACAAGAAGCCGTCCTCCGTGCCGAAACAGATATTAGAGAAGACACAACACGGCTATGATAGTGCATCCCAATACCTAACGGCCTGTCGACAGGGTAAATTTTGACAATTTAAAAGTGTTTAATTGTTACCCTGGTCGAAAGCAGGAACTGGTTGGTGACGTGAAGAACTGAATTGTGGACTCTTAGTGTATAAAGAATAACCTAGTAGTAGGTGAAACCGTACGTTCTGGGCCGGTCTTTTGACCTACTTTTGAAATGACAGTGTTGCCAACCCCTTACTCGAAAAAATCACCAAGGTTTTTTTCTTGGTCTAACCTAACCTAAAGCAAGGAGCTGGCAACCTTGCTTGAGGCTTCTTAATGCTTCGTTCTAGAACGGTTCTTTGACCTACTTTTGAAATAACAGTGTTGCCAACCCCATACTCGAAAAAATCACCAAGGTTTTTTTCTTGGTCTAACCTAACCTAAAGCAAGGAGCTGGCAACCTTGCTTGAGGCTTCTTAATGCTTCGTTCTAGAACGGTTCTTTGACTTACTTTTGAAATGACAGTGTTGCCAACCCCTTACTCGAAAAAATCACCAAGGTTTTTTTCTTGGTCTAACCTAACCTAAAGCAAGGAGCTGGCAACCTTGCTTGAGGCTTGCCTTACAGTGCATAAAGCAAGGTTGCCAACCCACTGGTATTTTTGCCATAGCCTTTTACAAGAAAAAAAGAGAGAGGGAAGAGTTAAACAACCGACAGCTTACCCACAGCCTTTTTTGCTCTAACCTAACCTAAAGCAAGGAGTTGGCAACCTTGCTTGTGCAATCAACCCGGTTGACCGCTCTCAAGTAGAGATCAGCGTTGCCAACTCCTCACTCGAAAAAATCACCAAGGTTTTTTTTGCTCTAACTTAACCTAAAGCAAGGAGTTGGCAACCTTGCTTGTGCAATCAACCCGGTTGACCGCTCTCAAGTGGAGATCAGCGTTGCCAACTCCTCACTCGAAAAAAAATCACCAAGGTTTTTTTTTGCTCTAACCTAACCTAAAGCAAGGAGTTGGCAACCTTGCTTGTGCAATTAACCCGGTTGACCGCTCTCAAGTGGAGATCAGCGTTGCCAACTCCTCACTCGAAAAAAAATCACCAAGGTTTTTTTTTGCTCTAACCTAACCTAAAGCAAGGAGTTGGCAACTTTGCTTGTGTAATCAACCCGGTTGACCGCTCTCAAGTGGAGATCAGCGTTGCCAACTCCTCACTCGAAAAAAAATCACCAAGGTTTTTTTTTTGCTCTAACCTAACCTAAAGCAAGGAGCTGGCAATTTTGCTTGTGTAATCAACCCGGTTGACCGCCCTCAAGTGGAGATCAGCGTTGCCAACTCCTCACTCGAAAAAAAAATCACCAAGGTTTTTTTTGGTCTAACCTAACCTAAAGCAAAGAGCTGGCAACTTTGCTTGAGGCTCGCTTTACAGTGCATAAAGCAATGTTTGCCAACCTACACACACTGGGCAAGGAGAGCCGGCACTGCCGTAAAAGAGAGAGAGATGGATGGATGGCAACACTGCACGGGTTCAACGTCGGAAAATGAGGCTCGGTGAGGCTCGCCTTAATGGATTTTTCTCGTAAGGCATGAGCCTTATTTTCTCGCAGTGTTGCCAACTTCTACCTACACCCCTTTTTTAACTTGGCAAGGGCTAGAGAGAGAGAAAGAGACCTATAGCTGGCAACAGTGGTGAGCGAATGCACTTTATTGTAATTTTCCAACTCCGGCAATGTTTATATATCGTGACCTTTGTAAACCTCTCTCGGGAACGATGTGGCACACACACACACACACATATGCGCGCGCGCAACAACAAATTTTGTGCAAATTCTGATTGTCTCGTGCTATAGTGATGAAAAAAAGATATTGTAACTGATAACTAATGAAATTGACATTTGTAACTGATCTGAACTAGTGAAATTTGTATTGTGCCATTGTAACTGATTGTGCTAGTACAAAAAATTTCTTATTGTGCAAGAAAAGATGTTAAAAAACCTGTTAAAACTGCTCTGTGACCCTCTCGTTCTTCACGTCGTACGCGAAAGACTTCTCTGCAATCAGGATGACGCTACACACGGTGTCCTCGGGCAAGGCATCGTGGAACTCGCAGACGACCTTGATGTTGGTGCGATCGTTGACCACGACCTGCTTTCTCTTAGATGTGTTAATGACAGTCATGGGTCTCCGTGCTTTGAATTCGCTGGGGGTGTAGTACATGTCCACGCTTCCCTCGGTCACGCGTTTGTAAGCCGAGAACGCTTCGTAAAGTTTGAGATAATCGTTTTTGGTCATGTCGAGGTTGTAATTCTCGCGCGGGAACACTTCGTTCCTCCCGTTCTTGAGATAAACGTTCTTGATCTTGCAGTCGTCGAACTTGCTGGAATCTTTTTCCTGGTTGTTATCGCGCCCGGTCTGAAAAAGCACTACGACAAAATCTGGCATGTCGAACTGTATGTTGTTGAACTGCGTCGTCACGTCGAATTCCATGTGACTTCCCGATGTCATCTTCTGCACGCACTGGTAATGTGAAAGTGAATCGGCACCTGCGGACTTTTCAAGATCTCCGCTTTGTACTTGAGGGCGTAGTTCGTTTCGTATTCCACCACCGGCATTCTCAATTCCATGCTCCGGATGACGCATTTCGCTGCTTCGGGTAAAGTGTTGGCTATCGGCGTGGTGCCGTCCGGACCCAAAGTAGCGTATCGCATCAGTGCGTCGTTGTCGTTGGCCGCTCTTCGGAACGTGATCCTCAGTCCTCCCTTCCACATGATCTCCTTGTAGTCCGAGAAGAAACCAGGCAGCAGACGCATGGGAAAAAGCACCGTGTGACTTCTCGTCGATATTTTGGCCCCGGCTTCGAATCCCCCGGCCTGGTAGTACGCTGCGTCTGTTTTGGATAATTTCAATGTTCCCACTGCCGTCGACGTGATGCCTGGATAATCTATTCTGTCGATGACGGTACCGTATTTCCTCACCTCCACCTGCGAGAACAGGTGTGGCACGAAGTTGTCCACGAGTATCAAGTTTGCTGCTGCAGGAAACGC
Source organism: Lepisma saccharinum (assembly GCF_977018435.1). Classification (NCBI taxonomy): domain Eukaryota; kingdom Metazoa; phylum Arthropoda; class Insecta; order Zygentoma; family Lepismatidae; genus Lepisma; species Lepisma saccharinum. The sequence continues at coordinate 9,774,087 of NW_028142898.1, forward strand.
GTATCCGCTTTCCTTCTTCACCACGTCGAATTGAAGGTAGAGGTCCGCTCTGTGAGGATGAATGAACCCGTCGCCTACGTCCACGTCGTCTTCGATCTCCCTGTTCGCTTCGTTCAGATTGGCGAACGTGCGACGGTTGGGAGGGAAAGATTGCAATTCGTAACTTTCGATTTGCTCCATTTTACATGTATGGTTATTTATTATACGTTGATCTCCACGATGGCCGTCGTAGTGGCACCTGCGAAATCCACCGCGTCTCCTTTCTCGTTCGTCACCACCAACTCTATGTCGTCTATGCGGTTGCGACATACTGGAAAATAGATCGGCGAAGAGGGCGTGTAGATAATCGGTTCCATGAACTCGGAACTTGGTTTGAAAGTGGCTATGATTCCCGTCTGCTTGTGACTTCCTAATAATCCGTCCGAAGATTTCGTGATCATACCTTCGGCTACGTTGCAGTGTACGTTCAGAGTCTCTATGGCCAAGAATTTAGGAATGTTGGTTGCTACGTGCTTGATGCCAGCTTCGAGTTTGGTGTCGTTCTCGAAACCTAAAAGTTCTCCCATGGTGCCCAGGTCCACGGTCTCCGTCGCGGATAGGATTTCCACTCTGTGCGTGACCGAATTTTGAGAAAGGTACGTGCCTTTGGGTAATTGAGCTTGCAAAGTGGAAAGATTGTATTGGCCTGGCGTGACGACGATGTGTTCGCTTCCGACGCTAATTTTGTTGTTGTGCTGCGTGACGTTAGGTATGAGGTACATGCTGTAGAATGCACGCAGAGCCACGGATTTAGGATAGACGATGTCGTCGTGCAGCGTGAGTTTCAAGATTGAAGATTCGCTCGTGAGATGGAACACGCCCATCCTAGTGATGCTGTTTGAGGTTCCACAATGCTTTCTGGAAATCCTCGATCGTAGGGTTATTTATTTTAGAGAGAAACGCGAGCACGGAGAGGCAGAGATGACCGCAGTTCACGTCTCCGAAATCTTGAATGCGTTCGTCGTTGTAGTATATAGAGGTTTTGTTCGTTTTCAGATAATGAATTAAATTTGTAGGTGGAACACCTCCGAAAGAATCGAAAACGAATGCTTTATCATCATTTTTGTGGTAACATATCCAATGCGTGCCTGGATTTTCTTGACCGTCCAAGTTGACTACTCCGCATTCTCTTCTTTTCACGCTTGAAGGTAACGAGTCGGACATAAAAACTCCTCTGAAGTGTTTGATTTGTAACGGTCCGATCAGAGATTCAATGTCTCGGTTGGTGAGTGCCGTTGTTTCTTTTTTTTTAAACTTTCTCATCACGCCCTTCCCCCCTTTCTTCTCCATGGCCAGGTTGTGACGTTTCTGTTCTTCCAATTCCGCTTTGTTCTTCTTCGAGTCGATGACGGTTTTCGCGATGGCGGCACTTCCGCCAGCCAAACTTCCAACGGCCCCCAATGCTGCTAGGATGGCCGGGATGCTGAATATGAAACCTCCGATCTTTTGCTGTTTCCGCGAACGCTGCAACCGTCACAATTGAGGTGTGCTGAGCAGCAATTTCATTCCATGTCCTTTCGACAAGCAATAACGTTTCTTCTCGCGTTGTTTCTTGGTGAGTAACCCATCGAGGGCACCTAGATTTTTCAGATTGGAGTATGGTATCTGGTACACGACACCCTTGGGCTTCATGTTGATGCTCTATGTGTTATTTTCACGGTATGTTATTTATATATATGTTCTGAGATTTTTTCTCGTGTAGTTTTTTTACGGTATGTTATTTATATATAAATATTCTGAGATTTTTTTTTCACGGCCCCGCAGTCGCTACACAAATTCTATTACGTGCTTCGTTTTCTTGCCAAGAAGTTGTTCCTTTGTCCCCTTGTACACGATTCGAGTTTTGTTCTCGATTAAAATAGATAGCTTCTCGTCCGATAACATGTTAGCTTATCGATCTGGTAAAAATAGACTGTATTGTGCTTTGAGCAACAGGCGTACCTTGGGACCATACTGGGTAGAAACGATTGAACCGGAAGTTATCGTGTAAGGTTTGTCGACTTCCAATTCCCGAATTTTTACATACTCGAATGACAAATTTAGCATTTGTTTTAATGCTTGGAGGTCACTCATTTTTTCAGTTGTCATATCGAAGAAGATAAATTTTCAGTGTGTGTGTTAGAGAAATTTAATTTTTTTTTTTCACGATGTGTGTTATTTATATATACCGAAGATTATTTTTTTTTCACGATGCGTGTTATTTATATATATATTTTTTTCACGATTTGTATTGAAGATTTTTTTAACAGAGGAAGAAAGTTCGTGCTTCGGAGAACGCGATGATGTGCGTGATGATTTCTTCAGTTTCCTGTTTGGACTTACGCCAATCATCAGTATACCGTCTTCTCCCCTGCCTCGCCTCGTGCAGTTCATCCAACCTCTCGTTCAATTTCTCCCCTGCGGCCGACAGAAGAGTGTCGAGATCACCGCACCTTATTCCACTGATCTCCCGAAGATGGTCCTTGAGAACTATTTCGCATCCCATGCGAAATGCCGGCGTCGTTCTAGCTATGATCACAAGTTTATTAACATCTCCGTTAACTACCTTTTTGAATATTTTAGATAGTAGTTCGTGCGGCAAATCAGTTATGCAAGCCATGTTGTTTTTTTTACTGTATGTTATTTATATACCCCACCCCAATTTTTGTTTTGTGTTCATGGCGATGGTGGTACCCAGTGCGGCGACCCGTTCACCCAGCGATGCGTCTCTGCTTACGAACCTTTCGAAAGCTGCATGTTCCAATTTTCTGTCTGCTTCGTGACGTGCGTCCAGATCCGTCTGCGTGGTGTTGTAAGCGATGTCGTGATCTTTGCATGCAGCGTCCAACGGATTCACACCCTTGTCTCCTCTCTCCAATCTTTTCTCGAGTTTGGTACCCGGTCCGCAGTACTGGTAGCCAGGTAGATGCATCTCGAAAGGTAACTTGTTGATGATGTCGTTCACAAGCCCCTTTCCTTCGGCCACGTTCCAAAATTTCGGAGGCAGCGTGTTGATGATTTTGATCAGGTAACCTATGCCCTTGTCGTCGTTCACGATGAAGTTGGAAAGTTTCGTGCTGATCATGTCCACGATGCCAACCTTCTCGTTGTAGAAATTACGGTTGCCTGCATTCTCTTCGCCGGCTATCACCAACAATCGGTCCACGAGTTTCCTAACATCGTCCACTCAAACAAATTCTTTGGGTAGCGTGTTGTAGCGTTTGACGCCGCTGCCTGTTTTGACCTGGTTCCAAATCGGTTTGATGAGATTCCTGTACTTCTCGCCGCTGCTCGATTTCACCCTATTCTGCGAGGCGTCGTTGTTCTGGTACAAGGCATCCGTCATGATCAAAATTTCCTTGTAACTTTGGTAATCTTCGTCGGTGTAATCTTTCGGCTGCTTTTTGGCAACGAGTTCCCACAGTCCCACCGTACCCGGATACCTGTTCCAACTATCCTTGTCGCCTAAATTGACTTTAATGTCGTTGCCTTCGAAGGTCACCTTCGATTTCCCAATCTTCCACACCACACCACCGCCTTCGTTGGTTTCCATGCTGGGATACAATCCGAACACTTCATCCTTGTCGAATTTCCCCGTGCTCAGGTAGTCTCGTGCCAAAGGTCCCAACTCGATTTTATCCGAAGACGTGCTGCCTATGGCTCGACGTCGTGCCGGTGCATCCTTCAGTTCGAACGGCGTCGAAGGAATGCTCGAAATGGGTGTGGGTACGGCGTAACTTTTAGCTGCGAGCGGTACGAGTTCGTTGATCAAATTTTTATTTTGTTCCGTGACACTTTTAATTTCTTTACCTAGACTGCTGATGGCATCGATCACAGGTTGATCCTGACGTTTCTTCTCTTCGTAGAATCCGCGATTCTCGGATTTCCAACCTTTGAAGCGTTTCGCGAGGTAATCGCGAAGCTTGAGATTTTCGTCCTCGATTTTTCGTTTCGTCATGACGTTTATTTATACACGTCGTTTCTCACAACGTTGCAACGTTTAGAAAGTCGTTGATTTTGTTTCTGTATTTTCCGTCGTTGGGTTTCCTCGTCATGTCGATCGTTACGAATCCGAAATCGTCACTGTTCCAGCAAGTAGAGCAGCTGCGTTCCGAAAATTGATTGTAGTTCATGTCTCCGCCTACGTAGTCATCGTACGCGTGCTTGAGGTAGGTCTGATCTTGACGAAACAAACATATGAAATTAGCGTTGTCGCGTACTAACTGTTTTGGAATTTTGGAAAACGTTTGAGCTAGGTAGAAGCAATCCATTCCTTTGTGACGACCTTGCGTGAAAAAGTTGCGAATTTCATTTTGATTTTCCAGGATGGCGTCGTCGAACACAACGACTGAATTTTCACGACAATCGTCGAGTGGTTTTATTTCCGAGGCGAACGTTGCAATGTCCAGACCATCGTACAGTTTCATCAGTTGCTGGTATTTGGTTTGCTCCAAACTTTTCGAGAACACGTACAGGTGCCTGTTCTTCCAATCTAACCAATTCGGTGCGAGGAGAAAATTGTCCACGAGCAATGTCGTTTTCTAACACCCCGAAGGACCTACGATCAGACAGCGGATGCTGTCGGGAAGCAACTCGCCGTTCTTTTTTTTTCTCGTTTGACTTTCCGGATCCGGTAGACGCTTCACCACGTTCCACGTACTCACAAGATCACTTCGTTCGCGTCTATCCAACTCTTTTCCGGAAGTCCCAGCCATTTGACAAACAGTTTGTCACCTTTCCTACGCAATACTTTCTCGATGAGGTACGTGTCGGGGTGTTTCGTTTTAGAGAGCTCCTCTTCGTAAAATCTTCCTTTCAAAATCTCGCCGCTACTATCTTTTATTATATACGTGTGTCGGTTTCCGGGTAAAACTCGAACCACCGTAAAAAGTTCCGTGCTCCAATTTTGTGTGAATCCCTTCTCGAAGGTGCGTTTGAATTTGCTGATCCTCACCCGGTCTCCAATTTTGTATTTAGCTTTTTTTGTCGCGGGTGTGTACTTTGGACAGTAAACGGTAGAAATTAAACGCTGCTCGTCAGATTTCGTAACGTCAGCCGGCTTCATGCCTATCGTTCTGTGCACCGTATCATTATAGGTGTCGACGAGTTCCGGCAGGATGTCGACCCATTTGTAATTTCCCCGAAGCGTGAATCGTTTCCACATGTGTGTTTTCAAGGTTCGATTAAATCTTTCCACGATGCTGGCTTTGATGTGACTGAAGGTCGAATAATGTCGAATGTCATGTTTTTGAATAAACTTTTGGAATACAGCGTTGTAAAATTCCTTCCCCTTGTCCGTTTGCAGAAACCGTGGTCGTCTGCCGCCGCTTTCGCGAAAAATTGTCTTGAATGCTTCCGTGACGCATGTTCCCGTTTTCGCTTTCAAAGGTAGAGCCCATGCAAATTTCGAAAACGTGTCTATGACGGTGAGGAGGTACTTGTTGCCCTTGTTCAATTTATGTACATTTTTCAAATTACCGCTGCTCATCTCCACGAGGTCACTTTGCCAGAAGTCGTCGATGCCCTTGGTTACCACAGCCAAACGTTCGTAGTTACGGCGTGCAGGTTTATGCAATTCTTCGATGATGGCTTGCCTAGACATTTTTTTAGAGATTACGTTTCAAGAGAAGCACCAGCGTGATGGGATTCAAAGAGGGTGGCACCTCGCTCGTGTTTTGAATGATCAGCTTATCGCCGGCACTCACGTCGAAAACGGTGAGATCTTCGTCTTCGTGTATTTCATATATGTTGCGCGTTTCGTTCCAACGTGCCAGAGGAATGTTTCCCGCTTTCTGGACACCGCGATTCGATATCAAAGTCATGGTGGGAACGCTAGCTTTTCTGCCGTGAGACCAGTACGAAAATTCGTTTATCTGAATCGTGCCATCGAGGAGAAACTTGTAGTACGGATGATAAGGATGCAACATGTACAGTTTGTTACCTTCGACGAACGTGGAGATTCTCTGTTGATTGGGTACGCTGTTGATTTCGATGGCTTGCAAGTTGAACAATTTGGCGAATTTAGTGTCGAAGGTGACGAGATTACTGTGAACTTGTCCGAGTTTATTTTCGATGGGCAGCAAATGCTCGACTATGGTATCCGTTACGGTAGAAAACGACGGTTTGATTTTCACTTCCACGTTCAACTGCTTATAGTTTTCGTTGAGTTCTTGCAACTTGGCACCGAAAGAGGCCAGCGTCGATTCCTGCGTGGATTCCAGCACTCCAACTTGATCTCTGACGTTGACGATAATGTTCTGAAGGTTCTCGACTTGATTCAATTTCGAGCTCTTCTCGGTAAGATCGTTCACGATGCCTCGCATCTCTGTAAACTGCGTGTTAAGGTCGGCGACGCTCTGCGAAGTGGGCAGCGTCGACACCAGCGAACTAATTTCGTCTCGAATCTGTTCCACGTTCGCCGTTTCCGTTTCCAGTCGTTTCAGCATTCGAGATATGTTCCTTTTCAAAGCGTGCAATTCTTTGGAGGTGGGGAGATTGGCCACCCTACTCTCGAGATCGCTCAACGAACTTTTGATGTCGCTCGAATCGGATAGTGCCGTCACCGCCGTTTTCAATTTTTCCAAATCTTCGCTCGAAGGCACGCTCGTCCGTAACGATTCCAAGTCACCCTGTATGTTGTCGAGTACGTGATGAAAATGAGCGAGATTCGTTTCGACGTTCAAATTTTCTAAATATTCGATCTTCTGCTGAACCGTGCTCAACGTGTCTTGAATGCTCGTCAACGCTCTTGCTTCAGCGTGAATATTTTTAATTTCTTCGTTGATCAATTCCAGTGACGCCTGAAGCGTAGCGATGGTGGTTTGAATGTGTTTGAAATCTCGATAGGCCTCCAATTGAATTTTTATGTTCGCGACGCTTTTACCGATGACCTGCAGTTCGTCCGACGATGGTAGGTTCGTCATTGTATCTTCCAAAGTCTGCAACTTGGATTTAATTTCTTCCAACGTACTGGTGAATTCTTCTTGTAATTTGGAAACGACGACATGCAAGCGTTCTGCGTCTATATCGTTCACGAAGGTTTGAAGTTCAGAGAAATTCTTTTCTATTGCGGAAGTTCGTTCTTCGATTTCGAGTTTCAATTTTTCCAAATCTTCATTTTTCGATTGAAATTGCTGTAATTTGGCCAAATCATTTTGAAGCGAATCCACGCTCAACTGTATATTTTGAAGGTTGTCGTAAGAAGGTACATCGACATAATTTTTTATCAGCGTCTTCAGTTCGGAATCGATTTTCAGAATGGGGTCGACACATTGCGTTTGGAGCGTAGCGATTTCCGACTCTAAACTTTTGTTTAAGGTTTCCTGCAAAGCGATCAAATCGGTCCTCAACTTCTTAACTCGAATGTCCAACATGAGAATCTCTTCTGCGTGGTCTACACGCTTGGTGTTGCCGAAAATGTCGTTAGGCATTTTTGGTTAACGGTTATTTATAATAGGATAGACGATTCGTAATTCTACGAAGAGAGGAATAAGTTTGTCGTAATCTCCGAGGAGTTCTATGTAAAAATAATCTCCTGCAGACACATCGTACGTAATGTTAGAAAGCATCTTGTCGTGCTTGATTCGAAAAATGTTCTTGCCGGTAGAAAATTTGATTTCGTCTACGTTTTCCGGATTCACGGTGATTTGAAGTTTCCCGTCGATCGGAATTTCGTAGAAATATAAATTGTTATTAAAAACGTAAAACATCTTGCCCACATCGTCATTCAGTTTCGTCCAAATGCTGTTGAGGTGAATAATCAACAGACCGTTGAGTTTAGTTAACACGGAAGGTAGAAATTCATGATCTGTCGTCGTGCGGTGTACAGTCTCCATTGTTTGCTTTCGGAAACCAAAAAGATTCATGTTGGTTATTTAAGAAAAAATTGAGATCGTATCTAATATAAATAACACCACAAAAAAATGTGCAATTTTTAGTAACTTCATCTTTTTTTTCTTAGCAAAAAAAATGGAGAAGAAGGAAGCGAAACGTGCATGCGACCAATGTGGGAAATATATATCCATTTCTAACTTGAGAAGACATCGGAAGGATATGCATGGCGAAGGATCAAGTAAGAGAAAGCTCGATGTTGACGATCAAGCGCCACGAAAGAAGCAGAAGAGTGCCGGCGAAAGTATTCGAAATATTTTAACCGAGGAGACTTTCCGATCTGAAGAAACATCTGATCTAAACAACTTTTTTCGCTCGGTCAAAAGCAAGTTAATTTCGTCTATCACCGAAGCTTTGTCGCAATGCTCGTTGAAAATCCACCTCATCGTTTCCGTCATTTACGAAAACATGAAAAAAGAGCGAGAAACTTTCCATCATTACACTGGTGAAAAAAGCCTCCACGCCGCCGACGTCGATGAGGTGGATGCCATTTGCAACCAGATGTTTGACGCTTTGTTGAACAAGCACGAGACTTTCCAAAAACGTGGATCGGGTTGGACACTTTGCGGTTCGCCTCACACTTTAACTTTGAAGGTGGCACGATACAACCCGATGGGAGCATCCAGCTACATAAATTTGCCTCCGGAAATAGCCAGTAAGAAAGCCGTCATCAACATTCAAAATGAAGATAACAGATGCTTTTTGTGGTGCATCATTGCCGATCATCACCCAGCCAATAATCATAAGCATCGTTTATACCACTACAACAAGCCAGAATATCTCTCAGAATTTGAAAAACCTATGGCTGGCATTAATTACCCTGTAAATCTACGAGACATTAGTAAATTTGAGACACAGTACAAGACAGATAAAAACGAAAGTATAGCAGTACACATATTCGGATTAGACAAAAAAACACCATCTACGTTCTCAGACACAGCAACATTAAAAGTAATCATGTCATCAGATTACTCCTGATCGAAGATGATGATAATTATCATTACTGTCTAATTCAGAATCTTCCAAAATTAATAAGAAGTCAAATTACCACAAATCACCATAAAATTCGAGTATGCGACAGATGCCTGAGTATATTCTACGGTCAAGGAAAAAAAACGCTGATGAAGAACTCAGAGATCATCATGAAATGTGTAGTAAACATCCGGCTACGGCTATCAAAATGCCTTCTCGAGACATGACATTTTCCAACTACAAGGCATTACTCTGGCATCCCGTGGTGATATGCGCCGACTTTGAAAGTTTCCAACTTCCACTCGCCACATGCGAACCGAATCCCAGCGTATCGAGCACCACCGAAATTCTACATCACGAAGCCTGCGCTTTTGGATTGATGGTCAACAACACAGGCAATGTTATTTTACATCGTGGCAATGATGCTCCACAAAAATTCATTCAAACCCTGAAACAGATGGCCATACGATTCGCTCCTCTACTAAGAGAAGACAAAGCAATGGAGCCTCTCACCCAGGAAGAGAAGAAAGCATACGACCTTGCCTCTCAGTGTGGTGTGTACGAAAGTAACTTCACCCTCGAAAATGTCAAAGTTCGCCACCACAACCATCACACGGGAAAATATGTGGCCCCCTGTGTAACAACTGTAATCTACAAATCAAAAAACCAAATTTTATTCCCGTATTCATTCACAATTTGGAGGGCTACGACGCCAAAATCTTCATAAAGGAGATGGGATGCGACGCTCAACCCATTAGCGTCATAGCTCGCACCAACGAGAAATTCATTTCATTCAGCAAGAAGGTGGACGTTGGAAATGGCAATCACGTAGAAATTCGCTTCTTGGACTCCTACAACTTTCTGTCTTCGAGTTTGGCGACACTCGCGTCTCAACTCACCGACGATGATTTGGTCGCCACCAGGAAATGTTTCGGCGACCAACATTTACCACTGTTGAGACGCAAGGGTGTTTACCCCTACGAATACATGACGGATGCTTCCAAATTCTCAGAAACATCGTTACCACCGAGAGAAGCATTCTACAGTCGTCTTAGCGACACCTGTTGCACCGAAGAGGACTACCATCATGCTCAGCTCGTCTGGTCTACATTATCTTGTCAAACCATGGCCGACTATCACGATCTGTATCTGAAACTGGATGTTACGCTATTGAGCGACCGTTTTCATCTCCATCGCTCGAGAGGAATGGCAGCATATGGTTTGGACCCCGCTTTCAGCTACACCACACCGGGTTATTCTTGGCAGGCGATGTTAAAATCCACGAAGGTGGAGATAGAACTCATCAAAGACGTCAATCAACTTTTGTTTGTCGAAGAGGCAAAACGTGGTGGAATCGTCCAGTGTCCCCTTCGATACGTCAAGGCCAACAATCCATATGTCGCCGATTTTGATGCAAAGAAACCGACAAACTTCTTGGCATACTGGGACATGAACAATCTCTATGGTTATGCCATGTCCGAGCCTCTGCCCATCGGAGAATACGAATGGATGAGCGAGCAGGAACTTCAAGATTGTTTGGAATGGAGCGAAGATCATGAAAATGGATGTTTCCTGAAAGTAGATTTGGAATATCCTGCATCGCTTCATCGAAAACACCATGGATTTGCGAATGCACCTGTGATGGAATCGGGTCCGGAGAAGAAGCTGATGCTCACCTTCAAGAGCAAAAAGAATTACGTGGTGCATTATCGTCTCCTACAATTCTACCTCCGGCATGGATTGGTTTTGAAGCGCGTGCACTCGGGATTGAAGTTTAGACAGACCAGGTGGCTAGCACCCTATATCGACGGCAACACTCAACGTCGAGCATCAGCTTCTTCTTCCGCAGACAAAGACCTATACAAATTGATGAACAACAGCATCTACGGCAAGAGCATGGAAGATGCGAGGAAAATAAGAAAAATCAACTTGGTCTCCAACCCGAAGAAAATAAACAAGCACGTCGCTCAGCCCACGTACAAAAACTTCACGATACTGAGCGACACGTTGGTATTGATCGAACGTGCTCTCCACCACATAACATTCAACAAACCAATCGCCGCGGGAGTCGCGATCCTCGAGTTGTCGAAGCTGGCCATGTACAAGTTTCACTACGACATTATGAAACCACGCTATGGAGAGGCGATCGAGGTGGCGTACACCGACACGGACAGCTTCGTGTACAACATCCACACCGATGATCTATACGAAGATCTGAAAAACATGAGCCAGCATTTCGACTTCTCTAATTATCCGAAAGATCACGCTCTCTTCGACGACAGCCAGAAAATGACGATCGGGAAGATGAAGGATGAAGTCAACGGCCGCATCATCACAGAGTTTGCGGGTCTTCGAGCGAAAATGTATGCCATCAAAGTTCAGGATGAGACCGAAATAAAGAAGGCAAAGGGGGTGGGGCGTTCGAGCACAAACAAACTAACCGTAGAAGATTACAAGTCGTGCTTGTTCGACAAAAAAATCAAACGCATGACCGAACATCGGATCACAAGCACCATCGACCAATTGCGTACATCCACGATCAACAAAGTGGCGCTTGATCCCCACGACACCAAATTGAGGCTACTGGACTGCAACATCCACACCCGAGAATGGGGATACCATGACGAGGAAGAAATCTGCTCGCACCATTAGACTTCCGCATCAAAAAAAGTACGTATTATTTCTTGCACCATTTTTTTTAAAAAAAAAACAATCATTCACACTAATTTTTGCATTCACACTTTTTTTTTATATTTTTGCATTCACACTTTTTTTATATTTTTCTATCGTTTTTTTAAAAAAAACAATCATTCACACTAATTTTTGCATTCACACTTTTTTTTTATATTTTTCTATCATATTATGTACACTATTTTGAGGATATTTTTTTTTCTTTCAGATGCTGCACCCTACGGAAACTTTTTTAGTTTTTACACATTCCATTCTTAACCAAATTTTTTCTTCTCTTCAATCATAAAACACACACATTACACACAGAGGTTCTCTGTAGGGAGTCATGGGGGGGGGGGTTAAAAAAAACCCATGAAACTCTACAGAGGCATGGCTTTGTTAGCCGTGGCCATTAGAACTGTGTTGGGCACCACGCACTCCTGGCGGGTTATAGGAGCCAGGAATCCTAAAAAACAACAATTATTATTATTTTGTTTGTTTGCTTGCATCACAATACACGCGCGCGCATATGTGTGTGTGTGTGTGTGCCACATCGTTCCCGAGAGAGGTTTACAAAGGTCACGATATATAAACATTGCCGGAGTTGGGAAATTACAATAAAGTGCATTCGCTCACCACTGTTGCCAGCTATAGGTCTCTTTCTCTCTCTCTAGCCCTTGCCAAGTTAAAAAAAGGGGTGTAGGTAGAAGTTGGCAACACTGCGAGAAAATAAGGCTCATGCCTTACGAGAAAAATCCATTAAGGCGAGCCTCACCGAGCCTCATTTTCCGACGTTGAACCCGTGCAGTGTTGCTATCCATCCATCTCTCTCTCTTTTACGGCAGTGCCGGCTCTCCTTGCCCAGTGTGTGTAGGTTGGCAAAAATTGCTTTATGCACTGTAAAGCAAGCCTCAAGCAAAGTTGCCAGCTCTTTGCTTTAGGTTAGGTTAGACCAAAAAAAACCTTGGTGATTTTTTTTTCGAGTGAGGAGTTGGCAACGCTGATCTCCACTTGAGGGCGGTCAACCGGGTTGATTACACAAGCAAAATTGCCAGCTCCTTGCTTTAGGTTAGGTTAGAGCAAAAAAAAAACCTTGGTGATTTTTTTTCGAGTGAGGAGTTGGCAACGCTGATCTCCACTTGAGAGCGGTCAACCGGGTTGATTACACAAGCAAAGTTGCCAACTCCTTGCTTTAGGTTAGGTTAGAGCAAAAAAAAACCTTAGTGATTTTTTCGAGTGAGGAGTTGGCAACGCTGATCTCCACTTGAGAGCGGTCAACCGGGTTGATTGCACAAGCAAGGTTGCCAACTCCTTGCTTTAGGTTAGGTTAGAGCAAAAAAAAAAAACCTTGGTGATTTTTTTTCGAGTGAGGAGTTGGCAACGCTGATCTCCACTTGAGAGCGGTCAACCGGGTTGATTGCACAAGCAAGGTTGCCAACTCCTTGCTTTAGGTTAGGTTAGAGCAAAAAAAAAACCTTGGTGATTTTTTTCGAGTGAGGAGTTGGCAACGCTGATCTCCACTTGAGAGTGGTCAACCGGGTTGATTGCACAAGCAAGGTTGCCAACTCCTTGCTTTAGGTTAGGTTAGAGCAAAAAAGGCTGTGGGTAAGCTGTCGGTTGTTTAACTCTTCCCTCTCTCTTTTTTTCTTGTAAAAGGCTATGGCAAAAATACCAGTGGGTTGGCAACCTTGCTTTATGCACTGTAAGGCAAGCCTCAAGCAAGGTTGCCAGCTCCTTGCTTTAGGTTAGGTTAGACCAAGAAAAAAACCTTGGTGATTTTTTCGAGTAAGGGGTTGGCAACACTGTCATTTCAAAAGTAGGTCAAAGAACCGTTCTAGAACGAAGCATTAAGAAGCCTCAAGCAAGGTTGCCAGCTCCTTGCTTTAGGTTAGGTTAGACCAAGAAAAAAACCATGGTGATTTTTTCGAGTAAGGGTTGGCAACACTGTTATTTCAAAAGTAGGTCAAAGAACCGTTCTAGAACGAAGCATTAAGAAGCCTCAAGCAAGGTTGCCAGCTCCTTGCTTTAGGTTAGGTTAGACCAAGAAAAAAACCTTGGTGATTTTTTCGAGTAAGGGGTTGGCAACACTGTCATTTCAAAAGTAGGTCAAAAGACCGGCCCAGAACGTATGGTTTCACCTACTCCTAGTGTTGAGCTATATTTGAAAAGACTGATAGTTACAGTATAAACAAAGGTTTAGTGGACTTTCCTTATTTACAGGACTGTGAACTTATATAAAGATGATATTATTTAGTGGACTTTTAATATTGTTTTAAAAGAATATTGCTAACATATTCTAATATCTATACATAAAGGACTCTAAGTGTAGTGGTGAAAATATAAAAGTCAAATGTAATATTTAGTGGACTATAGTGGAACATTGTTTTTTTAAAAAAAATTTGAAGATTCTCATGTAAATTAAAATTTAGTTGAACTAGTTTTTTTCCCCAGAAGTGGGGCAATTGTAACGATCTTGCGAGATCGCCACAAGTTACACATTTGTTATTTTTATTGTCGTTGTTGAATAGCGTTGTGCAATCTTATCTATTTTGTTATCGCTTCTGCATAGGATTTCACTGCTATCCTTGGTAGAGAACATAGTTCTACCAAATCTCACTAGGGAGCGTTATTGTTTCTTATAGTTCATTTTTAATCTGTACAGATGGCACCTCATGTTAAGCAGAGCTCTCGTACTTCACGAGAATCCACTAGAGGCTCTGGCGCTGCGCTCGGAATTGTATATAAGCAGCGACGCTGCCCCGGCCAGGCAGTTCTGTGTTGACTCTTCGGCGACTCATGGTCGAGCTCTGCTCCCGCAAATAGCCATTGTTTCAAGCTCAACCTCCTACAGTGTGGCCTGCCTGTAGAACAGTAACGTACTCCTTGTGCGGCCTACAGGTAGATTATACGCATTGTATTGGGTTACGGTTTAGCTCGTGGACATATTTACTGTTGGGAGACGGCCTACTAGTAGATTATACGAAGGGTATCCGTATTCTTTGGCCTACTAGTAGATTATACATTTCACAACAGTCGATACAGAAATGACGTCATCTTTTGGCCTACTGTGGTAGATTATACGAGCGATAACAATATTTCTTGGCCTACCAGGTAGATTATATGAAGGTGATGTTCATCGTTAGTTAATTTTTCATTAAGGGAAAAATGAGCAGTGTTTTATTACTGCCTTCAGCTTAGCATTATTCAAGTAATTAATTAAAGTAAATAAAGTTTAACTAAGCATTATCCTTTGTAAGCTTATAGTAAATTTCCGTTGCTTTGTTGATATTACTATGAAAGCAGATTTAAATGTTCCTTGAGTCGTTTACTTAATGCCCTATCGTCCCCAAGTAAGCACAAAGGCGACCCAATGCCATAAAAGAAAAATTTGGTCCTTTATTCCCCACTGGAGAAAAATTGAATGGCCCCTGTCCTCCCTCTCCAAGACATCTGCAGAGGAGATTCGAACCTGGAACTTCAAGAACGACAAAAGTGCAGTGAAATCTTATCAGGAGATATTGTGACTTTGTTTTGTGCGGATATCTAATTTCACCCCATTGTAATAAACTGGTTTTGTCAACGCTAACTTTCATAATATATATATATCCGAACCCTGAGTGTATAAGAACATTATCTCCGGCTAGAATAGAGCTAACATCATGGGTAAAACTGAGTAATGTTCCCCGTCACAACGTCGAACCCGGTACGTTGCAGTTAAGTACTATTCTGAGATACCGCAACTGCAACGTTGTGCCCAGGGCGTGTGGGTGGCAGATCCCGTGGGGCGTTTCAATTTGCAGGTCCTTTATTTGTAATAGATTTTCTGGTGGAGACAACAAATCCGAAATAAAAGTTTTGACGTGCTGAAATAAAGTTGGCAAACAATTCAAATATTCCAGTTTTGCTCTGTCGTCGCCTGTCAAAATTCCGCGACCCTTCCGAAAAAAATATAAAATCATAAAAAATTGCGACCGGAAGTGGACGTATCTCGGAAACGGTAATAAGTATCGCGAAAATAACTCGAAAAATCCCACCCATTATCCGCCCTGTAGATTTTGGTGACGTAGAGTACGCGAAATAAATTTGGTGGTCCTGGGGTCAAGTTACGGGCAAATTGCATTTTCTTTAAATTCGTTCGTAACCTTCGAAAGGATGATCGTAGAAACATTAGGTTTTTGCGTTAACATTGTCTCGATGACCTCTGTCCTCCCATACCAAAATTGGTATAGGTCGACATGGAACCAAATTTACAACCTATGAAAATTATTCATGTCCCTGGTTTAAAAAAACTAAAATTGCAAATATCTCGAAAACGGCGAGAGATAGCGAGAAACTATATCGACAAATCTCCCCAATATGTACTGTTAGATACTCCTTGTCGATTTTGGTGATGAAGAGTACGTATTGCAAATTTCGTGGACCTAAGTTCAAAGGGGAGTTTTTTTTGCACCAATTGTAATTTTTTTATTGCTCGTAACCTCCAAACAGATGATCACAGAGAGGTCAGGTTTGGTGCGTTAGCATCCTCTGTCCTCCCTGACTGGAAATTCAAAATGACTACCGGATCTCGGAAAACGGTTACATTAGATCAAAATCTGTTTTTTGATTAGACATGCATACGTAGGTTAGTTTAGTCCGTAAAAGATCGTAAAAAAACTAGGTCAGCGTAAGAAACAGACAAGAGGAAAATTTGCAAAAGCTGAAAAAGTGTTGCCATTGTCCATTTTTTCTCTCTGTAGGTTAGTTTAGGCCGTAAAAGGTCGTAAAATCAAAAGTAGAGCAAAGGGCGTCTACAGCCCATACCGTTTAATACTACTCTTCATGTAGAGTAGTTTATTGTGTTAAAGATCTAAAAAAATCCTCATAAGAGGTTACAACTAGAGTGATTGTATGTTACGTAACTCGCAAGAATGTGAATGGGTTAAGTAATATCACGTAAGATCCAGGCATACCTACAAAAGTGCAGTAGGAAAACTGAGTTGCATTGAAAATTGTACTGGAAAGTCATCGAACGCCATAAAATCCACAAAAAAAGTCCTTATAATATGATACAAATTAGGCTAAATCTATAAAAAATAGGAGATACCTAACTGGAATGGCGTAGAACCCCTTAATATACACTACTCTTATATTTCCTGGTAACTATCAATTTTAATTATTAATCGTTCACCAGAAAATATGAAACAGACACAAATTGTAAATTAATATATTAATTAAATGTTTTACTCCTCATTGTTTGCAAAAAATGAAACAACATATAGATGTTAAGTGATTCAGAAATAATGTTCGTTTATTAACAACTGTAAATCATATATTTTTAAAGTTTGTAACTGTATCGGTAACACAGAATCAGTAATTTATTAATAAATACCTAATTAACTACACCCACACACACATACACACACACACACACACACACACACACACACACACATATATATATATATATATATATATATATATATATATGTATGTATATATTTATATATTTATTTATTCAAAGCTGTTTACTGAACATACCGAATTCGAAAATCGTAAACGGTTGCGAAATTTGAACTTCTCCTTCAAGTATTATTCACCGTACTTTAATCAGGTATAGCAATGAATGTAACATATAATTTGTAACTTTCACGAATACACGGTAACATATTAACAAAATTAAAATGATATTCAAACACTTACTAAGGTTGGTCGATGTATGGCTCCACGTTGTATGTAGTATCCTCACATGCCTGATTACACTTACAACCAGACCAGGTGGTTGGGTGCCTCAAAATATCTGAGTTTCGAATACATGAAATGTCAATATTAAGAAAGCAAAATATTAATAATATTTTAATATAATCTTACACAAAGTAGTACAGAATACCCGATTCTGCAACAGTAAGTGGTGAATTTTCAGACAGTTTTCAGGGACCATGGGCCCCAAGCATGGCCCTCCACGATGTATTTTTGAGGGGTCAGGGTCTTCCACGGTGCGTTTAAAGATCGTTGTAATTTTCACGCAAACAAGTGCAGTTACAAATCTAAGGAATCCTGGATCGCCCGAGCGAGCTGAAGCCTTTTATGAGCTATTAGTAGATAGCAGAGGTGAAGCGTGGATTGCACAAATTAGGCGGACGAGCTTTTTATGACCTGTTTTGGTACGTGTATGTGTGCCTTTATGCCTTGTTTTTGTATATGTGTATGAGCGCACTCATAGATCTTTACGCCGTGTTGTGCATTCATGACATTCCGTCAGTGTTGCCAATACACCCATGTAAATTCACCTATAACGATTTTCACAGGTAAAACTAACCATGATTCAGTGAGTTGGCAACACTTATTCGATCATACAAAATCTGTTACGAACTAAATTGACCTCACTCAAATAGCAACATTAAGCCTTACAGAGTAAGGCAGTTGTAGTTAAGGTAAAGCCATAAATATTTGACATCACTTCGCAGCGCATCCTGAAAAGGGTGAGGAATGGAGGAGGTTAGGGGACTGTGGGCAAATGCCTCTATGAATCAGTTGTGGAGGTGTACCCCATAGTCAAGATTCGCCATTTGTTTTCCAATGTCCACAAGACAGACTTCGAGCATCTGAGCTTCAAGCGGTGGAAGCGTGCCATGCCATGTCCTTCCTGAAAGAGGTGCAATCCCTTGACATGCCAAATAGTGTAGCCGAGGCTCCCCTCGCGCTTGACACGATGGGAGCCTCCGCTCCCGATTCGGGCGTGGGTACGATCCTCGACAAGTTTGCCGTGCTCACACCTATCCATTAGAATTCTTCGGTTGCTCGTTCGTTCTTGACGTCGTACTAGAATCTTGCAGTTGTCGAACTGTCTGAAATCTTTCTCTTTGATGTCGCGCATCCCGCTATCAAGAGCACGGCCACGAACGCGGGCATGTCGTACTGGATGCTGTTGAGGTGAGTGGTTACGTCGTATTGGAAATGATTGCCGGAAGCGATTTTCTGAACGCAGTGCTAACCGTAAAATTTGATGGGCATTTGGGTATTCTTTAAGATGTCCGCTTTGTACTTGAGGACGTAGTTCAATAAGTATTTTACCGCGGGCATGTGCAGCTCCATGGACTTTACGAGGCACTTGGCAGAGTCTGTTAGCATGTTGGTAAGCCGGGTGGTCCCGCCAAAACCAAAACGGGCAGCAGGCGCAAGGTAAACAGCACCAAGTGGGTTTGGGTTTTAATCTTCGCACCCGCATCGAATCTTCCCGCCTGGTAGTATCCCGTGTTGGCTTTAGACAGTTTCAGCTTTCCCACGGCGGTTGAGTTGATACAGAGGTAGTCAACTCGATCGATGACTGTGCCGTGTGTCCTCACTTCCACCTGCAAGAACAGGTGCGGCAAAAAAGTTGTCCACGAGCCTCAGGTTCGCGTTGGGAAGAAACAATTCCCACTGTCACTCTCCACCACGTCGAACTTGATGTTCAAGTCAGTTCTGTGAAGGTGAATGAATTCGTCGCTGACGTCCACATTGAACACGATCTCTCGGTGTGATTCCTTGAGGTTCGCGATCGTGAGACGGTTTGTAGAGAAGAACTGCAACTTGTAACTTTCGATTAGCTCCATAATGGCTATTTATTACATGTTGATTTCCACAACGGCAGTGGTTGTTGCTCCGACGATATCCACCACCCGGTCTTCTTGATGGTTACCGCCAATTCTATGTTGTATATGCGGTTGCGATACACGGGACATTATATCGGGGACGATGGCGTGTAGATGATTTTCTCCATGAACTCCGAGTTCGGTTTGAACGTGGCATTGATCCCTGTCTCCTTGACGCTAGCCGAGATGCAGTCCGAGAAATTGGTGATCTTTCTTTTCGCCACGTTGCAGTGCATGTTCAGAGTCTCGATAGCTGGGAATTTAGGAATATTGTCGCCAATGTGATTTATGCCAGGTTCGAACTTGGTGCCATTCTCGATTCCCAGGAACTCTCCTACAGTACCCAGATCCACTTTATCCGTGGCAGGCACCAGATCCACCTTGTGTGTCACTTAGTAATGCGAGAGCAAGCTCCACTCTACAACTGCGCATGCAAAGTAGAGAATTTGTATTGACCGGGGTTTAAGAAGATTTTCTTGCTGCCGATTTTGGTGGTGTTGTTAAGCATCATCACTTTCTTTATCAGATACATACTCTAGAAAGTGCGAGGAGCTATGGATTCAGGATAGATAATATCATTCAGTAAGCTGAGTTTCAATACCAAAGATTTGCTGGTAAAATGGAACACTCCCATGATACTTCAGATAAAAAAAGTGGTTTCTGGATGTCCTCGATTAATGGTTATTTATTCAAGATAGGAAAGCAAGCATAGAAACACTTAGGTAGTAACAATTTTCATCCTCGCAACCTTGGATGCGCTCGTCATTATAATAGGGATTAGCAGTAATCAAATAACTGACTAAACCCGTTGTTGGTATGCCAACGAAAGAATCAAAAACATAACAATGTCGTCTTGTTTGTAATAACAGATCCAGTGAGTGCCTAGATTTTTTAAAGTGTCCAAATTTACTACTCCACACTCTGTTTATATGGTCTTTTGATGGGTAAACAATCTGACATGCAAGCACCTCTGAAGTGTTTGATCCCCAGTAACTCGATCAAATTTTGAATATCGAAGTTATATAATGGTTATTTTTTATATATTTTATCAGAACTTTGATGGCCTTGTCCTCTATTGACAGATTGTGGCGCTTTTGATCTTCCAGTTTTTTATTTTTTTATTTTTCTCACCGATGACTTTTTTGCTATGGCAGCACTACCCCCTGCTAAACTCTCCACGGCGAGCAGAGCTGCTAACATGGCGGGAAAATTGAATATGAAACCATCCGTGTTGATAATGTTTCTGGAATTTTGGAATTTTTTCAACTGAGGTGTACTGAGAGTTAATTTCATTCCATGACCACAACCTAAACAAAATTTTCTATCACCCTGTTGTTTTTTTGTGAGGAGAGTGTTTATGGATCCCATAAATTTCTTACCCAAGTAAGGTACCTGGTATACGATACCTTTAGGTTTCATGGTGAAGGGCATTTATATATTTGGGAGATATTATATTCCTCGCGCCAGTTTCTATTTTGCTTTCATAGTGATGGTTGCACCCAGTGCTGCCATTTTTCCACCTAATGAGCCATATCTGCTGATCAGTCTTACAAATGCTACTTTCTCCCCTTTTGGTCAGCTTGATGACGGTCACCGACATCGGTGTGATATTGTATGATATATCATGGTCTTTACAACCAGCGTCCAAAGGATTGATTCCTCTGTCTCCTCTCTCCAGTCGCTGTTCTAGTGTAGTCCCTTCACCACAATATTGCTAACCGGGTAAGTGTATCTCAAAAAGAAGTTTGTTGATGATGTCATTAACTAAACCCCAACCTTTTCCAGAATTTGGGGTATACAGTATTGAGAATTTTAATTAAGTATCCTATGCCTTTACAGTTATTTACAATAAAATTGGCTAGTGTGGCACTGATCATATCCACAATGCCATTTTTTCATTATGGAAATTATTGTAGTAAGCATTTTACACTCCTGCTATGACCTACAATCTATCTGAGTATTCTCACATCATATACCTTCACGAACTTTTTGGGTAGAGAAATGTACCGTTTGACGCCACTACCTTTCTGTGTTGGTTCTATATAGGTTTGATCAGATTCTTGTATTTGTCCCCTCTGCTAGATTTAAATCGGATCTGTCTGGCATCATTGGTTTGGTACAGAACATGAGACAGTATCGAAGTTTCTGAGAAACTCTGGTAATATTCATCTGTATAATCTCTTGGGTGTTTCTTGGTGATGAGAATCCACAGTCCCACAGTACCGAGATATCTGGACGAGCTATATTTTCTACCCAAATTAATTTCTTACATCATCCCCTATAAATATGATTTTAGATTTTAAAATTTTCGAAACCACTCATTCGTTAGTCTTCATGGTTGGATACAATCCAAACACCTCATCTTTGTCAAGTTTCCCAGTACTCAGAGAATCTCTCGCCATGGGACCCAAGTCGATTATCTGCCAAGTGAGTTATCCTAAGGCCTTAGGCAGTTATTGTAGTACTAGAGGAGTGTGCATACTAGATAGTGATGAAGGAGGAAAATCTGCATAACTTCCAGCAGCTGAGAGGCACCAGCTCATTCATGAGATCCTTATTTTGTTCTGTGACACCCTTAATTTCTCTACCAGGACCGCTGATGGCATCAATAATGGGTTAGTCTTGATTCTTGGGCTCTGCATAGTATCCTTCATTCTCGGATTTCCTACCTTTAAATCCTTTTGCCAGATAGTCACGGAATTTCAAATTGGCTTCGATTTTATGTTTTGTCATTTTAATTAGGTGTTATTTATAACCTTATGACGTATCTTATATAGACTCCACATTTATCAAATTGTTGATATTGTTTCTGTACTTTCCATTTTTTGGATTTCGTGACATATCAATTCTAGCAAAACCGAAATAATCTCTGTTCCAGCAGGATGTGAAGGATTTCGAAAAATGATTTTAGTTTCCATCTCCTCCTACATAGTCATCATATGCATTTTTAAGATTGGTTTGGTAATGACGAAACAGAAAAACTAGATTTGTATTATCGCAAAGTAACTCTTTGGTAATCTTGTAATAATTCTGAGCCTGATAAAAAACTGTCTATTCTCCTGTGACGAGTCTGAGTGGAAAAAAAATACGAATTTTATTTTTATTTTCCAAAATTACAAAGTCGAAGACCACAACTTAGTTTTCGAAACAGTGGTCGAGTGGCTTTATTTCTGATCTAAAAGTGGCTATGACCAGTCCTTCATACAGTTTCAAAGCTGCTGGTATAGGCCTACAATAACGCACCGGATATTATCAGCTATCACCTCACCATTTTTTTCTCTATTTTCTTGTAAATCGGTCAAGAGCTTCACCACATTTAATGCTGAAGTCGTAGAATCACTTGGCCTGCATCGACCCAACTCTTTTTCCGTCAATCCCAACCATTTACCAATAGTTTAATGTTCTTTCTACGTAATACTTCTTTTTAGAGATATGTGTCCAGGTGTTAGTTTTGCTGAGCTCCTCTTCACAAAAGCGAACCTTCAATATTCCATTACGATTGTCTTTCATTATACACTTATGCCTATTCGCTAGTAAGACTTGAACCACAGTGAACAAGTCTGTGCTCCAATTTTTTGGTGAAGCTATTTTGAAAAAACTGTTTGAATTTGCTGAATCTTACCTGATCTACTACTTTGTACTTGGGTTTCTTGGTTGTGGGTTGATATTTGGACAGTAAACAGTGGTAATCAGTCGCACCTCGTCAGATTTGGTCACGTCAGCAGGTTTCATACTTATGGTTTTATGTATGGAGTTATTGTAATTATGAACATTATGAGATAAAATTTTCAAACACCTATAGTTACACAGCAAACTGAACTGCTTCTATAGATGATTTTTTAGTGTCCTGTTGTATCTCACAATTATGCTGTATGTGGAACAATGGCAAATATTATGCTGCTCCATTAATTTGGTGAATACAAAATTGTAAAATTATTTTCGTCTGTGTGTCTGTAAGTGATAGGATATTCTGCCATGCTCGAAAATAGATTTAAAAGCCTCGGTGACACAAGCTCCTGTTTTGGATTTGAGAGAAACAGCCCAAGCACATTTACTCATTTGAACCAGATCTGCTTGCCACATATATTAGATTCAATTTGTTACCACAGATACTCGCTTGTAGTTCATATGTGCATTATGCTCGAGTATTTAGAACATTGAGAAGTCTGACAAACTCGACAGAGAACATTTGACGCAATTCTGATTTATAGAATATGTTCAGCACCGGTTCCAGGTGTTCCCCAATGGTGCAAACAACCTTGTCGTAGCCGTCTTTGATTCTCACATTGACGTACATTTGTTTGAACTCCTCTTTTAAATCATAGAGTTGCGTGGTGAAACTCGATACTGCCGATTCTTGATTTTTTCCATGTCCCCGATTTGAAGCTTGTTGTTTGGGATAATCTGCTGTAAGCTCTCCACGAGCCTCAATTTAGAGCTGTGGCTGGAGAGATCATGTACCTGGCCTCTGATTTCAACAAACAGTGGGTAGAGTTCGTCGACGATCTGGTTGGTTGGCAAAGTGGCGATGGTCTCTCGAATTTGTGCAATTTCAACCTGGATGTTCTTTATATCCTCGAATTTGAGTATTCGATTCACTGCTCTTATATCAGCAATCAGTTCCTCAGAAGTAGGTAAGCTAGTATTCTGAAATGCCGTCAGAGCTCTTTTCACGGCATGCAATTCGGTAGCATCAGCTACAGTACTCAGGGCATCTGGGAGTTTTGTTATGTCATTATGTGTAGGTGTCGATTGCAGCTGAGTTTCCAATTTGTCCTGTATAACAACTATGTGAAGATGGAAATGGGATAGTTTGGATTCGGAGTTATCTTTTCCAGTTTGGTAATCTGCTTCTGGACTATGATCAGAGTTTCGGTGATGCCGGGTAATTTCGTTTCAAGTGTTTCCTGGACACTCGTCAGTTCAGTGTCATGGTTGCCAGAGCATCCTCGTAGTGGGCTATGGTGCCTTGGATTTTACCGAAATTGTCGTAAATCTCGAGCTGGAGTTTGATGCTTGTAACATTGCGGGCAATGGCATTGAGTTCGCTGGAGGAGGGCAATTTGTTTATAAAATTTTCCAATATTTGAAGTTTGGCTTGGACATCAGTTATGGCAGTGGCTAGCTCATCTGTTTTTTATATTTTCCAGTGTAGGAATTTCCAAAAATTCAAACTGCTCTCGCAAATCAGCAATTACCCAATCATAATCCTCTTTAGTTTTGATACTATAGATGATGGTTTCTAGTTCTGTGGGAGTACTCTTTGTTTCATCATTCATTTGTTGTTGTTTCAGTTGTTCTTCATTAGTGGACTAGGCTTGTTGGAATAATACAAGCTCATTTTTTAATTTGCTTCCACTCTCCTCCAAGGTTTGAAGATTGTCCATTGAGGCCAAAATGGTGTATTTTTGAAGTAGGAATTTGAGTTTGGCACCGATTTTGAGAATATGATTTTGACATTGGGACTGGAGTTGAGAGTGGACTTCAGGGCCTGCAGGTCGCTCTGAAACTTCTTCACCCTGACGTCGATCATGAGAAGCTCGTCGGCATGATCGTCGCATTTTGTGTGACGAAAGATGTCGTAAGGCAGTGCTACTATAGTTATTTGCTTTAGGGAAAGTGTTCGCAACTCGATGAAGAGACGGATGAGTTTTGTCGTAATCACCAAGAAGCTCAACATACAGGCAGTTGTTGGCAGACACATCGTGTGTGGTGTCAATGTCCATCCTATCGTGCTTGATATGATAAATGTTCTTCCCGAAGGATATCTTGACTTCATCTGCATTCTCTGGGTTCACATTTATCTGAAGTTTTCCGCTGATCGGAATTTTGCAGAAATTTAGCCAACGTTGTTTATTTCGTTTATTTCGTCCAAATGCTGTTCATGTGATTAATGAAACAGCCATTCAGTTTGGACAACATGAACAGCAAGTGGTTGAAGCTTGTTGTTTCCATCCTGACTCGGAGCTTCCACGAGAGTTTGCTTTTTGAAGACGAACTAGTTCACAGGAATGGTTATTTATTTTTCTTATACGTAAAAGAAATTGAACAGTTAAACTTTTTTGTGTCTAATGATCAGAAGGTGAAGTGTGTCTTTGGTGAAAGATGTCGATGTGCGAGAAGATAGGTACTACGGAGAGTTGGGGACAAGGTTTGTTGGTTTTAAGGCGAAAGTAGCCCCATGGGAGAGTATGAATCCCGCACTCAATAATGTAGCTCTTCTCGTCGTGCACGTCCAGGGCAACGTTCCTCACAACGTTGGTGGTCAGAGTATGGTCAACACTTTGAATGCGATGCCCCGATCGTAAAAGGGGTGACGTGGTTTTGAGGCATTCGACGTAGTCTTCGAACGTGAGAGACACCAGTACCACCTGCCTGCTAACACCCTTGGCCTTCTTGGTGACACTACCTTCAGCACGGATGGCATAGACCTTTGCCAGAAGCTTATCAAATTAGAGAACAGCATCACCGTTCTTCTCGTATTTTAGTTTACCGGGTACCTTTTCGTTGCGAGACAGTATGCCGTACAGATTTGACTGAGGATAGCCTGACGTGTATAATAGCTCGACCAAGGATGGGATCGTCCTAATGTCCTCGTTCACGTCGGCCGTGTGCATGTGGCACACCAAATTATCTGTGTCTGTAAATAGAAGTCAGAGTAAGTGGTTGTAGTGTGCACGCTGGTTTTCATAATATATCTCCAGTACGAGCAGCTTGCTTAAGTCGAAGACTTCGGCACCAACATAGATCGGTTTGTTGAGAGTCGCAACCTTTTGCTCCATGTGGACCAAAGCCAGCTCCTCGTTGTATATCGTTTTAGACTTGAATGTTGCATTCGCTACTAGTTTCCTTCAACACTCGGCAAGAGAAACCAAACACACATTCACGCTATTTAGTACGTTCTCCATTGTTTCCTAGTACACTGTTTTGTTCATGAGCTTAAATAAGTCCCGATCAGTTTCAAAGGAAGCGGCGGTGAGGTGTATGGTGTTGGTCTCGATGTAAGGACACAACCATGGAGAGTGTACAAACACGCGGATGCGATGAATTGTGCCATTCCAGAAGTACAGGACGTAATGATTGTTGGGCACAAAATCCAATATGAACTAGGACTGATCTCGGTCGGGTGGTCGCTTGAATTCTTTCACAGGTGGCAAGTGGCAGAGAGCCTCCTCCAGATCCTCTGTGAATTGGAGGTGCACCTCGGCGAAGAATTCACGTTTCGAATCATCGAAAGCTTCGACTTTTAACGCGGAAGGATCATCAATCCACTAGAACCATCCGGAGGGGAGTTTCTCCATTGTGGAGTGCCCGTAGAGGTTGTTGATGCTTGTGTCGAGTATGTAGCTGCCAGGTTGAGTGCGGTTGTACTCGGTTGACATGTGGCAATTGTACGTGTGGGTATATCGCTGCGAGACCTGGACAATCCCGCCCCAGACAGCACGTTCGGCAAACAGCAATATGTCTGCTTTCGAAAAGAGCTTGAGCTCGACCTTCGTTGACCGTAGCATGACCGGGGAGAGTGAAAAAAATGTGTGGGGTCAAGGCCGAAGATTTTCATTGCGGTAGCGCGAAACGCTTGAAACACTATAGCGAGGAGCGTTACATCTAGCTTGAGGTAAAACACGTGGTAATCCCCGAACGTTATAAATTCCAACTCATGGTAATCCCCGAACATTCTACATCCCAACTGGCATCATATGGACACTGGGCGTCCTAGTAATCATTGGGCGTGATGCCCGAGCCTTTCAACTGGCTGTGAAACTCAGCCTGGTGTGGAAGCGACTCTTCCTCGAACTTCCGTACCATAGTCGTAGGAGTAAACCCCTTTACGCCTGACGAAACCGACATTCATATTCGGGAATCTGGCGATTGTGATAAGCAGTTTTTCGTCGCTCAGCTTTCCGCAAGAGCGTCGTGGATTGCCGGGAGGAACCTCAGGGAGCCGGGGAAGCGAAGCGTGATAGTAGAGCTCGATCCTAGAATGGACACCTACTTGCTGACGCTAATATAGCGCTCTTCGTTCTGGTCCAGGGCATGGATTCGCATTTTGTCGTACCTGAGATGAGTGACCAGGTGGTGAAAGTCATAGGCCGAGTCATTGTAAAAAAAAAAAAACACTGTAACGAATAGATCCCGGCACAACTTGTTACAGTTTTTGCACAAAGAACCGACGTAACAGCCGGTGTAATTGTGGACTAAATGTGGTAGACGTTGCAAGTGCCAAATGCGAAAGTCTTGGTAAATCACATGGTTCGACACATCAGCCCGTAAGCACGTGCACACTAGTGACCTCCTTAAATGCCCTTTGAACTACTAAGAGGGCTACTAGACACTTTTCACATTTACCTAATTATTAAGCATGGCAAATTTCAAAGTTTAAGGTGGAAAACAATTTTTGAATTATTGTGGCACTTACAGCGTTTACCAATTTAAGTCTTCAAATGTGATGATGCCGAACTTCCCTGTTGGTGGGAGTGAAGGATGAGTTGCAAAGTGAACAGGTTGTCCCTGCATCGTGTATACGCTGATCATTGTTCGATAGCGGGAGCGTAGGTTCACCTTTCCTACATCTCTGGCTTCTTCCACCATCTTATCGAGGTGCCACATTGGGACCGCCGTAGACGTACGACTCGGGTGGGACACGCTGGTCTCGCCACACTACAACATATGCGAAACTCGAGGCCTCGTGAAGTTGGTGTGGAGTTGTGAAAGATAGTTCAGGATGATGGTAGAAGGTGGACAGAGGTTTCGTGAAGGCCTCGAAGTCTGCAATGATGATGGACGGGTGCATCGCGGCATTGTGGCATCGTGCCTGCGAAATCGCTTGACCAAACAGAGTTTCGGCAAGAGAGTCCGCGCAGGCTTGTGGGCACCACAGTAGAACTTGTGTCTGGCAAGTTTCTGGAGATCGGTGATGTTGGTAGCCACGTTGTTTCTAGTTTTCTAACGATGTCAGATCATACGACACTTCTGGATGTGGTGACCATGACTCCTCATCTGGCTCGAGAGCAAGCGAGGGAAAGAACGAACGAGGGTATAGTGGTGGCAAGTATCACCCTCGATCAACAGGAGGTCTATCTCCCGCACACTGTCATTGTCAACTTCGCTCACCTGAATAATATGCAATACCTGCTTATCCTCGGTAATTCCATAAACGGTTATGATTAGCCGCAGGTCCGACTCATCTCTCGCATGTGCCTTGAACTTGCCAATGTCCTCGTTTGCCACAGGGCTGGGGATCCCAGTCATCGCGTTCGCCAGCTCCGACTCATATTGCTAGTAGAAATTGCTCGGTGCGGATTGTCTCCCCGATCGACCAGATGCAGAGCAGCCAACATCGACCACAGAAAGCATTGATCGTCGCTATTCGGGATGTTTACCACCACCGTTTTACTCGCAACGTCGGGTGGCAGAGAAACGTAGTTGGACGTGGACAGGGGCACGATATTTATGATTTTTATCCGGAGTTCGAGGGGAGTACCACACAACAAACCTCCGGAACCCTTAGCTTCATGACCCTCTTGCTTCCGCGTTAGCGTGTCGACGAGATTGTCATAGACGCCCTCGACGTTCGTGATATTCGCCAGATGAAGCACCTTCGCCTAGGTTCGATTACAAAAGGAGTAATATTCATCTCACGGTTTTGCATAGACGCCGGACAGCACAACGGTGAATTTGATGGGGTGCTAGGACAACATCTGGTTCAGGATGGACACCAATATTGCGAGGGCATACACCAAAAATGTACGTACGTCGGACGGCTTGTGCGATTTTATAATGAAGTCCTCCAACATCTGCCCGAAAGCAGATTGCGTCGCTTCACCATCGGAAAATCTTGCTTGGAAGATGGAGCGTTTGCAAGAAGAGTCGCTTTCCTTTTGGTCGGGTCATTGCGGCTGGTTGCGACATCGGCAATCCAGAAGCCTTGCACATGAGCCGGTGCTTGCTGAGGTATGCAATCATCGAGTGTTTACCGCGCCCAGGACACAGATACGCTTGAAACGCCTGTGTTCCACGTAGGGCAAGTTTTCGTAGACGGCATGGTATGAAGGTTTTGGATGTGTTATTTTATATGTGTGATGTTTTTGTAGGTAGAGTGTACGAGCTTACTATGTGTATAATTTTAGTAAGGTACTTTATTTTGAGGTATATGTTTTCTGGGTAGATTGCCACATCGTTATCAGGCAAAACAAGATGTAACTACTCTCCTCGGCAAGTCCCTCCTGCTCTTGAGCGCGTGAATCCTACGGCAATTGCGTTGAACCACATCCAGAACCGGAGTGCTAGAAAGCGTCTATCCACCGGTCCAACAGACTCGCGACTACTGCAGAATAGGCAAATTTGTCGAGGAGTGCATCCACGTCCGAGTAGGGTGCCGAAGCAAACCACGGCGACACACTTTGGTATTTCGCGGTAGAGCATCTCTATCAGGAGGGACATGCCACGCAGACACCGCTCAATGCCCAGATTCTGGAGGGCTGTCTCGTGGTCATTGAGAAACAAGTAGCGCATCTCGACAATGGGGTACACCTCAATGACTAAGTTCCCGATCGCAAGCACTTGCTCACACTGCCCGCTAACCTCCACCACTCCTCGTAATCTTCGGGATTCGCTTCGACAGTGTGTCAACTATTTATGGCTATACCTTATCTACAGCTGCCTTACTCTTTAAACTATATGTGGGTTGGTGCATGAGGTTAGTTTAGTTCGTAATAGATTGTGCATGATCGAATCAATGTTGCCAATACACTAATTGTTGGATAGGTTTGAATGTGAAAATGTTAATAGGAGATTTTCATGGGGTTGCAATCTGCTTGCAGATGTGTAATGTACACTTAGATGTGAGTAAAAATCTCAATAAAATCAATGTTCAGAATTCGAAAATGGCGACGGTAGGATTTAAACAATCCCTCTAAAACGGAGTATTTAGACAAAATCTGGTTGCAGATTTGTAATCTTCGCTTGCATGCGGGAAAATTACCATGAAGTTTAAACACATCGTGAAAAGCCATGGCCCCTCAAAAATACATCGTAAAAGGCTATGCCGTGGGTCCACTCGATGCTACGCCAAGAGTCTTCAAACACGTAGTGAAATGCAACGACCACCCACAGAATACATTTTAGGAGGGGTAGCCTATAACCCCTCACTACAGACTGAAAATCCACCACTTTATGTGACAGAATGTAGAACTCTATACTACCTACACATATATATATATACTTTACGTTGTTCGTAAAGTAACTTCCACTGATGAATATCGTGGCGCTGCAAGCAGGGCAGTGTGATTGTGCATGCGGCTTGTGTAGCCACAACCTTGATGAAATGCAGACGTCAGTCTGGGGCAAGTTTGCCAGGAGATTAGTGCGTAGTGCGCTGTTGTTATATTTCGGACAATCAAAACTTCCGCCACTTGTGAGGTGCGGTCCGTGATCCGTTTTCTGGATGCACGTAATGTTCCAGCTGCGGAGATCCACCGTCAGATTTGTGAGGTGTATGGAGAAGAAATAATGAGTGCTTCAATCGTAAGAAAATGAGTGAGACAGTTTCGTGGTCTACAGGTTAGTTTTCATGATGAAGAACGAAGTGATGGACCGTCTGTTGTTAAACCCAATTTTGTTCGTTTAGTGGAAGAGCAGATTAGAGAGAATAGACGAACCACTTTGCCTGAGCTGCCATTAGAATTTCCAAAAATCTCCAGAACTGTGCTGTATGAAATTGTAACAGTGAATGTGAAATTTCGTAAATTGTTTAACTTTTAGGTTTCTCGCCAGCTCTACGAAAATGACAAAAAGGAAAAAATGGAAAGTGGTTTAGAGTTTTTGGAACGGTATAGTGAGGAGGAGGAAGAGCTATTGGATCGGATTGCAACTGGAGACGAGACATGGGGTGTTCATGAAACCCCAGAACAGAAACGCAGCACCATGGAGTTTCTCAGCGTCACCGCGGAAAATGCAATCAAAAGCAAAGTTTGAGAAAAAAAATCATGTGCACTGTGTTTTGGGATAGGCAAGGAGTATTGCTTGTGGAAGTTATTGAGCGTGGAGAGCCCAAACCTACTGTGTGACACTTCAACACCTGCCTCGTGCAATTCAAAACAAATGACGTTGCAAGTACTGTCGGGGTGTCATTCTCCTCCACGACAATGCTTGTACGTATGTGGCAAATGCAACTCAGGAACTGCTGACGACCTTCCATTGGGAAAAACTACCACACCCCCTTAAAGTCCTGATCTTACCCCATATGATTTTGACGAAGAACTGAAAGGTGAAGTTTCCCAATGGTTCTCCATTCAGGCGGAAACTTTCTATGATAGGGGTATAACGAACTTAGCATATCGCTACAATGCGTGCTTGAAACCTTATGGCGATGAAGTGTGAATATTGTACCATGTATATATTCTCACCCGTAAAAAGGTCATGATATTACTATTTATATTTTTCATTTCATTCATGATGGAACTTACTTTCCGAACAACTATTTATGTAGGGTGTCATTAACGTACAGAGGATATCAAAACAAAACACATTACCCAGTAACATTTTTTTGTAGATGTTCCGTTTCTGGTCTACAGCCATTTAAGAAAACCTGCTTTCCGCCTGAATGATGGCTATCTCACATAAGATTTTAATGAATTTGAAACGTCATTTCCTGAAGTTAAATAGTTCACGGCATTGTAGCAGTAAACATACATTTTTTTTGAAATATCAGCAGACTACCAACCATAATATGAACTGTTAGACAGAGACATACACGTGTCCAGTGGACCGATCATCCAGGATACTGCAACCTAGGAGCGCCAGATGTCCAACAGTCATCCCAAGGGAAAGGAGATGCAAACCAAAATGGTATTAAAAAATATTCTAAATGTAGTTTTAGTATAGATTTTTTTTCAATCTGCATGTCAAATATTATCATCATCACAAATTTGATTAGACTTACAGGCAACACATGGCTGTTTACGCGCAGTTATACATCAAATATTTGAAAATCTCATATGAAGGTTGATATGTACAGGTTCATTTACTACAGGTCCCCCCAGTCTAATCTGGTGGTGCATCCATTTCTAAAGCAGGAGCTCAACATCTGCGCGTACCTTACATTATTTGTGACATGTTCGAAAATCAAACTTTCTCTAGTTAATTTGCAGTTTCTGAGATATCAAATTTCATGATTCTGTGGTACCTGTCAACTCGATCTAGGATTGCCAGTGGGTAAGGTTGATCGTAGGTGTGCATAAATGAAAACAAAAAATATATATATTGAAAAAGTGTTCCAAAACTTTCCATTTCGCAATAGGATATTATAAATACTACACCAGTGACAAGTCACCACCTGGACATACTTTTAATCTACCAGCTTGCCTGAGAAGCCCGATTTGGGTAACGTAGCTGCGACCATTCATACGCACTAGAGGACGAATGTAGGAGACGAATGTCAATGCATTGTTTTAGTTTGGAAGTATAACGAAAGTATTCGAGGCATACCTTGTCACATTTTGGTTAATATAAGTACAAATACAGTAACAACCTAACGACGAATCAGGAGGGAATATACCGCCAAACTTTTACATTTGTATGCGGTGCGTAGATAAACATAATCGTCGGAGAGTTTGATTTACTACTATTCATGTCCCTTTGTTTCCAACCATTTGTGTCCTTTCCTCATAATGATTTAAATATACTATACATTATCTGTTGCTTACCTTTGGAATTTTCAGATGTTTCATACTTATTTTGTCAACTGTGTAGTGTGTCAAAGAGAACCAGTATCAGAAGAACGAAGTAGTCGTTGGTCGGGACTTGGGATAGTAAAGGGTGAAGATCAAACGTGCCTCGTCGGATTCGTCTACGTCTTCAGGCTTCATGAGTGTTGTACAACGGGTCGAGTTGTTATAGTCGCCCATGAGTTCCCGCAGCGCGTAGACCCACTTGTAGCTACCCTGAAGCGTGAACCTTTTCTACATGCCTGCTTTTAACGTGCCGTTGAATCGTTCCACGATACTGGCTTTCAGGTCGCTGAACGTCGAGTAGTATCGGACGTAGTGCTTTCATATTAACTTGCGAAAGGTCGAGTTGTGGAATTCCTTCGCGTTGTCCGTCTGTAGGAAGCGCGGCCGTCTGTCGGATCACGGAAGATCGAGTCCAAGGCTTTTACGACGCACGCGCATGTCCTGGCATTCAGAGACAGGACCCACAGCGATTTGGAAAAGGTGTCTATGACGGTCAGGAGGTTGCGACTGTTGATATATATACATAAATATCACCCCACCACAGCTTCAATCTCCTCTTGATGTACGGAGTGAAGTATTCTACTCGCCAAAATACGTCACGAGTTATTACGTAACATTCTCAACTTGCGCAGCCTTCTCGACAGAGGGCGTTTGCTTTACCCGAGAGTTAACTTCGCGCATGCGTAAATATTCTTCCCGATCGGGCAGCGCTGGGAAGACAGTGAATTGTGCAGACCAAATACAGACCGAGTACAGACCAAGCAGACCAGGTATAGACACCAGCCGGAGCGGAGAGAGTTCAGCTTTATCAACAAGTTCGCGGAGTAACAGCCCGAAATTTTACCTTACCTTTGTTGCAGAATTGGCATGTGTATATATGGGTGAGCTGCCTATCTTCCAAATTGATCTGGATTCTGCCAAGTTACGCAACGGGGAAGGAAAGGGGTCAATACGGATTTTCGTAAAATCATTTTTTTTTAAACTCGTTAACACGAGATATTTGCTGTTAAGAAATTTAAAATTTATAATAAATTCACGAGTAACCTTAATTAGGTTCTTTGCTACAAAAAACTAAAATAAATCAGTGCCGATTGATTTATTTTGTGTCTCTCTCCAAAGTGGCTGAATAACACGTAACAATTTCTATAAAATCTATTAGTGTCTTCATTCGGGGACCCTTTTGTAGTGTAAGTATGATTGATCGTGGGGCCAACAACCCCATCCCACAAAAGGAACCACGTTACGAGACGTCAAAGAAATGTAGCCGGACAGATCTACCGACGACGGACTGGTGTGACAAGCGAATTATGGAAAGGGAAAGTATCTATATCTAGGGAGCTTGAATGTTTCTATCTTTGTATAGGGCAGGTGCATTGAGGATGTTGCTGCATCAACTAAATAATTATAAACCCTCAATTGTGGCATTGCAAGAAGTACGTTGGATCGGAAAAGAAGTTTCGGAAAAGATGGAAGCAACTGTCTCTACAGTTGTGATGAAAGACTGCATATGCTAGGAACTGGGATTATAATACATAAACAA
Organism: Lepisma saccharinum; assembly: GCF_977018435.1. NCBI lineage: Eukaryota > Metazoa > Arthropoda > Insecta > Zygentoma > Lepismatidae > Lepisma > Lepisma saccharinum. The sequence continues at coordinate 9,808,523 of NW_028142898.1, forward strand.
CTAAAACATCTAGTGATAGGATTTATAGCTAAAATTTCAAGATTATCGACATTAAGAGTTAAAGGAGAGTTCTCTAATTACAGTATAATCAATGCACATGCACCCACGGAAGTATCCACAGATGATGTAAAAGAAGATTTCTGTGATGCGTTAGAGATAGCATTTGATGATTGCCCAAAAAATGATATAAACATAGTAATTGGAGAATTTAATGCCCAGATAGGCATTGTAGACGTGTATAAACCAACAATTGGTAAACAAAGTATGCATAAAGTAACAAATAACAACGGTATGAGGCTAATAATGTTTCCAGCATCTCGGAATCAAGTAATAACAACAACTCTGTTCCAGCACAAGGATATTCATAAAATGGCATGGAGAGGCCCGGATGGAAAAACTTACAATCAAATTGACCACATGCTGATAGATTGTAGATACAGATCAGATATCATTGACGTTAGATCTTTCAGAGGGGCTAATATTGATTCCGACCATTATTTGATTATGGGAAGGATTAGACCAAGAATATCTAATAGTCGAGAAATGGAGGTTACTAGCCTGATTAAATTTAATGTCACGCAGTTAGGAAATCCAACGGTGGTTGAGAGGTACAGAAGTAAACTACAAGAGGGATTCGTCGGGACGAAACCGGCAGAAGTTGAAAATGTAGATAAGAGGTGGGATAGATATAAGCTGAGGATCAGTAATGTAGCAAAGGAAATACTTGAAACACAAAAGCCAGTAAAGAAAGAAACGTGGTTCGATGAGGAATGTCAAAATGTAACCAAAGAAAAGAATGATGTATATAAGAGGATGCAGCAAAGAAGTGCAATAAGGTGAGCTATTGATGAATATCAAGAGAGACGAAGGATTGAGAAGATAGTCCATAGGAAGAAAAAAAAGGGAATGGATGAAGCAAGGGATGAAACTGTTGAAAGCCTGCATGAGCAGAAGAATATAAGACAGATGTATAAGCTGGTAAATAATACAAAAGATGTTTTTAAGTCAAGGACAACAGTCTGTAGAAATGAAACAGGCTATATAATTAGTGACAGTAATGACATTTTAGAAAGGTGGAGAAGGCATGTTAATGATATATTGAATGGCAGTGCAGATGTAGCAGGTATGCTGGAAGAAGGTTTAAATGAAGAAGAGGAAGGAGAAGAGGACATAGAACGTCCAAAGATAGATGAAATATCGGAGGCAGTCAAGATATTGAAAAATTGTAAAGTACCTGGGATAGATAACTTGCAAGCAAAGTTGCTTAAACATGGAGGCGAGAGTGTCATTAGAGACTTGAAGGAAGTAATAAACATAATCTGGAAAAAGGGACAGATGCCAAGTGAATGGAGGACGGGTATCATAGTACCTATCCACAAGAAAGGGGACATGATGAAGTGTGCAAACTATCCTGGGATTACATTGTTGAACGTTGCATATAAAGTATTTGCAAGAATTATATATAAAAGACTACTACCATACGTAGAAAAGTGCATTGGACCATATGAATGTTGGTTCAGGCCAGGAAAATCTACAATTAACCAGATAAGGCAAATACTGGAGAAAACTCTGGAGTTTGGGATCGGAACAAACCATCTATTTCTTGATTTTAAATCTGCATACGATAGTATAAACAGGGCCCAACTATATCTGGCAATGAAAGATCTTGGAATTCCAATGCTATTAATAAAAATGGTGAGGATAACTATGGAGGGCTCTAATAGTACGATAAGAGTAGGAGGACAACTCTCAGAACCTGTTGAAATAGAAAATGGACTAAGACAAGGCGATGTGCTGTCCTGTTTGTTGTTTAATATTGCCTTAGAGAAGGTTATACGGGAAGCTTGAGTGTAAAGTAGGGATACCATATATTATAAGTCAATCCAGATACTAGCATATGCGGATGACGTGGACATAGTAGGAAGTCTCTACATGCAGTAGAAGAAGCATTTCTAGCCATAGAAAGGGAAGGAAAGAAGATTGGATTGGTGGTGAATGAAGGGAAGACTAACTACATGGCAGCAGGTAAAGCACACGGATATAATACATCACCGACCATAACAATGGCTAATTATACCCTTGATAGAGTGGATGCTTTTATCTGACTGGGTTCTGTTGTGACATATGAAAATGATTCACAGGAGGAAGTAAAGGAACGACTTATAGCAGCGAATAGGACCTATTATGGACTACAGATACATTTTAAGAGCACCATAATGTCCAGAACAATTAAGTTAATACTTTACAAGACACTGCTACGACCTGTATTGACCTATGCTGCGGAAACGTGGACCAGTTCAAGGAAAGATGAACAGCTGGTAGATACCTTTCAAAGAAAGACCCTGCGAAGAGAGTGAAGTTGGATACCCCAGGTGGACAAAGAAAGCGAGGAAGGCCTAAATAAAGATGGGTGGATGGAGTGGATGAGGATGTTCGGAAGCTCCAGTATAGAAATTGGAAAGTTGTGGCAGAAGGTAGAGATAGATGGACACAAATCACAGAGGAGGCCAAGGTTCATCAGTGACTGTAGCGCCATAAGAAGAAGAAGTATGATTGATGGGATATATTCCAAGTGAGTGTATATAAAGTATATTTTAATAACTATGTTTCTTTGAAAGAAGAATTGAGTGCATCAGTGAGTGTGTGAATCTATATATTATAAATTTGGAGAGTATAGATTTCTATTTACTATTGGCCGTAAATAACAAAAAAATAAGAAAACTACAAAAAATAAGGGAACTGGACAGTATAAGTGGTACTTGTGGTCCAATTTTCGATAACACGTGATTTTTATTGACTACAAAAAACATGTATTCTTCGATTTGTTATAATCGGAGTATTTGAGAATTTGAAGTGTATTTTACTGTTCGAATTATTGATGTTATTTCACATAGAAATTATATATGAATAAAAGCCTGTTAATATGGAGTACATCTTTCATGAAGCAAATACAGGGTGTCCCACGAACGGTGCAACTGGGAATTAAGAGTGGCGTTACTTTGTAACCGAAACCTGTACATACATAAGTCATACACCAAATGTTAGCCCTGTGCAAGTAGATATATTTAAACATAGAAACAACAAACGGGGTGCAGTTTTGTTCATGCAGTGTTGCCAAATGTAAGTGAAAGTGTAAATTTATTTTTCCATGAAGCATGGAAAATTGCATGTCAAACATTCTTACGGAAATTTACACGTCAATATCCACCTTGGGTATGTGGACTATTTCGCCATCTATAGTTCAGATAAGAAAACCGATCGTTTTGGCGTATAGCCAATCCTGAAATGCCTCGTAAAGGCGTACCGATCCAAATGGGTGTTTTAAAAAAAAATATGAGGTACAGTGCCAACACTGTTCATGTTTGAAGGCAACAAAAGTTGTGTTTAGTGATGGTCTATGACATGGAAATTCTGGAAACAGGAAAAAAAGAAAATGAAAATTATGGTGAAAAAAGTGTTGCTTACCTACTCCTGGCAACCATGCAATTCGCGTAACAGGCAGTGTAGTTTTACAAAAGATGTTGAAAATGACAACCATTTTCCCTGAGGCATTCATCAACACGTTTTATCATGTTGGAAGCAACTTTATGCAAGGTTGATTGGTTTATATTGTCAATGGCTGTGCAAATGTTTATTTCTAGATCATCAAGTGTTCTTGGGTTATTAATGTAAACTGTTTGTTTCAAATAAAACCACAGAAAAAAATCTGGAGACGTCACATCCGGGGAGCGACTGGGCAATAAATTTTTGCTTCTAATGTGATCGCCAAAAAACGCTGCCAACATGTCTAAAGTTTCTTTAGACGTGTGACATGTTGGGGTGATTTGTTGAAACCAACAATCACGTTCATCACGTTCCAACAGAGAAATAAACTGCGTGATAAGGTCACGATAAACTATTCCGTCAACTGTTGTGTTGAAAAAGAATGGACCGATTATTTTTCTCCGAGAAATCGCGCACCACACACCGATCTTTTTTGGATGAAGTGATTGTTCTTGTAACAAATGGGGACTGTTACTTGACCAGTGTCGAGAATTTTGACAGTTGACATATACACTTAAGTGGAACCATGCTTCTTCCGTGAAAAAAACCTTATCCAAAATATTCACACCATTGTCTCTATTAAAAGTTCTAAACCACTGGCAGTATCTTACACGTGCACCTTTGTCTGCTTCCTTCAGTTCTTGCACAGCCTGTACCTTACATTCACGTAGGTGCAATTGTTTTAACGCTCGGTGAGTTGTTGTTTTTGATACACCTGACTGTGCAGCAAGTTTACGAACAGATTTCCTGGGAGATTGTGATATTCTCTGCTCCACATCCTGCAGCACACCTTTTGTCAAAACTAATGGTTGTCTGTGATAGGGTTTGTCATTAACTGATCCTGTTTCACGAAATCTGGAAACAAGACGATATATCGTCGAATTTTCTAAAACACTGTTATTCGGATATTTCTAGCGAAACACAGTTTTTACACTAGCGTACGATTTTGAACAAAAATAATGTTCCACAATGAACACCCTCTCTTCCAAAGAGTACTTCATTTCACAGAAAAATTCTAATCTTCCCCTACGAACAATGCAAAATGCACGGCTCAAACAGTTCTGAGTACACAACTAACTGATTCTATTGTTCTCGTTCGGTGGGCGCTCTTATCGCATTGCATGGTTGCCAGGAGTAGGTAAGTAACACTTTTTTCACCATAATTTTTATTTTCTTTTTTTCCTGTTTCCAGTATTTCCATGTCATAGACCATCACTAAACACACCTTTTGATGCCTTCAAACATCAACACTGTACCTCATATTTTTTTAAAACACCCATTTGGACCGGTACGCCTTTACGAGGCATTTCAGGATTGGCTATACGCGAAAACTATCGGTTTTCTTCTCTGAACTATAGATGGCGAAATAGTCCACCTACCAAAGGTGGAAATTGACGTCTAAATTTCCGTACTAATGTTTGGCATGCAATTTTCCATGCTTTGTGGAAAAATAAATTTACACTTTCACTTACATTTGGCAACACTGCATGAACAACACTGCACCCCGTTTGTTTTTTCTATGTTTAAAAATATATACTTGGACAGGGCTAACATTTGGTGTATGACTTATGTATGTACAGGTTTCGGTTACAAAGTAACGCCACTCTTAATTCCCAGTTTCGTCGTTCGTGGGACACCCTAGTAATCTCATCACTTTTCTATGGATAAGGCATCGATGTATGAAATCTTGTGTGAATGAGAGCGTATATCTGGGTTCTATTGGGCGTACGTAATTTTGTTGGGAGGGGCTAACTAGACGATTCTCCCATTTCTCAACAAGGTACCGTTAACCCACATTAAATCACTCGCGCATTTTGAGTTATTTGCCTCCTGCGTGCAAACCTAGTCGATCCACGAGATTCATGATATAATATTAGGATGGGCGATTAAAACTTAATGTAGCACCTTCTTAAATTTACACGCTTCAATTATTTCTTTAAAGATCTTTATAAATTTGGTAGCAGATTGTTTAGTGAATTGAAGTGGTACTAAAAATATGATAGTATTTATAGTAGTTACAAGGTACTTGTAACCCTTGTTGACTTTGTGCAAATTCTTTAGGTTGTCACTGCTAATTTCGATGAGGTCCGCTACTCACAAATCGTCGATGTCCTTCGTGAACATCGGTAAGCGTTCGTAGTTGCGACGTTCAGGTTTGTGCAGCTTGTCAACGATGGCTTACCTACACATCGAGTGAGAGATTCCGTCAGAAGGAAAATATTAGGGAAAACGGGTTATCCTCTCGGTACTATTGTTTGAATTCAAACAATAGTCTGTCTCCACTTTCCACGTCCAAAACGAATAATTGTTCATCTTCGTGCATTTTATAAATTTTATATTTGATCGTTGCGATATCATAATATGCAATGGGTTTTTGGAGAGCTTTGAATACGGAATCCTTTTTTTGTATAGTGAATGTGGCACCTCGGGATGCTTTCCATTTTTACAGTATTAAAATTTAGAGAAACCTTACGGTACCGTCGAGGAAATATTCGTGAGAGTGGGTGGAAGAATAAAATTTGTAAACGTTACCGGCGCGTGAATTCGTCCAATGCCCTCAAACATTCGGAAAGCTGTGAAGCCTGACAATCTCGATATAGAACAAATTACGCGAGTCTGAATCGTCCAATCTGCTCAGCACCGGTTCGGTGTCTTTCCGAATTGATCGAACAACCTCGTCGTAACCGGGGTTGATCCTCACGTTGACCTACAGTTACTTTAATTGCTCTTTCAATTTATGAAGGTTGGTACCGAAGTCGAACAAAGTGGATTGCTGGTTCGCTTCTGTGTGTAATACAGACAGGTCTTTGTGCCTTTAAATAAAAAAGAGCAATAATACATTGGCTATAATGAGACATATAAAAGCGTATTTAAAATGAAATCAGTACCGACATGTGCTTATTACAGCATTTGTGTCTCTAAAGTAAAGGAAAACAGTCCAAAATTATAATTCTCCTTAACAATTGCGTAGTTGTAGTACAATCGTGACTCTTTCTCCTAAAAATAACTTTATTTTAATCTTTAGTATCTTATTCTATTCTTAATATTCCAATGGTAGTTCAGTAATGTTCTTAAATACAAACATGCAAGATAATGGCTTGTTTAGTCGACCGTCTAAAATGAAATAAATTGCTATAAAAATGTAAGCTTCACTTAATACTACCGACACTAAAATGGGGAATTTCATTGTCACTTATCATTATGTGATGTGCTTGGCACATGCTTAAAATAAAGGTACTAAAACCTATGCCGGAATAAGGTGTCCTCATTCTGTCTATAGCAAAGTGTTATTTTCCTTTTAAGCCTTTTTGATCAACCAAAATAAGCGAAAGTTTTATTATTTCCGCATTAAAACTTCGTTTCTCTCTTTCCTGCTTCCTATCTTTGTACGGAACGTATCAAACAAATTGTGTTTTATATTTTCTCTTTAGAATAAGATTTTAGTGACATGAGATATTTACGTCAGTATTTTAATAGTGCTTGAAGAAATATCGCATTTCATGAAAAGTAGATTAATATAGACAAATTCCTTACTTGATATTAATGGTATGCACTCTTAGGTAATATGCAGGACCTCTTTAATATTAATATACACAGTGATTTTAAGCAAAACTGTGATGTTTATATTTCAAGATTTTAAAAAAATATACAGGATCATCCGTTTGAGATGTCAGAAAAGTAAACCTTTATACACAAGAGGTTAACGTACGTATCCCCGAGCAGCTTGTTGTAATATAAGCCCAATGGATGTAAGTTTCGAATGAGTGGAGGTTTCCTGACTTCAGCTGCGTGGCGGCAGTAGCATGCATGTAATACTCGAAAATTTCGCATTCCATACGACGTACTGGGTGTGCTGTTGTGCCGTGATCACCACCTTTGTTACCATGCACATTAGCGCCGCCATGTGGCTGAAGTCTGTAAACCTCCACCATTCGAAACTTACATCCTTTCTGCTTATATTACAACAAGCTGTTCGGAGATACGTAGATTAACCTCTTGTGTATAAAGGTTACTTTCCTGACATCTCAAACGGATGTCCCGGTATATGAAAAATACAAATGCATTTTTATGGTATTTAAGATTCAAAGCTATAAAATGCTAAGGACAAATATTCGGCTATCAATCAAAGCAATATCTTAGAGAGAAATAAAATTCACACAAACATTTGTACATATGTGAAAACGTGAGCTTTGAATACCGCTTGCGTATATATGCTCTTTCTATTTCATTATAAGTTGGATTTGCCTAACTATGTTAATTTATACATACTAACGGTTATGTGAGACGCTAATAATCTTTATAAATGTATATATGTTGAAGAGAGATGAAGAGCATAATCTGTAAATGTTATCCTTTTCCATCTCTCCATCTCTAACCAAGGATTCAACCAGTCATCGACAATATCGCATTCCACAGAGAATAGCCGCATACCGCTGTGTAGGTAAGTGTAGCATCGTTTACTGTAGAGAGTATTTGTACAGGATTAAGGCCTTTGTCCTGACATCGAGGTAAGAACAAATGTTATGGAATGAATATAAAACATCCTGCATGGTAAAACTCACGCTCAGTTGGTATTAAGAATTCGTCGAGAAAAGTGTGTGTGGGATCGTAATAGTTCGAGGCGCGTAAGACATAAGGTGCTAGACACCTCAGTAGATTATATGTATTAATATCACGCTCGAATCTAGGTAAGTGTGTAGAGAAATCAGCTCTGTCATTGCTCTTCTTTCCTCTGCTTGACAAATTAGGCAAATCAACATTATAAATGAAACCTCTTGCAATGCATAATTAGTTTTCATCCCTTGTGAATCTAAGATTCCCTAGCTTAAATTGAGTCAAACTACAATGTATATAATACGTGCGTGTAAAAAAACTGAGGACTATTCAATGTCTTAAAACATTTTACACTCAGGCCATAGCAGACTATTATTTCTACTAGTTTGGGATATCGCAGGAACTATAGAAAAGTTATCCTTATGTGCGCATTATTCATCATTATTCATTATTTCTATTCCTCTTTATGCATATAGCTTAAAAACCTATGGTTTTTAAGCAAGAACCTTTAATTTACTATTGGTTTATACACTAAACGAGTGGTAGCGTCATTCGTATTACGTATGTTCAGCGTAGTAGTGGACAAATACTTTTTACCCTATTCATATATATAATTAACGATTTGTTTCTTCACATGTTAAGTTCAATTTAGTAATAGACTTAGGCAATATTTTCATTTGTTAAGGTAACATAAGGAAAAGCGACTGGCTCGTGAATTCTCAACTATCTTTTTAAACTAAGCTCCAACTTTCGAAGTCGCGAGTATATTTCAGTCATTTTACTACGAGTAAGTCGGCTACTTAACCTTATTCATTTCAAACCTATGCTAAATAAAATTAAGTATCCTCCTTGCAATACCCATTACCGTGTATATTTGTATCTTCCTGATCATTTACAAGTTATGGCCGGGTTTTGAATAAGATTGAAAATTAATATTTTAATATAACTTTAATCAATTAAAAAAAACAAATAGTTCAGCCTACTCTCTGCTGTGACCCGCTTAATACACCATCGTACTAATTGAGTCTGAATCAATTAACACTAAGTTATTATCAACCATCGTTATTGGGAACATCAAATGTAAAGGGAAAAAAAACAAATAATTTCTGGAGCAAACTGCACGATTGTATCGCTTATAGAATAATTCAAGTAATAAAGTCACGTAAAAAATGCAACAGTTTCATGTCAAGGGACGACAGGAGGGGCAAAACCATCAGAATCAAATACCACTTACACGATTATAGAAATCCAGGGAATTATGAAAATTTCCCAGGTGATAGATCTGCCTTAGCCAGGGTGCCGGTTTCGCGAACGAACGACAGCGCTACTAGTAGTAGAGTGACAGGGAATCGTCCACGGACGTCAACGGGCCGGCAACATTTTTGACGGAATACGGCTCCCTAAAGTCCAACGTCGAACCTTCCGCTACGCGGATTGACGAACGCTCCTTTTAACAAGTCGCCAACCCGACACTGATGACCGTTACGGAGATAGAGCGCAAGGCTGTTCCCCAATCGCCGTGGCTACACAGGAAAATATTTTATTTTATTTTCCTCTGCATTGTTAAATTTTGCAAGTTTCATCTAATTCATCCTTCTACTCGAAATTTGAAATCGCTCATTCATTGCCGTGATATTACCCCTCAATGATAATTAAGAAATATATTCGCGAACACTCTAGAGATTATTTGCTTCCAATATAAGAATATTTGGTGAAGCCCACGCAGTATATTTAAATTCATGATTTTAATTTACATAGAGTGAAAATAAATGAAAATTCCAGTACCAACGCTAATCATTACTCTTTCCAAAAAACGTTAAAGGAACCGCTTTTTAATCCACCTAAAAATGCTCTTTTCTTTTAATTTTAATTTATGTTGAAGTTAAATAATTTAAAATCCCGCATTCAATCAACTTATCCTTCTCTCGAATGAGGGATCGAACCAGGAGCCTCAACCGCCCTGGTGGGTGATGTAACTCAAGGCTTCATTCATCCTCTATTATGTGAGCCCTCGCTATTAAGACAAGCGTGATGGTACGGTTCAAGTTGGAAAAAATGGCAAAACGCAAAACATGAGTGTAAACTTTTCAGACTGGATGAGCATGGCGTACAATATTTTCTCTAAACTTTAAACTTTGATTGTTAACGCGACTTTGCAAGAGTCCGACTTAAAGAGTGAACTTTAAACAACAAACCAACCAATTCATCTCCTTTCAGAGTGCGCCTTGTACCATATTATAATCGGCAAGCTTTCGATAACACAGTTCCTCTTCGCGTATAGCAGAGTATATTTTCATTTAATATTGTGACTAATTTTACTTTAAAACCACAGATTAAAGATAATAGGGTCCAGCAAATGATCCTCAAAGTTGGCGTCACAAAAAGTATATTAATATAATGACAAACATTTCAGTTAAGAATAATATTATGCTTTTCCATTGAATGTATTTTCGAATCATGTTGAATTTGCTAAAATGACCATCTCAAGCAATTTAAATATGTAATTTTTACTAGTAAATGAATTTAAAATGAAGGAAAGAACAGAGGAGGAGATAAATAAACCTCAAAAATAAATAAAAATGCAACAATAGCTGTTAAAAATACTGACAAATAAACTAAAAGCTAAAAAAGTCGAAAAATAAAAGAATGTAAAATAGAAAGTGTTTTCAGGCTCTTTCTGACAGGACACAGACATGACATCAGGTTTAGCATTGTTTTTTACTGTCAGAACAAATATTGATTTTTCATCAACTTCCGGACCAAAATTACTAATTATGACCATTGTAAACGTTGGAGGAAAGGAGACGGCTTACTTAATTATTTCTTGCTGAGTGATCGTATCGGCCTATGTCTCTACTTTATAATACAGAAAAAATCAGGTTAATACTTAGAAAATGATTTGCAAATTTGCACCATAAAAATATATTTTTGATTGTTTGAAGTTCATTAGGATGCATTTGCAAGGTATCCCACTGTTTTAATTTCACACATATTTTATATTTCATACGTTGAATATCCCTTTCCTCTCTCTTTTCCTACAGTCCTTGGAAGAAACTGAATTTTGTATCAAACGGAGTCTGGTTCAAATGACTCCCTTTCGCTCTCCTATTCCTACTTTAAACAAATAACAATTGACTTCGTAACTTAACGATTGCTTGTTCAAAACTCTGAATATACACACAATTAAAAAAAATATGACAAAGCACCACCAGAAATGTTCGTCATTTTTCCCTTTCTCGATTTTTCCTTAATTTGTTTCCTCATAAAAAGTGCCATGACTAAATTATGGACATTACATTATGTGTGAATTGGCTTCTTCAAACTGGTAACAAATTTTAACATGAGCTACCTGGAGAAAAGGTAGCGTGCTTGATTCTCACGTGGGATGTCATATGTTCGATTTTCCACCTTGGCAGGATTTTTTCAGGAGTTTATCGTTTGATGTAAAGATTATCCACCGTGCTAAGGAATTAACATTGGTTTCTGTATTTCAAGAGGAGAAAGGAAATAGTAAGAGGAAGTTTATTCGATGATAGGAGGGAGTCACTTGCCACGTAGAATGCGCAGAATCAAGTTAATTAGAGCTAAGTCTGCGAAGGTGATTTGTAATATTGAAAAGTAAGTGTGGAAAGTTTGTTATGTCTGATACTCGTACTTTCTGCTGAAATCAGACATACATTTTAGATACAAAGGCACTGACGAATTAACGATCAGTAGTGGTATTGATGATATAACCAGCACAGGAAAGGAAGAGCCCCCCTCAAGCAGATTTGCTACACTTAAAACAAGCTCAACATGAGCATATGAGCTTTTTGCTCAAGTGTGGAACCTTGCCTAATCCAAGGATTTTGTAAAAATGCCCTCAGGAATTTTTTAGAAAAGAAGAGCTCCCCTGAGAAAGGAAGAGCTCCCCTGAGAAAGGAAGAGCTCCCTTGTATTATAAACCCAAGAAAGGAAGAGCCCCCCTCAAGCAGATTTGCTACACTTAAAACTAGCTCAACATGCCCATACGAGCTTTTTGCTCTAGTGTGGAACCCCGTCTAATCCAAGATTTTTGTAAAAATGCCCTCAGGAATTTTTCAGAAAAGAAGAGCTCCCCTCAGATTGATTTGCTTATACTTAAAACTATGCCAAGTTCTCTTATCATCTTATTGTTTATAGTATGTTTTTCTGTCAAAATCCCAGGAATCTTGAATTGATATTTATTGGGTTCTGAGAGCCAGTAGAGTGTGGTGCATGGTTTTTATTGCCTTGTAATCAAAAGGTTCGGGTTTAAGTCCTCATAAAATGTGAAGCCTCCCCTGATGGTAAAATGTTAATATTGTTGTCTTGTAATCAGGAGGCTTTTGGGTTTGAGTTCTGAGAGATTGAAATATATGTGGCAAAATAATATCTCCACACGTGAGATTTTGAGAATAATTATTCCTAGTTGATATACAACTCCCAGATCTGAAAACCTGGTAAAAAGTGTTTTACAACAATATATTGTATAAAAACTGAATTTCTCAGTTTTCTTATTTTTTCATGTTTTATAACCACCCGCGCAGCCATACAATAGGGGAAAAGCGGGCAAACATAATTAATTGTTTGCATGTTTTGCCGGCACGCAAGAGATAAAATCTACACGCTAGAAGGGAGCATTAATGATTTTTCTGTACGATTCACTGAAGGGGGCATTAATCTTTCTGTGCGACAGGGGAAAAAGTGTAACATGTCTGCAACATGTAAAAGTGTAACAAAGATTATTGAGATAAAAATACATATTTTCACACAGTGGCAATAAACTGCCCCCCTTCATGCTGAAAGCAATTCTATTCTGATAATATGAGCCTAGGCAAAGACTTAGAAAATATTATGGCAGTTCAAAATCCAATTTTGTCTGTATTAAGGTCTCAGAACCCAGTAAAATGTGGGCATATTCCATATTGAGAAGTGTTAATATTGTTGCATTGTAATCAGGGGCTTTGGGTTCGAGTCCTGATATAAGATTGAAATATATACAACAGCCCACACATAAGATATTCACTGCTAGCTGATAATACAGTTGAGGTTTCAAAGCTGGTAGAGTGTCTGGGGCCTCTCTGACAGCAAAGTGTTGGTATTATTGCTTTGTAATCAAAGGGCTTTTATTGTTTGAATCGGACCTCTAGAATTGCTCTGTGACCCTCTCATTTCTTACATCATAAACATATGATTTTTCACCTATGAGAATAACACTACATATGGTGTTATCAGGTAATGCCTCATGGAATTCACAGATAATTTTAATGTTTGTCCTGTCATTCAGCACAACCTGTTTTCTTTTTGAGGTGTTGATGACAAACATGGGTCTCTGTGCTTTGAATTCATCTGGAGTGTAATACATGTCAGTATTGCCAGTAGTGACACGTTTGAAGGAAGAAAATGCTTCATATAATTTAAGGAAATCATTCTTGGACATGTCTAAATTGTAATTTTCTCTAGGGAATACCTCATTTCTGCCATTTTTAAGATATATGTTCTTGATGTTGCAGTTATCAAATTTGCTTGAATTTTTTTCCTGATTATTGTGTCTTCCAGTCTGAAACAATACCACCACAAAATCAAGCATGTCATATTGTATACTGGAGAATGAATTTGTGGCATCAAACTCATAATAAGAACCAGCGGCAGGCTTCTGTACACATTGATATGTATAAAATTGCAAAAGAACCTGTGGATTTTTTATTATATCTGCTTTGTATTTAAGAGCATAACTGGCTTCATATTCAACAACCGGGATTCTTAACTTTATAGTCTGAATAATGCATTTGCCTTCATCAGGTAGGGTATTGGGCAGAGCTTCTCCTGTAGGGTTTATTGCACTGTACCTCATCAAAGCATTATTATCATTTGCAGCTCTTCTAAATGTAATTCTTAACCCACCCTTCCACATAATTTCTTTGTAATCCGAGAAGAATCCTGGCAACAGGCGCATCGGGAACAGCACTGTGTGGTTCTTAGATAATATCTTATCACCAGCCTCAAATCCACCTATTTTGTAGTAAGAAGCCTCGGTTTTGGATAATTTTAATGTGGCCAAAGCTGTGGAGGTAATGCCGGGATAATCCACTCTGTTTATAACAAAACCATGCTTTCTGACCTCAATTTCAGAGAATAGATGCGGCACAAAATTATCTACCAATCTTATATTTGAATTTGCCGGATAATCTGTTCCATCGAGCTTTACAACATCAAATTTGATGTATAGATCTGCTATGTGGGGGTGTATAAATCCATCCCCAACATCAAGATCAACTTCAATTTCTGTGTTGGGTTGATTTAAGTTTGCAAATGTCCTCCTGTTTGGGGAGAATGATTGTAGCTCATAACTCTCAATATTTTCCATTGTATGTATTTTTATTTAAATATTAATCTCTATGATAGCAGTTGTTGTGGCTCCAGCAAAATCAACTAATTCTTCTTTTTCATTAGTGACCATCAATTCAATATAATCTATTCTATTATGGCACACAGGAAAATATAATTTTGGGGATGGATTGTAGATGATTGGCTCCATGAATTCGGAATTAGGTTTGAATGTTGCAATGATGCCGGTTTGTTTGTGAGTGCCTATGCCATTTGATTTGGTGATAATACCCTCGGCCACATTACAGTGAATATTCAGAGTCTCTATGGCTAAGAATTTAGGTATATTCATAGCAGTGTGTTTGATGCCTGCTTCAAGTCTTGTGTTGTTCTCAAAGCCTAACAGCTCTCCTATAGTACCCAGATCCACTGTTTCTGTAGCAGATACAATCTCAACTCTGTGAGTGACAGAATTTTGAGTTAACACTACCACTCTGGGTAATTGAGCATTTAGAGTGGACAGATTATATTGCCCTGGAGTGATGACAATTTTTTGATCCCCAACTGCAATTGTGTTGTTGTGGTGTGTAATATTGGGGATCAAGTACATGCCATAAAATGCTCTGAGAGCTATTGTTTTGGGATACACTATGTCATCATGCAATTTGAGTTTCAATATTGAATTTTGGCTGGTGAGATGGAATACTCCCATGATGTTTCAGATACAACAGGGCCTTTTGAAAATTTTCAATTGATGGTTTATTTATTTGAGACATATATCTGAGAACAGATAAACACAAATGTCCACAATTAACATCTTTGAAGTTTTGAACACGGGCATTATTGTAATAAAGATTAGGTGATTTTAAATATTTTACTAAATTTTCAGGTGGAACACCTCCAAATGAATCAAACACAAATGCCTCATTGTTTAAATATTTAAGATAACAAATCCAGTGAGTGCCCTGATTTTTGTACTCATCCAAATTAACAATGCCACACTCTTTGTTGAGTGGTTGTTCCGGTAAAGAATCAGACATGTACACACCTCTAAAACGTTTGATGCCCAGTGGCTTGATTAAAGCTTCAATATCTTGGTTTGTAAGCGGCTCTTGTTTTTTTTAAACTTATTCATGGCTCTCTTAACACCTTTGCCTTTTTTCTCCATGGCCAGGTTATGGCGCCTCTGCTCATCTAATTCTGCCTTATTCTTCTTGGCATCTATTACTGTTTTTGCTATGGCAGCTGATCCCCCAGCCAAGCTCCCAACAGCCCCGAGAGCAGCTAAGATGGCAGGGATAGTAAATATGAATCCCCCCACATGTGATTTTTTCCTGGATTGTTGTAATTTTTTTAATTGGGGGGTGCTAAGCAACAATTTCATACCATGCCCCTTTGCAATACAAGAGCTTTTTTTCTTGCGCTGCTTTTTGGTTAAAAGACTGTCAATAGTTTTAAGAGATTTAAGACCTGCATAAGGTATTTGATACATAACACCCTTGGCCTTCATTGTAGGTTTATTATATATATATTCACAGCCCCCACCCCAGTTTTTGTTTGGTATTCATAGCTATGGTGGTCCCCAATGCTGCTATTTTTTCACTTAAAGAAGCATCTTTGCTTATAAATCTACCAAATGCAGCCTCTTCTAATTTTTTGTCTGCAACATGTCTCTTGTCAAGATCAGAATGTGTATTGTATGCTATGTCATGGTCTCTACAAGCAGCATCTAGAGGATTAACACCAGGATCACCTCTGTTTAATCTATGATCCAATTTTGTGCCTGGACCACAATACTGATAGCCTGGAATGTGTAGTTCAAATGGCAGCTTGTTTATAATGTCATTAACAAGGCCCCGGCCCTCAGAAATATTCCAAAATTTGGGGGGTAGAATATTAATAATTTTTATGAGATATCCAATCCCCTTAGTGTCATTCACTATAAAATTAGACAATTTGGTGCTTATCATGTCCATAATTCCAACCTTTTCATTGTAAAAATTGTGGTTGCCAGCATTTTCCTCCCCAGCTATCACCAATAACCTATCTACAAGTTTCCTGACATCATCAACCCACACAAATTCTTTAGGCAGGGTGTTGTATTGTTTGATTCCACTGCCAGTCTTGATCTGTGACCATATGGGCTTGATTAAATTATTGTATTTTGCCCCACTGCTAGACTTGACTCTTTTTTGTGTGGGTTCATTGTTCTGGTATAGAGCATCTGATTTTATTAATATTTCTTTGTAATGCTCATAATCTTGATCTGTATAGCTGCCAGGTCTCTTCCTAGTCATCAGTTCCCACAACCCAGGTGTGCCGGGGTACTTAACAAAAGCACCTTTTTCTCCGAGACGAGATTCTGAATAAACAATCAGATCATCCCCCATAAAAGTTACTCTGAAATTGCCAATTCTATGTATGATGCTGCCATCAAGCTCTGTGTCAGCATATAAGCCAAACACCTCATCTTTATTGTCTTTAGGTGTGGTTAAATATTTTTGAGCAAGAAGACCCAATTCAATAGGATCCTGTGTAGTTTCAATTCTTCGAGGAGCAACAGGACTAGGTGTATGAATACTGGAAAGTGGAGTGATTGGATAATCTAATATGTTCCTAGCAGCTACAGGCACAAGCTCTGTGATCAAATTTTGATTTTGCTCTGTAACAGTTTTGATATTCTTACCTAATTCACTAATAGCATCAATTATGGGCTGTTCTGTTTGTTTGTGTTTTTCATAAATTCCCCGGTTCTCTGATTTCCATCCCTTAAATCTTTTTACAAGATAATCTCTTAATTTAAGATCATCAATGATTGGCCTTTTCATGTTTATTTATTTATATTTCAATGTCTAGAAAATTGTTGATTTTATTTCTGTATTTGCCACTATTGGGTTTTCTTGTCATATCAATTGTGACAAACCCATAACTGTCCTGGTTCCAGCACCTGCTGCAAAACTTGGAAAAATCATTGTAGCTCAAGTCCCCACCTACATATTCATCATGTATGAGTTTGAGGTTGGTATGATCTTGATGAAACACACATATAAAATTGCTGTTGTCTCGGATCAGCTGCTTGGGTATTTTTGAAAAAGTCTGTGCCAGGTTGAAGCAATCAATGTTTTTGTGTCGGCCCTGTGTAAAGAAATTTCTAACCTTGTTTTGATTATCCAGTATAATGTCATCAAACACAACAACAGAATTATCGAGACATTCATGGAGTGGCTTAACATCTTATTCAAAAGTGGCAATATCCAGTCCATGATATAGCTTCATCAGCTGCTGATATTTTAATTGTTCCAAGCTCTTAGAGAAGATATACAAGTGCCTGTTTTTCCAGTCTAACCAGTTGGGTGCCAATAAAAAATTATCAATCATTAGTGTAGTTTTACCACAAGCAGATGGCCCAACAATAAGACATCTAATATTATCAGGCAGCAAGTTGCCATTTCTCTTATTCTGCTGTTCAGGTTCTGGCAGCCTTTTTATAACATCCAAGCATCGATCCAGCTGTGTTCTGGGAGTCCTAGCCATTTGACAAATAACTTGTTGCCTTTTCTGCGGATGATTTTTTCTATGAGATATGTGTCAGGCTGTTTAGTTTTGCTGAGTTCTTCTTCATAGAATCTGCCTTTGAGAATTTCTCCTCGGTGATCTTTTATTATATATGTGTTAAGGGTCCCAGGTTTAACTTGAACCACTGTAAATAATTCAGTGCTCCAGTTTCTTGTAAAGCCTCTTTTGAATAAGTGCTTATATTTGCTGATTCTTACTTGATCACCCACCCTGTATTTGGCCTTTCTTGTTGTTGGCTGGTATCTAGGATAATAAACAGTCCTGATCAATTTTTGCTCATCAGATGAAGTTACTTCAGAGGGTTTCATGTTGATTGTGGAATGGACCGAGTTGTTATATTTATGTAGAAGTTCTGGAAGAATATTAAGCCATTTATAATTACCTTGGAGGGTAAATTGTTTATATATAAGATTTTTTAAGGTTCTGTTGAATCTCTTTACAATTGAGGCTTTGAGATCACTGTAACTCGAGTAATGTTTTATTGCCTGGCTTTTAATAAATTGTTGAAACACTGAATTATAAAATTCTTTGCCATTATCTGTTTGCAAATAGCGCGGTGATCTTCCACTCTGATTGATGATTGTCCTGAGGGCTTCTGTAACACATTTTCCAGTCTTGGATTTGAGTGGCACAGCCCAGGCAAATTTTGAAAATGTGTCTATTACAGTGAGTAGATACTTGTAGCCCTTGTTGATTTTGTCCAAGTTTTTCAACTGTCCACTTGCCATTTCAATCAAGTCGCTCTGCCATAAATCATCTATGCCTTTTGTGACTACTGGCAGTCTCTTATAATTATGTCGGGCCTGTCTGTGTAATTCATCAACAATAATTTGTCTAGACATAATATGTAAACAAGAATATTGCAACTATGGGGTGTTCAGCAGCTGATACTGCAGGATTTTCTAAATATAATTTGTCTCCAATATGTATTTTAAATTCCAGAGTGCCATCATCTTCAGTATAGGCTGTTTCTAATGTATTGGGGTCTGTAAAATCCTCTAACTCTACACTGGTGATTTTTGGTTTGTTGTCAGCATTTGTTATTGATAAGGTGGGGTAGTGGTGTGCCTGTGGTTGAAGCCAATATTTGATCTTGATTGGTCTCAATGTGCCCCCAACAAAAAATTGGTAATAAAATTGTGCAGGAGACAGCATATATATTTTGCCACCTGGTGTAAATGGAGAATCATATTCTTTGTTGGGGATGCTGTACAATTCAAGAATTACTGTATGTTTTGGATTCTCGATTATGCCTGTTATTTCTTTTTCTGCTGTAAGCAATTTGCTTGTTACAGATTAAAGGTGCTCATTGATGATCCTAACAACATCATCATGGCCTGGCTTGATCTTTATGTCCACAACAAGTTTCTTGTATTGTTGCACAATCTCTTGAAGCTGGGTGGCAAAAACAGACAGGGCATTTGCTTGATTGGATTCCATGGTCCCTAGCTGTTGCTTGATATTAGCTACAATTTGTTGCAAATTTTCAATAACTGCCAATTTTGAATTTTGAGCAGTAAGATCATGGACCTGTCTTCTGATATCCTCAAACAGGGCATGCAGTTCATTAATATGTTGATTAGTTGGTAGAGTGGCCACTGTCTGAGTGAGTTGTTTGATCTCTGTCTGTATATTCTTGATATCTTCTGATTTCAATATCCTATTCACTGCCCTCTTAATATTTTTAAGTTCCTGTGATGTGGGAAGATTTGATACTGTATTTTGCAAAAATTCAAGTGCCAATTTTACATTGTTTAATTCAGAAGCATCAGCCACATTTTGCATAGCATTTTGGAGCAGGGCTATATCTGCCTGAGTAGGTGTGGATTGTTGTAAAATTTCAAGCTTTGTTTGGATATCATCTATCAAGTGATGAAAATGAGATAGCTCAGATTCAGTGTTGAGGTTTTCAAGCTTTGTGATTTGTTGCTGGACACTGACAAGAGTATCTACAATCCCACGCAATCGGGATTCTAGTACATTTGCCAAATCATTTTGCACTGCTGCTATTGTACCTTCAAGATGGGTTAGGGTACTTTGAATTTTTCCAAAATCTTCATATGTTTCAAGTTGAAGCTTGATGTTGGCAACACTCCGAGTTATTGCATTCAAAGCATCAGAAGATGGCAAGTTGTTCATAAAATTTTCAAGTGTAACAATTTTTTCTTCAACCTCGGCTATGGCATTGTTCAGAGGGTCCAGATTAGGTATTTGGAGTGACTGAATCTGTTTTTTTAGAGTGGAAATCACTAGATCAAAATCTTCTTGTGATTTTATGCTTTTGACAATTGTTTGGAGCTGTGCCTGGACATTATTTATCTGCTCTTCCAATTGTTGTTTCAATTGCTCAGAGTTGTTAGCCTGGGTCTTAAATTTGGCTTGAAGAGCTGCTACAGCTTCTTCCAAACTTTGAAAATTATCCAATGTGGCCAAATCAGTATATTTCTGAAGCAGCACTTTGAGTTCAGAATCAATTTTAAGAAGAGGGTCCATGCATTGTGATTGTAAATTTGTAATTTCTAATTGAAGACTGGCATTGAGTGTGGTCTGTAAAGCTTGTAAATCACTTCTTAATTTCTTGACTCTGACATCAAGCATCAGAATCTCATCACTGTGATCTTCATGTCTTGTATGGCCAAATATATCATTAGGCATTTTTGTTTTAGTGGTTATTTATTATAGAGTATCTGATTCTTAATTCTATAAAAAAGGGTATAAGCTTGTCATATGACCCAGGGACTTCAATATATAAGCAGTCACCAGCAGAAACAGTATAAACAGTGCCAGAAACCATGTTTGAGTGCTTAATTCTATAAATATTTCTCCCTATTGAAATCTTGACATCACCCTCAGGGGTTGTAATAAATTGCAATTGCCCACCTACAGGTAATTGGTAATGATTTAAATTATTGTTAAATATGTACAATATTTTGCCTGTTTCATCATCAACATCTGTAAGTATGCTGTTCAGATGAATAATTAAGAAACCACTCAGTTTAGATATCATATCAGAAGAGGGTTGTGGTGTTGGCAGCTCCATAATAGCCTGTTTTTTGAACCCAAATAAGTTCATAGGCATGTTTATTTATTTCAAATCATGCTCTGTAATTGGGCATTGATTTCCATTTTTCAAATCACAATGCCCCCAAGGTAAAGTATGTATGCCACATGATAAAATGCATCTCTTATCATCATGTGGGTCCAGGGCCACTTTTCTTACAATATTTGAAGTCAATAAGTGATCCACACTCTGAATTCTGGATTCTGATGTTTTGATTAAATTCTGGGATTTGATGCAATTTTTATAATCTTCAAATTCAAGATCTTTGTCTACAGTCACTCTGCCAATGCCCTTGGCCTTTTTGGCAGCAACACCACTACATGTTTTAAAACTATATACCTTGGCACTTAACCCAGCAAATTCCACAATAACATCACCAAGTGTTTCATCTTTTAATTTGCCAGGCACCTTTTTGTTGTGGGGTTGAATTATTGTATGTTCACTGGTATCAAAATATTTAAACAATTCAGGCTGTGATATATCTTGATAAACATCTTCTGTTTTAATATCAAGAACAAAATTATCCGTATCCATGTACATCAATTTTACACGATCACCATAAAAAGGTTTCAGCACATCATAATACAATGTTAACATATGTAATTTGGCCAATTCCAATATCGCAGCCCCTACATAAATAGGTTTATCAAACTTAATCTTTGTTTTTTCATGTTGAAAAGTGCCATGTGCTCATCATAAATTCTTCTATAATTGAAATTAGGCTTTGCAACCAATTTTTTGCTCAGGCTGGGGTCAGTAATTATTTTAACATCGGTATGTTTTCTGACATTTTCAATAGTTTTGCCATACACAGAATTCACCATCAATTTAAACAAGCCCTTATCAAATTGGCTCTTTGCAGATGTTCGAAGCTCTGTATTTGTATCAATGTATGGTTTCAACCATTCTGAGTGCCTGAACCTCAAAACTTTTCCAACTTTGGTCACTTGAACACCATGTTTCATCAGGAACTGGAGGTTTTTGTAATATGTGACATATCCCTGTTTCGGCTCCAGAGTCATCATGAGCTTCTTCTGTTTAGAGCCAGGTGAACACTGAACCTCGGAAATTGGGGACAGATCAGAAAATTTATTGTGCAAATCATCAGGAATTATCAGATCAGCCTCTAAGAATAGGCCATAGTTACTGTCATCAAAATTCTTAAGATCTTCAATATTGAAATCTTCAACCCACTCAAGCCCTGCATACGGCAGTTTATCCATCATAGCATAACCATACAGGCTGTTGGCATCCACATAAAGTATAAAATTTGATGGCCGTGCTGGATCATAATCAGGCATATATTTGTTATTTGCTCTGGCATATCTCTGGGAACATTGCACCATCCCCCCTCTTATACATTTCTCCATAAACAGATACTTATCTTGATCGTGGATCAGATCCAAATGCATGTTAGTGTTCAAAAACGTTGCAGACCATGCTAGGCCCGGGGCACTGAAAAAATATATTGGATCCAGTTTATAATTTTGCATAGAAGATTTTCTGAATGCCTGCAATATATCAGCTAAGAGGGTGACATCAAGTTTTAAATATGCCATGTGATAATCACCAAATGTCTGGCAATTTAAATTGTTCCACATCAACTGAGCATGGTGATAATCATCATCAGTGATTCCAGATCCTCTGATTCTGCTGTAAAACTCTTGTTGTGGTGTCAGAGAACACTCATCAAATTTAGAAAAATCTGTAACATAGTCATATGGATATACACCCTTCCGCCTAATTAATTTCAGGTCCTGATTTGGAAACAATGCACGTGTGATTTTGAATTGATCATCAGATAATTGATTTGCCAGTGTAGCCAGGCTAGCAGACAGAATTCTGTAAGAATCAAGAAATCTTATGTG
The DNA here is from genome assembly GCF_977018435.1 of Lepisma saccharinum. NCBI lineage: Eukaryota > Metazoa > Arthropoda > Insecta > Zygentoma > Lepismatidae > Lepisma > Lepisma saccharinum. The sequence continues at coordinate 9,831,452 of NW_028142898.1, forward strand.
AATAGGAACACCATTAACTTTAATTATCTTGCTAATAGATATATATTTCTCATCATTTTCAGCTAAAATGTTTAAATTCTGCTTATCAAACCCCTCGTACCTGATCAAATGATGAAAATCATAATTGGATGCTCCATGGCAAAATATGGGGACAAATTTTGGTCTCTTGATCTGAATATTACAGCTATTACACAGGGCCATTTTGAATTTACCATCTGTATGAGAATGGTGATGAACCTTGATATTTATATCTGAAAATTCAGAATCACATACCGGGCATTTTTCTGCATTGTTGAAATCTTCAATCTGTTTCTCTGTTAAAGGCAACATGGGCTTTGATTTTAATAAGATGTTAGATGCTATGTCACGGCACTCATTTTCTATTCTATGTGCAAATTCTTTGATGGCATTTGGTCCCATGTATAAGTGTGGCTCACTAGCTACACCATCCCGTATAACTATAAAACAAAAGCTGGAAGGTTCATGTAGCTGGTATGGTGTAATTGCAGATTCTTCGGGATCTGGATTGCAGAATGCAAGAGGTTTGAGGTTCGATTCAAAATCACAGACAATATATGCTGGGTGTTCCAACAAGGCTTCAAACTTTTTGAATTTGCAATTTTCACTTGGATTAGGCATAACCATATGAACAGGTTTATGGTTCCCACAGTATTTCAGATGCTCAATTAACTTGTTTTTAGCAATTTCTGCATTTTCTTCCCGAACCCCTTTCACCATTTTTTGACCATCAAATACAGACAAACATCTTCTACACAACTTGAATATTCTATTAGATTTGTCTAGTTGTGTTCTCACTAAAGCTTGAAGATTATGTATCAGAGTGTAATGATATGTGCCATCCCCTTCAATTAAGAGCAAATCAATTGGAATAGTAGATTCATCATCAAGTGTACTGATTCTGAGAGGTGCTATCAAGCAATTGCCAGTGGAACAAATAAATACATTAATAGATAATTGTTTGCCATTGATATGCCTAGCCCTTTTTTCAAATTTATCAATATTCTGAACAGACATTGGATATTCCAAACCCTCCATTGCATCATCAAAATCGTGTTCATGTTGTTTGTAATAACTTATTCTCTGAGGATTTCTTGAAACTGGAAACAAAGCAGCTAAAATACACCACAAAAAGCATTTCTGGTCGGTATTTTCAATATTAACTACGGCTGTTTTGTTTTTGATATTGGCAGGTAATGGCACATAAGTGGAACCTTGTAATGGGCTGAATTCAGAAATATTAACATATAACTTGTGTGGAGAGCCGCATAGGCTCCATCCAGACTCTTTTGCCGCAAATTCAGAGTGTTTGATGTTCAGTTGATCCATCAAACTGCTTATTATTTTGTCTGCATTTGAATATACCGGTACAGTTTCTGTTATGTGGGGCTGTGTAAATTTTGTGCCATTTGGCTTCTTATATTGTACAAACAATTTGAGGGACAGCTTATAAGACCCATTTTGTGCATTTAGAATTGCCTGCACATTAGGATTTACACTGTTCAAAAAATTATTAATACCACATCTTGGCTCTGATACAAACCGGTGATCCCTTAATTGGCCGTTAAAACTGCTACGGATGGGTTCATAGCGTGGCTGTTTTGCTGCTCTGGCATTAAGAGGTGCTTCATGCTTTCTTTTCAGACCAGATGTGGATGGTTGTGTTGATGATTGTGCAGAGCAAGTATTTTTATGTGTGTATGTGAAGTATTGCATGCTGTATTTTCTATTGCATTTGGGGCAAATTTTTGTGGGAGTTCTGTATTTGTCTGGGTTACAAATCTTTTGGTGTCTGGCCCAATTAGAGCTAAATATATTCTTATTGCATTGATTACAATATTTTTGATTTGGCATTTTTGCTGTTGTTTATTATATACAATTTCCTGGGTTTCAATTCAAAACTTTATACTGAATAAAAAATATCAGTTGGGTTCAGCACTGTGCTTTGTATGTATGTGTATGTGTATGTAGGTGTGTGTGTGTGTTAATATTTTTGGCTTTGGTATTTATATAAAATTTCCTGGGTTTTAAATCTAATCTCTATGCTTATCTTATGACAGGTTGTAAAGCCAATAGCTTACAAGTGGAAAAAGAGAATAAATATTCATTCACACTGACCCAGCGCAAATACCTGTACAGACATGCGTATCTAGAATGGCAATGACCTTGTTATGTATTGATTTTTGTATAACAGGCTGGGACAAATATAAGCTTGACTCTAAATGTGAGTGGATTACAACAAATATCAGATTTTATATTGTTCAATATGAATATTTAAACCAAACAGGCCTGTAAATATGAGAAGCACTGTATCAACACATCTGTTCTCCTCAGTCACTCTCACAATACTTGCTGATGCAATACTCGGGAATTTCTGTAAGTACTGGCGCTGAGGAGAAACATGCAAAACAAAAATCAATACTACCGTCTCGGGAATTGTACACACTGACACAGAGGGGAATTACTTGAAACATGCAAACATATAATATAAGAAATAAGAGAGTCACGGAGCAATTCTAGAGGGTCTCTGCATATTGCATTGTTTTAATATTGGATATGCAAGTTGAGGCTGGGGTCCAATTAAACTTAAACCAGAAGTAAATATGTGCGAGTAGGTATGGGTTTTTGCTTAATTTCAGGTATAGCCAAAAAAATATCAATTTTTGACAAATTTATGGACAAAAATCTGGCTGATGCAACTTTTGTAAGTATGCACAAATCAATCTGAGGGGAGCTCTTCTTTTCTGAAAAATTCCTGAGGGCATTTTTACAAAAATCTTGGATTAGACGGGGTTCCACACTAGAGCAAAAAGCTCGTATGGGCATGTTGAGCTAGTTTTAAGTGTAGCAAATCTGCTTGAGGGGGGCTCTTCCTTTCTTGGGTTTATAATACAAGGGAGCTCTTCCTTTCTCAGGGGAGCTCTTCCTTTCTCAGGGGAGCTCTTCTTTTCTAAAAAATTCCTGAGGGCATTTTTACAAAATCCTTGGATTAGGCAAGGTTCCACACTTGAGCAAAAAGCTCATATGCTCATGTTGAGCTTGTTTTAAGTGTAGCAAATCTGCTTGAGGGGGGCTCTTCCTTTCCTGTGCTGGTTATATCATCAATACCACTACTACGATCATTATGAGATTTTAAATATTCTGTTTGTCACTCACTATATAAATACTTGTTGGCAGTTTCTTATCACATTGGCGTCAGTCGCAATAACCATATACTTATGTTAATTGGCGATTTACTCTTAGCTTTAGACGCATGGTAAGATGGTGGTTAGGAGACTGAGAACAGTCATTACGAAGGAGCGGACATAAAATTACCAATCTCTACAAATTGAATTCATTAAACTCTCTCCTTCGTTACAGTAATGCACTACATTTCTACTTAACATAACTATATGTGTCGTTTCTTTTAGTATATTGAAATAATCAATAGTTTAGGTGTCAATGAAGAACATAAACAATAACTACATAACTTAAATAACATTACATTTTGCATCCTGTATACATATATGTGATTTTTTAATTAATCGTGAATTAACACATAATATGGACAATAACTAAAAACGTTCTAAACTTTAAATATGGAAATCTGCAACTTCTAATGGAAAAAAATGCGCAGTAGGGACATCCCTCAAGTGTGCATCGGATTCATTTTTAAATATTCTAAACCAGCTGCCTCTGTTCAGCAAACCAAGAAAGGAGGAAATGGTGGAATTTGAACCCGCAACTTTTCACGCTTGACGAGAAATAAAGATTGTAGCGTTTAACCAACTGCTCTACGTTAACTGGACGACGTTATGCTCTTAAAACTTGATAACGCATATGAAGACTCACACCTTCCTGTTTTCAAAGCACATTTTCTCGACAAGTCATGAAAAAAAATATTTTTCAGAACTGTTCGATATTATGTAAGGTATTGTAACTAAAATGTCGCATAAACTTCTCACAAATTTGCTTCTTTCTGCACAAACCTGATGGAGATTTTCTCCAGGTGGAAAAAAGATATTCCGTGTTTCCTAAGCCCATCATTTCAAGTCGAGCAAGCACATCGTGAAAATTCTTCAATGATCTTTTCCAATGTAGTATTTGTGTTCGATTGTGTATTATAAAAGCGATTTGTAGTTTCTAAGTTCATGGAAAGTGCGAAATCGAAAACCTTTCACCGAAGCGGTTTTCGTCTAGTGGAGGGACCAATTAAAAGTTGGCCACTATCGACGGAAGCCGAAGTGTAATGTTGCTAAATTTACGAATTCGGGACTTTGAATTATTTCAGGGTGGCCAAATAAGATGCTACGAAGAGTACAAGGATTTTATCACACACAATTAAGTGTCAAATGTACATTTTCAATTTTAATGTGTTGAATTAAGGGGTGTGATGGTGGAAGTTTGACCCGCGAAGAGGGACTCGGGCCTTACCACATAAGAGAGTTTGGACAATGGCGGAAGGCAGCACGAGAAGTTGTTAAAACATCGAGAGAAAAATATTTCGACATCTACATCAATAAAACAGGGATATGAGTCGTAATGTAGTTCATCGTTATCTCAAATAAGTGAAGTAAAGTACAAACTACATATCTCTTGTTTCCCATTTATTAATAAAGAAGTGAGATGAGGATTGTTTTATCGGCGCAGTGGAACTTAATGATCATGTACTAGGTACTTAAATTATTCAATTGAAAATTAATACTCCTTCACACATAATCTTTATTAACAAATAATAATATTAATTATACTTTCCAAATTTAGTTAAACCAAACAGAAATTACAATGGAGTATCTCCCACTTAAACTATTACAGTTCGTCCCATTTGATTGTCACAAGTCACTGAGTAACTGCTACACAAGTCAGAGCCAACCGCAGTCCCGCCCAAAACCCCCACAGCCAACAAGACCCGGAGCGATCTACCCAAAAAAATAAAACAAAAAAAAAGAATCCTTCTCTTGCCCTTTTAAGAAGTAAAAATATCTATATGAACTTTAGGTAAATTACACCCGGCCATGCAGGCCCAAAAAGGGTGATAAACGGTAATGCAGTATACTCAGCCTGTCCAGCATGGGTCCAGTTCGTCCAAAGTCTCCCCCAGTCAGCAAGGATCTGCCACGCTAAACTTCTCGCTCGCCCAGCGCAGAAGCCCAGCCAATGGCATAACCTTCCTGAGTCACCTGTCTATTTAGTCTCAATACGTCATTCATGAGTTATAGTACACTATGGGCTTACAACACGCAGACGAACTGTTACGAAAGGAAGGGGAGGATAAACATGAGGTTTGTTATGGACGCAGAGGTAAGGACATTCGCATCCATTATGTACTGATTGTGCAGCCAAGAAATTATCTTACCTCAAAGTAGATCTACTTTTCACGTGTGCATTTTCTCATAAGCAAGACAGTTGCGAATTAACGTAAAACGCGTTAAATCACTTTGCAAGTTCCTCAGTGATTATTTCTACATTCCATGAGATTCTCTGTTTTATCAACTACGTTTAACAACTTTACGAGATATGAATACTGTACAGTCGACGTAAAGAAAGCTTGAAAATAGGAGTGCAAAATACTCATGGAGGTACCTCACGTTGCATGAACTGAACGATAATTTGGTATTCACTGGAATTTTGCAATAATTCAATAGGTACAAAATCTTATTATAATTTGAGTTTACATATTCCGGTAAGGAATGTATTGCGTTGCTTGATGAGGTAGGTCATGTTATCGTCAGAAAATTATAATGCAGGATAATGGTAAAGAATATTTTCGCCTAAGATAGCATTCTGTAATTATTTGTGTTCTGTGTAAAATTCTCATATGGTTGGAATTGTGGAATTTTATTAGAAATGCAAATCGTATGAAAGGTGCAGACTTTTCAGCTTACTTCTTTGTGTGACGAATTTTCTCGAAGCGTACGTGTATGAAGATAAATACACAATTACCAAAGAAGGTATGTGTGATAAAAATATGTTGTGGGTTTTGCTGTGCAATTTGAAACAGGAAAAAAAAATATCAAAGTAATGTTGGAAATATTGTGGTATGATTGTATTTTTTGCTGAATTTTAATATATCAGTTGATTCCAATTTGAGTTATTTCGTGCCAATATTAATATTCACTGCTAACACACGACTTCCTAAAGTCACTACATTATCACAATAAAACAAATCAATTTATAGTTCCATTCCTTTGATACTTTGATACAGAATGTCGTCGACTTCACGTTGTTTCAAGTCATCTTTTCATTATATGAGGCTGTCTAAGTTCCAAGTCTTGGAAAGTGAAAGTGGTAGCAAGGGGCCGTTGCTACACCTGGACGAATATCGAATCGTAGTTGTGGGAGTACAGCAGAGATAGCAGCGCAAAGTGTATAGTGCTTCCCTCTAGCGGAGAATACAAGAACTAAGAAAAATTTCTCAAAGCGTCTGCAGCGCGCAAGGGCATGGTAAGCGATGCAAAATTGTACGTATTTCTTACGCGTTGCTTTTGCGATTAAAAATCACGCTACAAATTCCCCTTGCTTACAAAAATTAAATGAAATACTTACAACACCTGCAAAGTCAAAAGATTTACAGGTCACCTTTAACCTAAGAGCACAAACTTTGGAATATATTAAAAGGCAAATCGCCATACACATCAAACACCTACAAAAAATAGCCAAAGTGGACAATACTAATCATAATGACCACACAAATGTGATAAGAATAAACATTCTCCGTGGTACACAATACAGCCAATGTTATAGATTCAATGTAACAATAGCAAGATACATACTTCACGTTAACAACAATACTCTGGAAAATATGCATAACTTCTATGAAAAAGAACATAGTGAATATAAAATATAAGAATATATATAATGATCAATTACATATATATACAATAATGGTAAAATGAAATTTGCAATTTAAAAAATGAGTAGAATGAAATTGATGATGATATTTGTAACCAGTAGTAGTAGAAAAATCCGTGATATAATGTAAATACATCAAAATATATATATATATATATATATATATATATATATATATATATATATATATATATATAGAATGTTAGTGGTTGAATAAAAATTATATATGTTTATACACAGTGTTCCAAATGTCCAATTACACCCCTTTGAATTGTAAACAAACCTGCAAAATGTTATTAGAGGATCTGTGTGCACACCGCCATTTTCATGGCACAGTGTTATATGCCTCCAGGTTCGTTGTGAAATTCTCCGTAACGTAAGATGTCAAATCTGGATTTCGGGGTAGCCATTTTAAAAGAATTCCTCGATAATATGTTCAGAGACAAACGGATTGGACGAGGATCGTCAAATTTACAAACACCTTTAAAATGGTCACCCCGAAGTCCAAATCTGAAATCTTGAGATAATGCGCTATGGGGACACAGCAAGCTGTTCACAGTGCGTTTGCTTTCTTCACGCCAGCCAGGTAACGGAGGATTCCACATCGTACCTGCAGGAGAATAATACTGTGCCATGAAAATGGCGGTGTGACACAGAGTAAATGGTGTCCATTGGTCTGATGTAATGGAATACCATAATCTCATCATACTCATGCTGTTAAAATAACATTTTGCAGGTTTGTCTACAATTAAAAAAGGGGGTAATGGGACTTTTGGTACACCCTCTCTCTCTCTCTCTCTCTATATATATATATATATATATATATAAATATATATATACACACACTAAATTGGCTGTTATAACATTCAATTTAATAATCTCAAAAAAAAATGAAATGCGAACATTCATACATATAGAGCACCTGAAAGAAAAATAAAGACACATTCAAAAAATATATATATATATATGTGTGTGTGTGTGTGTGTGTGTGTGTGTGTGTGTGTGTGTGTGTGTGTGTGTGTGTGTGACATCACACTTAGCTCATCCATAAAGCAAAGTTTAATAAAGTTGACATAGGAGAACCAAGTTAGCAGAATAGGTAGCAAAGCTGTCCAGATATTAATGACATCAATATCATTAAGAAACAAGAAGGTATCAATTTTTTCTAGGAAATGATGGATGAAAAAGTTATAAGACAACTCAGCTGTTTCCGAAAATTGAAGAATCTCCTAGATGATTGCGCATTGTCGTATATCCTCAAAATAACGTGCAAAAAAGAAAAAAAATAACAAAATTAATAAAAACAAAATTGAAGTAAGAAGAAAAGATAGACAAGAGTTGAAGGGTTGGAGAAAAAAAATATATGAAACACAATAGAGTTTCAATTAGAATCGAAGTAAAGAGCTCATAATACCAAATGTTAAAACAAGATTGATAATTCAATTTAAACATGTAAATTATCTGAACAGAAACATTTACTAAATTATGTGAAAACAACTCTAAAATTATATAAGAACCAAACGTATACTGTTATTGAATATATAAGCACTAAATTTTCCTTTATTTATGTAGTGTCTTCACAAACATGAAAGATTTTATAATAATAGGTCACAAAGAAACATAGAATATATACATTTAAAAACAAACTATTAAAGTGAACAGCAAAGGTACCCATAGAATAATATACAAAAAATACATGAAAATTCAGAAATAATACACTTGACAAAATGAATCAATCACAAAATATACCATAATCAATCATTGCGACGGCTGTGTATGTTAGAAGTACGTCGTCGACAATGCTGATAACAATGACATATAACGCAGCAGAAATTACGGAAGATTTGTTTGTAGGGCCGATTTTGGTTTTGAGCATTTGCCCTAGGGGCAGTAATTACAAGACGCGAAGCATTGCTATTATTTGCAGATGTGTGTTTTGCTGGATACAGAAGGAAAGCCATTTGTATATCAGCTAACTCCACATCTAGTTCATATACCTCTCGAATAAAATAAAGTTTGGTGTAACCCTCGTGAGTTTGCGAAGTAACTACTCAGTTTCTGGGTCCACTAATAGAGCAGTCACGGGACCCAGCAGCTTCAAGATTTTTGCAGGGCCCGACCATCGCTTTTGAAGTATGGCGATGAAGTGTGAATATTGTACCATGTATATATTCTCACCCGTAAAAAGGTCATGATATTACTATTTATATTTTTCATTTCATTCATGATGGAACTTACTTTCCGAACAACTATTTATATAGGGTGTCATTAACGTACAGAGGATATCAAAACAAAACACATTACCCAGTAACATTTTTTTGTAGATGTTCCGTTTCTGGTCTACAGCCATTTAAGAAAACCTGCTTTCCGCCTGAATGATGGCTATCTCACATAAGATTTTAATGAATTTGAAACGTCATTTCCTGAAGTTAAATAGTTCACGGCATTGTAGCAGTAAACATACAATTTTTTTGAAATATCAGCAGACTACCAACCATAATATGAACTGTTAGACAGAGACATACACGTGTCCAGTGGACCGATCATCCAGGATACTGCAACCTAGGAGCGCCAAATGTCCAACAGTCATCCCAAGGGAAAGGAGATGCAAACCAAAATGGTATTAAAAAATTTTCTAAATGTAGTTTTAGTATAGATTTTTTTTTCAATCTGCATGTCAAATATTATCATCATCACAAATTTGATTAGACTTACAGGCAACACATGGCTGTTTACGCGCAGTTATACATCAAATATTTGAAAATCTCGTATGAAGGTTGATATGTACAGGTTCATTTACTACAGGTCCCCCCAGTCTAATCTGGTGGTGCATCCATTTCTAAAGCAGGAGCTCAACATCTGCGCGTACCTTACATTATTTGTGACATGTTCGAAAAACAAACTTTCTCTAGTTAATTTGCAGTTTCTGAGATATCAAATTTCATGATTCTGTGGTACCTGTCAACTCGATCTAGGATTGCCAGTGGGTAAGGTTGATCGTAGGTGTGCATAAATGAAAACAAAAAATATATATATTGAAAAAGTGTTCCAAAACCTTCCATTTCGCAATGGATATTATAAACACTACACCAGTGACAAGTCACCACCTGGACATAATTTTAATCTACCAGCTTGCCTGAGAAGCCCGATTTGGGTAACATAGCTGCGACCATTCATACGCACTAGAGGACGAATGTAGGAGACGAATGTCAATGCATTGTTTTAGTTTGGAATGATAACGGAAGTATTCGAGGCATACCTTGTCACATTTTTGTTAATATACGTACAACCACAGTAACAACCTAACGACGAATCAGGAGGGAATATACCGCCAAACTTTTACATTTGTATGCGGTGCGTAGATAAACATAATCGTCGGAGAGTTTGATTTACTACTATTCATGTCCCTTTGTTTCCAACCATTTGTGTCCTTTCCTCATAATGAATTTTCAGATGTTTCATACTTATTTTGTCAACTGTGTAGTGTGTCAAAGAGAACCAGTATCAGAAGAACGAAGTAGTCGTTGGTCGGGACGTGGGATAGTAAAGGGTGAAGATCAAACGTGCCTCGTCGGATTCGTCTACGTCTTCAGGCTTCATGAGTGTTGTACAACGGGTCGAGTTGTTATAGTCGCCCATGAGTTCCCGCAGCGCGTAGACCCACTTGTAGCTACCCTGAAGCGTGAACCTTTTCTACATGAGTAGTGTGTTTTGTGGTATTATAAACTCAGGAAAGTATGAACCCCCCTTATGCAGATTTGTCTACACTTAAAACTTGCTCAACATGCCCATATGAGCTTTTTGCTCAAGTGTGGAACCCCGTCTAATCCAAGATTTTTGTAAAAATGCCCTCGGGAATTTCCTGAGAAAGTATGACCCCCCTCAGATTGATTTGTCCACATTTACAAAAGGCACTTCTGTGAGATTGTTGTCCATAAACCTGTCACAAATATGCCCCTCTTGATATTTTTTTGGCCACACCTAAAACTACGCCAAACGTATTAACACACCCACACACACACACACACACACATATTTACTTCCGGTTTAAGTTCAATTGGGCACCAGGCTCAACTTGTATATCTAGTATTAAGATAATGTAATTTTTCTAGAATTGCTCTGTGACTCTCTCATTTCTTACATCATAAACATATGATTTTTCACCTATAAGAATAACACTACATATAGTGTCATCAGGGAGTGTATCGTGGAATTCACAGATAATTTTAATGTTTGTCCTGTCATTAACCACAACGTGTTTCCTTTTTGAAGTGTTGATGACAAACATGGGTCTCTTTGCTTTGAATTCATCTGGTGTGTAATACATGTCAGTATTGCCAGTAGTGACACGTTTGAAGGAAGAAAATGCTTCATATAATTTAAGAAAATCATTCTTGGAAATGTCTAAATTATAATTTTCTCTAGGGAATACCTCATTTCTGCCATTTTTAAGATATATGTTCTTGATGTTGCAGTTATCAAATCTACTTGAATTTTTTTCCTGATTATTGTGTCTTCCAGTCTGAAACAATACCACCACAAATTCTGGCATGTCATATTGTATACTGGAGAATGAATTTGTAGCATCAAACTCATAATAGGTACCAGTTGCGGGCTGCTGTACACATTGATATGTATAAAATTGTAAAGGAATCTGTGGATTTTTTATTATATCTGCTTTGTATTTAAGAGCATAACTGGCTTCATATTCAACAACTGGAATTCTTAGTTCCATAGTCTGAATAATGCATTTGCCTTCATCAGGTAGGGTATTGGGCAGAGCTTCCCCTGTAGAATTTAATGTATTGTACCTCATCAAAGCATTATTATCATTGGCAGCTCTTCTAAATGTGATTCTTAAACCACCCTTCCACATAATATCTTTGTAATCTGAAAAGAATCCTGGCAACAGGCGCATAGGGAACAGCACTGTGTGGCTTTTAGATATTATTTTATCACCAGCCTCAAATCCACCTATTTTGTAGTAAGAAGACTCGGTTTTGGATAATTTTAGGTTGGCCAAAGCTGTGGAGGTAATGCCGGGATAATCCACTCTGTTTATAACAACACCATGCTTTCTGATCTCAATTCCAGAGAACAGATGCGGCACAAAATTATCTACCAATCTTATATTTGAATTTGCCGGATAATCTGTTCCATCGAGCTTTACAACATCAAATTTGATGTATAGATCTGCTCTGTGAGGGTGTATAAAGCCATCCCCTACTTCAAGATCAACCTCAATCTCTGTGTTGGGTTGATTTAAATTTGCAAATGTCCTCCTGTTTGGGGGGAATGATTGTAGCTCATAACTCTCAATATTTTCCATTTGTTTTGTATGTATTTTTATTTAAATATTAATCTCTATGATTGCAGTTGTTGTGGCTCCAGCAAAATCAACTAATTCTTCTTTTTCATTAGTGACCATCAATTCAATATTATCTATTTTATTATGGCACACAGGAAAATATAATGTTGGGGATGGAGTGTAGATGATGGGCTCCATAAATTCAGAATTAGGTTTAAATGTTGCAATGATGCCAGTTTGTTTGTGAGTGCCTATGCCATTTGATTTGGTGATCATACCCTCGGCCACATTACAGTGAATATTCAAAGTCTCTATGGCTAAGAATTTAGGTATATTAATAGCAGTGTGTTTGATGGCCGCTTCAAGTTTTGTGTTGTTCTCAAAGCCTTACAGCTCTCCTATAGTACCCAGATCCACTGTTTCTGTAGCAGATACAATCTCTACTCTGTGAGTGACAGAATTTTGAGTTAATACTATACCTCTGGGTAATTGAGCATTTAGAGTGGACAGATTATATTGCCCTGGAGTGATGACAATTTTTTGATCCCCTACTGCAATTTTGTTGTTGTGGTGAGTAATATTAGGGATCAAGTACATGCCATAAAATGCTCTGAGAGCTATTGTTTTGGGATACACTATATCATCATGTAATCTGAGTTTCAATATTGAATTTTGGCTGGTGAGATGGAATACCCCCATGATGTTTAAGATACCACAAGGCTTTTTGAAAATTTTCAATTGATGGTTTATTTATTTGAGACATATATCTAAGAACAGATAAACACAAATGTCCACAATTAACATCTTTGAAATTTTGAACACGGGCATTATTGTAATAAAGATTAGCTGATTTTAGATATTTTATTAAATTTTCAGGTGGAACACCTCCAAATGAATCAAACACAAATGCCTCATCTTTTAAATATTTAAGATAACAAATCCAGTGAGTGGCCTGATTTTTGTACTTATCCAAATTAACAATGCCACACTCTTTGTTGAGTGGTTGTTCTGGTAAAGAATCAGACATGTACACACCTCTAAAATGTTTGATGCCCAGTGGCTTGATTAAAGCTTCAATATGTTGGTTTGTAAGCGGCTCTTGTTTTTTTTAAACTTATTCATGGCTCTCTTAACACCCTTGTCTTGTTTCTCCATGGCCAGGTTATGGCGCTTCAATTCATCTAATTCTGTCCTATTCTTCTTGGCATCTATTACTTTTTTGCTATGGCAGCTGATCCCCCAGCCAAGCTCCCAACAGCCCCAAGTGCTGCTAAGATGGCCGGGATAGTAAATATGAAACCACCCACATGTGATTTTTTCCTGGATTGTTGTAATTTTTTTAATTGGGGGGTAGTAAGCAAAAATTTCATACCATGGCCCTTTGCAAGACAAGAATTTTTTTTCTTGCGCTGCTTTTTGGTTAAAAGACTTTCAATAGTTTTAAGAGATTTAAGACCTGCATAAGGTATTTGATACATAACACCCTTGGCCTTCATTCTAGGTTTATTATATACATATTCACAGCCCCCACCCCAGTTTTTGTTTGGTGTTCATAGCTATGGTGGTATCCAATGCTGCTATTTTTTCTCTTAAAGAAGCATCTTTGCTTACAAATCTACCAAATGCAGCCTCTTCTAATTTTTTGTCTGCAACATGTCTCTTGTCAAGATCAGAATGTGTGTTGTATGCTATGTCATGGTCTCTACAAGCAGCATCTAGGGGATTAACACCAGGATCCCCTCTGTTTAATCTATGGTCCAATTTTGTGCCTGGACCACAATACTGATAGCCTGGAATGTGTAGTTCAAATGGAAGCTTGTTTATAATGTCATTAACCAACACCCGGCCCTCAGAAATATTCCAAAATTTAGGTGGTAGAGTATTAATAATTTTTATAAGATATCCAATCCCCTTAGTGTCATTCACTATAAAATTAGACAATTTTGTGCTTATCATGTCCATAATTCCAACCTTTCCATTGTAAAAATTGTGGTTGCCAGCATTTTCCTCCCCAGCTATCACCAATAACCTATCTACAAGTTTCCTGACATCATCAACCCACACAAATTCTTTAGGCAGGGTGTTGTATTGCTTGATTCCACTGCCTGTCTTAATTTCTGACCATATGGGCTTGATTAAATTGTTATATTTTGCTCCACTGCTAGACTTGACTCTTTTTTGTGTGGGATCATTGTTCTGGTATAGAGCATCTGATTTTATTAATATTTCTTTGTAGTGCTCATAATCTTGATCTGTATAGCTGCCAGGCCTTTTCCTAGTCATCAGTTCCCACAATCCAGGTGTGCCGGGATATTTAACAAAACCACCTCTTTGTCCAAGATGAGATTCTGAATATACAATGATATCATCTACCATAAATGTTACTCTGAAATTGCCAATTCTATGTATGATGCTACCATCACGCTCTGTGTCAGCATATAAGCCAAAAACCTCATCTTTGTTGTCTTTAGGTGTGCTTAAATATTTTTGAGCAAGAAGACCCAATTCAATAGGATCCTGACTAGCTTCAATTCTTCGACGAGCAACAGGACTAGGTGTATGAATACTGGAAAGTGGGGTGATTGGATAATCTAATATGTTCCTTGCAGCTACAGGTACAAGCTCTGTGATCAAATTTTGATTTTGCTCTGTAACAGTTTTGATATTTTTACCTAATTCACTAATAGCATCAATAATAGGCTGTTCTGTTTGTTTGTGTTGTTCATAAATTCCTCGGTTCTGTGATTTCCATCCCTTAAATCTTTTTACAAGATAATCTCTTAATTTAAGATCATCAATAATTGGCCTTTTCATGGTTATTTATATATGTTTCAATGTCTAGAAAATTGTTGATTTTATTTCTGTATTTGCCACTATTGGGTTTTCTTGTCATATCAATTGTGACAAACCCATAACTGTCCTGGTTCCAGCACTTACTGCAAATCTTGGAAAAATCATTGTAGCTTAAGTCCCCACCTACATATTCATCATGTATATGTTTGAGGTTGGTATGATCTTGATTAAACACACATATAAAATTGCTTTTGTCTCGGATCTGCTGCTTCGGTATTTTTGAAAAAGTCTGTGCCAGGTAGAAGCAATCAATGTTTTTGTGTCGGCCCTGTGTAAAGAAATTTCTAACCTTGTTTTGATTATCCAGTATAATGTCATCAAACACAACAACAGAATTATCGAGACATTCATGAAGTGGCTTAACATCTGGTTCAAAAGTGGCTATATCCAATCCATCATATAGTTTCATCAGCTGCTGATATTTTAATTGTTCCAAGCTCTTAGAGAAAATATACAAGTGCCTGTTTTTCCAGTCTAACCAGTTGGGTGCCAATAAAAATTATCAACCATTAGTGTAGTTTTACCACAAGCTGATGGCCCAACAATAAGACATCTAATATTTTCAGGCAGCAAGTTGCCATTTCTCTTAATCTGCTGTTCAGGTTCTGGCAGCCTTTTTATAACATCCCAGGTGCTCATATTATCACTTTGTCTGCATCGATCCAGCTGTGTTCTGGAAGTCCTAGCCATTTGACAAATAACTTGTTGCCTTTTCTGCGGATGATTTTTTCTATGAGATATGTGTCAGGCTGTTTAGTTTTGCTGAGTTCTTCTTCATAGAATCTGCCTTTGAGAATTTCTCCTCGGTGGTCTTTTATTATATATAAAGGGACCCAGGTTTAACTTGAACCACTGTAAATAATTCAGTGCTCCAGTTTCTTGTAAAGCCTCTTTTGAATAAGTTCTTATATTTGCTGATTCTTACTTGATCACCCACCTTGTATTTGGCCTTTCTTGTTGTTGGCTGGTATCTAGGATAATAAACAGTCCTGATCAATCTTTGCTCATCAGATGAAGTTACTTCAGAGGGTTTCATGTTGATTGTGGAATGAACCGAGTTGTTATATTTATGTAGAAGTTCTGGAAGAATATTAATCCATTTATAATTACCTTGAAGTGTAAATTGTTTATACATAAGATTTTTTAGGGTTTTGTTGAATCTCTCTACAATTGAGGCTTTGAGATCACTGTAACTCGAATAATGTTTTATTGACTGGCTTTTAATAAATTGTTGTAACACAGAATTATAAAATTCTTTGCCATTATCTGTTTGCAAATAGCGCGGTGATCTTCCACTCTGATTGATGATTGTCCTGATGGCTTCTGTAACACATTTTCCAGTCTTGGATTTGAGTGGCACAGCCCAGGCAAATTTTGAAAATGTGTCTATTACAGTGAGTAGATACTTGTAGCCCTTGTTGATTTTGTCTAAGTTTTTCAGCTGTCCACTTGCCATCTCAATCAAGTCGCACTGCCATAAATCACCTATGCCTTTTGTGACTACTGGCAGTCTCTTATAATTATGTCTGGCTTGTCTGTGTAATTCATCAACAATAATTTGTCTAGACATAATATGTAAACAAGAATATTGCAACTATAGGGTGTTCAGCAGCTGATACTACAGGATTTTCTAAATATAATTTGTCCACTATTTGTATTTTAAATTCCAGAGAGCCATCATCTTCAGCATAGGCTGTTTCAAATGTATTGGGGTCTGTAAAATCCTCTAACTCTACACTGGTGATTTTTGCTTTGTTATCAGCATTTGTTATTGATAAGGTAGGGTAGTGGTGTGCTTGTGGTTGAAGCCAATATTTGATCTTGATTGGTCTAAGTGTGCCCCAACAAAAAACTGGTAATAAAATTGTGCAGGGGACAGCATATATATTTTGCCACCTGGTGTAAATGGTGAATCATATTCTTTGTTGGGGATGCTGTACAATTCAAGAATTACTGTATGTTTTGGATTCTCGATTATGCCTGTTATTTCTTTTTCTGCTGTAAGCAATCTGCTTGTTACAGATTCAAGATGCTCATTGATGGTCCTAACAACATCATCATGGCCTGGCTTGATTTTTATGTCCACAACAAGTTTCTTGTATTGTTGCACAATCTCTTGAAGCTGGGTGGCAAAAACAGACAGAGCATTTGCTTGATTGGATTCCATGGTCCCTAGCTATTGCTTAATATTAGCTACAATTTGTTGCAAATTTTCAATAACTGCCAATTTTGAATTTTGAGCAGTAAGATCATGAACTTGTCTCCTGATATCCTCAAACAGGGCATGCAGTTCATTAATATGTTGATTAGTTGGTAGAGTGGCCACTGTCTGAGTAAGTTGTTTGATCTCTGTCTGGATATTCTCGATATCTTCTGATTTCAATATGCGATTCACTGCTCTCTTAATATTTTTAAGTTCCTGTGATGTAGGCAGATTTGACACAGTATTTTGCAAAGATTCAAGTGCCAATTTTACATTATTTAATTCAGAAGCATCAGCCACATTTTGCATAGCATTTTGGAGCAGGGCTATATCTGCCTGAGTGGGTGTTGTTTGTTGTAAAATTTCAAGTTTTGTTTGGATATCATCGATCAAGTGATGAAAATGAGATAGCTCAGATTCAGTGTTGAGGTTTTCAAGCTTTGTGATCTGTTCCTGGACACTGACAAGTGTGTCTACAATACCAGGCAGGCGGGATTCTAGAGATTCTTGTACATTTGTCAAATCACTTTGCACTGCTGCTATTGTACCCTCAAGATGGGTTATGGTACTTTGAATTTTTCCAAAATCTTCATATGTTTCAAGTTGCAGCTTGATGTTTGCAACACTCCGAGTTATTGCACTCAAAGCATCAGAAGATGACAAATTGTTCATAAAATTTTCAAGTGTCTCAATTTTTTCTTTAACCTCGGCTATGGCATTGTTCAGAGGGTCCAGATTAGGTATTTGGAGTGACTGAATCTGTTCTTTTAGAGTGAAAATCACTAGATCAAAATCTTCTTGTGATTTTATGCTTTTGACAATTGTTTGGAGCTGTGTCTGGACATTATTTATCTGCTCCTCCAATTGTTGTTTCAATTGCTCAGAGTTGGTGGCCTGGCTCTTACATTTGGCTTGAAGAGCTGCTACAGCTTCTTCTAAACTTTGAAAATTATCCAATGTGGCCAGGTCAGTATATTTCTGAAGCAGCACTTTGAGTTCTGAGTCAATTTTAAGAAGAGGGTCCATGCATTGTGATTGCAAATTTGTAATTTCTAATTGAAGACTGGCATTGAGTGTGGTTTGTAAAGCTTGTAAATCACTTCTTAATTTCTTGACTCTGACATCAAGCATAAGAATCTCATCACTGTGATCTTCATGCCTTGTATGGCCAAATATATCATTAGGCAAGTTTGTTTTAATGGTTATTTATTATTGAATATCTGATTCTTAATTCTATAAAAAAAGGTATAAGCTTGTCATATGATCCAGGGACCTCAATATATAAGCAGTCACCAGCAGAAACAGTATATACAGTGCCAGAAATCATGTTTGAGTGCTTAATTCTATAAATATTTCTCCCTACTGAAATCTTGACATTACCCTCAGGGGTTGTAATAAATTGCAATTGACCACCTACAGGTAATTGGTAATGATTTAAATTATTATTAAATATGTACAATGTTTTACCTGTTTTATCATCAACATCTGTAAGTATGCTGTTCAGATGAATAATTAACAAAGCACTTAGTTTAGATATTATATCGGAAGAGGGTTGTGGTGTTGGCAGCTCCATAATAGCCTGTTTTTTGAACCCAAATAAGTTCATAGGCATGTTTATTTATTTCAAATCATGCTCTGTAATTGGGCATTGATTGCCATTTTTCAAATCACAATGCCCCCATGGTAGAGTATGTATGCCACATGACAAAATACATCTCTTATCATCATGTGGGTCCAGAGCCACTTTTCTTACAATATTTGAAGTCAATAAGTGATCCACACTCTGAATTCTATTTTCTGATGTTCTGATTGTTCTACATGATTTGAGGCAATTTTTGTAATCCTCAAATTCAAGCTCTTTGTCCACAGTCACTCTGCCAATGCCCTTGGCCTTTTTGGCAACAGCGCCACTACATGTTTCAAAACTGTACATCTTGGCCCTTAACCCAGCAAATGCCACAATAACATCACCAAGTGTCTCATCTTTTAACTTGCCAGGCACCTTTTTGTTGTGGTGTTGAATTTTTGAATGTTCACTGGTATCAAAATATTTAAACAATTCAGGCTGTGCAATATCTTGATAAACATCTTCTGTTTGAATATCAAGAACAAAACTATCAGTGTCCATGTACATCAATTTTACACAATCACCATAAAAAGGTTTCAACACATCATAATACAATTTTAACATGTGTAATTTGGCCAATTCCAATATCACAGCCCCTACATAAATAGGCTTATCAAACTTAATATTTGTTTTTTTCATGTTGAAAAGTGCCATATTCTCATCATAAATTCTTCTGTAATTGAAGTTTGGATTTGCAATCAATTTTTTGCTCAGGCTGGGGTCAGTAATTATTTTAACATCGGTATGTTTTCTGACATTTTCAATAGTTTTGCCATATACAGAATTGACCATCAATTTAAACAAGGCCTTATCAAATTGGCTTTTTGCAGATGTTCGAAGCTCTGTGTTTGTATTAATATATGGCTCCAACCATTTTAAGTGCCTGAACCTCAAAACTTTGCCAATTTTGGTCACTTGAACACCATGATGCATCAGGAACTGGAGGTTTTTGTAATATATGACATAACCCTGTTTCGGCTCCAGAGTCATCATCAATTTCTTCTGTTTAGAGCCAGGTGAGCACTTAACCTCGGGAATTGGGGCAGATCAGAAAATGTGTTGTGTAAATCATCAGGAATTGTCAGATCAACCTCTAAGAAGAGGCCATAGTTACTGTCATCAAAATCCTTAAGATTCTCAATATTGAAATCTTCAACCCATTCAAGCCCTGCATGTGGCTATTTTTCATAATGGCATAACCATACAGGCTGTTTGCATCCACATACAATATATAATTTGATGGCCGTGCAGGATCATAATCAGGAATATATTTGTTATTTGCTCTGACATATCTCTGAGAACATTGCACCATGCCTCCTCTTATACATTGTTCCATAAACAGATACATATCTTGATCTTGGATCAGATCCAATTGCATTTTAGTATTTAAAAACATTGCAGACCATGCTAGGCCCGGGGCACTGTAAAAATATATTGGATCCAGTTCATAATTTTTCATGGAAAATTTTCTGAATGCCTGCAATATATCAGCTAAGAGGGTAACATCAAGTTTTAAATATGCCATGTGATAATCACCAAATGTCTGGCATTTTAAATTGTTCCACATCAACTGGGCATGGTGATAATCATCATCAGTTATTTCAGATCCTCTGATTTTCCTGTAAAACTGTTGTTTTGGTGGCAGAGCACACTCATCAAATTTAGAAAAATCTGTAACATAATCATATGGATATACCCCCTTCCGCCTAATTAATTTCAGGTCCTGATTTGGAAACAAAGCACATGTGATTTTGAATTGATCATCAGATAATTGAGTGGCCAGTGTAGCCAGGCTAGCCGATAAAATTCTGTAAGAATCAAGAAATCTTAAGTGAATAGAAACACCATTAACTTCAATTTTCTTGCTAATAGCAATATATTTCTCATCATTTTCAGCTAAAATTATTAAATTCTGCTTGTCAATACCTGATCAAATGATGAAAATCATAATTGGATGCTCCATGGCAAAATATGGGGACAAATTTTGGTCTCTGGATCTGAATATTGCAGCTATTACACAGGGCCATTTTGAATTTATCATCTGTATGAGAATGGTGATGAACCTTGATTTTTGTATCTGAAAATTCAGAATCACATACCGGGCAATTTTCTGCATTGTTGAAATCTTCAATCTGTTTCTCTGTTAAAGGCAACATGGGTTTTGATTTTAATAAGACATTAGATGCTATGTCACGGCACTCATTTTCTATTCTATGTGCAAATTCTTTGATGGCATCTGCTCCCATGTATAAATATTCTTTACTAACCACACCATCCTGTACAATCACATAATAAAAACTGGAAGGTTCATGTAGCTGGTATGGTGTAATTGAAGATTCATCAGGATCTGGGCTACAGAATGCAAGAGGTTTGAGATTTGATTCAAAATCACAGACTATATATGCTGGATGTTCCAACAAGGCTTCAAATGTTTTGAATTTTGCATTTTCACTTGGCTTAGGCATAAGCATATGAACAGGTTTATGATTCGGACAGTATTTCAGATGCTCAATTAACTTGTTTTTAGCAATTTCTGCATTCTCTTCACAAACACCATTCACCATTTTTCTACCATCAAATACAGACAAACATCTTCTGCACAACTTGAATATTGTATTGGATTTGTCTAGTTGTTTTCTGACTAAAGCTTCAAGATTATGTATCAGAGTGTAATGATATGTGCCATCCCCTTCAATTAAGAGCAGATCAATCGGAACAGCAGATTCATCATCAAGTGTACTGATTCTGAGAGGATCTATCAAGCAATTGTCACGGGTAGAACAAGTAAATACATTAATAGATAATTGTCTGCCGTTGATGTGCCTGGCCTTTTTTTCAAATTTATCAATATTCTGAACATACATTGGATATTCTAAACCCTCCATTGCCTCATTAAAAATATGTTCATGCTGTTTATAATAAGTTATTCTCTGAGGATTCCTTAAAACTGGATACAAAGCAGCTAAAATACACCACAAAAAGCATTTCTGGTCGGTATTTTCAATATTGACCACGGCTCTTTTGTTTTTAATATTGGCAGGTAATGGCAAATATGTAGATCCTTGTAATGGGTTGAATTCAGAAATATTAACATATAACTTGTGTGGAGATCCGCATAGGCTCCATCCAGACTCTTTTGCTGCAAATTCAGAGTGTTTAATATTCAATTGATCTATTAAACTGCTTATTATTTTGTCTAAATTTGCATTTGAGTATACAGGTACAGTTTCTGTTATGTGGGGCTGTGTAAATTTTGTGCCATTTGGCTTCTTATATTGTGTAAACAATTTGAGGGACAGCTTATAAGAGCCATTTTGTGCATTTAGAATTGCCTGCACATCAGGATTTATACTGTTCAAAAAAGTCTTAATTCCACATCTTGGCTCTGATACAAAGAAAGGTGGAGAAGGCATGTTAATGATATATTGAATGGCAGTGCAGATGTAGCAGGTATGCTGGAAGAAGGTTTAAATGAAGAAGAGGAAGGAGAAGAGGACATAGAACGTCCAAAGATAGATGAAATATCGGAGGCAGTCAAGATATTGAAAAATTGTAAAGTACCTGGGATAGATAACTTGCAAGCAAAGCTGCTTAAACATGGAGGCGAGAGTGTCATTAGAGACTTGAAGGAAGTAATAAACATAATCTGGAAAAAGGGACAGATGCCAAGTGAATGGAGGACGGGTATCATAGTACCTATCCACAAGAAAGGGGACATGATGAAGTGTGCAAACTATCCTGGGATTACATTGTTGAACGTTGCATATAAAGTATTTGCAAGAATTATATATAAAAGACTACTACCATATGTAGAGAAGTGCATTGGATCATATGAATGTTGGTTCAGGCCAGGAAAATCTACAATTAACCAGATAAGGCAAATACTGGAGAAAACTCTGGAGTTTGGGATCGGAACAAACCATCTATTTCTTGATTTTAAATCTGCATACGATAGTATAAACAGGGCCCAACTATATCTGGCAATGAAAGATCTTGGAATCCCAATGCTATTAATAAAAATGGTGAGGATAACTATGGAGGGCTCTAATAGTACGATAAGAGTAGGAGGACAACTCTCAGAACCTGTTGAAATAGAAAATGGACTAAGACAAGGCGATGTGCTGTCCTGTTTGTTGTTTAATATTGCCTTAGAGAAGGTTATACGGGAAGCTTGAGTGTAAAGTAGGGGTACCATATATTATAAGTCAATCCAGATACTAGCATATGCGGATGACGTGGACATAGTAGGAAGACTCTACATGCAGTAGAAGAAGCATTTCTAGCCATAGAAAGAGAAGGAAAGAAGATTGGATTGGTGGTGAATGAAGGGAAGACTAACTACATGGCAGCAGGTAAAGCACACGGATATAATACATCACCGACCATAACAATGGCTAATTATACCCTTGATAGAGTGGATGCTTTTATCTGACTGGGTTCTGTTGTGACATATGAAAATGATTCACAGGAGGAAGTAAAGGAACGACTTATAGCAGCGAATAGGACCTATTATGGACTACAGATACATTTTAAGAGCACCATAATGTCCAGAACAATTAAGTTAATACTTTACAAGACACTGCTACGACCTGTATTGACCTATGATGCGGAAACGTGGACCAGTTCAAGGAAAGATGAACAGCTGGAAGATACCTTTCAAAGAAAGACCCTGCGAAGAGAGTGATGTTGGATACCCCAGGTGGACAAAGAAAGCGAGGAAGGCCTAAATAAAGATGGGTGAATGGAGTGGATGAGGATGTTCGGAAGCTCCAGTATAGAAATTGGAAAGTTGTGGCAGAAGGTAGAGATAGATAGACACAAATCACAGAGGAGGCCAAGGTTCATCAGTGACTGTAGCGCCATAAGAAGAAGAAGTATGATTGATGGGATATATTCCAAGTGAGTGTATATAAAGTATATTTTAATAACTATGTTTCTTTGAAAGAAGAATTGAGTGCATCAGTGAGTGTGTGAATCTATATATTATAAATTTGGAGAGTATAGATTTCTATTTACTATTGGCCGTAAATAACAAAAAAATAAGAAAACTACAAAAAATAAGGGAACTGGACAGTATAAGTGGTACTTGTGGTCCAATTTTCGATAACACGTGATTTTTATTGACTACAAAAAACATGTATTCCTCGATTTGTTATAATCGGAGTATTTGAGAATTTGAAGTGTATTTTACTGTTCGAATTATTGATGTTATTTCACATAGAAATTATATATGAATAAAAGCCTGTTAATATGGAGTACATCTTTCATGAAGCAAATACAGGGTGTCCCACGAACGGTGCAACTGGGAATTAAGAGTGGCGTTACTTTGTAACCGAAACCTGTACATACATAAGTCATACACCAAATGTTAGCCCTGTGCAAGTAGATATATTTAAACATTGAAACAATAAACGGGGTGCAGTTTTGTTCATGCAGTGTTGCCAAATGTAAGTGAAAGTGTAAATTTATTTTTCCACAAAGCATGGAAAATTGCATGTCAAACATTCGTACGGAAATTTAGACGTCAATATCCACCTTGGGTATGTGGACTATTTCGCCATCTATAGTTCAGAGAAGAAAACCGATCGTTTTGGCGTATAGCCAATCCTGAAATGCCTCGTAAAGGCGTACCGATCCAAATGGGTGTTTTTTAAAAAAAATATGAGGTACAGTGCCAACACTGTTCATGTTTGAAGGCAACAAAAGGTGTGTTTAGTGATGGTCTATGACATGGAAATTCTGGAAACAGGAAAAAAAGAAAATGAAAATTATGGTGAAAAAAGTGTTGCTTACCTACTCCTGGCAACCATGCAATTCGCGTAACAGGCAGTGTAGTTTTACAAAAGATGTTGAAAATGACAACCATTTTCCCTGAGGCATTCATCAACACGTTTTATCATGTTGGAAGCAACTTTATGCAAGGTTGATTGGTTTATATTGTCAATGGCTGTGCAAATGTTTATTTCTAGATCATCAAGTGTTCTTGGGTTATTAATGTAAACTGTTTGTTTCAAATAAAACCACAGAAAAAAATCTGGAGACGTCACATCCGGGGAGCGACTGGGCAATAAATTTTTGCTTCTAATGTGATCGCCAAAAAACGCTGCCAACATGTCTAAAGTTTCTTTAGACGTGTGACATGTTGGGGTGATTTGTTGAAACCAACAATCACGTTCATCACGTTCCAACAGAGAAATAAACTGCGTGATAAGGTCACGATAAACTATTCCGTCAACTGTTGTGTTGAAAAAGAATGGACCGATTATTTTTCTCCGAGAAATCGCGCACCACACACCGATCTTTTTTGGATGAAGTGATTGTTCTTGTAACAAATGGGGACTGTTACTTGACCAGTGTCGAGAATTTTGACAGTTGACATATACACTTAAGTGGAACCATGCTTCTTCCGTGAAAAAAACCTTATCCAAAATATTCACACCATTGTCTCTATTAAAAGTTCTAAACCACTGGCAGTATCTTACACGTGCACCTTTGTCTGCTTCCTTCAGTTCTTGCACAGCCTGTACCTTACATTCACGTAGGTGCAATTGTTTTAACGCTCGGTGAGTTGTTGTTTTTGATACACCTGACTGTGCAGCAAGTTTACGAACAGATTTCCTGGGAGATTGTGATATTCTCTGCTCCACATCCTGCAGCACACCTTTTGTCAAAACTAATGGTTGTCTGTGATAGGGTTTGTCATTAACTGATCCTGTTTCACGAAATCTGGAAACAAGACGATATATCGTCGAATTTTCTAAAACACTGTTATTCGGATATTTCTAGCGAAACACAGTTTTTACACTAGCGTACGATTTTGAACAAAAATAATGTTCCACAATGAACACCCTCTCTTCCAAAGAGTACTTCATTTCACAGAAAAATTCTAATCTTCCCCTACGAACAATGCAAAATGCACGGCTCAAACAGTTCTGAGTACACAACTAACTGATTCTATTGTTCTCGTTCGGTGGGCGCTCTTATCGCATTGCATGGTTGCCAGGAGTAGGTAAGTAACACTTTTTTCACCATAATTTTTATTTTCTTTTTTTCCTGTTTCCAGTATTTTCCATGTCATAGACCATCACTAAACACACCTTTTGATGCCTTCAAACATCAACACTGTACCTCATATTTTTTTAAAACACCCATTTGGACCGGTACGCGTTTACGAGGCATTTCAGGATTGGCTATACGCGAAAACTATCGGTTTTCTTCTCTGAACTATAGATGGCGAAATAGTCCACCTACCAAAGGTGGAAATTGACGTCTAAATTTCCGTACGAATGTTTGGCATGCAATTTTCCATGCTTTGTGGAAAAATAAATTTACACTTTCACTTACATTTGGCAACACTGCATGAACAACACTGCACCCCGTTTGTTTTTTCTATGTTTAAAAATATCTACTTGAACAGGGCTAACATTTGGTGTATGACTTATGTATGTACAGGTTTCGGTTACAAAGTAACGCCACTCTTAATTCCCAGTTTCGTCGTTCGTGGGACACCCTAGTAATCTCATCACTTTTCTATGGATAAGGCATCGATGTATGAAATCTTGTGTGAATGAGAGCGTATATCTGGGTTCTATTGGGCGTACGTAATTTTGTTGGGAGGGGCTAACTAGACGATTCTCCCATTTCTCAACAAGGTACCGTTAACCCACATTAAATCACTCGCGCATTTTGAGTTATTTGCCTCCTGCGTGCAAACCTAGTCGATCCACGAGATTCATGATATAATATTAGGATGGGCGATTAAAACTTAATGTAGCACCTTCTTAAATTTACACGCTTCAATTATTTCTTTAAAGATCTTTATAAATTTGGTAGCAGATTGTTTAGTGAATTGAAGTGGTACTAAAAATATGATAGTATTTATAGTAGTTACAAGGTACTTGTAACCCTTGTTGACTTTGTGCAAATTCTTTAGGTTGTCACTGCTAATTTCGATGAGGTCCGCTACTCACAAATCGTCGATGTCCTTCGTGAACATCGGTAAGCGTTCGTAGTTGCGACGTTCAGGTTTGTGCAGCTTGTCAACGATGGCTTACCTACACATCGAGTGAGAGATTCCGTCAGAAGGAAAATATTAGGGAAAATGGGTTATCCTCTCGGTACTATTGTTTGAATTCAAACAATAGTATGTCTCCACTTTCCACGTCCAAAACGAATAATTGTTCATCTTCGTGCATTTTATAATTTTATATTTGATCGTTGCGATATCATAATATGCAATGGGTTTTAGGAGAGCTTTGAATACGGAATCCTTTTTTTGTATAGTGAATGTGGCACCTCGGGATGCTTTCCATTTTTACAGTATTAAAATTTAGAGAAACCTTACGGTACCGTCGAGGAAATATTCGTGAGAGTGGGTGGAAGAATAAAATTTGTAAACGTTACCGGCGCGTGAATTCGTCCAATGCCCTCAAACATTCGGAAAGCTGTGAAGCCTGACAATCTCGATATAGAACAAATTACGCGAGTCTGAATCGTCCAATCTGCTCAGCACCGGTTCGGTGTCTTTCCGAATTGATCGAACAACCTCGTCGTAACCGGGGTTGATCCTCACGTTGACCTACAGTTACTTTAATTGCTCTTTCAATTTATGAAGGTTGGTACCGAAGTCGAACAAAGTGGATTGCTGGTTCGCTTCTGTGTGTAATACAGACAGGTCTTTGTGCCTTTAAATAAAAAAGAGCAATAATACATTGGCTATAATGAGACATATAAAAGCGTATTTAAAATGAAATCAGTACCGACATGTGCTTATTACAGCATCTGTGTCTCTAAAGTAAAGGAAAACAGTTCAAAATTATAATTCTCCTTAACAATTGCGTAGTTGTAGTACAATCGTGACTCTTTCTCCTAAAAATAACTTTATTTTAATCTTTAGTATCTTATTCTATTCTTAATATTCCAATGGTAGTTCAGTAATGTTCTTAAATACAAACATGCAAGATAATGGCTTGTTTAGTCGACCGTCTAAAATGAAATAAATTGCTATAAAAATGTAAGCTTCACTTAATACTACCGACACTAAAATGGGGAATTTCATTGTCACTTATCATTATGTGATGTGCTTGGCACATGCTTAAAATAAAGGTACTAAAACCTATGCCGGAATAAGGTGTCCTCATTCTGTCTATAGCAAAGTGTTATTTTCCTTTTAAGCCTTTTTGATCAACCAAAATAAGCGAAAGTTTTATTATTTCCGCATTAAAACTTCGTTTCTCTCTTTCCTGCTTCCTATCTTTGTACGGAACGTATCAAACAAATTGTGTTTTATATTTTCTCTTTAGAATAAGATTTTAGTGACATGAGATATTTACGTCAGTATTTTAATAGTGCTTGAAGAAATATCGCATTACATGAAAAGTAGATTAATAGAGACAAATTCCTTACTTGATATTAATGGTATGCACTCTTAGGTAATATGCAGGAGCTCTTTAATATTAATATACACAGTGATTTTAAGCAAAACTGTGATGTTTATATTTCAAGATTTTAAAAAAATATACAGGGTCATCCGTTTGAGATGTCAGAAAAGTAAACCTTTATACACAAGAGGTTAACGTACGTATCCCCGAGCAGCTTGTTGTAATATAAGCACAAAGGATGTAAGTTTCGAATGAGTGGAGGTTTCCTGACTTCAGCAGCGTGGCGGCAGTAGCATGCATGTAATACTCGAAAATTTCGCATTCCATACGACGTACTGGGTGTGCTGTTGTGCCGTGATCACCACCTTTGTTACCATGCACATTAGCGCCGCCATGTGGCTGAAGTCTGTAAACCTCCACCATTCGAAACTTACATCCTTTCTGCTTATATTACAACAAGCTGTTCGGAGATACGTAGATTAACCTCTTGTGTATAAAGGTTACTTTCCTGACATCTCAAACGGATGTCCCGGTATATGAAAAATACAAATGCATTTTTATGGTATTTAAGATTCAAAGCTATAAAATGCTAAGGACAAATATTCGGCTATCAATCAAAGCAATATCTTAGAGAGAAATAAAATTCACACAAACATTTGTACATATGTGAAAACGTGAGCTTTGAATACCGCTTGCGTATATATGCTCTTTCTATTTCATTATAAGTTGGATTTGCCTAACTATGTTAATGTATACATACTAACGGGCATGTGAGACGCTAATAATCTTTATAAATGTATATATGTTGAAGAGAGATGAAGAGCATAATCTGTAAATGTTATCCTTTTCCATCTCTCCATCTCTAACCAAGGATTCAACCAGTCATTGACAATATCGCGTTCCACAGAGAATAGCCGCATACCGCTGTGTAGGTAAGTGTAGCATCGTTTACTGTAGAGAGTATTTGTACAGGATTAAGGCCTTTGTCCTGACATCGAGGTAAGAACAAATGTTATGGAATGAATATAAAACATCCTGCATGGTAAAACTCACGCTCAGTTGGTATTAAGAATTCGTCGAGAAAAGTGTGTGTGGGATCGTAATAGTTCGAGGCGCGTAAGACATAAGGTGCTAGACACCTCAGTAGATTATATGTATTAATATCACGCTCGAATCTAGGTAAGTGTGTAGAGAAATCAGCTCTGTCATTGCTCTTCTTTCCTCTGCTTGACAAATTAGGCAAATCAACATTATAAATGAAACCTCTTGCAATGCATAATTAGTTTTCATCCCTTGTGAATCTAAGATTCCCTAGCTTAAATTGAGTCAAACTACAATGTATATAATACGTGCGTGTAAAAAAACTGAGGACTATTCAATGTCTTAAAACATTTTACACTCAGGCCATAGCAGACTATTATTTCTACTAGTTTGGGATATCGCAGGAACTATAGAAAAGTTATCCTTATGTGCGCATTATTCATCATTATTCATTATTTCTATTCCTCTTTATGCATATAGCTTAAAAACCTATGGTTTTTAAGCAAGAACCTTTAATTTACTATTGGTTTATACACTAAACGAGTGGTAGCGTCATTCGTATTACGTATGTTCAGCGTAGTAGTGGACAAATACTTTTTACCCTATTCATATATATAATTAACGATTTGTTTCTTCACATGTTAAGTTCAATTTAGTAATAGACTTAGGCAATATTTTCATTTGTTAAGGTAACATAAGGAAAAGCGACTGGCTCGTGAATTCTCAACTATCTTTTTAAACTAAGCTCCAACTTTCGACGTCGCGAGTATATTTCAGTCATTTTACTACGAGTAAGTCGGCTACTTAACCTTATTCATTTCAAACCTATGCTAAATAAAATTAAGTATCCTCCTTGCAATACCCATTACCGTGTATATTTGTATCTTCCTGATCATTTACAAGTTATGGCCGGGTTTTGAATAAGATTGAAAATTAATATTTTAATATAACTTTAATCAATTAAAAAAAACAAATAGTTCAGCCTACTCTCTGCTGTGACCCGCTTAATACACCATCGTACTAATTGAGTCTGAATCAATTAACACTAAGTTATTATCAACCATCGTTATTGGGAACATCAAATGTAAAGGGAAAAAAAAACAAATAATTTCTGGAGCAAACTGCACGATTGTATCGCTTATAGAATAATTCAAGTAATAAAGTCACGTAAAAAATGCAACAGTTTCATGTCAAGGGACGACAGGAGGGGCAAAACCATCAGAATCAAATACCACTTACACGATTATAGAAATCCAGGGAATTATGAAAATTTCCCAGGTGATAGATCTGCCTTAGCCAGGGTGCCGGTTTCGCGAACGAACGACAGCGCTACTAGTAGTAGAGTGACAGGGAATCGTCCACGGACGTCAACGGGCCGGCAACATTTTTGACGGAATACGGCTCCCTAAAGTCCAACGTCGAACCTTCCGCTACGCGGATTGACGAACGCTCCTTTTAACAAGTCGCCAACCCGACACTGATGACCGTTACGGAGATAGAGCGCAAGGCTGTTCCCCAATCGCCGTGGCTACACAGGAAAATATTTTATTTTATTTTCCTCTGCATTGTTAAATTTTGCAAGTTTCATCTAATTCATCCTTCTACTCGAAATTTGAAATCGCTCATTCATTGCCGTGATATTACCCCTCAATGATAATTAAGAAATATATTCGCGAACACTCTAGAGATTATTTGCTTCCAATATAAGAATATTTGGTGAAGCCCACGCAGTATATTTAAATTCATGATTTTAATTTACATAGAGTGAAAATAAATGAAAATTCCAGTACCAACGCTAATCATTACTCTTTCCAAAAAACGTTAAAGGAACCGCTTTTTAATCCACCTAAAAATGCTCTTTTCTTTTAATTTTAATTTATGTTGAAGTTAAATAATTTAAAATCCCGCATTCAATCAACTTATCCTTCTCTCGAATGAGGGATCGAACCAGGAGCCTCAACCGCCCTGGTGGGTGATGTAACTCAAGGCTTCATTCATCCTCTATTATGTGAGCCCTCGCTATTAAGACAAGCGTGATGGTACGGTTCAAGTTGGAAAAAATGGCAAAACACAAAACATGAGTGTAAACTTTTCAGACTGGATGAGCATGGCGTACAATATTTTCTCTAAACTTTAAACTTTGATTGTTAACTCGACTTTGCAAGAGTCCGACTTAAAGAGTGAACTTTAAACAACAAACCAACCAATTCATCTCCTTTCAGAGTGCGCCTTGTACCATATTATAATAGCCAAGCTTTCGATAACACAGTTCCTCTTCGCGTATAGCAGAGTATATTTTCATTTAATATTGTGACTAATTTTACTTTAAAACCACAGATTAAAGATAATAGGGTCCAGCAAATGATCCTCAAAGTTGGCGTCACAAAAAGTATATTAATATAATGACAAACATTTCAGTTAAGAATAATATTATGCTTTTCCATTGAATGTATTTTCGAATCATGTTGAATTTGCTAAAATGACCATCTCAAGCAATTTAAATATGTAATTTTTACTAGTAAATGAATTTAAAATGAAGGAAAGAACAGAGGAGGAGATAAATAAACCTCAAAAATAAATACAAATGCAACAATAGCTGTTAAAAATACTGACAAATAAACTAAAAGCTAAAAAAGTCGAAAAATAAAAGAATGTAAAATAGAAAGTGTTTCCAGGCTCTTTCTGACAGGACACAGACATGACATCAGGTTTAGCATTGTTTTTTACTGTCAGAACAAATATTGATTTTTCATCAACTTCCGGACCAAAATTACTAATTATGACCATTGTAAACGTTGGAGGAAAGGAGACGGCTTACTTAATTATTTCTTGCTGAGTGATCGTATCGGCCTATGTCTCTACTTTATAATACAGAAAAAATCAGGTTAATACTTAGAAAATGATTTGCAAATTTCCACCATAAAAATATATTTTTGATTGTTTGAAGTTGATTAGGATGCATTTGCAAGGTATCCCACTGTTTTAATTTCACACATATTTTATATTTCATACGTTGAATATCCCTTTCCTCTCTCTTTTCCTACAGTCCTTGGAAGAAACTGAATTTTGTATCAAACGGAGTCTGGTTCAAATGACTCCCTTTCGCTCTCCTGTTCCTACTTTAAACAAATAACAATTGACTTCGTAACTAAACGATTGCTTGTTCAAAACTCTGAATATACACACAATTAAAAAAAATATGACAAAGCACCACCAGAAATGTTCGTCATTTTTCCCTTTCTCGATTTTTCCTTAATTTGTTTCCTCATAAAAAGTGCCATGACTAAATTATGGACATTACATTATGTGTGAATTGGCTTCTTCAAACTGGTAACAAATTTTAACATGAGCTACCTGGAGAAAAGGTAGCGTGCTTGATTCTCACGTGGGATGTCATATGTTCGATTTTCCACCTTGGCAGGATTTTTTCAGGAGTTTATCGTTTGATGTAAAGATTATCCACCGTGCTAAGGAATTAACATTGGTTTCTGTATTTCAAGAGGAGAAAGGAAATAGTAAGAGGAAGTTTATTCGATGATAGGAGGGAGTCACTTGCCACGTAGAATGCGCAGAATCAAGTTAATTAGAGCTAAGTCTGCGAAGGTGATTTGTAATATTGAAAAGTAAGTGTGGAAAGTTTGTTATGTCTGATACTCGTACTTTCTGCTGAAATCAGACATACATTTTAGATACAAAGGCACTGACGAATTAACGATCATTATGAGATTTTAAATATTCTGTTTGTCACTCACTATATAAATACTTGTTGGCAGTTTCTTATCACATTGGCGTCAGTCGCAATAACCATATACTTATGTTAATTGGCGATTTACTCTTAGCTTTAGACGCATGGTAAGATGGTGGTTAGGAGACTGAGAACAGTCATTACGAAGGAGCGGACATAAAATTACCAATCTCTACAAATTGAATTCATTAAACTCTCTCCTTCGTTACAGTAATGCACTACATTTCTACTTAACATAACTATATGTGTCGTTTCTTTTAGTATATTGAAATAATCAATAGTTTAGGTGTCAATGAAGAACATAAACAATAACTACATAACTTAAATAACATTACATTTTGCATCCTGTATACATATATGTGATTTTTTAATTAATCGTGAATTAACACATAATATGGACAATAACTAAAAACGTTCTAAACTTTAAATATGGAAATCTGCAACTTCTAATGGAAAAAAATGCGCAGTAGGGACATCCCTCAAGTGTGCATCGGATTCATTTTTAAATATTCTAAACCAGCTGCCTCTGTTCAGCAAACCAAGAAAGGAGGAAATGGTGGAATTTGAACCCGCAACTTTTCACGCTTGACGAGAAATAAAGATTGTAGCGTTTAACCAACTGCTCTACGTTAACTGGACGACGTTATGCTCTTAAAACTTGATAACGCATATGAAGACTCACACCTTCCTGTTTTCAAAGCACATTTTCTCGACAAGTCATGAAAAAAAAATATTTTTCAGAACTGTTCGATATTATGTAAGGTATTGTAACTAAAATGTCGCATAAACTTCTCACAAATTTGCTTCTTTCTGCACAAACCTGATGGAGATTTTCTCCAGGTGGAAAAAAGATATTCCGTGTTTCCTAAGCCCATCATTTCAAGTCGAGCAAGCACATCGTGAAAATTCTTCAATGATCTTTTCCAATGTAGTATTTGTGTTCGATTGTGTATTATAAAAGCGATTTGTAGTTTCTAAGTTCATGGAAAGTGCGAAATCGAAAACCTTTCACCGAAGCGGTTTTCGTCTAGTGGAGGGACCAATTAAAAGTTGGCCACTATCGACGGAAGCCGAAGTGTAATGTTGCTAAATTTACGAATTCGGGACTTTGAATTATTTCAGGGTGGCCAAATAAGATGCTACGAAGAGTACAAGGATTTTATCACACACAATTAAGTGTCAAATGTACATTTTCAATTTTAATGTGTTGAATTAAGGGGTGTGATGGTGGAAGTTTGACCCGCGAAGAGGGACTCGGGCCTTACCACATAAGAGAGTTTGGACAATGGCGGAAGGCAGCACGAGAAGTTGTTAAAACATCGAGAGAAAAATATTTCGACATCTACATCAATAAAACAGGGATATGAGTCGTAATGTAGTTCATCGTTATCTCAAATAAGTGAAGTAAAGTACAAACTACATATCTCTTGTTTCCCATTTATTAATAAAGAAGTGAGATGAGGATTGTTTTATCGGCGCAGTGGAACTTAATGATCATGTACTAGGTACTTAAATTATTCAATTGAAAATTAATACTCCTTCACACATAATCTTTATTAACAAATAATAATATTAATTATACTTTCCAAATTTAGTTAAACCAAACAGAAATTACAATGGAGTATCTCCCACTTAAACTATTACAGTTCGTCCCATTTGATTGTCACAAGTCACTGAGTAACTGCTACACAAGTCAGAGCCAACCGCAGTCCCGCCCAAAACCCCCACAGCCAACAAGACCCGGAGCGATCTACCCAAAAAAATAAAACAAAAAAAAAGAATCCTTCTCTTGCCCTTTTAAGAAGTAAAAATATCTATATGAACTTTAGGTAAATTACACCCGGCCATGCAGGCCCAAAAAGGGTGATAAACGGTAATGCAGTATACTCAGCCTGTCCAGCATGGGTCCAGTTCGTCCAAAGTCTCCCCCAGTCAGCAAGGATCTGCCACGCTAAACTTCTCGCTCGCCCAGCGCAGAAGCCCAGCCAATGGCATAACCTTCCTGAGTCACCTGTCTATTTAGTCTCAATACGTCATTCATGAGTTATAGTACACTATGGGCTTACAACACGCAGACGAACTGTTACGAAAGGAAGGGGAGGATAAACATGAGGTTTGTTATGGACGCAGAGGTAAGGACATTCGCATCCATTATGTACTGATTGTGCAGCCAAGAAATTATCTTACCTCAAAGTAGATCTACTTTTCACGTGTGCATTTTCTCATAAGCAAGACAGTTGCGAATTAACGTAAAACGCGTTAAATCACTTTGCAAGTTCCTCAGTGATTATTTCTACATTCCATGAGATTCTCTGTTTTATCAACTACGTTTAACAACTTTACGAGATATGAATACTGTACAGTCGACGTAAAGAAAGCTTGAAAATAGGAGTGCAAAATACTCATGGAGGTACCTCACGTTGCATGAACTGAACGATAATTTGGTATTCACTGGAATTTTGCAATAATTCAATAGGTACAAAATCTTATTATAATTTGAGTTTACATATTCCGGTAAGGAATGTATTGCGTTGCTTGATGAGGTAGGTCATGTTATTGTCAGAAAATTATAATGCAGGATAATGGTAAAGAATATTTTCGCCTAAGATAGCATTTTGTAATTATTTATGTTCTGTGTAAAATTCTCATATGGTTGGAATTGTTGGAATTGTTATTAGAAATGCAAATCGTATGAAAGGTGCAGACTTTTCAGCTTACTTCTTTGTGTGACGAATATTCTCGAAGCGTACGTGTATGAAGATAAATACACAATTACTAAAGAAGGTATGTGTGATAAAAATATGTTGTGAGTTTTGCTGTGCAATTTGAAACAGGAAAAAAAATATCAAAGTAATGTTGGAAATATTGTGGTATGATTGTATTTTTTGCTGAATTTTAATATATCAGTTGATTCCACTTTGAGTTATTTCGTGCCAATATTAATATTCACTGCTAACACACGACTTCCTAAAGTCACTACATTATCACAATCAAACAAATCAATTTATAGTTCCATTCCTTTGATACTTTGATACAGAATGTCGTCGACTTTACGTTGTTTCAAGTCATCTTTTCATTATATGAGGCTGTCTGAGTTCCAAGTCTTGGAAAGTGAAAGTGGTAGCAAGGGGCCGTTGCTACACCTGGACGAATATCGAATCGTAGTTGTGGGAGTACAGCAGAGATAGCAGCGCAAAGTGTATAGTGCTTCCCTCTAGCGGTGAATACAAGAACTAAGAAAAATATCTCAAAGCGTCTGCAGCGCGCAAGGACATGCTAAGCGAAGCAAAATTGTACGTATTTCTTACGCGTTGCTTTTGCGATTAAAAATCATGCTACAAATTCCCCTTGCTTACAAAAATTAAATGAAATACATACAACACCTGCAAAGTCAAAAGATTTACAGGTCACCTTTAACCTAAGAGCACAAACTTTGGAATATATTAAAAGGCAAATCGCCATACACATCAAACACCTACAAAAAATAGCCAAAGTGGACAATACTAATCATAATGACCACACAAATGTGATAAGAATAAACATTCTCCGTGGTACACAATACAGCCAATGTTATAGATTCAATGTAACAATAGCAAGATACATACTTCACGTTAACAACAATACTCTGGAAAATATGCATAACTTCTATGAAAAAGAACATAGTGAATATAAAATATAAGAATATATATAATGATCAATTACATATATATACAATAATGGTAAAATGAAATTTGCAATTTAAAAAATGAGTAGAATGAAATTGATGATGATATTTGTAACCAGTAGTAGTAGAAAAATCAGTGATATAATGTAAATACATCAAAATTATATATATATATATATATATATATATATATATATATATATATATATATATATATATATAGAATGTTAGTGGTTGAATAAAAATTATATATGTTTATACACAGTGTTCCAAATGTCCAATTACACCCCTTTGAATTGTAAACAAACCTGCAAAATGTTATTTGAGGATCTGTGTGCACACCGCCATTTTCATGGCACAGTGATATATGCCTCCAGGTTCGATGTGAAATTCTCCGTAACGTAAGATGTCAAATCTGGATTTCGGGGTAGCCATTTTAAAAGAATTCCTCGATAATATGTTCAGAGACAAACGGATTGGACGAGGATCGTCAAATTTACCAGCACCTTTAAAATGGCCACCCCGAACTCCAAATCTGAAATCTTGAGATAATGCGCTATGGGGACACATCAAGCTGTTCACAGTGCGTTTGCTTTCTTCACGCCAGCCAGGTAACGGAGGATTCCACAAGTACCTGCAGGAGAATAATACTGTGCCATGAAAATGGCGGTGTGCACACAGAGTAAATGGTGTCCATTGGTCTGATGTAATGGAATACCATAATCTCATCATACTCATGCTGTTAAAATAACATTTTGCAGGTTTGTCTACAATTAAAAAAGGGGGTAATGGGACTTTTGGTACTCTCTCTCTCTCTCTCTCTCTCTCTCTATATATATATATATATATATATATATATATACACTAAATTGGCTGTTATAACATTCAAAATTTTAATTCAGCCACGACTATTCTCAAAAGCTCGATTTAATAATCTCAAAAAAAAATGAAATGCGAATATTCATACATATAGAGCACCTGAAAGAAAATTAAAGACACATTCAAAATATATATATATATATATATTTGTGTGTGTGTGTGTGTGTGTGTGTGACATCACACTTAGCTCATCCATAAAGCAAAGTTTAATAAAGTTGACATAGGAGAACCAAGTTAGCAGAATAGGTAGCAAAGCTGTCCAGATATTAATGACATCAATATCATTAAGAAACAAGAAGGTATCAATTTTTTCTAGGAAATGATGGATGAAAAAGTTATAAGACAACTCAGCTGTTTCCGAAAATTGAAGAATCTCCTAGATGATTGCGCATTGTCGTATATCCTCAAAATAACGTGCAAAAAAAAAAAATAACAAAATTAATAAAAACAAAATTGAAGTAAGAAGAAAAGATAGACAAGAGTTGAAGGGTTGGAGAAAAAAAATTATATGAAACACAATAGAGTTTCAATTAGAATCGAAGTAAAGAGCTCATAATACCAAATGTTAAAACAAGATTGATAATTCAATTTAAACATGTAAATTATCTGAACAGAAACATTTACTAAATTATGTGAAAACAACTCTAAAATTATATAAGAACCAAACGTATACTGTTATTGAATATATAAGCACTAAATTTTCCTTTATTTATGTAGTGTCTTCACAAACATGAAAGATTTTATAATAATAGGTCACAAAGAAACATAGAATATATACATTTAAAAACAAACTATTAAAGTGAACAGCAAAGGTACCCATAGAATAATATACAAAAAATACATGAAAATTCAGAAATAATACACTTGACAAAATGAATCAATCACAAAATATACCATAATCAATCATTGCGACGGCTGTGTATGTTAGAAGTACGTCGTCGACAATGCTGATAACAATGACATATAACGCAGCAGAAATTACGGAAGATTTGTTTGTAGGGCCGATTTTGGTTTTGAGCATTTGCCCTAGGGGCAGTAATTACAAGACGCGAAGCATTGCTATTATTTGCAGATGTGTGTTTTGCTGGATACAGAAGGAAAGCCATTTGTATATCAGCTAACTCCACATCTAGTTCATATACCTCTCGAATAAAATAAAGTTTGGTGTAACCCTCGTGAGTTTGCGAAGTAACTACTCAGTTTCTGGGTCCACTAATAGAGCAGTCACGGGACCCAGCAGCTTCAAGATTTTTGCAGGGCCCGACCATCGCTTTTGAAGTTTGGCGGAAATTTCTTGCAGGAACATTACTCTGTAGGAATATTCTGTATAATACTAAGTCTCCCACTTTACAGGTGGAAGCTTCTCTTTTTGGTCATATTTAACTTGAAGAACACGCCGTCCCTTCTGTAAGTAGTCACAAGCATTGGCCCAGCATTTAGCATTTGGCTAGATGAAGGACCTCCCAATCCTGAATCTGAATGTAATTCCCAATGCAAATTCATGGGGCCGTCAATATCGCGTCCAAAGTTGATTTGGGAAGGTGTTGTCTGAATACTACCGTGGGCCGCAGTATTAAAGGTGAAATCGAATTCTGTTAAGTGGTTGTCCAATTCGATATGACCTTCTGAATGAAAGGTAATCAAGGAGGCTTTTAGGTTATGGATAAACCGTTCTGGTAAAGAAGGGTTGGGATAATAAGCAATCGTGTAGATGTGCTTAACCTGAGCCTCAAAGAGATGATTATTAAATAAACGGGAGTTGAAATATGATGCGTTATCCGATACCAACTCACAAGGAGCACCAAAGATAAGGAATAATGAACGGATATTTTCGACAATTTGGTTACAAGTTGGAGCAGGAAGGGGATACAAAGATACCCATTTTGAAAATGTGTCTACCACCACTAAGATGAATGAGTGTTCTTTAGAGGAACGAACCAATGGACCCACGAAGTAGATATACAAAATTCTCCAGGGGTGTTTGATAATTTCAGAAGCTAGGAAGCCCGGCGGTTTATTAATAACCATTTTGGCTTTTTGGCATATATCGCATGGTGCCGCATGATTCTATTTGTCCACATGAAAGGTTTGCAACCAAAAAGGGAAAATTTCATTTTTGTACACTTCTGTATGCCCAAATGTGCACCTCAAGAAAGGAGTATCATGATAGTACCTAGAAATTAAGTGTTGTAGAATTTGGGACACTAGCACTAATGCAGTGTATGAGCGATGAGGTTGCCATACCAGTAAATCTTTAAAAAATACCATAATGTTTATTAGTTTTCCCTGAACGAAGTTTTTAGATATTCGAGAGCAAGATAGGGTCTTTCTCTTGCAGATCCGATATATCCGACATACTAAAAAGAATCATTTATAATTTTGGGACAGCGGAAGCAAAATAATTAATATGAGAGGAAGCCTGAAATTCCTCTGGGGAATGCATGCGTAATAGGCAATCTGCAACTGGGTTTAATCTTGATGGGATGTGTTCTACTGAATAGGAAAAACGGGAAAAAGACAATAGCCAACGACCAAATTTTCCATATTGCTCTGGATGTCTAAGAAGCCAAAATAGAGCCTGATTATCCGTTTGAAGTGTAATGTGTTTTTCAGTTAATTATGTTTCGAACTTCTTGAAGCCGAACACAATGGAACAGCATTCCGCTTCGTAGATTGTTTGACGGCGTTCTAATTCTATGCGTTTACGAGATGCAAACGTATTTGGACGTAAGGAACCATCACCCATACGTTGGTTGAGGTTACTACCCAACGCTAAGCCAGAAGCATCGGATTGCAAGATAAACTCTTTGGAAAAATGAGGTAAGGTCAACATAGTGTGAGTTAGGAAAATTTTTATAGATGGTCAAATTGTCGCTGGTCATCTTCAAACCATGTAAAGATTGCCTATTTCTTTTTTTTTGTGTCTAGGGAAATTAGTAAAGGCAGCTTATCATTGTATAAACTTTGAAAAATAACCAAGTAAACCTAATTTGCTCTGAACTGCTTTAACGTTCTTAGGAGGTCGATAGTCCTGAATAGCCGATATACGGTCAGGATCTAAGGTGAGTTGACCCTCACGTAAAATGTGTCCCGTTTTCACCATTTGGGTTTAATGGGGCGTGTTAAACACGCCTTTCTCAAAGCTTGAAGGACTAGATGAATGTGTTGCATGTGGAATTCCTCAGCAGGACTGAACATTAATACATCGTCATCATAGTTGATCTAACACTTATGCTTATGTTTCCCCAATAACTGATCCAAACCACGCGTGATAGGTTGAGTGCCCAGGTTAATACCAAACGGAATCGATATGTATCGACACTGACCAAAGGATGTGACAAAGACTGTTAGGTTTTTACTGAGTTCATCAAATCGGTTCTGGTGAAAACTCTTGCATAAATCTAAACATAAAAACACTATAGCAGATTGGAGGTTTTGTAAAATAAGGTCAATACGGGGTTGTGGAAAATTCTAATAAGCTATTAATTGGTTTAAGTGTTTCTAAGAGCACACCAGACGATGTGCGCCATATTTATTGTCAACCAAAACAACTTGGACTGGCGTAAGATGAAACGCAAGCTTAGATAATATTATGCTTTATTAACTCATCTATTTGTTGACGAAGGAAAGCTGTTTGCGTTGGGTTAAGCTAGAAAGGCTTAGAACGGAAAGGTACGTAAGTGATAAGTAAAATAGAAACTTGTTCCAAATTACAAGCTCCTACTTGCTCTGAAAGATATCATCAAATTGTGTCACGAGACCCTGAATATTCGATGGTAATGAAATCTGTGGGGAAGATTTATCGACCTTGTTATCGACCTTAACATGACATGACATCCGTAGCTGGAACTTGTGGATTACATTTTGGGATGAAGGGAATATGGTAAGAAACGAAAGGAAATGACAAAGTCAAAGTTTCGAAATAAATTGTACCTTTCGAGTGGGATAGGAAATCCGACCCCAAAATGACAGAAGAAGGTAATGCCTCAGAAACCCCAAAGTTACACTTTCAAGATAAGATTTGGATTTTTACTGACAAGGTGGTCCGAGAGGCTAAATATAATGCTTGGTTGTTAACAGTTTGTAATGTTTGTGAAACATCACTCAAAATACAAAATTTTGAAGGTAGGGTAGCTAAAAATCATGGACCAACCTATGACAAGGAGCTCCCAGAATCTAGTAATATATGACATGGAGTAACATGGACAATAAGAACTGCTTTCTCGCCTATACTCCTATACTGATGGGATGTTCTATATACCTTTGTCCCTTAACATTCAGTTGACTTGAGATAAAGATGTAGAATGAGAATTTGTGGATATACTTTCCGAAGAAAGGGTGACCTGGTCAACCTTATCTGTCGAGTCCAAACCGTGACCCTTCACAATCAATAGTCCAATATGAAAGAGTGGTGTTGTTTGTCCGAAGAGAATCCAAATCACTTAATGCAGGTACTATTGCTAGGGTAATATCTTATATCAAGGTTTGTTCTTGATAACGAAATTAAATGGGCCAATGTTATCTTGCCATATTGATAAATTCCCTCGTAGACGTAGGTTTGTGAACGCCCGTGAGAAGTGTGCGAGTAACATCACATAATCCTAACAAAATTGAAATAAATAAGATTCTGTTCCGACCATTGAATTGCTTGAATTTGAAATGCCTCACGATCATCCCGTAGATATTTGGATAACAATTCATGTTGATATTGATGTATTATTACATTTTTGATATCTATTGCTGAAGCACAGAAAATGATACCAAACAGTGCCATATCAATTTAATGAAAATCGACCAGGGTAATTTATCAATCAGCGCCTAATACAAAACATCCCTAAATATTTCCCTACGCGAAGAAAGAGCCATCAACAAAAGTGATTCCAAATCCAATAGATGTAGTATGAACAATGAAAAGAAAATCTTAATGTAAATCTGAGTTGGAACCATCGAAATTAAAGAGGCACTTCATTTGATATTTTGCAGATAAGTACCGAATGTGGTTCACGGTATGGGATTGATCTGGAAGTAAAACTACTCGCATATTAAGAATGGGAGGAGGAGTAGAAAATAAACTGGAATGTACTATGACCGGTTGTAATGGCAGGGTAGGAAACAACCATGATATATGATTATTTGCCAATGTGCACATCTTAGTATGACAGACACTAGTGCCCGCAATAAATCCTAAGTTACAAAGTGAAAAACCCAACTTCAGAAACAAATTTAGAAGTCTACCCCAATAAAGAGCACTGGTACATAAGACCGTACACCAAAGCGTTATTAGAGTTATAAATGTT
Organism: Lepisma saccharinum; assembly: GCF_977018435.1. Lineage (NCBI taxonomy): Eukaryota > Metazoa > Arthropoda > Insecta > Zygentoma > Lepismatidae > Lepisma > Lepisma saccharinum. Next base: position 9,874,298 of record NW_028142898.1, read on the forward strand.
GTATCAATGATCAAATTAGTAAAGGTATACATTTATAAAAAAATCTAAGTGTTCAACTAAACTTTCAAAATGGAAGGTTTGGTGGGAGAGAATATATTATGAAATCCTGACAAGGGCAAAGCAAGCTGTGAAAAAATTACAAAAATTACCATATATCATGAAAATGAAATTTCAAATAAGCAATCAAATCCCTCGAAAACTCTTCATACGAGGGTCACTATTTATATTTTGAGCCTTGGCAACACTGATTGAAGTTAGGCGCGATTTGACGTTTGCACGGAATCGTCTGGCATTATTGACCATAACGTACTTCAAATGTTTTGGCAATAGCTTCATTTGTGTTGTTTATGTTGCCTTGGAGATTGCGCGACAAAAATAAAATGGAATTAACTCGTGAACATTTTCGTGCGATATTTTTTTACGATTTTCGACGTGGATTATGAAGACAAGAGTGCTTCAATCAATTTACCTCCACATTTTGCGATGAAGCCCCATCCTTTGCCACTGTGAAACGCTGGTATAACGAATTTAATCGTAGCCGCCATTCGCTCACCGACGAGATTCGCGAAGGTCGTCCAAAATCAGTTGTTGTTCAAGAAAACATTGATGCTGTGCAAAACCCAATACTGCAAGATCGTCATGTGGCATACTGTGTATTGAGGCAACCATAGGCATTAGTTCCACCAGCATATATAAAATATTACATGATCATTTAGCTGTGAGAAAGGTATGTTCTCGTTGGATCCCACACAATTTGACAAAAACTCAAAAAGACGCTCGCGTCAATTGGTGCAAACAAATGCTCAATAAATACAATCGTGGTGCTTCAAAAGACCTATATAATATTTTAACAGGGAACGAATCATGGATATATGCATATGAGCCGGAACGTAAACAGCAGTCGACTGTATGGGTGTTTCGAGATGAACCCAATCAAACAAAAGTTGTTCGCGCTCGAGAACAGTTTCGGGAAAACTGGTCATGTGGCAACTGTGCCTTTAGAGGAACGTAGAACGGTCAACTCTGAGTGGTACACAACAATTTGTTTGCCAGAGGTCTTCGGTCAAATACGGAAAACAAACAAACGCCGTCGGATCATTCTTCATCAAGACAATGCCAGCTGTCACACATCTCGTTTAACAACCGACTTTATGAACAGTCAAAAAATCGAATTGATGGGTCATCCGCCGTACAGTCCTGATTTGGCACCCACTGACTTCTTCTTGTTCCCGAATGTCAAGAATAAATTCCGTGGACAACGATTTTCGTCGGCGGAAGACGCCGTTGATGCGTTCAAAAACCATATTATGGAGGTGTCTCAAGAAGATTGGAAAAACTGCTTTGACAAATGGTTCGAACGAATGCAAAATTGTATTGACCATAAAGGAGAATACTTCGAAAAACAATAAAGCAGTTTTCCATGCCAAATTCCTGTTTTTTCATTGTTACGCTCAAAAAATAAATAGTGACCCTCGTAAAGAATGACAAAATTTTATAAGAAAAAAAATCAAAATGAAACTAGCCAAAAAATTGAAGATTGTACTACAACCAAAACTTACAAATCAGAAAGTTATGAAGTGAAACAAAGGCAAGAAAAAGCCACAAAGCATTCTATGCTGAGAGAAACATTTGTGTTTCTGGCAGTTATCTACAATGGTCTGATACTAGGAACTTTTGTAACGTGTATGTAGCTTAGGTTAAAGTTCGAATAAACTGAAGTATAAGAATCTACTCGTGCATCTAAAGGTAACTATCCAAGTAACTATCCAAACTTTCCGCTTAAAAGTCTCTTATGTGAAGGTTAATGCCCCACTGTTGTGCGGTTCCTTATAACTCTAATGAGTTGTCAACTAATACAAGTTGTTTCAATCATATTGTAACGATGTATAGAATCGTCGGTGCAGAAATTATAATTATATCACAAATAACCATATTAGTATTATGCTAGCAATCGCAATCATTCTCAACATACATATCCCTTCCAAAATACACAGCTGCAACATAAGAAACACATTAGTAAGTAGACTTATCCACCTTAACATCTACTGACTACATGTAGTCTTACCATTTGTACATGGCATAAAGACAACTGTTACGATACGATCTTAATGACATACTAGGGAAGTTTGGTGAAGCTTTTATAACCTATTAGCAACATATGTTGAAGTGACAACCATTAGAAATACTTCAAATTTAAAAACTTTTGTTAGCAATTAATTGGCTTGTAAACAATTAAGAAATTTCTCCAGAAATTAAGCAAGAACTGTCGTTACGTTAAACAAGTAACAAGTATATTAAACGAACAGTAAATTGAACAATGCACTTCCGTACGGTGTTCTTATTGGTTTACGATTACTTCGTATGCATATAAATGATCATTAATTTATATCACAATACTTCAATAACACGCAACTGTTCAGTTCAAAGCAATAAAATACTTCCTAACTTTACGGGGTTGAACAACTACGTTTTGTACTACTTAGAATAACAACCCTTCATAAATTACTTTTTACTCTTTGTATTTTTACATTTTGTGCACTTTACATTATCATTGTTAATAGAAGGAACATTGGAGGACATATAAAGAACAATAGTTTACTATTGCCACCTCTTTTGTCGAAAAGACAGTTTAAATCAACCATCCCAGCTTTCGCAAACTACTAGTTTGTGACGTATGTGAACTTTCTTCCCTCGTATAATTTCGGGTAACTACTCGTTATATTAACGCCGGTCACAGAATATTCACTTTCGATATGACACAATATTTTACTATTGATTAATAGTATCAATCAATCGTGTACAATCAAGCACTTCAAATGCATAGTATTACAGTACAACAATTATTCTCCGCAGTACGCTTGCTTCATTTTGTCGAGCAATGACATTTTAAATGAAGGCATTTAAGTCATGAATTTAAGCAAGCAATAATTAATGAATTACAATTCATTTATATGTTTCACATAATTATGTCCAACCCTCACTTATTTATGCTTGTATTGAAATAATTTCGATGTGTAGTAATTTAGACAACTGAAAGGAACAAACAGAAGTTTATAATAATGGCACGCCAACAGATTCAAAAAAGGCAACTACGTTTACTGAGTATTAATTAATAATCGTAGTTTCAACGTTACGTCCGCAAAACATGTCTGTTAGTCAGTAATGCATGCACGTTTTCCATTTAACAATTTTATTCGAACAGTCAAATCCAAATGTCAACCACGAGGCCGCTAAAGCACGCATCATAAAACTTCATGTGCATTTGGTTCAGAATTACAATCGTACAAAGCAATTGATAGATCCACTCCTTTGATACAGAACGTGGTTGACTTCACGTTCCTTCAACTCCTGTTTTCACTACATGAGGATGTTTATGTTCAAAGTCTTGGATGGTGAAATTGGGATCAAGCGACCGTTACTACAACTGGACGAATATCGAATCGTAGTTGCGGGAATACTGCAGAGATAGCAATGCAGAGTGTATAGAGCATCCCTCTAGGAGAGAATATAAGAACTACAAAAATATCGCAAAGAGTCTGCACCGCAGAAGGGCGAACTGAAACGAAGCAGAATTGTACGTAATTTTTAAGCTTTGCTTTTGCGAGTAAAAATCACGTTACATTTGTAATGTACACTTGGAAGTGAGTACAACATGAATACAACCAATGTTCGCATTTCCGATTAGCGATAGGATGTAGGTCTATCTCTTAAAAATTTAGAGTTAGACAAAATCTGCTGGCAAATTTGTAATATACGCTTGGACACGAGTAAAAGTCTCAATACAACCAATGTTCGGTATTTCCATAATGTAAGTCTATATCTTAAACAGTAGGAGTTAAGCAAAATCTGATTTGTGGATTTGTAATGAACATTTGAATCTTAGTAAAAGTCTGAATTCAACCAATGTTCGCAAATCCAAAATGGCAACACATGCAATTATTTGTTCGGAAGGTATAATAAATCGAAGTTAATATTGGTAGGTAGGCAAGTAGGTTAGCTTAGCCCGTCAAAGGCTACGCCGAAATCACAACCCTATAAAAACTCAAACACATAGGGCAAAACACCCCATCGTAAAAGAAACTACGCCGACTCCTTGAACACGTGATGTTAAAACAAATCGCAAGACACTATGAACCTCGAATATCATATTCTTTGACATTGTCTGTAATAGAAAGTTTAATGAAATAAGAATCATACATTAGTTTGCAAGATGCACCATTTCCTAAAAAATCGCCATTTTCGGGTACACCACTTTTATTCTTTGAGTGACGTGACCTGTCTCGCCCAATCAGAGCCATGCTGCACTCTCTGGCTTTACAAGGTTTTCACCGTAAAGTGTGCACCACCTTCTGGCGCTGAACCGGGATTATTGTACTACTATGGTTTCATGAATTCCAGTGATTAAAGAAATGTGGGCCTTTGAGGGTCCCACTGAAGTGAGTAAGTTTCATGTAAGGCACATGTAAGCTAAGGTTTAAACAGTTCTTTTATATGAGCTTCTGCTCTTTTAGCATATAAAAAAAGAAAATAAATAAAATAAAATCCATAGTTTTCAATGAAAAATTGAATACCGTATTACATTAATAATTGCAATTGAATTCTCTCCTGTAACCGTTTCCCTTAATTCTGAAATTCCGAAACTTCCATCCATGTGCTGAAAAACTTCAGTGCTAAGGTACGCAGCTCGGTGATGTAATTCGAATTTTACTTCGAGTCTAGTGCTTCACACGACCTGCTTCAAATTTTAAATTTAACTGAAACGAGTTTGCGACTTTCTGTGAACATCAGTGTACATAATCCTTTAAACATTTACGAGTAAAATTTCACACATTGCTAAAAATATAAATGGAAAGTACACCAAAAATATGTAACATTTGTTGTGTAATATCTACAATTAAGAACAAGTACTTGTTCTTACCATTGTCTTGAACGCAGATAAGACCTCGAATATCACATTCTTTGATATTGTCTGTAATATAAATTGTAATTAAATTTAAACGGTTCCACAAAATCTAAGAGGTAAGCAAAATCCTAAAACTAAATGTAATAATGTGGTTGTAAAATATTTTTGAGGCTACAGTCAGAATCATGTTTAGTAGAAATTGTGAGAATAAACTTGAAAGAAGGGTGTTTGGTTCTCTCCGCCTGTGGTATTAATTCGGAAAATAATTAATATTGAAAAAATCTCACCATTGATCTTCTAAAATAGATTCTGACTATAGCCTCAAAATAATACGAATCATTGTAGTTACAAGAGTGGTTAAATGAATACACGTTACAGTACTGAATATTCCTGACTACGGTGACACTATTACACATCGCGGAATATACAGTACCTTCATTTTCCATCTGGAGCGCAGTTTCTTCCAAATTTACTAATCACCTTTACAAAATACATTAAACAGTAGTCCATTGCTTGGCCGGGATTCAAACTCAAAATTGTGTAGGCAACACAATAGCAGGAGCACCATAATTGTTGACTGGGAGAGATAAAGAGAGTGACAAGAGTGAATATATGGCTCTAATACTGTTAAAAATGGGTTATACGCGTGTGCAGACAGTAGATATGAAACACCAATACTGGCAAAGTTGCTAATTTTCTCTCATTGAAAACTCTTTATCGGTGAAGAGTTTTCCACTTTCTCGACTCGAATAAAGTGTGTAGGGTGAGATGAATCGATGATATTCTATCAAAGATATTGGGTCTGGTATCATACCGATTCATATCGATCTCGAGTATGAGAGTTGTTGTAGGAGGGTACAGTTCGAAAAATGATAGCTTCTTCCCTGTCAGGCTATTTCTAAACCTACATGTAAGCGTTTCTTGAAAATGGAGAAAATAAACAATTCGCTTGCATGCGCGTGAGAAGCTCTTTGTATTTATGTGCGTCATTTCTTTTTAAATAAATAAATATGAGCTTACCTCTGTTGGACACTGCGATTGGAACTGTTTCGTGACCTTCACGTTCTTGACGTCTTGGACGAACGACTTCTCTGCCACCAGGATTACGCTGCAGATGAAAAGCTAACCTCCATTTTTGCAGTGTTTGAAGACAAGGAGATAAAGTGATCAGCTTTTGTAATATTTTTTTTTACTATCGTATCACCTATCCCCTTACAATCCTAGGTTGGAGTACACGAATTTTAGATTGATGCGAAAAGGATATTGCAGTTTTTAATCGCATAACATTTTTGAATGCAATGGATTTTCAAAGAAACACTAAGAAAATTCCCTGAGTGGAATGTTTGAAACTATACGGAATGTGAAAATGTATTTTTTTTATCTATTTCTCGTAAAGCTACAACATGCCATATGAAATTTATGCATGAAGAGTTGATAAAAGAAAGTCTATTTATGTATAGTAAATTTAATCGCACGTGAAGCTAGTGACGGTTATTGATATTTCCAACACGGAACACACAAGGTCTGAAGGGTTTTTTATCTGTTTTTAACACCAGCAACGGAAGATAGAAATTATTCGCCGTGTGCTCTCTCCTTCCACCATGCCAATTTTTTAGACTTGTTTTTAGAGATATGTTGAATTTTGTTGTTTTGTATGAATTAAGTCTTATTGCATAGAATATTTCGGACCTTTCTTATAAAATAGGTCATGGATGTGAATGTGATTCCCTTTTCCCTTTATCAAAATTATTTGGTGATTACATTTCATTGCGTAATTTGAAGTATTGATAAAGGACGTTCATTCTATTGAAGGTATAATTGTGAATGGTATTGCTTGTAAATGTGGTATATTCGAAAAGTTCAACCCCAAGGACCCCAAGGGATTAGGTGGAATAGTATAAAAAGAACAATTTCAGCATGGTATGTTATAAAATGTATTGATGATCATTTATTTCGTTTAGTTATTACTTTTAATTGTGGTGTTTTTGTAATCAAGAAGTCCCGAGTTCGATATCTGGTGAGGGTACATGCTACTATATAAACTGTAATAAAAATATACACACACATATCAGAGTTCCTATATCTTAGTTTTGCTTCACCACTCTCCAGAGATTTTTTTTGGACAATGATTTTTTTGAATTAACTGCTCTTAAATTAACTGGGGTCCAGAAACAAATATATAGACTATACATTAAAAAAAACGTAAAATTTATTAATGATAGGATATCATATGCAGTTTTACAAGGTAAGTTTTAATAAATTATAATCTATCAACTCAAGTTAAAGATGATTTTTGTGCAGGTTTTTGATAAATTTTCCTAGTATTATACGAAAATTCTGTTAGGTGACCGAGATTGGCAAAGAAGAGGCATTGGTAAAGAAAGTCTTCATGAATTGAGTAATGAGTATTGTATAAGATTAATTATCTTATACAAAAAACCTAAAAAAAATGTGAAAAGTACAATTTTCTTCTGATTTTCTCCAGATGGTAAACTTATTATATCCTAATTGATAAAAGAAGCTATATTAACATAATTGACGTTCGTTCACATACAGGTGATCATTATTTAGTAATTGCTAAATTAAGAAAAAGACTCTCGGTGATAAATCATAAGTAACCAAATCTAATATTCAAAAATTTAATATAGGAAAATTTGCTGATGAAAGATTATCAAATAGATTCAATATTTTGCAGGAAACAGACGTAAATAAGAAATGGGAGCACATACGTAATGTAATAGAATCAGCAGTTAAAGAAAGTATAAATAAAAAAAATAAGCCATGGTTCGATAATGAATATCATATAAGAAATCAAGTTAGATAAGGTGGTTAAGTAATCGCACGTTTTGAAGTAATAAAAAAGATTATTTGAAAATTAAAATTAACGAAATCGAAATGAAAATATCGGAGGTGTAAAAGGATTTAGAAAGGTGTGGCAATCTAAAGTAACCTTCATAAAAGATAATAACGGTGATTTTTTGAATGATCGAAGCCATATTTTAAATACATGGAAGAACTACTTAAATGTTCATGTAGGAGATAAATCGGAAGTAAATTAAGAGCACACAGCAGAACTTAACTTGACTGAAGTTAAAGATGCTATTAAAATTCTAAAGAATAACAAAGCGCCTATCATTGATTTTAATACCAGCTGAGTTAATAAAATATAATGGGAATTCGTTAATATGTCAAATTCGTAAATTATTTTATTTAATATGGAATAAAGAAGAAATCCCTAAAGAGTGGAAGGAATCCATAATTGTTCCTGTGATAAAATGAACTGCAATAATTATCGTGGAATTTCTCTACTCTCAACAACATATAAAATATTACCTAACATTCTTTGAACAAGACTAACCACGTATGCTAATGAAATTATAAGTAATTATCAATGTGGATTTAAACGTAACAGATCAATTCTTTCACATCAGACAGACACTTGAAATAATGGGAATCTAATAAAAATGACCACAAGCTATTCATTGATTTTTAAAAAAAAGCATATGAAGGGGCAAGGGGGGAAACGATGAATGTTCATTCGAGACGATATAGCAGGAAATGAAAAACAGGTATTTCTATTCATAAATATGCCATTATATGCCATAATAATTATTTTTAAGTATCGTTTTACTCCCATAGATGTAGTTAACCGTAGGTGAATGTTGCTGGAGAATCAGATGAAACCAAAAAAGAGTAATAAACAAAATTATGATGAAAAATTTGGTTTTAATTCTACATTGCAGGTGTGCACTAATGACACAAACATAAAATGAGAGTAACACTACAACATTAAAATGAGTGATGTTTGTTATTTATCAAACTATCATCAAACTGAAAAAAGTTAGATCAGTCTTGGGGTAACTCACAAACTATTCCTGATCATCGACTAAATAGTCCACATATAGATCCTCATCATTTTCTACCATAGCGTTGGTGTTTAGCATGGTCTCCTACAACTGTTGAGCCTTTGGGTTGGTGAAAAATCGCTTCAGATTCGGGAGATCCATCGTACATGTTTCTGAAAATGGTTCTAGGTGAAGTTTAGGTCCCTTTGTTCTTTCCTTGCTTCGGTGGTCGCCACATGACATCAGCGCGCAAGTAAGTGCCGAGATAGGTATTGCGGTAGAAAATATTGGTAGAGTTTTCAGCTCGTATCTCCAAACAACGCACTGGTCTGGTAGGAAATGGACATTTTGGCAGGTAAATTGGCTTCAAGAACTCAGTCCACGTCTTGAAGAGCTAATTCGTGCAGTTTACCACAGCAAATGGCGTTGGTTTGTGTCTGCTGCTTTTTATTACATCTTTTCGTTCGGCCGGTAACTTATCATAGGACTGTTGATTTATGTAGCTCATTTTTTTATCGCACTCTAAGTAGAAGTGGCCCCTGACTGAACGAAAAACATATTAATGGCATCGAAACGACGTTTTTCTGTCACGATATGGTGGAGGTATCGATTTACAGTATAGTTATTGTTCGGGCTGGCACAAGAATCACAAAAGATGACAAAGCGCTAATTTTGGGGTGTTAGTAAATTTTTCTGAAAAGCCATGGTAACTGCAGTTATTATGTCATCTTTTCTACTCTTCGTTTGTTTCTAACTCCTTGAGGGAATAAACTTCTGAGCTTTCAGTAAATGAAATTTGTATTCTCTTTCCAGTCTTGAGAGTTCTGTTTCTCTTTTTGATTTTTCAGAGTCATTGGTGCCAGCTTCAACCACAATAGAACTGATCACATCACTGCACGATTCTACACACGCACAACGAACGACTGTAATAACTTTCCAGTAGCACTAACCCGTTTCAGTGAGGCACACATTATTTAACAAAAAACACTCATCGTTCTTCCCCCGACGCTCGGACTTTCATCGTTTTTCCCCCTGACTCTTCATATGATTCGTTGAAAAGAGATAAATTAGTCGATTTAGAATACATAAAAATTATGTTAATATGCCTGACAAATGTACAATTCATGATTCATATGCAGACTTAATGGTGGATGATGTAAATACAATCAAGAATAATGCTAAAATATTTTTCAAAGCAGCTAAGGAAGTTAGCAAAAAGAAAATTACAGGCCGAAACCAAGTGATAATTACTCGTTTGAACCAGTCTCCAAATTCAAGTACTTAGGAGTAATACTAACAAAGGAAAATGATATTAAAGAGGAAATTAAAAGATGGCTTAATTCGAAAAATGCATGTTATTTTTCTGTGTTCTCTTTTAATATCTAAGAAACTAAAAGTTAAAATATACAAAACAGTAATTTTGCCTTTGGATGCGAAAACTTGATCCCTTGAATTGAAAAGAAAGGAAAATAAATTGAGAGTATTGGAAAAATATGATCCTTACAAAAATATTTTAGCCTAAAAGGGGTGAAGAAACAAGTGAATGGAGAAGATTACATAAGTTACAAGTATATCATTTATATTCATTTCCAAATATTATTAGAGTGTTGGGAAACCTGATGGTAAGAGAGCAATAAGAAAAAACAAAACGAAGATGGATATGGACCTAAAGGAAATCAGTAAAGCTGGAATGTAATATATATAAATCTTGCTCAGGATAAGGACAAACGGAACTGCAGCCATGAACTTTCGGATTCAAGAAAGCTAGAGAATTAGTTAGTTAATTAGTTTTAATCTAATATAATTTCACATATTTCAGAAACCAAAGGCAGCAACATGGTATTCATATTGACAAGGGAATTCCTACAAAACTCTTTTCCTCGTAAGTTTACCAATAGCACTTACATCCTGTTTTACTTCAAATCTTCAATTATGCGATGCAAAACGGAGAAGAATTTCCATGACTCGATAACATGAATTTGAAAGAAAAATGGAAATGGGAATTAAAGAATTGCACTCAAGAATCAAGGAAATACGCTTGGCTCTTAAGAGCGGGAAACATATTATAATTCAAGGACGGAAAATATGAACAGCGAATGCATGCTTCAGAGCAGAGGGGATATTCAATAGGAGGTGGAAAAAGGAAAGGCTCTCCCAGGATAATTTTTCCTTTCGGAATTCGAACAAGTTCATAAACACTGTTGTTATTATTATCATCATCATTGAATGGTTAAATATGTGCACGGTTTACGTTGTCCCTCCGAACGAAAGACGGAATTTATACAAGCATGTGACTTCTAAGTTCAACGTGGCTTGCGAAATGAAACGATCAGGAAACTTCCAATAATTTTTATTTTTTAGAACATGCTTCTTGAATTATGACAAATTACAAGTTCCGTAATTGGATTGCTATCCTCCTTATAACTTGCTAATTTCATTACGAACGAAGAATGAATGCATGAGTAGTGGAAACGTATTGTTTCTAAGTAATCCTTGCCTGTATGCCTAGAATTTAACCTCAGTTGTGACATATTTTGATGATTTTGATGATTTTTTTATGGATTTTATTGCGTTCGACGATGTTCTAACCCTATTTTTTGATAAACCTCATTTTTGGAGCCTCATCTTTGTAGGTATGCCATGATATTACGTGATATAACTTAACGAATTCACTTTTTTTAATCATTTTACGGGTTAAAATAACCTACAAAGTGTAAAATGGTTGTTTCTCTGTTATTCTTGTAGGTGGGGCCCTCAACGTAAACGCCTACGATGTATTTGGGGGCCTTATTTTTTTTTGTAGGTGTATGTCGTGGAATTCGTTCAATGCCCCCCCACTACTTTTGGAGGGGCCACAGTTGGGGCTCACAGTGTTGCCAACTTACTCCACTAAAAATTCACTATATGATATTTCACAGGCGAAGCTAACCTACAAATGGAAGTTGGCACTACTCAGTTATGCCATAAATTTCTATAGTATGGTGATTTTTTTTATGTGTGAAGAATGTTTGGATCTAAGGTCAGTGTAATTTTAAAAGAATTATACATTTTCTTTTCTTGTACCTAAAACTGTTCAGTCACTCTTTCATTCTTGACATCATACACAAAAGTTTTCTCTGCAATAAGAATAACGCCGAATAGAGTATCGGCAGGCAAGACGTCATGGAACTCGCACACAATTTTGATGTTGGTACGATCGTTAAAACCACCTGCTTTCTCTTCGATGTGTTAATGACGAACATGGGTCTGCGAGCTATGAACTCATTGGGGTTGTAGTACACGTCCACATTGCCGGAAGTCACTCTCTTGTAAGCTGTTTACGCCTCATACAGTTTCAGGTAGTCGTTGTTTGCAATGTTCAGGTTGTAGTTCTCACGCGGGAAAACTTCGTTCCTGACATTTTTGAGGTACATGTTCTTGATCTTGAAGTTGTCAAGTCGAACCGACTCGAATATTTTCCTTGGTTGTTGTCCTCCCCTGTCTGTAAGAGCACGACCACAAACTCTGGCATATCGTACCGGATGCTGCTGAACTATGTGGTCACGTCAGATTCAAAATGGTTGCCGGAACAAGGTTTCTGCACGCACTGGTAACCGTAAAATTGAATAGGTACTTGGGGATTCTTCAAAATGTCTGCTTTGTACTTGAGAGCGTAGTTAGTTTCGTATTCTACTACGGGCATGCGCAGCTCCATGGACTGGTTGATGCACTTGGCAGGATCGGGTAGTGTGTTGGGAAGTGCTGAACCGTCTGCACTCAAGGTGCTGTAACGCATCAGCGCATCGTTGTCGTTAGCGCTTCTGTAAAAGGTGACGCGCAAACCACCCTTCCACACAATATCTGTGTATTCGGAGAAGGAGCCACGAAGCAGGCGCATGGGAAACAGTACTGTGTGACTTTGAGTTTTGACTTTTGTACCTGCTTCGAATCCCCCTGCCTGGTTGTATGCTGCATCGGTCTTGGAGAGTTTCAGTGTTCCCACAGCTGTAGAGGTAATCCCGGGATAGTCAACCCTATCAATTACGGTGTCATGCTTTCTAACTTCCACCAGCGAGAACAGGTACGGCACAAAATTATAGATAGATAGGGTGTGTAGATAATTGGCTCCTTGAGCTCAGAGCGATAATACCTGTCTGCTTGTGACTCCCTGGGATGAAGTCCGAGGATTTGGTGATCATACCTTCTGCAACATTGCAATGTATATTCAGAGTCTCGATGGCTAGAAATCTAGGAATGTTAGCACCGATGTGCTTGATGCCAGGCTCGAACTTTGTGTTGTTCTCGAATCCCAAAAGCTCTCCGATGATACCCAGGTCTACGGTTTCCGTGGCAGACACTAGTTCTACCCTGTGAGGTACAGAATTTTGGGGCAGCAGTACACTTCTTGGCAATTGAGCCTGCAAGGTAGACAGATTGTACTGGCCAGGGGTGATGCTGATTTTTTCGCTGCCAATTTTGATGGTATTGTTGTGTACCGTGACATTAGTTATCAGGTACATGCTGTAGAATGCACGAAGAGCAATAGATTTAGGATTGATGATTTATTATTATTATGTTTGCCAAGAGAATTAAGCCTAACCACAAATACATATCGCAATGACGTTGGCGCGGCGTGTCTTCAATGTGGGTGCAATAAGTGCGACCCAAGCATATTGGTGAAAAACAATTCAGTGGTTTTGAAACATCCGCATGTGTTTGCGTTTCAGTTAAGTATAATCTCAGGCAACAATAACCTGTTTACTAGAAAAAAAAATATTATACGGGTGATCCGTTTGAGATGTCAGAAAAGTAAACCGTTGTGTGCAATAGGTTGGTTTACGTACCTCTGGGGAGTTTGTTATGATATGTGCGGAGGAGATTTGAGTTTTGAGTGAGTGCAGGTTTGCAGACTTCAGCCATGTGGCTGCACTAATGTGCATATAACACTCGAAAATTTCACATCCCACACGATACATTGTGCGCTTTGTGGCGTGACCACTATCTTTATCTACCATGCAAGCTGGCGCCACGCGGCTGAACTCTGTGTGCCTGCGCTCGCTCGAAGCTTGCATCCTTTCTGCATGTGTTGCGGCAGGCTGCTCGGAGATATGTACATTGGCCTATTGTACACAACGGTTTACTCGACAAGATACAATGAAGAGACGCCGTAGCTTATCCCACGGACCACGCCTGACCCACCCAAGTTTTTAATGTGAATCCCCCTCCTCCTCATGTACTTATGAAACCTATCAGTGTAATAGCATGACTTCAGACAAATCGGGTAAGTAGCAGGTTGGGTTTCCAAAGACGAAACTTTGGACGACGATACAATAATTTGAAAAGTTTCTACTTGTATTAGAGAGACTGAAGAATTGTTATCAATAGGGAGCGGAAGTTGATGAAATGTCATCTTTTTTCTGACATCTCGGACACGATGCCCATTAGATACACACAATATTGCACTTCGTCCAGAACCCAAAATTTTTTGGCATGTTTTGCCAATTTTCAGGTTTTAGGTCATTTTCCCAGATTTTCGGCATTTTCAGTCATTTTTTACAATATTCGGTGTATTGTTTCGTCATATTTTGTCACTTCTTTCATTTTGGTAATATTCTTGATTCAATGTATACGACTTTTTCATTAAATTGTTATAAAATTTTTCGGTTGTTTCTATTGAAAATCCTCGTTCTATATTTTAATTAAATGTGCATCTGGTATCATTTAGTGCCTTTTTTAAAGCAAGATTGCATTTTGTTTAATTCCTTTCCATTTCAATTTTAAACCTGAATGTCACAAATTTAATGGTTAATTTTTGCATTTGTACGTCATTTTTTCCCATTTTTAGAGCATTCTGTAGGTCATATACCTATATTTTTTAGGTCATCAACTTCCGCTCCCTAGTCATGAATAACAAAGTATCAATAGTAAACCATTAATTAACGGTTAACAGAATGAAGTATATTTTGATGTTACTGTACTTTTTGGCATTATTTTTCTGTATATAAATGTTGGAGGGTATGTAACGTGGTTGAAACAAATACATTAATCCTGCTTTCATGTCAATGGTTCTAATCCAATTTTCGAATGTACATTCTGTCCCAATTAACCAAACTTGCGTAAAAATCTACTTAAAACAACATTTGCCGAAATAATATCTTTCTCTTACTTTAAAATATTTTTGTGTCAACTATGTCATCTGCGTTAAAAACACCTTTCCGTTCAATCCACATCTTTCCTCAACCTTCTCTTTACTCTTGTAGTGGTGACTCAATACCATTCCCACACGTTGTCAAAATGGAGGATAACTGTTTTTTCAGTGTTGACTTGTGATACGAGCTTCCACGTTTTGTAACATTCCCATTATCACATTTCCTGTTACCTTGGTTTTGACGTCATCAACAGTAGCGAACTGGCCCTGGGTGGGGGGGGGGGACTTCGTCCTTGATACCTGTGCATCCACAACCAGTTTTCTTATCCCCTCTCGCTTTTTCCCTTTCAAAATTACAGGTTTTCAAGTTACTTTTTCGTTACGAAACGCAAGAAGCAAAAGGCATGAAAAGAATTCCTTTCCCTGAGCCTCCTGCCTTTTTACGATCCCTCATTGTGATGATTCCAACCCCCCCCCCCATACCCCTTAAACTCCATATTCTTTTTGTTGACAATATTGCGGCTTCCTCAAATATCGCTCGCCCATGGGGATTTTTCGTCTGTGCATTGCTTGCCCTTCCAACAGCCTTTCTTTGCAACTGTAATAAAGAATCGTTCTTCCATTGTATGGTTGTGACACCATATTGAGGATATATGAGTGGGAATATTTGTTCAAAGTTTGTGGACTATAAGGATACTTGTAACATATGCGCAGTGTTGCCAGAAAGCAGGATTTTGTAGTGTCGTAGTCAGTGGCGTGCCCATGATTTTAGTAATCAGTTATAATTTTGCCATCTTTTCCTAACTTTGACTTTCTCTATTTGTGAATACTGGCCCAAACGGTGGGTTATGATGACCCCCACTACCTTGGGCACGCCACTGGTTGTAATTGTTGAAGTGTGTGTAGGGCTGCTCCGGCGGTTTCACAGACCGAGTGACAGAAAGTCTGTGTGCAATGTATCTGACCTTTGATTAAAAGACCATATTGTTAATGTGGCCAGGATTTTCGTAACTTCGTTTCTGAACAAGATAGAAATTCACGTTATGAAAATAGTAATTAAATTATGAATGCATATTTAACAATTTTTTTATATTGTGTAGTAGTTGTGGTGTGTTTGTGTTTATATTGTGTTATAGTTGTGATGTGTTTATGTGTGTCTTGTGTAGTAATTGTGATGTCTAATGAGTTTATGTTTGTCTTGTGTAGTAGTTCCTCCATTCATATTGGGGGTTAGGCGTAGAGCTGACAACTCTGCACTGTAAAAAGTCATGTCAAGAATCAGCAATATAAGGCCATGGATGTTCCCAAGGTAAAATATTCCGGAGGTAAAATAGTCCCCCGTTCGGATCTCCGGGTGGGGACTACTTTGGGAGGTCCCTGGACTAAGGATAAGATCTACGTTAGGAATAAGGATATTAAATTAGGCACCTGGAATGTTCTTAGCCTTTACCGGCCTGGGGCATTGCAGTGTACAGTTAATGAGATAGTTAATTATAAATTAGATGTAGTACCTGTCCAGGAAGTTAGGTGGCCAGGAGAAGGGAATTGTAAAACAAAAAATTATACTTTTTTCTATGCTGGTACTGAAAATCATAATTTTGGAACAGGCTTTTTCATAAATAATAGAATTATCTCGGCTCTTAAAACAGTAGAATTTATTAATGATAGGATATCATATGCAGTTTTACAGGGTAGGAGGTGTAAAATTATTTTAATAAACATACATGCACCAACGGAAGATAAAGATGATAATACTAAAGATGATTTTTATACAGAGTTAGAACAGGTCTTTGATAAATTTTCTCAGTATGATATGAAAATTCTGTTAGGTGACTGTAATGCACAGATTGGCAAAGAAGAGACATTTAAACCCACGATTGGGAAAGAAAGTCTCCATGAATTAAGTAATGATAATGGTATAAGATTGGTTACTTTTGCAACCTCAAATAATTTAATTGTGAAAAGTACCACTTTTAAACATAAAGATACCTGGTCTTCTCCAGATGGGAAAACTCATAATCAGATAGATCATATTCTCATTGATAAGAGAAGGCATACTTGTATAATTGACGTTCGTACACATGGAGGTGCTGACTGTGCCAGTGACCATTATTTAGTAATTGCTAATTTAAGAGAAAGACTCTCAGTGATAAATCATAAGCAACAAAATCTAGAAGTTCTAAAATTTGATAGAGGAAAGTTTACTGATGAAAGAATTAAGAAAGATTACCAAATTAAACTTTTAAATAGATTTGATATTTTGCAGGATTTAAATGATAATGAAAATATACATGAAACAGATGTAAATAAGAATTGGGAGCACATCCGTAATGCAGTAGAATCAGCAGCTAAAGAAAGTAACGGATACCATAAACCGAGAAAAAGTAAGCCATGGTTTGATAATGAATGTCATAATCTAATAGAAATAAGAAATCAGGCTAGACTTAGGTGGTTAAATAACTCTGATGATACAAATCTAAACAATTATAATAGAATAAAGCGAGAAGTTAACAGCACGTTTAGAAGTAAAAAAAGATATTACTTGAAAAGAAAAATTAACGAAATTGAAACAAACAGCAAAAACAAAAGTATCAGAGATTTATATAAAGGTGTAAATGAGTTTAGAAAGAGGTGGCAACCTAAAGTAAACTTGATAAAAGATAAAGACGGTGATTTTCTAGCTGACCCAAGCGATATTCTAAATAGATGGAAGAACTACTTTAATGACCTTTTAAATGTTCATGTAGGAGAAAAGTCAGAAGTAAATGAAGTCCACACAGCAGAACCTTTAGTTCCAGAACCTAACTTGACTGAAGTTGAATATGCTATTAAAAGGCTAAAGAATAAGAAAGCACCTGGAATTGATTTAATACCAGCTGAGTTAATTAAATATGGTGTAAATTCATTAATATGTCAAATTCATAAATTAATTTGTTTAATATGGAATAAAGAAGAAATCCCTCAACAGTGGAAAGAATCCATAATTGTTCCTGTGTTTAAGAAAGGTGATAAAATGAACTGCAATAATTACCGTGGAATTTCTCTACTCTCAACAACATATAAAATATTATTTAACATTCTTTTAACAAGACTAACCCCATATACTAATGAAATTATAGGTGATTTTCAATGTGGATTTAAACGTAACAGATCAACTACACATCAAATTTTTCACATCAGAAAAAATTGAAAAAAAGTGGGAATATATTCAAAATGTCCATCATCTATTCATTGATTTCAAAAAAGCATATGATTCGGTCAAAAGAGATAAATTATATAATATATTAGTAGAGTTTGGAATACCTAAGAAGCTTGTTAGTATGATAAAAATATGCTCCAGTGAAACAGAAAGTAAAATTCGTGTGGGTATTCATACATCTGACAAATTTACAATTCTTGATGGCTTAAAACAAGGAGATGCATTATCTCCATTGCTCTTTAATTTTGCCTTAGAATATGCTGTTAGGCAGGTAAAGGAAACTAAAGAAGGACTAAAATTAAATGGTGTGACTCAGTTGTTAGCATATGCAGATGATGTAGACTTACTGGGGGATGATGTGAATACAATTAAGAATAATGCTAAAATATTTTTCAAAACTGCTAAAGAGATAGGTTTGGAAGTTAACAAAGAGAAAACTAAATATATGCTTACAGGCCGAAACCAAGTGTTAGGTAATAATTAAAATCTAATTATTGATAACAATTCGTTTGAACCAGTTTCCAAATTCAAATACTTAGGAGTAATATTAACAAATGAAAAATATTAAAGAGGAAATAAAAAGTAGGCTTATTTCAGGAAAGCATGTTACTTCTCCCTTCATAAACTTTTGTCTTCTCGTTTAATATCTAAGAAACTAAAAGTTAAAATATACAAAACTGTAATTTTGCCTGTAGTATTATATGGATGTGAAACTTGGTCCCTTACATTGAAAGAGGAACATAAATTGAGAGTATTTGAAAATAAGATAGTTAGGAAAATCTTTGGACCTAAAAGGGATGAGGAGACAGGTGAGTGGAGAAGGTTACATAATTTCGAACTACATAATTTGTATTCATGTCCAGATATTATTAGAATAATTAAATCAAGAAGACTTAGGTGGGCAGGCCATGTGGCACGAATGGGAGAGGAAAGAGGAGTTTACAGGATTCTGGTTGGGAAATATGCTGGTAAGAGACCTGTAGGAAGACCAATACGTAGATGGAGGGACAACGTTGAGATGGACCTAAGGGAAATCGGTAGGGATGGAAAAGAGTATATAGAACTTGCTCAAGATAGGGAAAGATGGAAGGCCTGTGTTGCTGCAGTCATGAACCTTCGGGTTTAAGAAGGCTAGAGAGTTAGTTAGTTAGATTTCGTCATGCAATGCGAGTTCAGAAGCGAAGTCTCGCTTCTGAGATCGAATACTCCCATAGTGCTTCAGGTGCCACAATGCTTTCTGGAAATACTCGATTGTTGGGTTATTTAATTGCGACAGGAAGACAAGTATGAAACGCAGAGATGGCCACAGTTCAGATCGCTGAAACCATGGATGCGTTCGTCACTGTAGTAGAGGTCGACAACACTGAGATACTTTACCAACCCAGCAGGTGGTATGCCTCCATATGAATCGAAGAGAAATGCTTTTTTTTTTTTTTTACCTTGATGTTGCATATCTAATGTGTACCTGGATTTTCGAAACTGTCTAGGTTAACCACACCACACTCTTTTTTCTTCACAACAGAGGGTAGAGAATCAGACATGAAAACGCCCCTGAAGTGCTTGATCCCCAAAGATTTGATCAAAGATTCAATATCGAAGTTGTCAACTGAGGAATGCTGATCTGCAATTTCATTCCATGACCTTTTGACAAGCAGGAAAGTTTCTTCTCGCGCTGCTTTTTTGTGAGCATTCCATCTAATGTTCCGAGAGACTTGAGGTTTTCGTAGGGCATTTGGTAAACGATACCTTTGGGCTTCATGGTGATAGTATGTTATTTATATATCGTGAGAGGGTAAGAAAAAACCTCTACTTTGCTTGGTGCAATAAGTGATGGTAAGTTGGTTATAGAAGTTGCTTTTTTTCACAACTGGTATATTTAGTTACAATCCCCACCCTAATTTTGTTTTGTGTTAATGGCGAAGATGATTTTGATAAAGTAACTTATACCTTTGTTGTCGTTGACAATGAAGTTTTTAAGCTTGGTGCTAATCATGTCCATGATGCCAACCTTCTCGTTGTGGAAGTTGCGATTGTCTGCATTTTCTTCACCTGCGATTTGACACCGCTGCCAGTCTTGAGCTGGGTCCATATTGGCTTGATGAGGTTCCTGTACTTTTCTCCGCTTCTAGATTTCACGCGATTCTGTGTTGCATCGTTGTTTTGATACAGTGCATCCGTCATGATCAAATTTTCTGTGTAACTTTGGTAATCCTCGTCTGTATAATCTTTAAGTTGTTTCTTAGTGATAAGTTCACACAGTCCCAGGGTGCCAGGATACCTTGTCCAACTGTTCTTATCGCCAGATTAACTTTTACATCGTCGCCCTCGAACGTGACTTTTTACTTTCCAATCTTCGAAATTAACCCTCGTTATGTTCCATGGTTGGGTACAATCCGAATACCTCGTCCTTTTCGAATTTCCCGGTGCTTAGGTACTCCCTCGCCAACGGACCCAGCTCGACTAGCTAGTCCGAAGAGGTACTGCCTAAGGCCTGACGTCTCGCAGCCGGAGCAATTTGGAACGGAGTAGTGTGAATTCTGGATATCGGTGTAGGTATGGTATAATTTCGAGCAGTAAGTGACACAAGTTCGTTGATTAACTCTTTGTTTTTGATGACATCTTTGATTTCTTTACCAAGTCCACTGATGGCATCGATGGTATAGTTGGTGTAGTATTGACGAAACAAACAAATGAAATTAGCATTGTCTCGGAGTAGCTGCTTGGGGATTTTGGAAAAAGTCTGAGCAAGGTAGAAGCAGTCCATATCTCTGTGCCGATCCTGAGTAAAAAAAAATGCGAATTTCGTTCTGGTTCTCCAGGATCATATCGTCAAAAACCACCACCGAATTTTTGAGACAGCTGTCTAGTGGTAAAACTTCAGAAGCAAACATAGCTATGCCTAGTCACTCGTACAGTTTCGACAGCTGGAGATACTTCGGTTGCTCAAAACTTTTGGAGAAAACATACAGGTGCCTGTTCTTCCAGTTTAACCAGTTGGGGGCAAGAAGAAAATTATCAATAAGTACGTTGTTTTTCCACATCCAGAAGGTCCAACAATAAGGCAGCGAATATTGTCGGGTATAAGCTCGCCATTTTTCCTATCCTGACGTTCCGATGGAAGATCTGGCAGTCGCCGTACCACATCCCAAGCACCCGTTACACAATCACCTCCTTGCGTCTATCCAACTATTTTCCTTGAGTCCCAGCCATTTCACCAACAGTTTGTCACCTTTTCTACGTAATACTTTCTCAATAAGATATGTGTCGGGGTATTTTGCTTTAGAAAGTTGATCTTCGTAAAATCTTCCTTTCATAATTTCGTCGCGATTATCTTTTATTATATACGTGTGACGGTTTCCGGGTAAGACTCGAACTACGGTGAAAAGTTCCGTACTCCAATTTTTAGTGAAGCCTTTCTCAAACGCATGCATAAACTTACTGATTCTCACCTGATCTCCAATTTTGTATTTCGGTTTCTTGCTTGTAAATTTGTACTTTGGACAATAAACCGTAGAAATTTAACGCTGCTCGTCAGATTTGTTGAAATCAGCTGGTTTCATGTTTATCGTGCGATGCAAACTGTAATTATAGCTGCTAACAAGTTCCGGAAGCATGTCGAGCCACTTGTAATTCCCCTGAAGCGTGAATTGTTTCCACATCCGTGTTTTGAGAGTTCGGATGAAACGTTCCACTATGCTGGCTTTGATGTGACTAAGGTTGGAGTAAAGTTGAATATTTTGTTTCTTAATGAATTGTCGAAAGACAGAGTTGTAGAATCCTTTTCCGTTGTCTGTTTGAAGAAATCGAGGACGCTTGCCATTTCCATTGAAAATAGTTTTCAATTCTTCCACTACACAGATTCCTGTTTATGCCTTGTGGGGTAAAGCCCACGCAAATTTTGGAAATGTGTCTATAACGGTGAGAAAATACTTGTATACCTTGTTGATTTTATGTAATTTTTTTAAGTTTCCACTGCTCATTTCCACAAGATCAGCTTGCCACAAGTCGTCTATACTTTTGGTTACGACTGAAAGTCGTATGTAGTTTCGTCGTGAAGGTTTGTGCAGCTCGTTCACATTAGCATGGTTATTTAATATGCTTGTGTTGATAGAAATATTGCCAGCCGAAAGGTTATTTGCATGTATAAAAATTAATGTTTTTTTGTATGATATAATAATTGATTTTTTTGTATGTGTACGACGTTTTTTTCTTTAAGTGCATTGTATGCATTTCTTACTACTATCTAAACCATAGTTCCCCCAAGGCAACGTTTGGATCCCACAAGACAAAATACATCTTTTATCGTCATGCGGATCTAATGCTACTTTCCTAACTTTGATTGTTGTAATCACATGATCTACACTTTGGATTGTTTTTTCCAATCGTAGCTGCGGCTCCAATTCCGTCAGACAATTAATATAGTCTTGAAATGAAAGTTTGTTTTGTACAGTATTTTTACCAACACCTTTAGCTTTCTTCGTGATGCTGCTCTCCGTTCTAAATGTATATATTTTGGAACTAAGACCGGCAAATTCGAGAATGATGTCACAGTTATACTCGTCTTTTAATTTACCTAGAACTTTTTTGTTACTAGATGGAATTCAATATCTGTTTGGTTGAGGGTAGGAAGATGTATCATAATAATCAAGCAAGGACGGATTTTTTACATCTTCATTTAGATTGGATGTTTTAATGCTATAAATAAAACTGTCGGTGTACATGTAAAGTAATGAAATGAGCAGGGATATAAAGACAGTTATGCGCCAGAAAGAGGTGCTTTTTTTGCTACCATAACGGAAAATATCATCAGGCAAACGCGAAGGTGGTGCGCTCGTGTACTTTTCTTAGTCTAAATTAACCTAAAGCAAGGTTGCCAGCTCCATGCTTTAAACTTGCCTTATGTAGTTCCAGTGCATAAAGCAATTTTGCCAACCTACTGGGCTCTTGCCATAGCCTTTTACGATGGGGGTTTCTAGAAAAAAAATGGGGGGTTGGCCCACCCCCTTTGACATAGGACCACCAAACAAATGGCGGGATATTTTGCAAAAAATTTCCTTAAACAGTTAACATTTTTTATTTTAAACATTTGATGGATTTTTACAAATGTATTAATAAAAAAATAGGTTAAGAAAATTGTGGTTTCTAATGGTCGACAAGCAGGGGTGCTCTTGCAGCGCATGCCATTAGTCACATGTTTGAGAGAAAAATAATATTACTTGACAGTCTACAGATCTGAAAAAAAACCGCTATTGGTTCAATTTGCTGTCGAGTATAAAATAAAATAAACATACCTATGAACTTGTTTGGATTCAAAAAGCAGACCGTCATGGAAGCACCGAGTCAGGCTGCAACGCCAAGCTTCGACCTGTTGCCGTCCATGCTATCGAAACTGAGTGGCTTGTTGATTATTCACATAAACAGCATTTGGACGAAATACGACGAGTACGTTGGCAAAACACTTTACGTCTTCAACATTAATTTAAATTTCTACAAGTTCCCAATCAGCTGTAAAGTTAAGCTAACTGTCAATCCAGAGAATGTAGGTGAAGCGAAGGTTTCTTTCGGCAAGAATATTTATCGCCCCTAGCACGATAGGATGAACAATGTCACCATGTACGATGTATCTGCCGACGATTGATTGTACGTGGAGTTGCTGGGTGATTACGACAAACTCATCCCGCTTTTTGTGGAGCTTCAAATAACCTATCCCATAATAAATATGTAACCATAGTAGCAGCAATGCCTAACGACATTTTCGGTCACACGAAACGCGACGACTACGGCGACGAGCTTCTCATGCTCGACGTCAGGGTCAAGAAGCTGCGAACTGACCTGCAGGCCCTGCAGTCCACGCTCAACTCCAGCCTCCAGTCAGAGATAGCTAGCCTTCAGAGTAGTGTAAACTTATTGTTTCAAAGTAGTACTTTGTAGGTATCGTCTTTTATCCTCTTTTTTATCAATTGAACATCAGTTTTTGACATATTTTGACAATTGTTTGTCGATGTTTTAGCGTTTAGCGATGTTTTAGTACAATTTTCAATTTTCCCACCTCGTACTTGTAGGTATATCACGATCTTACGTGATATAACTTAACATATCATTTTTTTTCTTACGATTTTTTTTACGATCTTCAGTGACCTATCATTTTTTTTATTTACGCACCGAACTAACTTACATTGGACTCCGTTTGTTTTAATATTTCAGTATTTTAAAGTTTTCACATATTTTATATAACCTAAAAAATGTGTTGATTTCTTTTTAGTATGTGGCAATTTTTTTTTTTACGAATTTTAAAACTGTTCCGTCACCCTCTCGTTCTTCACGTCGTACGCGAAGGACTTCTCTTCGACCAGGATGACGCTGCACACGGTATCCTCGGGCAATGGACTGTTGAACTCGCAAACGATCTTGATGTTGGTTCGATCGTTGACTACGACCTGCTTCCGCTTCGTCGTGTTGATGACGAACATCGGTCTGTGGGTTTTGAATTCGCTGGGCGTGTAGTACATGTCGACGTTTCTCTCTGTTACCCTCTTGTAAGAGGTGTAAGCTTCGTAAAGTTTTAGATAATCATCTTTGGTCATGTCGACCTGTGTTTGTGAAAAATTCGAGATATTTGCAATTTAACGCAATACTTGGAAAAAAAATTCGGAAATTTTTTTTGGTTCCATGACGACCTATGTTTATGTTGGTATGGGAGGACAGAGGACACCGAGACTCGACCGACGCACTAAACCAAGACCATCTTCAGGTTCAAGCCACAGCGCTCAGTCAAGACGTCATCATCTGGAGGCGATCGTCTTAACGCTATAAACGCCTTATCGTATTTTTATCATAGAGAATTAAGCTATATTTATTTCCTTTATGAAGTGAACTTTTGACATTTACCTTCCCGACGAATATAGTTAGAAGAGAAAAGTAGAATATTGAATATTTATACCAACATTTTCATTCAGGAAGTCACTATGGCTACCACAAAAATTCCTAGCATAGCACAAAGAACGGGTTGAAAACCGTTAGAATCTTCCTGGCGGAAAAATTTAAACATTGTATATATTATTGGGAATATTTGTCAGCTACAGTAAAACTCGTAACTCCTTTTGTATGAACTGTTGTATGTAAAAATCAACTGATTAAATCAAAACCCCGCATGTTAGGTTGACCGCAAACTTTCCAAGTTACCTAATCAATTAAATTGCCTTTAACTTTACCAAATTAATCAACCAGATAATGCAGATATTCTGTGTAGCTATACAATCTCAATACAAAAACTTAATTTCTATATCCTTGCAGCAAAAGCGAAAGTTATTGGTACAAGGGCAATGTTACATTTCATTGTATAAAGATTAAACGTAAATCATTTCACACATTGCAATTTCGACCCTATTGACTCATTGAACGAAAGATAATGAACAAATTTAATCTTTTCATTGTAGTTAGTGAAATCTGTGACAATAACTAGACTTTCCAACAATTTCATTGAAAAGAAAAAGCAGATTAATATTTCGATCTTAGCGTTCACTTGGGAAATAAACATTTGGAATATTTCTTCACACAGACTTTACTCTGTTAATAAAATCGTGAAGAATGTTAAAAAATATGAAACAATAAACATTATCACTGATTTAATAATCAAATTTACGAACATCGAAGCTTCACAAATACAAAAAATAAAAGCAGTTCATATGAAAGTTTTATTAAATTTAATACATTTGTAGTTCATATTAACATAGCTAGGTTACAAAATGCTTTCTGTGTGAAAACATTTGTGTTTGAAACATAAGTAATATATTCGTAGATAATTTTACACACGAATATTTCATCGAAGTTCTTGTTAAACATCGCACCCTCGTATTTGAATGCACAACATATCTTCCATTAGCCTCCGATTAGCCTAAAGAAACATAAAGCGAGCTAAAATAAGAATGTAAATGTACACATGTATCAACTTTGCCCTGTCGTATAGCTTTCTTTCATTAAGCATATTTCGAAACTGAAAATTTGTGCAAATAATATGAATATGTTATCGAATGCTTGCATAAAAGTTACACTAACAAACTGTAGACACGAACGTATATTTTAAACGTTGACTAAATCTTGAAATTGATTGGCAATCATAAGCAACAACGCATCTTAACGTCAACCAACGTTTGTAATTCAGGGTAAACTTTAAAAATATTGTTGACAAGAGATAAAACATGAACACATTTAAGAGTATATTGCATGACTATTCCGGACACATGAAATGTTTACATCATGAACTATTACTCTTATTTATTTATGAGTATAAAACCTCTGTTACTTAACTTGTATCTTTTCGTAGGGACGGAATGCCATGGAATTGGCAAACATTTCTCATTTTCAACAACATCTTGAAGAAATGTGAACGTTACTCTTACCTTTTTCATCATAATTGCCTCTGTAATTGAGAACACAACGCTTATACAATAGACCTCTTGCACATCTAAGCATATTTACACGTCATGTAAACTATATTACAGTTCTTAAATTTGCATTACAATCCCATATTCACTAAACAGGTTCAAAATTGATTCCGAAGAAGCAAATCAAACATGGCGGCTATCTCGCCTCCAGTTGGCCAGTTAGGCTTTCAGATAGAGAAGGTAATGACTAAACCCGACCTCTCTACGCGTACTCTACGTCACCAAAAAAAAATCGACAAGGGGAGATTTTTCGATAACTCTCACTGTTTCCAACGTACTTAGGGTTTTTGATAGACGACAACGACGGAGTCATCAATGAGTAAACATCTGAACTCGGTGATAGAACCATGTAACTATCTACCATCTGTTAGATGTTTTGTGAACTAAGTGGTGCTTTGTTTGTGTGTACAATGCTTTTTCCACTTGGTTATCATCACCTAACATGTTATTAATTGTTTATTTTAAAATTCATTACAATTGAAAACTAATAATTAATATTATCTAAAGTTACTAATTAATAGTATACAAGTAATTGATATAATTTTTTTGTTCTTGTTTTTAGTGTTGGGTAATTATAGTTCTTGCAAAATATAGCTCTCGCGTATGACAGTTTCTGAGTTTTGTTGGGTATATATAGACGAATCGAAATTTTACTTGTTATGTTAAATTGTATGTTAGGGTACATGGTAGGAGAAATCATTGTATATTAGAGCGCTCTTTTAATGATTTGCCTATAACTGCATACATACAGCCGTAAGTTTAGCATAAAATATCCTGATCCTGTTTCTTCTAGCATGTGTGACGTTTGTTGTGGTGGGCTCATTGGGGGAAATGTGATTCTCCCATGATGTCATCTGACTTACTAGCATATGCGATACGAAGAACAGGTGTGTATGTGGCTTACTAGGATTAGGCTCATGGTAATGAGTTCCTAGTAGCTGAAACGTTTTCGGGGTGTTTTGCAAAAATTTTCCTTAAACAGTTAACAAATATAATATTTTTTTTAATTCAGACATTAGATGGATTTTACAAATATATTTTTAAAAAAATAGGTTAGGTAATTGTGGCTTCTACAGCTCGCCAAGCAGGGTGCTCTTGTATAAGCTCTTATCAGTCTGTAAGTTGTAATTTATCAGCAACAAGCAACCTGCGCTAGAGGTAGATGCTC
Organism: Lepisma saccharinum; assembly: GCF_977018435.1. NCBI lineage: Eukaryota > Metazoa > Arthropoda > Insecta > Zygentoma > Lepismatidae > Lepisma > Lepisma saccharinum. The sequence continues at coordinate 9,901,984 of NW_028142898.1, forward strand.
TTGACCTTGTGTGTTCACGAAAAATAAAAGCTTGAGTAAATTTAGCTAGTTTTCGAGTAACTTTTTTTTTGTGTTTTCTGATTAGTTTAAAAATACGTAATGTGATGACTCATATCTTCTGATTGCGCGACAAGTTATTACGTAACATTGTGATGACTCATATCTAATGCCCTTGTTGTATTAACTATAAGGGAGTAAACTATTACACAACATTTTGCAACAAGTTATGACGTAATGTGATGAGTCATATCTAACGTGGCGTCTTCTGATTGGCTAATTACTACAGATGTTTTCAATACGGTCCGCGCTTTTATTATAAAATACGGCATACACGGCAGATCAGTCAGTCTCGTGAGAGCAGCCGAAGAGTACGGACGTCCTGTCGCAGCGCTCCTCGTTTTTGTAAAAAAAAATAGGTATTTAACTTTCTTTGAAGCTACATACCATCTATTATTTCAAGTTTAAAGGTGTTTCATGTGGTTTTTCATTGTAATTTTGACGTGATCGTGCGTTTTCTATTTTACCCCAAGAAATTCTATATAAAATCACATACCTGAAAATTGTATCGCTATATACTAGACTTTTTGATTTCTGTGATTTTGGAGAAAGCAATGGCATCACCACCAGTTTCAATCGTAAAAATGATAAAACTGAATGTGTTACTTGTGGGAAGCTAATCTCAAGGAACAATTTATCGGTACACAGGACAAGATGTAACGAAACAGCTTCGAGTTTAAATCGTTCGTTACCTTCTAAGCCTTGTGCTCGATGCGGAAAGATGATTAGCATTACAAATTTAAGTAAACACCTGAAAATTTGCAAACCATCGACCGGACAAGCATCGAAATGGATTTCAGAAACGGAAGCTTCCACTTGCAAGCAAATTAAATTATCTAATGAACGCAAACCAATTAGATCTGCATTCAACGACCAACTCCAGGATTTTTCAATTAAGTCAGAACCAGGCCGTGACATCCTTAGTTTCTTGGATGAAACGAAAACATCTGTACTAAATATTTAAAAAAGATAAACTTGAAAACAACTCTATAAAAGTATACGTTGTTCTTTTTCTGAATACGAGAAAGTTGATGGCACAACGAGTATTTTTTATCATCGTACAAAAAACCCGACTCTTTATTTTGCTGACGTCGAAAATTTAGACAACTTCTATTATAAAGTTACCAATGAGCTGGTTAAGAAACATGACGATTTCGAGGCTAAGAGGTCGGGAAGTCTGTGTGGAAGTCCTCACACGTGAACTGTTTACGTGAACCAATTCTCGCCTCTTCGCGCTTCCAGCTACGTTCCTCTTCTACCGAACATTCAACAGAAGAGGGCTGTGTTAAATATACAGAACAGAGATAACAAGTGTTTCCTTTGGTGTATATTGGCTGCACTGCATCCTGTTTATTGCAAAAATAATCCAGAACAGGTTTATCATTACAAGCAGCATGAACCTGAACTGGAAAATGGAATGGCTGGCATCGAATACCCGGTGACCATTTCTGATATATCAAAATTCGAAACACGAGCACGAGATGCAGAAGGAAAACGCTTAATCATCAACGTGTATTCCTATACGTTGGATAAACATCTCGTGCATCCCGTCAGGATAAGCGATGTCGACGATGATGATGCTCGTGTGATTAATCTTCTTCTAATTCCAAACGACAGTGTTCACCATTGCTGTCTCATTCGTTCTCTATCACGTTTGGTCAGAAGTCAAACTACCAAGTATGCAAACAACATCGAAGTTTGCCCGAGATGCCTAACCACATTCAACGATAAAAAACAAGTCGATTATCAAAATTACACCGGACGTCAGATTGCTATCGAGAAACTTTTCGAACATAAAATATATTGCGGTGACAACAGACCGACACGCATGTTGATGCCGAAATCAAAAGAGGCCGAAGAATTTAGGATGCATAAGGCATTGTTGGAACATCCCGCAATCATCATTTAGTGATTTTGAGTCTTTTCTCAAACCGTTGTCGTACTGCGAACCAGACCCCGAACTTTCATCCACAACACCGTATCAGTTGCACGAAGCCTCGAGTTTCGGATATGTTGTTGTGCGACAGGATAGGATAGATGAACCGTATCTTTACCGAGGACCAGACGTAATCAAACAGTAGTAGGTCAAATTTGTGACTCCCACTGCAACTCTGATTTCTTGACCAAACGACTACAAAAAGTTGAAAAACTCACTTTCTCTCCCCGTTCCGCGCCTCATTTATTGGGCTGACGATGTTTCACGGACGCAAAAAGGCAGTGATGAGTGAAAGATGAACTCTCATCCTCTCATCCTTCTCATCCCTCTCATCCTCCTCTCATCCTCTTCTCATCCTCCTCTCATCCTCCTCTCATCCTCTCATCTTCCTCTCATCCTCTCATCCTCTTATTCTCTCATCCTCTTATTTTTTGAAAGATGAGTGCACCTTATCGTAATTTTCCAAGTCCGGGACTAAATGTTTATATATCGTGATCTTCGTAAACCTCTCCTCTCATCCTCTCATCCTCTTATTCTCTCATTCTCTTATTCTCTTATTCTCTCATCCTCTCATCCTCTCATGCTCTCATCCTCTCTACCTTTAGAATATTGTCGTCAACATTAGAGATGAAGTTGGAGTGCTGGAATCAACGGGGGCCAAATGTTTATATATCGTGACCTTCGTAAACCTCTTCTCTTATTCTCTCATTCTCTCATCCTCTTATTCTCTCATCTTTTGAAAGATGAGTGCATCTTATCCTAATTTTCCAAGTCCGGGACCAAATGTTTATATATCGTGATCTTTGTAAACCTCTCTCTCGGGGAGGGAACGATGTGCCACACACACACGCGCGCGCACGCGTATGCCTCTCATTATTTTCCGTATTGTGACGCAAGCAAACAAACAAATAATAATTGTTTTTTTTTTTAGGATCCCTGGCCCCTATATAACCTCGCCAGGGGTGCGTGGTGGCGGCGAAATTATCACGAGTTTAGATTTGTACTGCGAATGTTGTCAAAAATTTAATCAATGTTGTTTATTCTCGATGCTAGAATCTTACATAGATTATTCTCTAAAAACGAAAATTGATAATCCTATGCCAAGCCCCCAAGGCATTCAGGCAATTTCTAATGTTCGCGTGGATAGCGACGCTCGGTAGAATTTTTCCTGTTCCTGTGGAGAAATTGTGTTTCGTCGCTCAATGTAACATTTTCATCACGGACCAAACTATCCACAGCAACCCCTCCCCGAACCCATTCACCTTGCATCCTCTTCCGCCCGAAGAGATTCTATTTTTTTTTAGCTTTCCCACGGTCCTGAATAAAAAATCCATCACATCCCCGATAACAATAGAATCAGAAGCGGATGCGACGGAAGCAAACACAGCAGCATCTTCCGCTTTTTAAGTTTTGTGCTGGGGATCGTCCGTTTCACACACCACACCCTGACGGGGCGTGGAATAGAGGCCGAGGGGAAATGATCGACAATACATGCATGGGTGGAACTGTCAACGTTCTGTTTATTGTTATTTGTCCCCCACAGGATATTGTGCGTATCACAAAAGTCTTTTGTTGAAAAAAATATAGCATGAATGAATGAATCAGTCAACAAGGGTTTTATTTGCTAAAACATTGACTATAGCCCTCATTGTGTTTTCACCAAAGAGAGTCGCGTGGAGTAGGAAGGAGAGAAGGAGAAAAAAGAAGAGGAGTTCCTATATAACGTACCAGTTTCTTCTTTTGTACATTATTATCATAGTGAACGTCAATCGTGGCAGTTCAGTATTTTTTAATTTGTTTATCTGGCAGTATACATATATATTATCGTGGAAGTTTTAGTGAGCTACAAGTTTTATTTTGAAGTTTTTCTATCTCTCTTGAAAGGCGAACGTCAATCGTGAGAGTTCAGTATTCTTAATTGTTTGTCTGGCAGTATACATATATATCACCGTGGAAGTTTTAGTGAGCTACAAGTTTTTATTTTGAAGTCTCTCTCTATCTTTCTTGAAAGGTAAGTTTTTATTTTTTCATGATATATTAATATTTTTTGTTTTGCGTCTGACACACACATATTCAGAGGGGTCATAAAAAATTGACACACACTTACATGTCGCATATTTTTTACCTCCTACAACAGTGCACACACATACATACATACATACTGTTCCCGTCTAATATATATATATATGTGGAAGTGCACTGTTTCAGTGCGCTTTCCACTACCACCACCACAACCCCCCCAAAAAAATTTCTCTGTATATATATAAATAACAGAGAGAGAAAAAAAATGGAACCACAACCAGGTCCCTCCGGTTTTTGCGGGAAAGTGGCATGTCGCAACTGTGGGAAGTTGATTTCTAAACCTAACATTGCTAGGCATTTGAAAAAATGTCGTCTACCGGATCATGATGTCGTAGTCCCGCCGGCAAAAAAATCTCGCATTGATGCGCATGAAGAGGGTGCTTTGAATAAAAATGCACGCATCATGACGTATAAATCTGGAAGCGATGAAAAGTGTGACTCGAGCATCTTCCTCAAGAATGTGAAATCTCTGGTAGTCGATAAATTACGTGATTGCCTCGTCAATGTTGCAATTAAAATTCATCTCGTCTTGACCCTGCTGTATGAGAAAGTTGTCTCGTCCGAGTCAAGCACTTTTAGCTTTTACGTAGGGTGTGAAACCTTACACGATTGCAATAACGAGGATCTTGACGAGATAGTGACACGGCTATTTGATCACCTGACACAAAAACAAGAAGAGTTTGAAGGTAGAGGAAGTGGATGGAGTCTTTGCGGTCGCAGCCACATGTTAGAACTTAGAGTCTGCAATTTCAAACCATTACGCAGCGCTCAAAAAAAACAAAAAACAAAAAAAAAGCAAAATGCAGTGTTGAACATACAAAGTAATGATCAGAAGAGTTTCCTATGGTCTGTCATCGCCGCATTACACCCAACTAATAGTGTTAACCCCGAACGCCTGTCCAATTACAGAGAATACGAGGGAAGATACGAGAATATAATGAGAGGAATTTCCTATCCTGTGCCCCTGAATAAGATCAATCAAATTTTAAAAAACTATAGAGAGGAAAAAGGAGAAGATATCGATATTTCTGTGTTTGGGGTTGACGATTCCGCCAATATTCGTGTCTTAAGACCTGCTAGAAGCCAGAATAATGTAATTCGACTCTTGCTTGTAGATGGCCGTTACAGTTTGATACGGAATTTCTCACGATTAGTAGGAAGACAGATGAGCAAGAATCGCGATAAGATCGAAATTTGCGATCGATGCTTGAGAATTTTTCGCGGGGTTAAGAAGATGAAAAAACAGCACAAGTGTTTTGGCTCCGTGAATGCAGAACCCGAAGATGTCATGCCGGAACCCGGAACCAAGATGAAATTTCAGAAACACCAGGCTCTTCTCCACCATCCCGTCGTTCTTTATGCCGACTTTGAAAGCTTCCAAGTTCCCATGACGTCTTGCAACCCTGATCCCTCTACCTCAAGCACGATCCAAATTTTTCACCACGAGCCTTGCAGTTTCTCCATCTACGGAGAAAAATTGAATGATGTCATCTTGTATTGCGGACCTGATGCGGCAAAACATTTTGTTAAGAAGATAGCGGAATGCGCGAGAGAACTTGCACCCAGCCTGAAAGGCTCTTACGTTTCTCCACCTGCTCTCACGACGGAACAACAACAGAGACATGACGCGGCGACAAGATGCGAGGAGTGTAACCAGGTTTTCACCGCCGAAAATTACAAGGTCGTCCACCATGACCACCAGAATGGATTATTCCTGAGCACCATCTGTAATTCGTGCAATCTTAAAATTAAGGAGTCGCATTTTGTTGCCGTGTTTCTGCACTACACGGAGAAGTACGACACGCATCTCTTCGTCAAAGAGCTCTACAAGATAACTTCTCGAATCAGGATCATTCCGAGAACGAGTGAGAAGTATATTGCGGTAAGAATTTGGATCCCTCTCCAAGAAGAAGGAAGTGTGGAAGTGCGAATCCTGGACTCTTACAATTTCCTGTCCTCCAGCCTCGCAAGCCTTGCATCTCAACTTGGCGACGAAGATCTTGTGGCCACCAAGCAAAAATGTTTTTCGGGGAGAGATGAGAATTTGAATCTGTTGCGTCGCAAGGGCGTCTACCCCTACGAGTACGTCAACGATTTCGAGAAATTTGACGAGACGGAACTTCCACCCCGGGAGGTATTTTATTCTCATCTCACGGAGGACGTCTGTTCCGAAGAGGACTACGAACACGCTCGTAGTGTATGGACGGCATTCAATTGCCAAACTTTTCGCGATTATCACGATCTCTATCTGAAATTGGACGTGACTCTCCTCATGGACATTTTCGAATTGTTTCGTAAGAGATGCATCGCGATATACAAGTTGGATCCTGCGTATTTCTTCACGACGCCGGGGTTGACTTGGGAATCGATGATGAAATACACCAACGTGGAACTAGGACTCATCGCAGAGAAGGAACAGTATGCTTTCATGGAGAGTGCGATACGCGGTGGCATCGTCCAATGTCCCCGACGCCATGCTCAGGCAAACAATCCTCATACGCCTGGTTACGATGCATCGAAGCCCAGCACCTACATTGTCTACTGGGATGTCAACAACCTGTACGGCCACTCCATGTCCCAGTGTCTTCCCATCAGCGACTACGCGTGGATGACCGAAGAGGAACTCTCCTGCGAAGATTTTCTCAACTGGAGGGAAGATAATGAATGGGGCTGTTTCTTGGAAGTGGATCTCGATTATCCCGAAACGCTTCACGAGAAACATCACGGATTGGCCCTGGCCCCCACCAAAAAGAAGCCACCTGGAGGATCATCGGAGCCAAAACTCATACTAAGCATGGAGAACAAGCGGAATTACATTCTGCACTACCGACTCCTCCAATTTTACATAAGTCACGGCTTGCAGTTGAAGAAAATTCATAGAGGATTGAAGTTCCGACAGAGCAGGTGGCTGGAACCCTACATAACCGAGAATACGCGACGCAGAGCGCAATCGACATCGCCTGCAGACAAGGATCTGTACAAACTGTTCAATAACGCCATCTACGGCAAGACGATGGAGAACGTGCGCAATTACATCGACGCAATGTTGGTCACGGACGAAAAGAAATTTGAAAAGATCGTCGCGTCCCCCTACTTCAAAAACTTCACCAATTTCGACGAAAATCTAGTATTCGTCGAGAGGAACAAGAAGCAAGTGATGCTCAACAAGCCGATTGCCATAGGTGCCACCGTCCTTGAACTATCAAAATTGCACATGTACCAATCGTACTACGATCAGTTTCAACTTTTTTATGGAGATAACATCCAAATATGTTACATTGACACGGATAGCTTCATTTTCTAATCCAAACACCAAACCTCGAACATGATCTGACTAAGATGAAGCATCTGTTTGATTTTAGCAACTTACCATCAGACCATCACTTGCATTCGACAGAAAATAAAATGATCATAGGAAAGTTCAAAGATGAAGTTGGCGGGGAGTACAGCAGGGAATTTGCGGGGCTTCGTGCCAAAATGTACTGTGTAAAGATTGCAGAAGAAAAAGAGATCAAGAAAGCGAAGGGGGTGGGAAAAATAAGTACCAGCAAATTTAGCATGCAAGACTACAAGGAATGCCTTTTTCATGGTAAAAGGCAACTCAGCACCGATCATCGCATTGCAAGTAAATTGCATGATTTGTACACGACGCGCGTAACCAAGGTCGCATTGGATGGCAGAGACAACAAGTTACGTGTTCTCGATTGTCAAATCCACACGAGAGAGTGGGGCCACTACAATAAAAGCGATAAATGTGACGTGTGTTAACCGTAACCCCATAGCCATGAAGTCCGTTGTGTCTTTTGCCATTCTTCTTCAAAAACATACGGAGGAAAAGAAGAGCCCTCGGGCGATGAAAAATAAGAGTTGAATTTAATGAGCCTCGGTTTGGAGCGGGCTTAACAACATAATAACAGCTTGCAACTTTTCATCGCCCAAGGGCTCCTCTTTTCCTCCGTATGTTTTGAAGAATGGCAAAAAAAGCACAACGTGTTAAATAACTAACAAGGACAATGAATCTTTTTGGTTTCCGCAAACAAAGCAACATGGACACTCCATCACCAAATTCCAATAACCTCTTACCTTCCATGTTATCTAAACTCAATGGTCTACTAATTGTACATCTTAATAGTATATGGGCAAAAATAAATGACGATGTGGGCAAGATGTTTTACGTCTTCAATAACAATTTACATTTCTATGAAATTCCGATCGATGGGAAACTTCAAATCACCGTGAATCCGGAGAACACCGGCGAAATCAAAATTTCTACCGGCAAAAACATTTTTCGAATGAAGCACGACAAGGTACTTTCTAACATGTCGTACGATGTGTCTGCAGGAGATTATCTTTACGTGGAACTCCTAGGAGATTACGACAAACTCGTTCCTCTCTTCGTAGAATTACGAATCGTCTATTCTATTATAAATAACCATTAACCAAAAATGCCTAACGACATTTTCGGCAACACCAAGCGTGTAGACCATGCAGAAGAGATTCTCATGCTGGACGTTCGAGTTAAGAAGTTGAGGACCGATTTGATCGCTTTGCAGGAGACCTTAAACAAAAGTTTAGAGTCTGAGATCGCTACGCTCCAAACGCAATGTCTCGATCCCATTCTGAAAATCGATTCCGAACTGAAAACACTGATAAAAAATTATGTTGACGTACCTTCTTACGACAACATTCAAAATATACAGTTGAGCATGGATTCGCTTCAAAATGATTTGGCCAAATTACAGCAATTTCAATGGAAAAATGAAGATTTGGAAAAATTGAAACTCGAAATCGAAGAGCGAACTTCCGCAATAGAAAAGAATTTCTCTGAACTTCAAACCGTCGTGAATGATATTGATGTAGAACGCTTGCAGGTCGTTGTTTCCAAATTACAAGAAGAATTCACCGGCACGTTGGAAGAAATCAAATCCAAGTTGCAGACTTTGGAAGATACAATGACGAACCTACCATCGTCGGACGAACTGCAGGTCATTGGTAAAAGCGTCGCGAACATAAAAATTCAACTGGAGGCTTATCAAGATTTTGAACACATTCAAACCACCATCGCTACGCTAAAGGCGTCTCTGGAGTTGATCAACGAAGAAATTAAAAATATTCACGCTGAAGCAAGTGTGTTGACGAGTATTCAGGACACGTTAAGCACGGTTCAGCAGAAGATCCAATATTTGGAAAACTTGAACGTCGAATCCAATCTTACTCATTTTCATCACGTACTGGACAACATACAGGGTGACTTGGAATCGTTACGGACGAGCGTGCCTTCGAGCGAAGATTTGGAAAAATTGAAAACGGCGGTGACGGCACTATCCGATTCGAGTGACATCAAAAATTCGTTGAGCGATCTCGAGAGTAGGGTGGGCAATCTCCCCACCTCCAAAGAATTACACGGTTTGAAAAGGAACATATCACGTATGCTGAAACGAATGGAAACGGAAACGGCGAACGTGGAACAGATTCGAGACGAACTTGCTTCGCTGGTGTCGACGCTGCCCACTTCGCAGAGCGTCGCCGACCTTCACACGCAGTTTACAGAGATGCGAATCATCGTGAATGATCTTACCGAGAAGAGCTTGAAATTGAATCAAATCGAGAACCTTCAGAACATTGTGGTCAACATCAGAGATCAAGTTGGAGTGCTGGAATCAACGCAGGAATCGACGCTGGCCTCTTTCGGTGCCAAGTTGCAAAAACTCAACGAAAGCTACAAGCAGTTGAACGTGGAAGTGAAAATCAAACCGTCATTTTCTACCGTAACGGATACCATAGTCGAGCATTTGGTGCCCGTACAAAACACACTGGGTCAGCTTCACAGCAACCTCGTTAGCATCGATACTAAATTCGCTAAACTCCATTCTCTGCAAGCCATCGAAATTAACAGCGTACCCAATCAACAGAGAATCTCCACGTTCGTCGAAGGTAACAAACTGTACATGCTGCATCCTTATCATCCGTACTACAAGTTTCTCCTCGATGGCACGATTCAGGTAAACGAATTTTCGTACTGGTCTCACGGCAGAAAAGCTAGTGTTCCCACCATGACTTTGATATCGAATCGTGGTGTCCAGAAAGCATGAAACATTCCTCTGGCGCGTTGGAACGAAACGCGCAACATATATGAAATACAGGAAGACGAAGACCTTACCGTTTTCGACGTGAGTGCCGGCGATAAGCTGATCGTTCAAAACACGAGCGAGGTGCCACCCTCTTTGAATCCCATCACGCTGGTGCTTCTCTTCAAACGTAATCTCTAAAAAAGAATGTCAAGGCAAGCCATCGTCCAAGAATTGCATAAACCTGCACGCCGCAACTACAAACGTTTGGCTGTGGTAACCAAGGGAATCGACGACCTCTGGGAAAGCGACCTCGTCGAAATGAGTAGCGGCAAGTTAAAAAACCTACATAAATTGAACAAGGGCAACAAGTACCTCCTCACCGTCATAGACACATTTTCGAAATTCGCATGGGCTCTACCTTTGAAGGCGAAAACGGGAACGTGCGTCACGGAAGCATTCAAGACAATTTTTCGCGAAAGCGGCGGCAGACGACCTCGGTTTCTGCACACGGACAAAGGGAAGGAATTTTACAATGCCGTATTCCAAAAGTTTATTCGGAAACACAACGTTCAACATTACTCGACCTTCAGTAACGTCAAGGCCAGCATCGTGGAAAGATTCAATCGCACTCTGAAATCGCGCATGTGGTCACGCTTCACGCTTCAGGGAAGCTACAAGTGGGTCACCATTCTTCCGGAACTTGTTAACAACTATAATCACACACGGCACGGAACGATAGGCATGAAGCCAGCTGACGTTACCAAGTCTGACGAGCAACGTTTAATTTCTAGCGTTTACTGTCCAAAGTACACGCCCACGACAAAAAAAGCTAAATACAAAATTGGAGAACAGGTGAGGGTCAGTAAATTGAAGCGAACGTTCGACAGGGGTTTCACACGAAACTGGAGCACTGAACTTTTTACCGTGGTTCGAGTTCTACCCGGGAACCGTCACACGTATATAATAAAATACAGTGGCGGTGAAATTTTATTGGGGCGCTTCTACGAGGAGGAACTCTCTAAAACTAAATACCCCGACACGTACCTTATCGAAAAAGTTTTGCGCAAGAGAGGCAACAAACTTTTGGTGAAATGGCTGGGACTTCCGAAACAAGTTGGATCGATTCAAACGAAGTGATTCTATGAGTACGTGGAATGTTGTGAAACGTTTACCTAATTCGGAAAGTGGAACGAAGAAAAAAAACGGTGAATTGCTCCCCGACAGCATCCGCTGTCTGATCGTAGGACCTTCGGGGTGTGGAAAAACGACACTGCTCTTGGACAATTTTCTCCTCGCACCGAATTGGTTAGATTGGAAGAACAGGCACCTGTACGTGTTCTCGAAAAGTTTAGAGCAATCCAAATACCAGCAACTGATGAAACTGTACGATGGTCTGGACATTGCAACGTTCGCCTCGGAAATAAAACCACTCGACGATTGTCGTGAAAATTCAGTCGTTGTGTTCGACGACGCCATCCTGGAAAATCAAAATGAAATTCGCAATTTTTTCACGCAAGGTCGTCACAAAGGAATGGATTGCTTCTACCTAGCTCAAACGTTTTCCAAAATTCCAAAACAGTTAGTACGCGACAACGCTAATTTCATATGTTTGTTTCGTCAAGATCACACCAACCTCAAGCACGCGTACGATGACTACGTAGGCGGAGACATGAACTACAATCAATTTTCGGAACGCTGCTGCTCTACTTGCTGGAACGGTGACGATTTCGGATTCGCTACGATCGACATGACGAGGAAACCCAACGACGGAAAATACAGAAACAAAATCAACGACTTTCTAAACGTTGCAAGGTTGTGAGAAACGACGTGTATAAATAACGTCATGACGAAACGAAAAATCGAAGACGAAAATCTCAAGCTTCGCGATTACCTCGCGAAACGCTTCAAGGGTTGGAAATCCGAGAATCGCGGATTCTACGAAGAGAAGAAACGTCAGGATCAACCTGTGATCGATGCCATCAGCGGTCTAGGTAAAGAAATTAAAAGTGTCACGGAACAAAATAAAAATTTGATCAACGAACTCGTGCCGCTCGCAGCTAAAAGTTACGCCGTACCCACGCCTATTTCGAGCATTCCTTCGACGCCGTTCGAACTGAAGGATGCACCGGCACGACGTCGAGCTATTGGTAGCACGTCGTCGTCTTCGGATAAAATCGAGTTGGGACCTTTGGCACGAGACTACCTGAGTACGGGAAAATTCGACAAGGATGAAGTGTTCGGATTGTATCCCAGCATGGAAACCAACGAAGGCGGCGGTGTGGTGTGGAAGATTGGGAAATCGAAGGTGACCTTCGAAGGCAACGACATTAAAATCAATTTAGGCGACAAGGATAGTTGGAACAGGTATCCGGGTACGGTGGGACTGTGGGAACTCGTCGCCAAAAAGCAGCCGAAAGATTACACCGACGAAGATTACCAGAGTTACAAGGAAATTCTGATCATGACGGATGCCTTGTACCAGAACAACGACGCCTCGCAGAATAGGGTGAAATCGAGCAGCGGCGAGAAGTACAGGAATCTCATCAAACCGATTTGGAACCAGGTCAAAACAGGCAGCGGCGTCAAACGCTACAACACGTTACCCAAAGAATTCGTTTGGGTGGACGACGTGAGGAAGCTCGTGGACCGATTGTTGGTGATAGCCGGCGAAGAGAATGCAGGCAACCGTAATTTCTACAACGAGAAGGTTGGCATCGTGGACATGATCAGCACGAAACTTTCCAACTTCATCGTGAACGACGACAAGGGCATAGGTTACCTGATCAAAATCATCAACACGCTGCCTCCGAAATTTTGGAACGTGGCCGAAGGAAAGGGGCTTGTGAACGACATCATCAACAAGTTACCTTTCGAGATGCATCTACCTGGCTACCAGTACTGCGGACCGGGTACCAAACTCGAGAAAAGATTGGAGAGAGGAGACAAGGGTGTGAATCTGTTGGACGCGGCATGCAAAGATCACGACATCGCTTACAACACCACGCAGACGGATCTGGATGCACGTCACGAAGCAGACAGAAAGTTAGAGCACGCAGCTTTCGAAAAATTCGTGAGCAGAGACGCATCGTTGGGTGAACGGGTCGCCGCACTGGGTACCACCATCGCCATGAACACAAAACAAAAATTGGGGTGGGGTATATAAATAACATACAGTAAAAAAAACAACATGGCTTGCATAACTGATTTGCCGCACGAACTACTATCTAAAATATTCAAAAAGGTAGTTAACGGAGATGTTAATAAACTTGTGATCATAGCTAGAACGACGCCGGCATTTCGCATGGGATGCGAAATAGTTCTCAAGGACCATCTTCGGGAGATCAGTGGAATGAGGTGCGGTGATCTCGACACTCTTCTGTCGGCCGCGGGGGAGAAATTGAACGAGAGGTTGGATGAACTGCACGAGGCGAGGCAGGGAAGAAGACGGTATACTGATGATTGGCGTAAGTCCAAACAGGAAACTGAAGAAATCATCACGCACATCATCGCATTCTCCGAAGCACGAACTTTCTTCCTCTGTTAAAAAAATCTTCGATACAAATCGTGAAAAAAAAAATATATATAAATAACACACATCGTGAAAAAAATAATCTTCGGTATATATAAATAACACACATCGTGAAAAAAAATTAAATTTCTCTAACACACACACTGAAAATTTCTCTTCTTCGATATGACAACTGAAAAATGAGTGACCTCCAAGCATTAAAACAAATGCTAAATTTGTCAGTCGAGTATGTAAAAATTCGGGAATTGGAAGTCGACAAACCTTACACGATAACTTCCGGTTCAATCGTTTCTACCCAGTATGGTCCCAAGGTACGCCTGTTGCTCAACGCACAATACAGTCTATTTTTACCAGATCGATACGCTAACATGTTATCCGACGAGAAGCTATCTATTTTAATCGAGAACAAAACTCGAATCGTGTACAAGGGGACAAAGGAACTTCTTGGCAAGAAAACGAAGCACGTAATAGAATTTGTGTAGCGACTGCGGGGCCGTGAAAGAAAAATCTCAGAATATTTATATATAAATAATATACCGTAAAAAAAACTACACGAGAAAAAATCTCAGAACATTTATATATAAATAACATACCGTGAAAATAACACATAGAGCATCAACATGATGCCCAAGGGTGTCGTGTACCAGATACCATACTCCAATCTGAAAAATCTAGGTGCCCTCGATGGGTTACTCACCAAGAAACAACGCGAGAAGAAACGTTCTTGCTTGTCGAAAGGACATGGAATGAAATTGCTTCTCAGCACACCTCAATTGAGACGCTTGCAGCGTTCGCGGAAACAGCAAAAGATCGGAGGTTTCATATTCAGCATCCCGGCCATCCTAGCAGCATTGGGGGCTGTTGGAAGTTTGGCTGGCGGAAGTGCCGCCATCGCGAAAACCGTCATCGACTCGAAGAAGAACAAAGCGGAATTGGAAGAACAGAAACGTCACAACCTGGCCATGGAGAAGAAAGGGGGGAAGGGCGTGATGAGAAAGTTTAAAAAAAAGAAACAACAGCACTCACCAACCGAGACATTGAATCTCTGATCGGACCGTTACAAATCAAACACTTCAGAGGAGTTTTCATGTCCGACTCGTTACCTTCAAGCGTTAAAAAAAGAGAATGCGGAGTAGTCAACTTGGACGGTCAAAAAAATCCAGGCACGCATTGGATATGTTACCACAAAAATGATGATAAAGCATTCGTTTTCGATTCTTTCGGAGGTGTTCCACCTACAAATTTAATTCATTATCTGAAAACGAACAAAACCTCTATATACTACAACGACGAACGCATTCAAGATTTCGGAGGCGTGAACTGCGGTCATCTCTGCCTCTCCGTGCTCGCGTTTCTCTCTAAAATAAATAACCCTACGATCGAGGATTTCCAGAAAGCATTGTGGAACCTCAAACAGCATCACTAGGATGGGCGTGTTCCATCTCACGAGCGAATCTTCAATCTTGAAACTCACGCTGCACGACGACATCGTCTATCCTAAATCCGTGGCTCTGCGTGCATTCTACAGCATGTACCTCATACCTAACGTCACCCAGCACAACAACAAAATTAGCGTCGAAAGCGAACACATCGTCGTCACGCCAGGACAATACAATCTTTCCACTTTGCAAGCTCAGTTACCCAAAGGCACATACCTTTCTCAAAATTCGGTCACGCACAGAGTGGAAATCCTATCCGCGACGGAGACCGTGGACCTGGGCACAATGGGAGAACTTTTAGGTTTCGAGAACGACACCAAACTCGAAGCTGGCATCAAGCACACGGCAACCAACATTCCTAAATTCTTGGCCATAGAGACTCTGAACGTACACTGCAACGTAGCCGAAGGTATGATCACGAAATCTTCGGACGGATTATTAGGAAGTCACAAGCAGACGGGAATCATAGCCACTTTCAAACCAAGTTCCGAGTTCATGGAACCGATCATCTACACGCCCTCTTCGCCGATCTATTTTCCAGTATGTCGCAACCGCATAGACGACATAGAGTTGGTGGTGACGAACGAGAAAGGAGACGTGGTGGATTTCGCAGGTGCCACTACGACGGCCATCGTGGAGATCAACGTATAATAAATAACCATACATGTAAAATGGAGCAAATCGAAAGTTACGAATTGCAATCTTTCCCTCCCAACCGTCGCACGTTCGCAAATTTGAACGAAGCGAACAGGGAGATCGAATACGACGTGGACGTAGGCGACGGGTTCATTCATCCTCACAGAGCGGACCTCTACCTTCAATTCGACGTGGTGAAGAAAGAAAGCGGAGACGCGTTTCCCGCAGCAGTAAATTTGATACTCGTGGACAACTTCGTGCCTCACCTGTTCTCGCAGGTGGAGGTGAGGAAACATAACACCGTCATCGACAGAATAGATTATCCAGGCATCACGTCGACGGCTGTGGGAACTTTGAAATTATCCAAAACGGACGCAGCATACTATCAGGCGGGAGGATTCGAAGCAGGGACCAAAATATCGACGAGGAGTCACACGGTGCTCTTTCCCATGCGTCTGCTTCCGGGATTCTTCTCCGATTACAAGGAGATCATGTGGAAGGGAGGACTGAGAGTCACGTTTCGAAGAGCGGCCAACGACAACGACGCACTGATGCGATACGCTACTTTGGGTCCGGACGGCACCACGCCGATAGCCAACACTTTACCCGAAGCAGCGAAATGCGTCATCCGGAGCATGGAATTGAGAATGCCAGTGGTGGAATACGAAACAAACTACGCCCTCAAGTACAAAGCGGAGATCTTGAAAAATCCGCAGGTGCCGATTCACTTTCACGGTTACCAGTGCGTGCAGAAGATGGCGTCGGGAAGTCACATGGAATTCGACGTGACGACGCAGTTCAACAACATACAGTTCGACATGCCAGATTTCGTCGTAGTGTTTTTTCAGACCGGGCGCGATAACAACCAGGAGAAAGATTCCAGCAAGTTCGACTACTTCAAGATCAAGAACGTTTATCTGAAGAACGGTAGGAACGAAGTGTTCCCGCGCGAGAATTACAACCTCGACATGACCAAAAACGATTATCTCAAACTTTACGAAGCGTTTTCGGCTTACAAGCGCGTGACCGAGGGAAGCGTGGACATGTACTACACGCCCAGCGAATTCAAAGCCCGGAGACCCATGACCGTCATCAATACCACAAAAAGAAAGCAGGTGGTGGTCAACGATCGAACCAACATCAAGATCGTCTGCGGGTTCCACGATGCCTTGCCCGAGGACACCCTGTGTAGCGTCATCCTGATTGCAAAGATGTCCTTCGCCTACGACGTGAAGAATGAGAGGGTCACAGAGCAGTTTTAACAAGTTTTTAACATCTATTTTCTTGCACAATAAGAAATTTTTAGAACTAGCACAATCAGTTACAATAGCACAATACGAATTTCACTAGTTCAGATCAGTTACAATGTCAATTTCAGCAGTTATCAGTTACAATATCTTTTTTTTTGCACTATAGCACGAGAGACAATCAGAAAATTTGCACAAAAAAATTTGTTGTTGTTTTTACACCTGAAAATTAACAATAAAATTCTTTCTTTTTATCGTTTCAGATGCTGTCGAAACATCAAAAACACATACACACACTAGAAAAAAAAGCATGCAACTTTATTTGTAACACTCACATATTCTCCATCTTCATCAAGAAAATATTATAATAAACATAATTATTTTTATCTATATCTCACAATAAAACTCTATATCCAAAAATATCACAACATCAAATAACACTAGAGTCGTTAGTACACGTTGCATGCATTACGGAGGTCCTCTGTAGAGTTTCATGGAAGTTTGAGAAAAAAAAAAAACAAACACGTGAAACTCTACAGAGGTGCGGTAATCTATAACCGCAGCCGTTAGAAAACCTTTACTTTTTGGCTGGGCACCACGCACCCTGGCGAGGTTATAGGGGCCAGGTATCCTAAAAAACAACAATTATTATTTTGTTTGTTTGTTTGCGTCACAATACATACGCGCGCGCGCGTGTGTGGCACATCGTTCCCTCCCCGAGAGAGAGGTTTACGAAGATCACGATATATAAACATTTGGTCCCGGACTTGGAAAATTACGATAAGATGCACTCATCTTTCAAAAGATGAGTGGATGAGAGGATGAGAAGAGAGGTTTACGAAGGTCACGATATATAAACATTTGGTCCCGGACTTGGAAAATTACGATAAGGTGCACTCATCCTTTAAAAGATGAGAGGATGAGAGGATGAGAGGATGAGAGGAGAGGTTTACGTAGGTCACGATATATAAACATTTGGTCCCGGACTTGGAAAATTACGATAAGGTGCACTCATCTTTCAAAAAATAAGAAGATGAGAGAATAAGAGGATGAGAGGATGAGAGCGCGTGCGTGTGTATATGCCACATCGTTCCCCCAAGAGAGAGGTTTACGAAGGTCACGATATATAAACATTTGGCCCCCGTTGATTCCAGCACTCCAACTTCATCTCTAATGTTGACGACAATATTCTAAAGGTAGAGAGGATGAGAGGATGAGAGGATGAGAGGATGAGAGAATAAGAGAATAAGAAAATGAGAGAATAAGAGGATGAGAGGATGAGAGGAGAGGTTTACGAAGATCACGATATATAAACATTTAGTCCCGGACTTGGAAAATTACGATAAGGTGCACTCATCTTTCAAAAAATAAGAGGATGAGAGAATAAGAGGATGAGAGGATGAGAGGAAGATGAGAGGATGAGAGGAGGATGAGAGGAGGATGAGAAGAGGATGAGAGGAGGATGAGAGGGATGAGAAGGATGAGAGGATGAGAGCTCATCTTTCACTCATCACTGCCTTTTTGCGTCCGTGAAACATCGTCAGCCCAATAAATGAGGCGCGGAACGGGGAGAGAAAGTGAGTTTTTCAACTTTTTGTAGTCGTTTGGTCAAGAAATCAGAGTTTGCAGTGGGAGTCACAAATTTGACCTACTTCAAACATTTTTTGAAAAGATGGTTGAAGAGGTTGAGACGATTGGCAGCCTCTTACGCGAATCGAAGTCAATGCTTCCATTATTCAGCGGTGAACTTCAATCTCACAATAACATTGAAACGTGTACGGTATGCAATCAACGTTTCACCGACGAGAACCGGAAAGTATTTCACCATAATCACTTCACCGGAAACTACATCGGTGGAATCTGTAACACGTGTAATCTAAAGATCCAAAAACCTACGTTTGTCCCCATGTACCTTCATAATGGCAGCGGTTACGACTTCCATCTCTTAATTCGGAATCTTGGATATGATAGACAAAAAATAAATATTCTAGCAGAGAATGAAGAAAGGTACATCAGTGTCAGCAAGCGAGTATTGATTCCGGAAACAAACGAAACTGTGGAGATGAGATTTTTAGATTCTTACAGATTTTTATCTGCCACTTTGGACGCTCTTGCAAGCAAGCTTTCAGCTGAACAATTTAGAATAACGAGAGCTAATTTTCCCACCGTAGACATAGAAATGATTAGACGTAAAGGTATTTATCCATATGAATATGTTAGTGATAATTCTAAATTTAACGACGACACTCTTCAACCTCAAAAAGAATTTTACAGTCGACTCAGAGAGAAAGGAATCACGGATGATGAATACGAATACGCGCAACGGATGTGGGACAAATTAGGATGTAGGACACTCGGCGAATATCACGATGCCTACTTAAAACTGGACGTGACTATACTCGCGGATGTTTTTCAAGCATTCAGGAAAACGTCGGCGAATATTTACAAATTAGATCCTCCATATTTTTACGGTCTCTCGGGCTTAGCGTGGTCTGCCATGTTATTACAGACAAAAATAAAACTCGAATTGATACCGGACGTGGACATGTTATATTTTATCGAGAGGGGGATACGAGGTGGAATGGTGCAATGCGTACAGAGACATGCAAAAGCAAATAACGTTCACATGACAGAAGAATACGATCCTAATGAACAATCGAAATACATATTTTATTTTGATGCAAATAATTTATACGGACATGCTATGATACAAAAACTTCCTTACGGCGGGTTCGAATGGGTGGATACCACTTCCATTAACATTAATAATTTCAACGACTGTGAATTTGGCTTGTTTATAGAGGTGGATTACTTCAAAGATCTACCTCCTGCACCCGAACTAAAATGTTCGCCTGATTCAAATCAACGTAAGCTTCTGTTAACATTGGATAGGAAAGAGAGATACGTTCTCCATTACAAAAATCATCAATTCTTAATTGAGAAGGGAGTTCAAGTAATAAATGTGAGAAGAATAATGAAATTCAAACATTCCGAGTGGTTAAAACCTTACATTGAAAAAAATACGTATCATAGAACACGCGCCACGTCAGATTTAGATAAAGATTTTTTAAACTCATGAATAATGCTGTTTACGGAAAAGCAATGGAGAATGTCAGGAAGCACGTAGACGGGAGATTAGTTCCCGTTTCAAATAAATGTAGAAAATTGATAGCATCGCCGACATTCAAATCACGAAATATATATGATGAAAACTTGGCCCTGTTTGTGATGGATAAAAAAATAATCAAATTCAACAAACCAATCTACGTGGGGGCGACGGTTTTGTATTTATCTAAATTGCATATGTTTGAATTTCATTATAATGTCATGAAACCCTTCTATAATGAAAATATAACACTTTTGTACACGGACACGGACAGTTTTATTTATTCCGTACAGACATCTGACCTCTACAACATTTTGAAACAACCGAAAGTGATTGATCATTTCGATCATCTTCCATCCCTCAAACAAATTGATTTGATCTCCCTTCTCGCAATAGAAAAGTGCTTGGCAAAATGAAGGATGAATGCAACGGAGAAATCATTCTGGAGTTCGCCGGCTTACGTTCCAAAATGTATGTGGTGAAAACAGAAACCAGCATCACCAAAAAAGCCAAAGGTGTTGGTAAAAGTACCGTGAAAAACAAGCTTGTGTTCGAGGATTACATCAATTGTCTCTATTCACAGTCGAGGATACTACGTTTGGAGACAAGGATATAAAGCGTAGACCACGTGCTTACCACAAACAAAGTTAAGAAAATTGAGCTGGATCCCGCTGACGATAAGAGGTGTATCCTCGAGTGTGGGATCCATACTTCACCCTGGGGTCACTATCGTTTAAAAATTAGAAAAATTATAGGCAATGCAAATGAAAAAAAATAAACTTAAATAACTATAACTAAAATAAAAAAAACAACTTTAACTGTCTCAAATTATCACATAAACAATAAATAACTAGCAAGGACAATGAATCTTTTTGGTTTCCGAATGCAAACAATGGAGACTGTACACCGCAGGACAGATCATGAATTTCTACCTTCCATGTTATCTAAACTCAACGGCTTGTTGATCATTCACCTCAACACCATTTGGACAAAATTGGACGAGGACGTGGGTAAAACCTTTTACGTCTTCAACAACAATTTACATTTTTACGAAATTCCGATCGACGGGAAACTTCGGATCACCGTGAATCCGGAGAACGCAGGCGAAATCAAAATTTCTACCGGCAAGAACATTTTTCGAATCAAGCACGACAAGGTACTTTCTAACATGGCGCACGATGTGTCTGCAGGCCTTTATCTTCACGTGGAACTCCTAGGATATTATGCCAAACAAATTCCTCTCTTCGTGGAATTACGAATCGTCTATCATATTATAAATAACCGTTAACAAAAAAAAAATGCCTAACGACATTTTCAACCACACCAAGCGTGTAGACCACGCAGAAGAGATTCTTATGCTCGACGTTCGAGTTAAAAAGTTGAGGAGCGATTTGATCGCTTTGCAGGAGACCTTAAACAATAGTTTACAATCGGAAATCGCTACGCTCCATACGCAATGTCTCGATCCTATTCTGAAAATCGATTCCGAACTGAAAACACTCATAAAAAAATATGATGATGTACCTCCTTACGACAACGTTCAAAATATACAGTTGAGCGTGGATTCGCTTCAAAATGATTTGGCCAAATTACAGCAATTCCAATCGAAAGATTTGGAAAAATTGAAACTCGAAATCGAAGAACGAACTTCCACAATTGAAAAAAATTTCTCTGAACTTCAAACTGTTGTGAATGATATCGATGTAGAACGCTTGCATGTCGTCGTTTCTAAATTATAAGAAGAATTCACCAGAACGTTGGAAGAAATTAAATCCAAGTTACAGACTTTGGAAGATACCATGACAAACCTACCATCGTCAGACGAACTGTTGGTCATCAGTAAAAGCGTTGCGAACAAAAAAATTCAATTGGAGGCTTATCAAAATTTCGAACACATTCAAACCACATTCAAAGCATGGTTCAGCAGAAGATCGAATATTTAGAAAATTTGAACATGGAATCGAACCTTGCTCATTTTCATCACGTACTGGAAAACGTACAGGGTGACTTGGAATCGTTACAGACGAGTGTGCCTTCGAAGGAAGATTTGGAAAAATTGAAAACGGCAGTGACGGCATTATCCGATTCGAGTGACATCAAAAGTTCATTGAGCGATCTCGAAAGTACGGTGGCCAATCTCCCCACCTCCAAAGAATTACAAGCTTTGAAAAGGAACATATCTCGATTGCTGAAACGACTAGAAACGGAAACGGCAAACGTGGAACAGATTCGAGATGAAATTACTTCGGTGGTGTCGACGTTGCCCACTTCGCAGAGCGTCACGGATCTTCACACGCAGTTTACAGAGATGCGAAGCATCGTGAACGATCTTACCGAGAAAAGCTCGAAATTGAATCAAGTTGAGAACCTTCAGAACATCGTCGTCAACATCAGAGATCAAGTTGGAGTGCTGGAATCCACGCAGGAATCGACGCTGGCCTCTTTCGGTGCCAAGTTGCAAGAACTGAAAGAAAACTACAAGCAGTTGAACGTGGAAGAGAAAATCAAACCGTCATTTTCTGCCATAACGGATACCATAGTCGAGCATTTGTTGCCCATTAAAAATAAACTTGGACACGTTCACAGTAATCTCGTCACCGTCGACACTAAATTCGCCAAATTGCATTCTCTGGATGCCATCAAAATCAACAGCGTACATAATCAACAGAGAATCTCCACGTTCGTCGAAGGTAACAAACTGTTCATGTTACATCCTTATCGTCCGTATTACAAGTTTCTCCTCGATGGCAAGATTCAGATAAACGAATTTTCGTACTGGTCTCACGGCAAAAAGCTAGCGTTCCCACCATGACGTTGACATCGAATCGTGGTGTCCAGAAAGCAGGAAACATTCCTCTGGCACGTTGGAACGAAACGCGCAACATATATGAAATACACGAAGACGAAGATCTTACCGTTTTCGACGTGAGTGCCGATGATAAGCTGATCATTAAAAACACAAGCGAGGTGCAACCCTCTTTGAATCCCATCACGCTGGTGCTTCTCTTCAAACGTAATCTGAATGTCTAGGCAAGCCATCGTCGAAGAATTGCATAAACCTGCACGCCGCAACTACGAACGTTTAGCGGTGGTAACCAAGGGAATCGATGACCTCTGGGAAATTGACCTCGTGGAGATGAGCAGCGGCAATTTAAAAAAAGTGTTAAAATTGAACAAGGGCAACAAGTACCTCCTCACCGTCATAGACACATTTTCGAAATTCGCATGGGCTCTACCTTTGAAAGCCAAAACGGGAACATGCGTCACGGAAGCATTCAAATTAATTTTTCGCGAAAGCGACAGACGACCACGGTTTTTGCACACGGACAACGGTAAAGAATTTTACAACGCCGTATTCCAAAAGTTTATTCAAAAACATGACATTCGACATTATTCAATTTTCAGTCACATCAAAGCCAGCATCGTGGAAAGATTTAATCGAACCTTGAAAACACACATGTGGAAACGATTCAAGCTTCGGGGAAATTACAAAGGGGTCGACATCCTGCCGGAACTCGTCGACAACTATAATGATACGTACACAGAACGATAGGAATGAAGACGTTACGAAATCTGACCAGCAGCGTTTAATTTCTACAGTTTACTGTCCAAAGTACACTCCGACTACCAAGAAATCAAAATTCAAAATTGGAGACCAGGTGAGAATCAGCAAATTCAAACGCACCTTCGAGAAGGGATTCTCAAAAAATTGGAGCACGGATCTTTTTACTTTGATTCGTGTTCTAAGCGGAAACCGACACACGTATAAAATAAAGGATAGTAACGGCGAAATTTTGAAAGGAAGATTTTACGAAGAGGAACTCTCTAAAACAAAACACCCCGACACGTACCTCATCGAGAAAGTATTGCGTAGGAAAAGTAATAAACTGTTTGTCAAATGGCTGGGACTTCCGGAAAAGAGTTGAATCGATGCGAACGAAGTGATCTTGTGAGTACGTGGAACGTGGTGAAGCGTCTACCGGATTCGGAAAGTCAAACGAAAAAAAAGAACGGCGAGTTGCTTACCGACAGCATCCGCTGTCTAATCGTAGGTCCTTCCGGGTGTGGGAAAACGACACTGCTCCTGGACAATTTTCTCCTCGCAACGAATTGGTTAGATTGAAAGAACAGGCACCTGTACGTGTTCTCGAAAAGTTTGGAGCAATCCAAATACCAGCAACTGATGAAACTGTACGATGGTCTGGATATTGCAACATTCGCTTCGGAAATAAAACCACTCGACGATTGTCGTGAAAATTCAGTCGTTGTGTTCGACGATGTCATGCTGGAAAATCAAAATGAAAGTCGCAACTTTTTCACGCAAGTCGTCACAAAGGAATGGATTGCTTTTACCTAGCTCAAACGTTTTCCATAATTCCAAAACAGTTACTACGCGACAACGCTAATTTCATATGTTTGTTTCGTCAAGATCACACCAACCTCAAGCACGCGTACGATGACTACGTAGGCGGATACATGAACTACAATCAATTTTCGGAATGCTGCTCTTCTTGCTGGAACAGTGACGATTTCGGATTCGCGACGATCGACATGACGAGGAAACCCAACAACGGAAAATACAGAAACTAAATGAACGACTTTCTAAACGTTGTAAGAAACGACGTGCATAAATAACGTTATGACGAAACGAAAAATCGAAGACGAAAATCTTAAGCTTCGCGATTACCTCGCGAAACGCTTTAAAGGTTAAAAATCCGAGAATCGTGGATTCTACGAAGAGAAGAAACGTCAGAATCAACCTGTGATCGACGCCATCAGCGGTCTAGGTAAATAAATTAAAAGTGTCTCGGAACAAAATAAAAATTTAATCAACGAACTCGTACCACTTGCAGCTAAAAGTTACATTGTACCCACGCCCATTTCAAGCATTCCTTCGACGCCGTTCGAACTGAAGGAAGTACCGGCACCACGTCATGCCATAAATAGCACGTCTTCGGATAAGATCGAGTTGGGACCTTTGGCACGAGACTACCTGAGCACTGGGAAATTCGACAAGGATGAAGTGTCCGGATTGTATCCGAGCATGGAAACCAACGAAGGCGTCGTGTGGAAGATTGGGAAATCGAAAGTCACCTTCGAAGGCAACGACATTAAAATTAATTTTGGCGATCAAAATAGTTGGACCAGGTATCCGGGTACCGTGGGACTGTGGGAACTCGTTGCCAAAAAATATCCGAAAAATTACACCGACGAAGATTACAAGAGTTACAGGGAAATTCTAATCATGACGGATGCCATGTACCAGAACAACGATGCCTCGCAGAATAGGGTGAAATCGAGCAGCGGTGAGAAGTACAGGAATCTCATCAAACCGATATGGAACGAGGTGAAGAGTGAAAACGGCGTCAAACGCTACAACACGTTACCCAAAGAATTCGTTTGGGTGGACGACGTGAGGAAACTCATTGACAGATTGTTAGTGATAGACGGTGATGAGAATGCAGGCAATCGTAATTTCTACAACGAGAAGGTTGGCATCGTAGACATGATCAGCACGAAACTTTCAAACTTCATCGTGAACGACGACAAAGGCATAGGTTACCTGATCAAAATTATCAACACGCTGCCTCCGAGATTCTGGAACGTGGCCGAAGGAAAGGGACTCGTGAATGACATCATCAACAAGTTACCTTTCGAGATGCATTTACCTGGCTACCAGTACTGCGGACCGGGTACCAAACTCGAGAAAAGATTGGAGAGAGGAGACAAGGGTGTGAATCCGTTGGAATTGGATTTGGAGCATGCCGCTTTCGGGAGGGTCATGAGCAGAGACGCATCGTTGGGTGAAAAAGTTGCAGCATTGGGCACCACCATCGCCATGAGCACGAATCAAAAATTTGGGTGGGGTATATAAATAAATAACATATAGTAAAAAAATAATAACAACATGTCTTGTATAACCGACTTACCGCCCGAACTGCTATGCATCATATTCAAACACGCTTTACACGGAGATTGCGGGGATGTAGGGAAACTTTTAAACATAGCAAGAGCAACACAGAAATCTCGTATCCCTTAAATGGTTTTCAAGGACCATCTTCGGGAGATCAGTGGCATAAGGTGCGGTGATCTCGACACTCTTCTCTCGGCCGCAGGGGAAAAATTAAACGACAGGATGGATGAACTTCACGAGGCGAGGCAGGGGAGAAGACGATACACGGATGATTGATGCAAGTCTAAACAGGAGACCGAAGATATCATCACACACACAATCGCGTTTTCCAAAGCACGAACTTTCTTCCTCTAACACACTGTGAAAAAAATAATATACATGTCAAAAAAATGTACATGTCAAAAAAAATATGACAAAAAAAATGTACATGTTAAAAAAAATTGCCATGGACATCGTCAGAAAAAAGTTGCCTTATCGTAAAAAAATTTATCGTTAAAAAATGTTGACACAAAAAAAAGTTGACGTGAACATCGTCAGAAAAAGTTGCCTTATCGTAAAAAAATTTTGTCCCAAAAGAAATTTGTCTCGACACAGAAAAGTTGACGTGGAAAAATTTTCGTCAGAAAAAAAGTTGCCTTATTGTAAATTTTTTTTATCGTCAAAAAAATTGTCGTCAAAACAAAGTTGACGTGGAAAAATTTTCATCTTCAGAAGAAAAGTTGCCTTATCGTAAAAAAATATTATCTTAAAAAAAATTTGTCTCGTCCAAAAAAGTTGACGTCGAAAAATTTTCGTCAGAAAAAAAGTTGGCTTATCGTAAAAAAATTTTATCGTCAAAAAAAATTTTGTCGTCAAATAAGTTGACGTGGAAAAAGTTTCGTCAGAAAAAAAGTTGCCTTATCGTAAATAAATTTTATCGTCAAAAAAATGTTGTCTCGACACAAGAAAGTTGACGTGGAAAAATGTTCATCGTCAGAAATAGTTGCCTTATCGTAAAAAAAAATTATAGTCAAAAAAATTTTTCTCGTCAAAAAAAAGTTGACGCAAAAATTTTCATCGTCAGAAAAAAGTTGCCTTATCGCAAAAAATTTTTATCAAAAAAATTTGTCTCGTCAAGAAAAAGTTGACGTGGAAAAATTTTCATCGTCAGAAAAAATTTGCCTTATTGCAAAAATTTTTTATCAAAAAAATTTGTCTCGTCAAAAAAAAGTTGACGTCAAAAGTTTTCATCGGCAGAAATAAAGTTGCCTGATCGTAAAATATTTTTATCGTCAAAAAAATTTTGTCGTCCAAAAAAAAGTTGTCAAAAAATGTGCAACGAAAAAAGTACGTGTCAAAAAATTGTACCTGTCAAAGAAAATGTGAGAAAAAAATGTAGGTGTAAAAAATATACGTTTCAAAAAATGTACGTGTCAAAAAAAATATGACAAAAAAATGTGTCAAAAAAATGTACGTTAAAAAAAATATAAGCCACAAAAAAAACGTACGTGTCAAAAAAATGTACGTGTCAAAAAAATATGTGTCGAGAAAAACGTACGTGTCAAAAAAATGTACGTGCCAAAAAAATGTACAAGTCAAGAAAAAAAACACTTCGTGAAAAAAAATCTACGAGATGAAACAAAATTCTTCGGTATATATAAATAACACATTGTGAAAAATTAAAATTCTATAACACACACACCCTGAAATTTTTCTTCGATATGACTGAAAAAATAAGAGACCTCCAAGCATTAAAACAAATGCTAAAGTTGTCAGTCGAGTATTTAAAAATTCAGGAATTTGAAGTCGACAAACCTTACACGATAACTTCCGGTTCAATTGTTTCTACCCAGTATGGTTCCCAAAGTACGTCTGTTGCTCAACGGACAATACAGTCTATTTTTACCAGATCGATACGCTAACATGTTATCCGACGAGAAGCTATTTTAATCGAGAACAAAACTCGAATCGTGTATAAGGGGACAAAGGAACTTCTTGGTAAGAAAACAAAGCACGTAATAGAATTTGTGTAACGGCTGCGCGGAGTATATAAAATAACATAACTTGAAAAAAAATACATGAGAGGGAAACAAAAAAATCTCAGAACATATATATAAAAAACATACCGTGAAAATGACATGAAGCCCAAGGGTGTTGTGTACCAGATACCATATTCAAATCTGAAATCGCTGGGTGCCCTCGATGGAATACTCACCAAGAAACAACGCGAGAAGAAACGTTTTTGTTGGTCCAAAGGACATGGAATGAAATTGCTGCTAAGCACTCCACAATTGAGACGGTTGCAGCGTTCGCGGAAACAGCAAAAGACAGGGGGGTTCATATTCAGCATCCCGGCCATCCTGGCAGCATTGGGGGCCGTTGGAAGTTTGGCTGGGGGTAGCGCCGCCATCGTGAAAACCGTCATCGACTCAAAGAAGAAAAAGGCGGAATTGGAAGAACAGAAACGTGACAACCTGGCCATGGAGAAGAAGGGAAAGGGGGTCATGAGGAAGTTTAAAAAAAGAAACAGCACTCACCAACCGAGACATTGAATCTCTGATCAAACCATTACAAATCAAACACTTTAAAGGCGTTTTCAAGTCCGATTCGTTACATTCAACCGTTAAAAGAAGAGAATGTGGAGTAGTCAACTTGGACAGTCAAGAAAATCCAGGCACGCATTGGATATGTTACCACAAAAATGCAAATAACAATAAAGCATTTGTTTTCGATTCATTCGGAGGTGTTCCACCTACAAATTTAGTTCATTATCTGAAAAAGGAACAACCTATACTACAACGACGAACGCATTCAAAATTCGGAGACGTGAACTGCGGTCATCTCTGTCTCTCCATGCTCACGTTTCTCTCTAAAATAAATAAGCCGCAGGTGGAAGATTTCCAGAAAGCATTGTGGAACCTAAAGCATCATAATGGGCGTGTTCCATCTCACGAGCGAATCTTCGATCTTGAAACTCACGCTGCACGACGACATCGTATATCCTAAATCCATAGCTCTGCGTGCATTCTACAGCATGTACCTCATACCTAACGTCACGCAGCACAACAACAAAATTAGCGTCGGCAATGAACATATCGTCGTCACGCCAGGCCAATACAATCTTTCTACTTTGCATCTCAATTACCCAAAGGCACGTACCTTTCTCAAAATTCAGTCACGCACAGAGTCGAAATCGTGTCCGCAACGGAGACCGTGGACCTGGGCACCATAGGAGA
This sequence comes from Lepisma saccharinum, assembly GCF_977018435.1. Taxonomy (NCBI): domain Eukaryota; kingdom Metazoa; phylum Arthropoda; class Insecta; order Zygentoma; family Lepismatidae; genus Lepisma; species Lepisma saccharinum. Next base: position 9,931,216 of record NW_028142898.1, read on the forward strand.
ACTTTTAGGTTTCGAGAACAACACCAAACTCGAAGCTGGCATCAAGCACACGGGAGCAAACATTCCTAAATTTTTAGCCATCGAAACTTTGAACGTTCACTGGAACGTGGCCGAAGGCATGATCACGAAATCTGACGGGCGGTTAGGAAGTCACAAGCAGACGGGAATCATAGCCAGGTTAACACCCAGTTCCGAATTCATGGAACCGATCATCTACACACCCTCTTCGCCGATCTATTTTCCAGTATGTCGCAACCGCATAGACAACATAGAGTTGGTGGTTACGAACGAGAAAGGAGACGTGGTGGATTTTGCAGGTGCCACGACGACGGCCGTCCTGGAGATCAACGTATAATAAATAACCATACACATCATGGAACAAATCGAAAGTTACGAATTTCAATCTTTCCCTCCCAACCGTCGCACGTTCGCAAATTTGAACGAAGCGAACAGGGAAATCGAATACGATGTGGACGTCGGCGATGGGTTCGTTCATCCTCACAGAGCGGACCTTTACCTTCAATTCGACGTGGTGAAGAAAGAAAGCAGAGACTCGTTCCCCGCAGCAGAAAATTTGAAACTCGTGGACAATTTCGTGCCTCACCTGTTCTCGCAGGTGGAGGTGAGGAAACATGGTACGGTCATCCACAGAATCGATTATCCAGGCATCACGTCAACGGCAGTGGGAACATTGAAATTATCCAAAACGGACGCCCGTTACTATCAAGCTGGGGGTTCGAAGCGGGAACCAAAATATCGACGAGAAGTCTAACGGTGGTCATTCCCATGCGTCTGATTCCAGGATTCTTCTCGGACTACAAGGAGATCATGTTAAAGGGAGGACTGAGAATCACATTTCGAAGAGCGTCCAACGACAACGACGCACTGATGCGATACAGTAACTTGAACGCAGACGGTATCTCGCCGCTGCCCAACACTGTACAGGAAGCAGCCAAATGCGTCATCCGGAGCATGGAATTGAGAATGCCGATCGTGGAATACGAAACGAACTACGCCGTCAAGTACAAAGCGGGGATCTTGAAAAGTCCACAGGTGCCCATTCATTTTCACGGTTACAATTGCGTGCACAAAATAGCGTCAGGATGTCACATGGAATTTGATGTGACGATGCAGTTCAATAACATACAGTTCGACATGCCAGATTTCGTCATTGTACTCTTTCAGACCGGACGCGATAACAATCAGGAAAAAAATTCCAGCAAATTCGACGACTCCAAGATCAAAAATGTTTATCTCAAGAATGGCAGGAACGAAGTGTTCCCGCGCGAGAATTACAACCTCTACATGACCAAAGATGATTATCTAAAAACTTTACGAAGCTTACACCTCTTACAAGAGAGTAACAGAGGGAAACGTGGACATGTACTACACGCCCAGCGAATTCAAAACCCACAGACCCATGTTCGTCATCAACACGACGAAGCGGAAGCAGGTCGTGGTCAACGATCAAACCAACATCAAGATCGTTAGCGAGTTCAACAGTCCATTGCCCGAGGATACCGTGTGCAGCGTCATCCTGGTCGCAGAGACGTCCTTCGCGTACGACGTGAAGAACAAGAGGGTGACGGAACAGTTTTAAAATTCGTAAAAAAAAATTGCCACATACTAAAAAAAAATCAACACATTTTTTAGGTTATATAAAATATGTGAAAACTTTAAAAAACTGAAATATTATAAGAAACGGAGTTCAATGTAAGTTAGTTCGGTGCGTAAATAAAAAAATGATAGGTCACTGAAGATCGTAAAAAAAATCGTATTAAAAAAAGTATAGGTTAAGTTATATCACGTAAGATCGTGATATACCTACAATTACGAGGAGGGAAAATTGAAAATTTTACTTAAACATCGACAAAAAATTGTCAAAATATGTCAAAGACTGATATTCAATTGATAAAAAAAGAGGATAAAAGACGATACCTACAAAGTACTACTTTGAAACAATAAGTTTACACTACTCTTCAGTCTCAGTGCCTGGACACCGTACTCAAAATTGACGCCGTGCTTAAATCGCTGCTGCAAAAGTACAGCGACCTCGCGTTAACAGACAACTTCGACAACTTGGCACTGATCGTAGGGAAGCTCCAAAAAGAACTTGTGAAGCTGCAGCAAGCGCTAACTTCCGACGTGGAACAGCTCAAGCGGCACTTGCAGGACCAAATGAGCACCATCCAGACTGAACTGCAAACCATTATCCAGAGCAAGATGACTACGACCGCGTGAATGCCAGTATTGCCAAATTGCACGAACAGTTTCAATCGTTCGAAATTCCTACGTTGGAAAGCATCAAGGCTGAGCTTCAAACGGACGCTTTGCATGCACCCATCAACGAAGTCAAAACTAAACTCCAAACGCTACAGGACTTCATCGACAATCTACCTTCGTTCAGCGAGCTGAATGCTATTGCCCGTAGAGTGACTAACATCAAACTCCAACTTGAGACCTACGAGGATTTCGGGAAGCTGCAAGGTACCATAGACCATATTGAGAATGCTCTCGCCGTCATCAAAAATGATCTGGCAAACGTACACGAAGCACTGGAATCCAAACTGCCAGGCATCAGGGATACTCTGGCCAGCGTCCAACAGCAGATCACCAAGCTTGAAAATCTAAAGAGAAATCAGAGTTGTCGCATTTTCATCACTTGATCGACGACATACAGGCTAAGTTGGAAACTTTGCAACAATCCACCTCCACCCAGGACGACATAACACAATTACAAGAAGGCATACGTGCTGCTGCTGCTGCCTCAGAGTTGGATGCGGTGAAAAAAGCTTTGGAGTCGCTCCAAAACACGGTGGCCACCCTGCCTACTTTGCAGGAACTGAAAAGCGACTAGAGGGCTCTCAACCGAACACTCAAATCCGACGACATGAAAAACATGAAAACCGAAATTGAATTGCTTCGGGAGTCTGTTGCAACCTTGCCCACCAACCAAAACATCAGCGAGCTACATTGCTTGTTTGCGGAAATTCGAACCCAGGTCCATGACCTCGCAACCCAGAGCTCCAAGTTGACACTCGTGGAAAGTATGCACCAGATTATCGCCAATGTGAAAGAGCAAATTGAAAGCATCAAGGCGAGCCAGGAATCGGCCATAACCAATTTCAGTACCCAACTACGTGAGTTGGAAAATGAAATGAAATGAAATGAAATGAAAAATTCAAGAGGCTAATTGTCGATGTGAAGATCAAGTCCAATTACGACACTATTGTCCGTGCTATCGAGGAACACCAGGAATCGGTGAACGGTAGAATGGAGAATGTGGAGAGCGAGGTTCGAACCAATGTAAACACCCTGAACGACAACATCGACAATCTCAAATCAACTGTTGTCATCGAACTCTACAGCATTTCAAACATTGAATTTTCTTCGCTCTTCCATCCGGGTGCCAAACTCTACATGCTGACTCCTGTCAAAATCCTATCAACAGTTTTTCATCGCTGGCACACTACAGTTCGTCAAGGTTTCATACTGGTCTTTGCCTCACGCAACCCACTACCCAACCATGACTGTAACGAACATCAGTGACTAGCCTAAAATAAGAGGAGTGGGGTTGGTTGATTTCACCCACCCAGAAACTCGCGAGACTGTCTATGCCGAAGATGCTACTCAAATTATCCAAATAGAAATAGTTGTAAGTAGAAAACCCAGCATTGTCTGCAGCCAGAAATCCCATCCAAGCTTTATTCTTATTTTCGCGGGTTGTCTAAGCACGCTATTGTGAAAGAGCTTCACAAACCTGCATAGCGAAACTACAAACGACAGGGGGTAGTAACCAAAGGCATAGACGACTTGTGGGAAGCTGACCTTGTGGAGATGAGCAGTGGCAATTTAAAAAATTTACATAAAATCAACAAGGGATACAAGTATCTTCTCATTGTTATAGACACATTTTCAAAATTTGCGTGGGCTTTACCCCTTAAGGCAAAAACAAGAACCTGCGTAGTGGAAGCATTCAAAACTATTTTCGATGAAAGTGGCAGGCGACCTCGATTTCTTCAAACGGATAATGGAAAATAATTCTACAACTCTGTCTTTCTGCAATTTATTCGAAAACAAAATGTTCAACATTACTCCACCTTTAGTCACATCAAAGCCAGCATAGTGGAACGTTTCAACTGAACTCTCAAAACACGGATGTGGAAACAATTCACGTTTCAGGGGAATTACAAGTGGCTCGACATGCTTCCTGAACTCGTTAACAGCTATAATTACAGTTTGCATCGCACCATAAACATGAAACCAGCTGACGTCAACAAATCTGACGAGCGACGTTTACTTTCTTAGGTTTATTGTCCAAAGTACAAATTTACAAGCAAGAAACCGAAATACAAAAGTGGAGATGAGGTGAGAATCAGTAAAGTTAAGCGAGCGTTTGAAAACGGCTTCACAAAAAATTGGTTTACGGAACTTTTCACTGTAGTTTGAGTCTTACCCGGAAACCGTCACATGTATATAATTAAAGATAATCGCGACGAAATTCTGAAAGAAAAAGTTTACGAAGAGGAACTTTCTAAAACAAAATACCCCGACACGTATCTTATTGAAAAAGTATTACGTAGAAAAGGTGACAAACTGTTGGTGAAATGGCTGGGACTCGAGGAAAAAAGTTGGATTGATGCAAAATGAAGTGATTGTGTAATAGGTGATTGGGATGTGGTACGGCGACTGCCAGATTTTCCATCGGAACGTCAGGATAGGAAAAATGGCGAGCATCTACCCGACAGCATTCGCTGCCTTATTGTTGGACATTCTGAATGTGGAAAAACAACGTTACTTATTGATAATTTTCTTCTTGCACCCAACTGGTTAAACTGGAAGAACAGGCACCTGTATGTTTTCTCCAAAACTTTGGAGCAATCTAAGTATCGCCAGCTGTCGAAACTGTACTAGGGACTAGGCATAGCAATATTTCCTTCTGAAGTGATAACAGTAGACTGCTGTCTCGAAAAATCGGTGGTGGTTTTTTACGATGTGATCCTGGAGAACCAGAACGAAATTTGCAATTTTTTACTCAGGGTCGGCACAGAGACATGGACTGCTTCTACCTTGCACAGACTTTTTCCAAAATCCCCAAGCAGCTACTCCGAGGCAATTCTAATTTCATTTGTTTGTTTCGTCAATACTACACCAATTTAAAAAAAGCTTACGATGGTTATGTAGGTGGGGACATAAACTACAATCAGTTTTCCAAATTTTGCTCTTCATGCTGGAACAAAGATGATTTCGGATTTGTCACAATAGACATGACGAGGAAACCCTATAACGGAAAATACAGAAACAAAATTAATAATTTTCTGAACGTTGCAACGTTACAAGAAACGTGTTGATCTTTTATAAATAACTACATACAAAAAAAATGAAGCGCAAAATTTGCAGACGACAACCTGAAGCTGCGTAGCTACCTGGCAAAACGGTTTAAGGGTTGGAAATCCGAGAATCGTGGAATTTACGAAGAGAAAAAGCGTCAGGACCAACCTATCATCGATGCCATCAGTGGACTTGGTAAAGAAATCAAAGAGTCAATCAACGAGCTTAGGCCACTCACTGCTCGAAATTATACCATACCCACACCGATATCCAGCATTCACACTACTCCGTTCGAACTTGCACCCCCTCCGAGACGTCAGGGCCTAGGCAGTACCTCTTCAGACAAGCTAGTCGAGCTGGGTCCGTTAGCGAGGGATTACCTAAGCACCGGGAAAATCCAAAAAGACGAGGTATTCGGATTGTACCCAACCATGGAACATAACGAGGGTGTGGTTTCGAAAATTGGAAAATCGAAAGTCACGTTCGAGGGTGACGACGTGAAAATCAATTTGGGCGAGAAGAACAGCTGGACCAGGTATCCTGGCACCCTGGGACTGTGAGAACTTATCACTAAGAAGCAATCTAAAGATTATACAGACGAGGATTACCAAAGATACACAGAAATTTTGATCATGACGAACGGCCTGTACCAAAACAACGACGCAACACAGAATCGCGTGAAATCTAGCAGTGGAGAAAAGTACAGGACCCTCATCAAGCCAATATGGACCCAGCTCAAGACTGGCAACGGTGTCAAACTCTACAATACCCTACATAAAGAGTTTGTTTGGGTGGATGACGTAAGGAAGCTTGTAGATCGATTGGTGCTCATCGCAGGCGAAGAAAATGCAGGCAATCGCAACTTCCACACGAGAAGGTGGGCATCAAGGGCATGATTAGCACCAAGCTTAGCAACTTCATTGTCAACGACAACAAAGGTATAGGTTATCTCATCAAAATCATCAACACCCTGCCTTCCAAATTCTGGGATGTAGCCGAGGGTCGAGGTTTGGTGAACGATATTATCAACAAGCTACCCTTCGAGATGCACCTGCCAGGTTACCAGTACTGCGGCCCCGGTACCAAACTCGAACAGCGACTGGAAAGAGGTTACAAGTTAGTGAACCCACTGGGCGCTGTATGCAAGGATCACGACATTGCCTACAATACTCACACAGATATCCACGCACGTCATGATGCCGACAGGAAGTTGGAGCATGCAGCTTTCGGGAGACTCGTCAGCAGAGATGCCTCGCTAGGTGAACGGGTTGCTGCATTGGGTACGACCATCGCCAGGAACACAAAACAAAAATTGGGGTGAGGGCTGTAAATAAATAACACCCTGTGAAAATAAAAGCAACTTGTATAACCAACGTATCATCACTTTATTGCATTAGGGGGCAAAGCCTTACCTTTTTCAAGATATATAAAAAACATACTATCACCATGAAGCCCAAAAGTGTCGTTTACCAAATACCCTACGCAATCAAGTCTCTCGGATCATTAGATGGAATGCTCACAACAAAGCAGCGCGAGAAGAAACATTCCTGTTTGCGAAAGGTCATGGAATGAAGTTGCTGCTTAGCATTCCCCAGTTGAGGAGGTTACAAGGTTCGCGAAAGCAGCAGAAGACTAGAGGTTTCATATTCAGCATCCCGGCTATCTTGGCAGCATTGGGTGCTGTAGGCAGCTTGGCAGGAGGCAGTGCCACCATTGTCAAGACCGTCATCGATGCAAAAAAATAATGCCTATTTAGAAGAGCAGAAACGCCACAACCTGGCTATGGAGAAGAAGGGGAAAGGTGTGACCTAAAAGCGAAAGAACAACCTCGAAGCTTTGAAAAAGTTTTTAAAAAAAAAGAGCCCTGTCCAACTTCGATATTGAATCTTTGATCAATCTTTTTTGATCAATCGTTTTCATGTCTGATTCTCTACCTTCTGTTGTGAAGAAAAAAGAATGTGGTTCGGTTAACGTAGACAGTTACGAAAATCCAGGTACAATTGGACACGATACCTCAAAGCCAACAACGACAAAGCATTTGTTTTCGATTCATTCGGAGGCATGCCACCTGATGGGTGGTTAAAGTATCACAGTGTTGTCAACTTCTACTACAATGACGAACGCATCCAGGGTTTCAGCGATGTGAATTGTGGACATCTCTGAATTTTCCATGATTGTCGCAATTAAATAACCCAACAATCGAGGATTTCCAGAAAGCATTGTGGCATCTAAAGCACTATGGGAGTATTCCATCTCACAAGCGAGTAGTGTAAGTTGGCCGGTTCAAAATAACACTTGGTACGAGCTCTCTTTTTTTATGGATTTAACATTAGTGGTAGCATATTTTGACGATTTTTTTGTTGATTTTATAGCGTTTGACGACTCTTCAGTGCAATTTTCACCGCATCTAATTTTTTCCCCACTCACACTTGGTACGAATGCCACGATCTTACGTGATATAACTTAACCTATTTATTTATTACGTGCTAAACTACACGAGAGCCTCTACGTGCTTTGACCTACTTTAGAGTAGGACCATAAAGACAGTTCTGCAACCGAAAGTGAGGCTCGAAGTGAGGCTCGGTGAGACTCGACTTAATGGTTTGCTCTTGAAAGGCATAAGCCTTATTTTCTCGCAGAGTTGCCAACACCTTACTCGATATAAAATCACCAAGGTTTTTTTCTTGGTCTAACCTATGTTATTGAACTGCGTTGTCACGTCCAAACCCGCATGACTTCCGGACACTATTGGTTCTATTCATATTTTTTCTTACGTATAGGTGTACATGATGAATCCCCAAACAGATTTTTCCTAAGTCTTACCGTTTCCAAGATAATTCCACTTCCGGTCGCCATTTTGGATTTCCGAGCATAGGTTCTATTCATATTTTTTCTCACGTATAGGTGTACATGATGAATCTGCAAACAGATTTCTCCTAAGTCTTACCGTTTCCAAGATAACCCCACTTCCGGTCGCCATTTTGGATTTCCGAACATCGGTTCTATTCATATTTTTTCTCACGTATAGGTGTACATGATGAATCCCCAAACAGATTTTTCCCAAGTCTTACCGTTTTCAAGATAACCCCACTTCCGGTCGCCATTTTGGATTTCCGAACATAGGTTCTATTCATACTTTTTCTCACATATACGTGTACGTGATGAATCCGCAAACAGATTTTTCCTAAGTCTTACCGTTTCCAAGATAATCACACCTCCGGTCGCCATTTTCGATTTCCGAGCATAGGTTCTATTCATACTTTTTCTCACGTATAGGTGTACGTGATGAATCCACAAACAGATTTTTCCTAAGTCTTACCGTTTCCAAGATAACCTCACTTCCGGTCGCTATTTTCGATTTCCGAACATAGGTTCTATTCATACTTTTTCTCATGTATAGGTGTACGTGATGAATCCACAAACAGATTCTTCCTAAGTCTTACCGTTTCCAAGATAACCCCACTTCCGGTCGCTATTTTAGATTTCCGAACATAGGATACCTCTGTAGAGTTTCACGTGTTTTTTTTTCTCAAAAATCCTATGGGACACCTCTGTTTATCAAAAATTAGAGATATTTGCAATTTAACGCAGGACTTGGAAAATTTTCGATTGATGAAAAAAATTGGTTCCATGACGACCTATGTTTATTTTGGTATGGGAGGACAGAGGACACCGAGACTCGACCGACACACTAAACCCGACCTCTCTACGCGTACTCTACGTCACAAAAAAAGGTTAAAGTTTCCAAATAACAATAGTTAGAGTTTCCCCAATCTAGTAAAGTGGATTGGTTGAAATCTCCAAGGCGTATTTTGCATTTTTTTTTTCAAATTATAAACACGTTAAAACTGAACTGTCTCGGATTTTTGAGTTTTGTATTCGCCCTGAGAAAATTCTATATAAAATAACATACCTGAAAATTATATTCACAGTAGATTGATTTTTTTTGAGTTTTGTAATCACCTGAAGAAATTCTATATAAAATAACATACCTGAAAATTGTATTCACAAACCATCGACCGGACAAGCATCGAAAAGAAAAATCGATAATGTAGATACGGAAGCTTCCACTTCCAAGCAAATTAAATTATCTAATGAACGCAAACCAATTAGATCTGCATTCAACGACCAACTCCAGGATTTTTCAATTAAGTCAGAACCAGGCCGTGACATCCTTAGTTTCTTGGATGAAACGAAAACATCTGTACTAAATATTTTAAAAGATAAACTTGAAAACAACTCTATAAAAGTATACGTTGTTCTGTTTTCTGAATACGAGAAAGTTGATGGCACAACGAGTATTTTTTATCATCGTACAAAAAACCAGACTCTTCATTTGGCGGACGTCGAAAATTTAGACAACTTCTATTATAAAGTTACCAATGAGCTGGTTAAGAAACATGACGATTTCGAGGCTAAAGGGTCGGGATGGTCTCTGTGTGGAAGTCCTCACACGTTAACCGTTTACGTGAACCGATTCTCGCCTCTTCGCGCTTCCAGCTACGTTCCTCTTCCACCGAACATTCAACACAAGAGGGCTGTGTTAAATATACAGAACAGCGATAACAAGTGTTTCCTTTGGTGTGTGTTGGCTGCACTGCATCCTGTTTATTGCAAAAATAATCCACAGTGGGTTGGACATTACAAACAATACGAGTCCGAGTTTGAAAGTGTAATGTCTGGCATTGAATACCCGGTGACATTGTCGGATATAACAAAGTTCGAAAATCGTGCAGGAAAACGCATCGCTATTAATGTATATTCCTTCACGTCAGATAAATATCTCGTGCATCCCGTCAGGATAAGCGATGTCGACGATGACGATGCTTGTGTAATAAATCTCCTTCTTATTTCCAACGAGGATGTCTATCATTACACGCTAATTCGTTCAATGTCTCGATTACTAGGAAGCCAAACAACCAAGCATGAACATTGTATCGAAGTTTGTCCGAGATGTCTAACCATGTTCGACGATCGAAAACAACTCGATTATCAAAATTACACCGGACGTCAAATTGCTATCGAGAAACTTGCCGAACATAAAATTTATTGCGGTGACAACAGACCGGCTAGAATGTTGATGCCCGAAACGAACGAAGTCGAAGAATTCAAAATGCACAAGGCATTGTTGGAACATCCCGCAATCATCGTCGCAGATTTCGAGTCTTTCCTGAAACCACTCTCCTACTGCGAACCGGATCCTGAAATTTCCTCCACAACGCCGTACCAGCTTCATCAACCTAATAGTTTCGGCTATGTTGTTGTGCGACGTGATAAAATAAATGAAGCATATATATACCGCGGGCCAAATGTAATCGAACACTTCCTGGAAAAAATGGTGGAGGAGGTTGAGGTAATTGGTAGCGTACTGCTTACATCAAAACCGATGGCACCTTTAACTGAAAATGAACTTCAAAATTACAATTCCACTGAGGTGTGTCCGGTATGTGATCAAAGTTTCACTGATGAGAACAAAAAAATATTCCACCACGATCATATCAGCGGAAACTACATAGGTGGAATTTGCAACACGTGCAATCTTAAAATCCAGAAACCTAAATTCATCCCCATATTCTTTCACAACGGAAGCGGATATGATTTTCACCACCTGGTGAGACATCTTGGCTACGATCCGAAACGTATAGGTGTCTTGGCCGAGAATGAAGAACGCTACATTAGTCTCAGCAAGCAAGTGTCGATTCCGGGAACGAAAAATACAATCGAGATGCGCTTCCTGGATTCGTATAGATTTCTCTCTGCAAGTCTGGATGCTTTAGCGAACAAACTCACCGACGATCAATTTAAAATAACTAGAGCTAGTTTTCCCAACGTAGACATAGAACTCGTTAGACGTAAAGGGGTTTATCCTTACGAATATGTTAGTGATAATTCTAAATTTAACGACGACGCTCTCCCACATCCAAGAGAATTTTACAGCAGACTCAGAGAGAAAGGAATCACGGACGAAGAATACCAACACGCGCAACTCATGTGGGAGAAATTAGAATGTAGGACACTCGGAGACTACCATGATGCATACTTAAAATTAGACGTGACGATACTCGCGGATGTTTTTCAAGCGTTCAGGAAAACGGCAACGAATATTTATAAATTAGATCCAGCGTATTTCTACAGTCTACCGGGATTAGCGTGGTCGGCAATGTTATTCCAGACAAAGGTCAAGCTGGAACTGATATCGGACGTTGACATGTTGCTATTTATCGAAAGAGGGATACGAGGTGGAATGGTGCAATGCGTACAGAGACATGCAAAAGCTAATAACGTACACATGAAAGAAGATTACGATTCAAATCGAGCATCGAATTACATCTTCTACGCCGACGTTAATAATCTCTACGGACATGCCATGGTTCAAAAACTTCCTTACGGGGGATTCGAATGGTTAGATCCCACTTCGATAGACATTATTCATTTCGACGATAGCGAGTGTGGTTTCTTCGCAGAGGTAGATCTCCAATTCTCCGACCACCTGCACGACACGTTTTCGGATTTGCCTCCGACTCCCGAAATCAAATGTCCACCCGACTCGGTTCAAGACAAGCTTTTGTTAACATTGGACCCTAAACAGAGATACGTCGTCCACTACAAGAATCTCCGGTTTTTGATTGGGAAGGGTGTTGAGATAGTAAATGTTAGAAGAATACTAAAGTTTAAACATTCCACGTGGTTAAGACCTTACATAGAAACTAACACACAACATAGAACAGCTGCCACTTCCGATTTAGACAAGGACTTCTTTAAATTAATGAACAATGCGGTGTACGGAAAGACCATGGAGAATGTTAGAAAGCACGTAGACGTGAAATTAATTTCCGATAAGAATAAATGTCGGAAGTGGATAGCCGATCCTAGATTCAAGTCGAGAAAAATTTACAACGAGAATTTGACACTTTTCAATCTAGATATAAAATTGATGAAATTCAGAAAACCAATTTACGTTGGCGCAACGGTTCTCGACTTATCGAAACTTTACATGCTCGAATTTCATTATGACGTGATGAAACCCTTCTACAATGATAAAATATCACTTTTGTACACGGACACCGACAGCTTTATTTACAGCATACAAACACCTAACCTATACGAAGGCATAAAAAATCCTCGTCCGTGATTCCTTTCTCTCTGAGTCTGCTGTAAAATTCTCTTGGAGGTGGGAGAGCGTCGTCGTTAAATTTAGAATTATCACTAACATATTCGTAAGGATAAACCCCTTTACGTCTAACGAGTTCTATGTCTACGTTGGGAAAACTAGCTCTAGTTATTTTAAATTGATCGTCGGTGAGTTTGTTCGCTAAAGCATCCAGACTTGCAGAGAGAAATCTATACGAATCCAGGAAGCGCATCTCGATTGTATTTTTCGTTCCCGGAATCGACACTTGCTTGCTGAGACTAATGTAGCGTTCTTCATTCTCGGCCAAGACACCTATACGTTTCGGATCGTAGCCAAGATGTCTCACCAGGTGGTGAAAATCATATCCGCTTCCGTTGTGAAAGAATATGGGGATGAATTTAGGTTTCTGGATTTTAAGGTTGCACGTGTTGCAAATTCCACCTATGTAGTTTCCGCTGATATGATCGTGGTGGAATATTTTTTTGTTCTCATCAGTGAAACTTTGATCACATACCGGACACACCTCAGTGGAATTGTAATTTTGAAGTTCATTTTCAGTTAAAGGTGCCATCGGTTTTGATGTAAGCAGTACGCTACCAATTACCTCAACCTCCTCCACCATTTTTTCCAGGAAGTGTTCGATTACATTTGGCCCGCGGTATATATATGCTTCATTTATTTTATCACGTCGCACAACAACATAGCCGAAACTATTAGGTTGATGAAGCTGGTACGGCGTTGTGGAGGAAATTTCAGGATCCGGTTCGCAGTAGGAGAGTGGTTTCAGGAAAGACTCGAAATCTGCGACGATGATTGCGGGATGTTCCAACAATGCCTTGTGCATTTTGAATTCTTCGACTTCGTTCGTTTCGGGCATCAACATTCTAGCCGGTCTGTTGTCACCGCAATAAATTTTATGTTCGGCAAGTTTCTCGATAGCAATTTGACGTCCGGTGTAATTTTGATAATCGAGTTGTTTTCGATCGTCGAACATGGTTAGACATCTCGGACAAACTTCGATACAATGTTCATGCTTGGTTGTTTGGCTTCCTAGTAATCGAGACATTGAACGAATTAGCGTGTAATGATAGACATCCTCGTTGGAAATAAGAAGGAGATTTATTACACAAGCATCGTCATCGTCGACATCGCTTATCCTGACGGGATGCACGAGATATTTATCTGACGTGAAGGAATATACATTAATAGCGATGCGTTTTCCTGCACGATTTTCGAACTTTGTTATATCCGACAATGTCACCGGGTATTCAATGCCAGACATTACACTTTCAAACTCGGACTCGTATTGTTTGTAATGTCCAACCCACTGTGGATTATTTTTGCAATAAACAGGATGCAGTGCAGCCAACACACACCAAAGGAAACACTTGTTATCGCTGTTCTGTATATTTAACACAGCCCTCTTGTGTTGAATGTTCGGTGGAAGAGGAACGTAGCTGGAAGCGCGAAGAGGCGAGAATCGGTTCACGTAAACGGTTAACGTGTGAGGACTTCCACACAGAGACCATCCCGACCCTTTAGCCTCGAAATCGTCATGTTTCTTAACCAGCTCATTGGTAACTTTATAATAGAAGTTGTCTAAATTTTCGACGTCCGCCAAATGAAGAGTCTGGTTTTTTGTACGATGATAAAAAATACTCGTTGTGCCATCAACTTTCTCGTATTCAGAAAACAGAACAACGTATACTTTTATAGAGTTGTTTTCAAGTTTATCTTTTAAAATATTTAGTACAGATGTTTTCGTTTCATCCAAGAAACTAAGGATGTCACGGCCTGGTTCTGACTTAATTGAAAAATCCTGGAGTTGGTCGTTGAATGCAGATCTAATTGGTTTGCGTTCATTAGATAATTTAATTTGCTTGGAAGTGGAAGTTTCCGTATCTACATTATCGATTTTTCTTTTCGGTGCTTGTCCGGTCGATTGTTTGCAAATTTTGAGGTGTTTACTTAAATGTGCAATGCTGATCATTTTTCCGCATCGAGCACAAGACTTAGAAGGTAACGAACGATTAATTCTCGAACCTGTTTCGCTACATCTTGCCCTGTGTTTGCTAATATTAGTTTTAGATATTAATTTTTCGCAAGTAACACATTCAGTTTTATCATTTTTATGATTGAAACTGGTGGTGGATGCCATTGCTTTCTCCAAAATCACAGAAATCAAAAAGTCTAGTATATAGCAATACAATTTTCAGGTATGTTATTTTATATATAATTTCTTGGAGTGATTACAAAACTCAAAAATTCAATCTACTGTAAATAGAATTTCAGGTATGTTATTTATATAGAATTTCTTGTGTGCGAATACAAAAACTCAAGAATTCAATCTACTGTGAATACAATTTTCAGGTATGTTATTTTATATAGAATTTCTTCAGGTGATTACAAAACTCAAAAAAATCAATCTACTGTGAATATAATTTTCAGGTATGTTATTTTATATAGAATTTTCTCAGGGCGAATACAAAACTCAAAAATCCGAGACAGTTCAGTTTTAACGTGTTCATAATTTGAAAAAAAAAATGCAAAATACGCCTTGGAGATTTCAACCAATCCACTTTACTAGATTGGGGAAACTCTAACTATTGTTATTTGGAACCTTTAACCTTTTTTTTGTGACTTAGAGTACGCGTAGAGAGGTCGGGTTTAGTGTGTCGGTCGAGTCTCGGTGTCCTCTGTCCTCCCATACCAAAATAAACATAGGTCGTCATGGAACAAAAAAAAATGTATTGAAAATTTTCTAAGTCCAGCGTTAAAAAAAATCTTAAATTGCAAATATCTCGAAAATAGTAAGAGTTATCGAAAAAATATATCGAAAAACACTCCCATGCGGCATCGTTAGATGCCACCTGTCGATTTTGGAGGTGTAGAATACGTATACCAAGTTTTGGTGGTCCTGGGGTCAAGGATTAAGAAGTTAGCCTAGCCCCTCCCAAAAACTTTGATCACTCGTAACTTTTGAACGAATAGTCGTAGAGAGGTCGGGTTTAGCGCGTCGGTCGAGTCTCGGTGTCCTCTGTCCTCCCATACCAAAATAAACATAGGTCGTCATGGAACTAATTTTTTTCATCAATCGAAAATTTTCCAAGTCCTGCGTTAAATTGCAAATATCTCTAATTTTTGATAAACAGAGGTGTCCCATAGGATTTTTGAGAAAAAAAAAACACGTGAAACTCTACAGAGGTATCCTATGTTCGGAAATCGAAAATAGCGACCGGAAGTGGGGTTATCTTGGAAACGGTAAGACTTAGGAAAAATCTGTTTGTGGATTCATCACGTACACCTATACATGAGAAAAAGTATGAATAGAACCTATGTTCGGAAATCGAAAATAGCGACCGGAAGTGAGGTTATCTTGGAAACGGTAAGACTTAGGAAAAATCTGTTTGTGGATTCATCACGTACACCTATACGTGAGAAAAAGTATGAATAGAACCTATGCTCGGAAATCAAAAATGGCGACCGGAAGTGTGATTATCTTGGAAACGGTAAGACTTAGGAAAAATCTGTTTGCGGAATCATCACGTACACCTATATGTGAGAAAAAGTATGAATAGAACCTATGTTCGGAAATCCAAAATGGCGACCGGAAGTGGGGTTATCTTGGAAACGGTAAGACTTGGGAAAAATCTGTTTGGGGATTCATCATGTACACCTATCCGTGAGAAAAAATATGAATTGAACCTATGCTCGGAAATCCAAAATGGCGACCGGAAGTGGAATTATCTTGGAAACGGTAAGACTTAGGAAAAATCTGTTTGGGGATTCATCATGTACACCTATACGTAAGAAAAAATATGAATAGAACCAATAGTGTCCGGAAGTCATGCGGGTTTGGACGTGACAACGCAGTTCAATAACATAGGTTACACCAAGAAAAAAACCTTGGTGATTTTATATCGAGTAAGGTGTTGGCAACTCTGCGAGAAAATAAGGCTTATGCCTTACAAGAGCAAACCATTAAGTCGAGTCTCACCGAGCCTCACTTCGAGCCTCACTTTCGGTTGCAGAACTGTCTTTATGGTCCTACTCTAAAGTAGGTCAAAGCACGTAGAGGCTCTCGTGTAGTTTAGCACGTAATAAATAAAGAGGTTAAGTTATATCACGTAAGATCGTGGCATTCGTACCAAGTGTGAGTGGGGAAAAAATTAGATGCGGTGAAAATTGCACTGAAAAGTCGTCAAACGCTATAAAATCAACAAAAAAATCGTCAAAATATGCTACCACTAATGTTAAATCCATAAAAAAAGAGAGCTCGTACCAAGTGTTATTTTGAACCGGCCAACTTACACTACACAAGCGAGACTTCGCTTCTGAAACTCACATGGCATGACGATATCATCTATCCTAAATCTATTGCTCTTCGTGCATTCTACAGCATGTACCTGATACCTAATGTGACGGTACACAACAATACCATCAAAATTGGCAGCAAACAAATCAGCATCACCCCTGGCCAGTAAAAACTGTCTACCTTGCAGGCTCAATTGCCAAGAAGTGTGAACCTGGCATCAAGTATATTGGTGCTAACATTCCTAAATTTCTAGCCATCGAGACTGAACATACATTGCAATGTGGCAGAAGGTATGATCACCAAATCCTCGGACGGCATCACAGGGAGTCACAAGCAGACAGGTATTATCGCTACGTTCAAACCAAAGTCAAAGTTCATGGAGCCAATTATCTACACACCCTCCCACCGATATACTTTCCTGAATCTCGTAATCGCATAGACAACATAGAATTGGCAATTACCAACGAGAAGGGAGAGGTGGTTGATTTTGCAGGAGCCACGACCACTGCCGTCGTGGAGATTAACATATAATAAATAACCATCATGGAGCAAATCGAAAGTTACGAGTTGCAGTCCTTCCCTCCCAATAGTCGCACGTTTGCCAACCTTAACGAAGCGAATCGAGAGATAGAATACAACGTGGACGTCGGCGATGGATTCATTCACCCTGACAGAGCTGATTTGTATATCAAGTTTGATGTTGTGAAGAGAGACCACGGCGAAGCATTTCTTGCCAATGCAAATTTAAGACTTGTAGGTAATTTTGTGCCGTACCTGTTCTCGCAGGTGGAAGTTTGAAAGCATGGCACCGTAATCAATAGGGTTGACTACCCCGGGATTACCTCTACAGCTGTGGGAACACTGAAACTCTCCAAGACCGATTCAGCATACTACCAGGCAGGGGGATTCGAAGCAGGTACAAAAATCAAAACTCAAAGTCACACAGTACTTTTTCCCATGCGCCTGCTTCCTGGCTTCTTCTCCGACTACACAGAGATTATGTGGAAGGGTAATTTGCGCGTCACTTTTAGCAGAAGCGCTAACGACAACGATGCGCTGATGCGTTACAGCACTTTGAGTGCAGACGGTTCAGCACTTCCCAACACACTACCCGATCCTGCCAAGTGCATCATCCAGTCCATGGATCTGCGCATGCCCGTAGTGGAATACGAAACTAACTTCGCTCTCAAGTACATAGCAGACGTTTTGAAGAATCCACAAGTACTCATCCAATTTTACGGTTACCAGTGCGTGCAGAAACCTACTTCCGGCAACCATTTTGAATTTGACCTGACCACACAGTTTAACAGCATCCGGTACGATATGCCAGAGTTTGTGGTCGTGCTCTTCCAGTCGGGGGAGTACAACAACCAAGAAAAAGATTCGAGCCAGTTCGACAATTGGAAGATCAAGAACATCTACCTCAAAAATGGCAGGAACGAGATATTACCACGTGAGAACTACAACCTGAATATTGCAAACAACGACTACATGAAACTGTACGAGGCATACACAGCTTACAAGAGGGTGACTTCCGGCAACGTTTACGTGTACTACAACCCCAATGAGTTCATAGCTTGCAGACCCATGTTCGTTATTAACACATCGAAGAGAAAGCAGGTGGTTGTTAACGATCGCACCAACATCAAGATTGCCTGTGAGTTCCACGATACCTTGCCCGCCAACACCCCGTGCAGCGTCATCCTTATTGCAAGAAAACTTTTGTCTATGATGTCAAGAATGAAAGAGTGACTGAACAGTTTTCATTACAAGAAAAGAAAATCGCATAATTCTATGAAAATTATACTGGCCGTTGGATCAAATATTAGATTACTTGTTAACCTGCATCGCAGTGTCCAGGATGTACTGCAAAGCGTGGAGGTTGATAATTGAGCATACTTGAATTTGAATTTAACATTTTGGGAGCGTCAGCACTTAGGCTATTTTTGCTCCCGTCACATTATACGGGGACCATCCCCTTACCATTGCAAATAACAACTTTAACGTTGTCTAAAATATTCTGACTTCTGTTAAATCTGAGGCTGTAAACAGGCACTCAGCACACACAAGGACAAAAAAAACACAAAATTATACTGGCCATAGTGTCAGTCGCCAGAGCCTCGTTATGCATTAGTCCAGGGTGCACTATGTGGAAGTGAGGTTGACTTTTGGGCGCCTACGTGGAAGGTACCCCTTACACCCCAATTGAGCATGCTTCATAGAATATCTTCTTACATTTGTGGAGAAGATATTTTGAGGATGATCTGGAAAAAAATACTATAATTTAATTTTGAGGCATTTTAGAAATAATCACACTTGAGTGAACCTTTTTCATCCCGTAGGGCATGGAAGGGAGTTAGTTCCATACAAAAATCCCAAACTAACACCTATTTGCATTTGAAGATAAACACTATTGTTCTAGTATCTTGGGTATATTAAATTGGAACTTTTGTTACATGAGTTTTTTTTCATACATACTATATACTACATTTGAGGCATGTCTTAATACTTTTTAGATGTTGGTGGCCCCACGGGAGCGTGTAAATCCCACATTTCAGAACACACCTCTTGTCGTCGCGTGCGTCCAGGGCAACCTTTCTCACCTCGTTGGTTGTCAACACATGGTCGACACTCTGGATGCGCTGCTCCACTTCTAGAATTGGCGTCCTAGTTTGAAGAGTTTTGACGTAATCCTCGAACTTGAGGTGCTCTTGGACGACCTGCCTGCCCACACCCTTAGCTTTTTTTGTGATGGAACCTTCTGCCCGAATAGCATAGGCTTTGGCGCGAAGACCGGCAAACTCAAGAATTACATCTCCGTCCTTCTCGTCTTTGAGTTTGCCAAGCACTTTCTTGTTGCAAGCCAGGATTTTGTATCAGTTCGGCTGGGAATATCCTGACGTGTCAAAAAGGTTCACAAAAGTTGGTACCGTGGCTATATCCCTATATGCATCGTCCATGCGAACATGGTACACCAAACTATCTGTGTCCGTGTAGAGTAGGCTGATTCTGTCGTTATAGTGCTGGCGTAGTATCCAATAATATATTTCAAACATGTGAAGCTTGCTTAGGTCTAATGCTGAGGCACCAACATAGATTGGCTTGTTGAGCATCACCTCGCTCTTCCTCATATGCACCAGAGCAAGCTGCTCACTGTAAATAGTACGTGACTTGAATAACGGGCTTGCTACAAGCTTGCGACACTGTGCTTTGTTTGCTATTAGCCTTACATCCACACGATTTCGAACATTCGCCATGGTTTTCCCAAACACTGCGTTGTTCATTAACTTGAAGAAATCGCGATCGAAATCAGAAGTAGCGACTGTGTGGTGTTTGGTGTTGAGCTCGATGTATGGCCTCAACCATGGAGAATGCTCGAACATGAGAACTCGATGTACTGTGCGGGGGGTAACCTCTTGCTCCATCAACCACCAGAGGTTTTTGGTAGTGCAGAACATAACACTCTTTGGGCTTGAAGTCCATGACGAGCTTTGGTTGGTTCGAGCCAGGCGTTCATTTGAATCCCGGGGCTGGCGGAAGGTCGCAGAACAAATCCTGCAGCTCATCGGAGAACTCAATGTCCACCTCGGCAAAAAAATGCATTCCACATCGCTGAAACCTTCAACGTCAAATTTGGAGGGATCAGCCCACATGAACCCGGAGGGGAGTGGCGGCATCATGGAGTGTCCGTAGAGGTGGTTGACGTCTTTGTACATGATGTAGCTCGACGGTTGGGAGGGATCGTAACCGGTGGCCATGTGGTGATTGTTGGCGTGCGAGTGTCGCTGCGACACCTGGACCATTCCACCCCGGACGGCACGTTCTACAAACAGCATCATGTCCACGTCCGAAAGATGCTCAAGCATAACTTTTGTAACAAGGAGCATGGCCGACCTTGCCTGTCCAGCAAGACTTCAGAACTATACAGGGTCCAGCTTGTAGATGGTCTTCGCAGTTGCACGAAACGCCTCGATCACATCAGCGAGTAGCGTTACATCGTGTTTTAGGTAGGCATCGTGGTAGTCCCCAAGATTTTATCAATCCAGCTCGCGCCACATGGACTGAGCATGGTTGTAGTCGCCTCAGAGTTGCCTGAGCCTCGCAGCTTGCGGTAGAACTTCGCTCGAGGAGGCAGCGACTTCTCCGCAAACTTGGTAGAGTCTGTGATGTATTCGTAGGGGTAGACCCCCTTACGCCTGAAGAGACCGGCGTCCAAGTTCGGGAAAATGGCAGAGGTGATGAGCATCTGCTCGTCCCTGAACTTTTTAGCCAGGGCATCGAGGCAGGCCGGGAGGAACCTCAGGGAGTCGAGGAAATGAAGTTCGATGGAAGAGCCTAATTCTGGGATTCGCACCCACTTGCTCAAGCTAATATAACGCTCATCGTTCTGCGCCAGGACGTTGATTCGCATGTCGTCGTACCCAAGATGTGGCACCAGATGGTGGAAAACGTACCCCGAGCCATTGTGGAAAAACACAGGGATGAAGCGCGGTCCCGGGCCAACAAATTACACCGGTTGCACCAAGGAACAATGTATCTACCGTTGAAGTGATCGTGGTGTTGAATTTTACGGTTGCTGGTGCTAAACTCTTTGGTGCACACAGGACAGGTAGTAGCCTCCTCGTGCTTGATTTTGTCGTCTGGAGACAGCCGTTTCATAGACTTGGGGGTCAACAGGAACTCTCCTATCTCGTTGGCTTCCACAACCATCCTTTCAAGAAAATGTTTGACTGCGTCGGGACCGCGATACACATAGGGCTCGGGGTCAACAAGTCGGTCTCGCCACACCACTACATAAGCATAACTCGAGGCCTCGTGGAGTTGGTAGAGGGTAGTAGAGGAAACTTTGGGATTGGGATGGCATGTGGAGATAGGTTTGGGGAAGGCCTTGAACTCGGTGATGATGATAGCAGGGTGCTCTAGCATGGCAATGTGCATGTCCAATGTTTCTACAGTACCAGGTTTGGACAAGACTGCCACCCCCATCTCGTTGTTACTGCAGTAGAGCTTGTGGCGAGCGAGCTTTCGACAGCTATGTTGGAGCCTCTGATGCTCTGATAATCAGCTGTTTTTGATTATCAAAAGTCGACAAGCACCTGCGACAATCTTCTTATGTGGTGTTTGTATTCACTTGTTTGGCTAGCAACGAGCCGAGAGAGAGAAAGCGAATAAGAGTGTAGTGATGGCGAGTTTCATTCTTGACGAGTAAAAGATGGATTTCTCGTGCATCATTGTTGTCTACGTCGCTTACCCGAATAGGGTACACCACATTTTTCTCAGTGAGGCCATAAACATTGATAGCCAACTGCGGGTTGTGTGTACGGGCCTCGAACTTGCGAATATCCGAGACCTCCACCGGTCTCTGGCTCGTACTGCTTGTAGTGGTTAACTCGGCGTGGTTGTTTTTTTTCCAGTGAACAGGGTGCAACGCTGCAAGCACCGACAAGAGAAAGCACTTGGCGTTACTGTTCTGAATATTCAGGACAGCTTTCTTTGCCGCAATGGTAGGTGGTAAGGGGACGTATCTGGACGCAGAGAGATGCACAAACTTGTTAAGTTTGATACACAGTTCGTGAGGTTCGCCACACAGCGAACCTCCTGAGCCCACAGCTTGATGTTCCTCCTGCTCGGCCACCAGATCCTCGGCAAACTCGTTGAAGATGGCCTTTAGGTTGTTGACATCAGCCCGATGCAGCGTCTTCGCCATGGTATTGTGGTAGAAGCTATAAATTACATCAGACGGCTTCTTGTACTGACAACATGGCGATGCGTAGAATTTGGTGGAGTACATTGCAAGCGCATCGCTGAGGATGGAAATAACTTTGGCTTGCACGTTCTCCAAAAAGCTACGCACGTCACATGAGCCCTCCGAAGTGAGGACAAAGTCCTCTAGCAAACCCTCGAAATCAGACTGGTTCGCTTTCGCCACAGGCTTGACACGTTTGGCGGATGGCGGCAAGTCGGCTTTTGCTTTTCTCTTGGTCGACGGTTGTGGGACAGGTGCTCCGACGACTTTGCATGTTGTTATATGCTTTTTTAGATTACGAATAGTGATATGTTTACCGCACCTTGGACACGGTTTTGTAGCGATCACATTCTTACCAGGTACACAGGTACGGCGGTGTCTTTCAAAATTTTTACTTGAAACACCAGTTTAACATATAGGGCAATTTTTTACCGATTGCATTTTGTTGAAAAAATATTTGTGGGGTATGTTATTTTTATATATATTTAGTGGAGTGTGACAATGTAAATACTTTGCAATAAAAAAAACCTTGGAAGGCTAATTCACGATGGTGCTGGGTTTGGTGTGTGTTATTTATGTATATGCTATTCTTGCTTAAGAGGTTTGGTTAGCACACAATAGAACAGTATGCTAGAAAAAAATAGAAGGGGGTAGAATCGATTTTATTTTCCAGTCGAATAGTTCTCGTCGAATCCTATCCAACAAACCTAAAATCATCATCCTAGCTCAATTAGGAGCCAAGAAAATCAATGACTTGGAAAAACGTCTTAAGATATTTGTCTTAAGAGAATTTTCTTGACAGTCCGGAATTGACATAACGGAAGTCGACTTTCTTAAAGATTAAGATATTTTTGTCTTAAGACGTTTTCCAAGACGCTAAGAAGCAAGTATTCAGTGTTGCCAACTCCTATTTGTAGGTTAGCTTCGCCTGTAAAGTATCACATGGTGAAATTTTCTTGGGGTGGGCTGGCAACACAGCGGCTCACTTGATGGCGTAGAACCCGTTGATCTGTACTACTAGAAATCAGTATGTTAGAAAAAAATAGAGGAGGAGGAGGGGGATATTAACACTGCACCACCACCACTATTGCAAGTTAGCGTCACCAATTCTTCTTCATCTTACTGCATACTTATCATCTTAGAAGGCTACAAAATATTACGCCGTCAACTTATATTTGTAGGTTAGCCTCGTCTGTGAAATATCATATAACAAAATTAAAATCAAAAGGTTTGGGAAGCAACTAGTCAGTGTTGCCAACTCATATTTGTAGGTTAGCGTCGCCTGTAAAATATCATATGGTGACATTTTCTTGGGGTGGGTTGGCAACACTGTGGCTAACTTAATGTTTGTCGACCGGGTAATTACCACTACTGAAATGCTATCGTTGTAGAGAGGTTTCATAACATTATAGTGAAATTGAAACATGTGAAGTTTCGTAAAAATCTAAAACTGTTGCTCCCACATAAATTGGTTTTCGGAATTTTATCACTTTTATATCTAGATTGAAAAAAGTGACAGTTTCTCGTTGTAATTTTTCTTGATTTAAATCTAGGATCAGCCACCCACTTACTGCATTTATTTTCTGAACCCAATCTCACGTCCAAGTGATTTCTCACGTTCTCCATTGTCTTACCATATACAGCATTGTTCATCAATATGAGAAAAATCTTTGTCTAAATCGGAAGTGGCAACTGTTCTATGTTGTGTGTTTGTTTCAATGTATGGTTTGAGCCACTCGGAATGTTTAAACCTGAGGAATCCTCTAATGTCCAATACCTTAACACCAATCGCAATCAAAAACTGTGGAATTTTGTAATGGAGAACGTATCTTTCTTTTTTCTCCAATGTTAATATAAGCTTGCGTTGATTAGAATTAGGTGTAACATTTAAGTTCGGTTGCCGGTAGTAAATCGGAAAAAATATCATGCAAATATTCTGGAAATGAATTATCCACTTCTGCAAAAAAATCAAATTCACAATCGTCAAAATCAATAATATTTATGGACGTTGGTTCCATCCATTCGAAACCTCCATAACGAAGTTTCTGTAGCATAGCATATCCATAGAGATTATTATCGTGGATGTAAATAATGTAATTCCATGGTTTTTTCGCATCATATTTTTCTTCTATGTGCATGTTGTTGGCTTCTGCATGTCTCTGTGCACACTGTACCATCCCATTCCGAATCCCTCTCTCGATGAAAATTAACATGTCTAAATCTGGTAATCATTCTAAATTAATTTTAGTTTGCAACAACATTGCAGACCACGATAATCCCGGGAGGCTGAAGAAATGCGCAGAGTCCAACTTGTAAATAGACATTGATGTTTTCCTGAATGCTTGAAAAACATCCACAAGTATTGTTAAGTCTAATTTCAAGTATGCGTTGTGATAATCTCCGAATGTTTTACATTCTAGTTAATCAGTTGGGCACACCAGTTGTGCATGTTCGTATTCTTTGTCCGTAATTCCTGCTTTTCTCAGTTGACTGAAGAATTATTTTTGAGGAGGGAGAGTGTCGTGATTAAATTTAGATTCATTGTTTACGTATTCATACGGATAAATCCATTTACTTCTAATCAGTTTTATATGTTGGGAAAACTAGCTTTCGTAATTTTAGTTGTTCGTTGGAGAGTTTCCTTGCTAGAGCGTCCAAACTTGCAGAGAGAAATCTGAACGAGTCAAGAAACCTCATCTCTATTGTTATATTTGTCCCCGAAATCTTAACATTCTTACTTATAGAAATGTAAAGTTCTTCATTTTGAGCAAGAATATCTTTTTTTGTATGTCATATCCAAGTTTCCGAATTAAGAAATGAAAATTGTAATTCGATCCATTATGAACAAAATATGGGGACAAATTTGGGCCTTTGAATTTTGAGGTTGCAAGTATTACAGATTCCGCTGATGAAACGACCATCTGTGTGCGAATGGTGAAACACTTTACGATACTCCTTTGTGAAGTATTGATTGCACACTGGACACCTAACAGTTTCATCAAATATTTATTGTTCCTCTGTTGTCAAAAAATTCATCTGTTTGGTTATTTGCAAGAAGCTGCCAATTTACTCAACCTCCTCTTCCATCTTTTCAAAAAAAGTGTTTGATAGTATTCGGTCCACGCTATACATATGGTTTATTTATTTCATCTTGTCGTATGACAATGTAACCAAAACTATTTGGTTCATAAAGCTGGTATGGCTTTGAGGAGGATTTTTTTTGATTTGGTTTGCAGGTGGACAGTGGCTTCAGAAATGATTCAAAATCTGCGACGATAATGGCTGATGATCAAACAAAGCATTGTACATTTTGAATTCTTCGACTTCGTTTTTTTGGGCATTAACATTCGAGCTGGTTTGTTGTCACCGCAATATATTTCATGTTCGACACGTTTTTCAATAGCAATTTGCCGTGCAGTATATTTTTTGGTGATTGAATTCTCTTCGATCATTAAACGTGGTCAAACACCTTTAACAAACCTCGATGTGATTTGCATATTTCATTGCTTGACTTCTGATTAGTCGTGATAGTGAGCGAATAAGGCAGTAATGGTGAATATTGTTGTTTGAAATGAGAAGATTAATTATATGAGCATTATTATCGTTGATATCATTTATCCTGATTGGATGCACAAGATGTTTTTCTGACGTATAAGAATATACATTAATAGCAATGCGTTTTCCATCAGAATCTCGTGAGCGCGACTAGAACGTTGATATGTCTGAGAATGCCACGGGGTATTCAATGCTAGAGATTACATTTTCAAACTCTCTGCTTGTAATGATAAACTTGCTCTGGATTATTTTTCCTATGAACAGGATACAGAGCTGTCAAGATGCACCAAAGAAAGCATTTTGAGTCATTATTTTGAAAATTTAACACTGCTTTCTTGCTTTGAATGTTCGGTGGTAGAGCGACGTAATTCAATGCAGAAAAAGGCATGAATTTTTTCACGTAAACGTTTAATGTATGAGGACTGCCACATAAAGACCATCCCGACCCCTTAGCCTTGAAATTGTCAAGTTTCATAATCAACTCATTTGACAGATTAGAGTAAAACTTGTCCAAATTTTCAACATCTGCCAAATAAAGAGCCTGGTGTTTGGTACGATGATAAAAAATCTTTTGTTGGACCATCGACTTTTTCATATTCGGATCATAAATCAACGTATACTTTTATGGAATAATTTTCAAGATTACTTTTCAAAGTATTCAGTTCAAAAGTTTTCGCTTCACGCAAGAAACTAATAATGTCACGGCCTGCTTCCGACGTAAATGGTAAATCTTGAAGTCGACCATTAAATGCAGACCTAACTGGTATATATTTATTATTTAATTTAATTTGTTTTGGAGCAGAGGCTTCAGCTTCAGAATAATCATTTTTTCTTTTCAATGTTCCTTCTCTGGTCGATGGTTGGCAAAATTTGAAATGTCTACTTTGATTTGGAATGCAAATTTCTTTTCCACATTGAGCACAGGCTTTAGATGGTAACAAACGATTTGCTCCGTTACACCTTGTCTTATGTATCGATAAATTATTCTTTGAAATTAGTTTCCCACAAGTGACATATTCGATCTTATCATTCGTACGAGTAAAACAGATAGGTGATTACATTTTTTCATATGCTTTAAAATATGAGCAAACAAACGATAGAAATTTCAGATATGTTATTTATATAAAATTTAAAATTTTTATATAAAATGTTATGTGATATCACCAACTTAAAATTCAACCTGATAATACTATTCCCTATGAAAACTCTATGACCTTAATTGGGTTTTTCCGCCAAATTATATGTTTCTAGTCTCCTATACTTTTGTGGATCCCGTTCAGGTTCTATCCCCCGCGATGAGGTTCCTCTGCCGATCCAGCAAAGGTGAGAAATCAGCGCTGTGCTCCGAATTAAATCGCTTTATAGAGCCAATAGAAATCTTGCTTACTTAAACCAATCAGAAAACACCACGTATAAAATTAATAGCCAAGCAAAATCTCTGTTTTTTAGCTATCATATAAAAGAATGCAAAATATCCAAGTTTCAATTCGATCCATCTGTCTGAATCGAAGAAACCGACAATTCGTATATTCTCATATCACTGTATGCTTGCCCCCAATTAGCACCTCTCTTGGTGTTATTGCTCAATTAATTTTCACTAATTGGCAATTTTCTTAAAGAGGTCTAATGTAATAAGATACAGCGGTATGAGAAATATGCAAATTTAAAGATATTTTAGCGAATTACAGCGGCATAAGCTAAGTTCGTATTGCTAGAAGGCCTTCGTCGTTGCAAGTCACCTAACCCATTCACTGGCAAAAAGAGTTAAGAAATGTTGACGTACTGAAAAAAAAACGACTTGTCCCCCTCAAGCATTCATCGAGTTCCAACATTTGCAAATAGATGGCTCTGTTATTGCAAATTAAATAACTGACTAAATTTTATTGCTCAATTCACTTACCGTGAGGTCTACAGTGGAGGTGTGTGGAGTGCTAAAAAAGCTTTGAGAAGGTAAAACATCATTATGATAATAGGAATATTGGTGAGTTGTAGTTTAAATTTCATACATGTGCACAGGGGAAACTTTATTTTTTATCTGTGAAGGTTCTAAGGTGGGTGAACATGTAGGAAAAGCACTAATATATGCATAGGCCAAAGTTACATGGTCTTAGCTCCCATACGAGTCGAGATACTCAACGTCTTATAAAAATGTCTTAAAACAAATATCTTAATCTTTAAGAAAGTTGACTTCCAGTCTGTCAAGATGTTACTTCCGGTCTGTCAAGATGTTACTTCCGGTCTGTCAAGATGTTACTTCCGGTCTGTCAAGAAAATTTTCTTAAGACAAATATCTTATGACGCTTTCTAAGAAATTATTTTTCTTGTCTCCTAATTGAGCTAGGACGATAATTATAGGTTTGTTGGATAGAGTTTGACGAAAACTTCTCGACTAGCAAACAAAATTAATTGCATCCCCTCAAGTTTCGGAAATACATACATTTTTTTTAATTTTTTTAAGAAACTTAGTTTTGACTCTAATTCTAAAATTTTAATAGCATTCGATAAGAAATTAGAAGTACTCTACAACGTATTAGACAGATGATGATTAGTGCTTGCTGGTTCCGAGTTATTTTAGATTAAAATTTCAAGATGTAATTTCTAAGATGTTTTGTAATTCTTAAACTATGGGCTTTAGGAAAACAATTCTTGCTTTATCTGCTATTGCTCGACGAGTTCTATAACTGCGAGCCCCCTACTGTGCCAACTTCTATTTGTAGGTAGCTTCGCCTGTCAAATATCATATAGTGAAATTTTTGTGGAGTAAGTTGGCAACACTGCGAGCCCCCACTCTGGCCCCTCCAAAAGTAGTGGGGACCATTGAACCAATTCCACAACATACATCGTGAGAGTTGGGCTCACACATCATAAAAAATACATCGTAGCCTTTTACGCTGAGGACCCCCACCTACAATAAAAATAATGACCCCAAATACATTGTATGTGTTTAGGTTGAGGGCACCACCTACAAAAAATATATTTTGAACACAAAATAGGGCTAGAATATCGTCAAATGCTATAAAATCAACAAAAATACACCGTAGCCGTTTACGCTGAGGGCCCACCTACAAGGATAACATTGAAACAACCATTTTTACATTTTCTAGGATATTTTAACCGTAAAGGGCTGTAAAAAGTGAATAGGTTAAGTTACATCACGTAAGATCATGTCACACCTACAAAGATGAGGCTCTAAAATTGAGATTGAGCAAAAAATAGGGCTAGAACATCGTCGAACGCAACAAAATCCATAAAAAATCATAAACATTATCAAAATATGTCACAACTGCAATTTTAGTCCTTCTTTAGTTTCTTTTACCTTCCTAACAGAATATTCTAAGGCAAAATTAAAGAGCAATGGAGATAATGCATCTCCTTGTTTTAACCCATCATGAATTGTAAATTTGTCAGACATAATAATAGCCACACGAATTTTACTTTCTGTTTCACTGGTGCATATTTTTATCTTACTAACAAGCTTCTTAGGTATTCCAAACTCTACTAATATATTATATAATTTATCTCTTTTGACCGAATCATATGCTTTTTTGAAATCAACGAATTGCTGATGGACATTTTGATTATATTCCCACTTTTTTCAAGTGTCTGTCTGATGTGAAAAATCTGATCTGTAGTTGATCTGTTACGTTTAAATCCACATTGATAATCACCTATAATTTCATTAGCATATGGGGTTAGTCTTGTTAAAAGAATGTTAGACAATATTTTGTATGTTGTTGAGAGTAGAGAAATTCCACGGTAATTATTGCAGTTCATTTTATCACATTTTTTAAACACAGGAACAATTATGGATTATTTCCACTGTTGAGGGATTTCTTCTTTATTCTATATTAAACAAATTATTTTATGAACTTGACATATTATTGAATTTCCACAATATTTAATTAACTCAGTTGGTATTAAATCAATGCCATGTGCTTTGTTATTCTTTAGCCTTTTAATAGCATCTTATCTTTAGTCAAGTTAGGTTCTGGAACTAAAGCTTCTGCTGTGTGTAGTTCATTTACTTCTGATTTATCTCCTACATGGACATTTAAGAGGTCATTAAAGTAGTTCTTCCATCTATTTAGAATATTCGCTTGGGTCAGCTAGAAAATCACCGTCTTTATCTCTTATCAAGTTTACTTTAGGTTGCCACCCCTTTCTAAACTCATTTACAATTTCGTTAATTTTGCTTTTCAAGTAATCTCTTTTTTTACTTCTAAACGTGCGGTTAACTTCTCGCTTTATTCTATTATAATTCTTTAGATTTGTATCATCAGAGTTATTTAACCACCTAAGTCTAGCCTGATTTTTTATTTCTATTAGATAATGACATTCATTATCAAACCATGGCTTACTTTTTCTCGGTTTATGGTATCCTATACTTTCTTTAGCTCCTGATTCTATTGCATTACGGATGTGCTCCCAATTCTTATTTACGTCCATAAAATTGTTAATGGTACAATCAGAAATTACGGCCTCGTTTAGGATATTAATTAATGAACCGCGGAATCGAGTTTCGCCATGAGAAGTATTGTTACCCATCCTTACACTGTATTGCTAAATCTTTCTTCTTAATTTTAATATTTATTTTTAAATTTACTTTGAAAGATGGTCATCAATTAAGAGTATTTGATTGATTGATTGATTAATTTGCTTTATTTCCTTATTTCACTTCGTTCGTATGCCAGTTTTTGGCTACTTTTCGAAGATGGAATCAGTGATAATATGATGATATTGATGAATGGACACTAACAAACAACCGTGCACAGGCCAAGATTTGAACCCGGTACTCCTGGCATCGTAGTACGATGTGCTAACCACTCTGCCACAGGGTTCGGCAAGAATATTTTAAAATATTACCCTTAGAAAAATATTTGGACCAAAAAGGTAGGAGAAGACAGCTGAGTGGAGAAGGTTACATTATTAGGAACTACATAATTTGTATTCATCTCCAGATATTACTAAAATGATTAAATCAGGGATACATAGTTGGGCAAGCCATGTTGCACCAATGGGAGGGAAAAATGTATTTAAGTATTCTTGTTTAGAAACCTGATGGTAGGATACCTTTTGAAAAACCATGAGGGAAATGGAAGGACAGAAAGAATGGATATATTTTGCTTAGCATAAGATCACATGGAAGCTTGTATTGCTGCAGCTATGAAGCTTCGGTTTAAGGCGGCTGGAGGGTTAGTTAATTTAATTACTTTAAATGCATCTTTCGACGAATTTGCCTATCAAATTTAATTCACGTAGTGTAAATAATAACACAATACATAATACTAGTTCACAAAATATTTGCAACACGCCCACATAATTTCGAAATACACTCTTTGACAAAGATTTTAGATGATAGTATGGTTCTAGTGGCCGGATACATTTCCAGTAACACTCATATTTGCTGTTATAATTTGGAATTTTAAATGTATTTCTATCAAGTATGAAATCGAAGCTTAACGCTATCTTAACGATATTTTTAAATTAATATTTTGTGCACATGTTATTACATTAAATATTTAAAATCTAAATTAATATACGTGTGGAATACTTGTAGATTAATGAACAATACAAAAATGTTTACCTATTTTTTAATCTATAAATCTGTACGACTAACACAATTTTTAAGAATTTTACCTTGGATATTGTAGATATGTGGAACACAATTGCACATCTTCTTGTAGAAATCCGCCTTACATTGCAACCTACAAGAACTGTAGCTGTAGGTCGGAGCCACGCCCAAATGTATTTCGTCCTTGAACACACAATTCCTTTGTTTTATCGATAATGCTCTTACATCTGGATTACTGACTGTAACTTCTAACGTATAATAATGTGATGTAGAGCGAAAGAGATGTGAAGTTAATTGCATGTCCATATCTGATGGATACTCATATGGTGAAGCAAAAAACACCTGCAAGAAAGTAATACTAAAATGAGTGCCGGATTGATGCAAAATATAAGTAAGTGATGATGAATATTTTTGGCATGTTACGTACACAGAGTAAGCGATGCAAAATAGCATTTCAAGAGTACATAAAGACATGAATAATAATTCCACTCACTAATGATGACTTTTATTCTACAACTACGAATCAGGTCCAAACCTTGACCCAGCCTAGGCCCATGTTTCTAGCTCGAGAGCAGTAGAGAGAATGATATGTTTGAAAACATTTATTCTCTATTTATTCATTTTTCCCCGATTTCAGCTAATTTTCCAAAGGAAAAATATCCAAATAAATACAAGTTTCACTATTTGTATAGCATAATAAATAATTACGTTTCTTTAAATCAAAGTTCAACTACTCATTTTCATAGGGCAAAATTCACATTACGAGTCTAAATCAGAATATTCTTAAGCATACATTTACAATTATCCAGATTTTAAAAGAGAAATAGATGTGTTGATAGTGATTTTGAGTTATTTGCAGTGACGTATATATACTTATTTCGCAAATGTATATTCTGATAATTTACGTCTGAAATGTAGATACTGATTTGAGTTATTAGCAGTACAGTATATATAAATATTTTCCAAATATATTCATTCTCATTAATTTACGTCTGAAATGTATATGTGTATTTTTAGATGAAATGCTATATATAAATATATATATGTACGCACTTTGGTGTGTAGAATACTAATAACATATAAATTTATAATTAATTTTTATTAAGTATATATTGTTCTAACATTTGTTTAAAAATAAATAAATATATAAAATTTAAATTTAAAAAAAATATATTAAACGTAAGAAATTTTATTTGAAAAAATTTAAATATATAAAACCTAACATTTTAAAAATATATATATATATAATTATATATATATATATATATATATATATATATATATATATATATATATATATTAGGGTGTTTCATTTTTACAAAGATATGATTTTCATATGACTTTGCTTACGCCCTGAGTCTCAGTGATGTAAAAGATATATATGCCAAATTTCAAGAAGATTGGATAATATTTAGGGGTTGCACATATTGATCACTTTTATCTCAAACTAGTAAAATTTCTAATATTGAAGTGCTTTGTACTAATGGGCTTCTCATGTATTTCTTTCATCTTTTGCAGGTAATTTAACTTTAAAATGGGAACCAAAAGAGGAATTTGGCTGCTTTAAAAGGTGCCTAGTGGTGAGTTTTTAGGAGCTCGGCTCCCTTCAAAGGAACAAGTACTTTAGTTTTTATTTACCATCACAAGGAAATGAAAGAAACACTTTCGGATGCTGCTAAATCTATCAGAACTAAACTACAGGAAGTGTGGAGGAAGCAAATATCCCTGTTAAGATGGAGGAGAATATCCGTGCTGGTATACAGAAGCTGCACAAAGAATACTAAAATCTGGGTAAAGAGAAATCGAGAAACACGGATAAAGCAAATGTAAAACGGCAGATTTGGAAGTGGATCTCGTCGAGTTATTTGACATTTCCCGGCAAAATGTGATGGACATGACTAGCGTATCGCAAGAAGATAAGGAATGTCTTAGGTCACAAAGAGACGATCGTATGAGTTCGTCAATGTGTGGAGCACACAAGGTTTACGCCTCGAAAATAAAAACTAAGTGTACAAAAGAAGACAAAAATGATTCATATAAGAATAAACATTACAAAGCTATCGCTGAAATCAATAAGACAGTTATACTGGCAGACTCATTTCCATCATCATCAACATCTAGTGACGAAGAGGCCGAGTTTTTGCCTCCAGCAACGAAGAAATTACGTTCAAGTCCTAGATTAAAACCTCTTGATCAGACAATCACGTCTACTTGGGATCGAGAACAGCTCTCTATTCGACAAGCAAGTACTTCATTTATAGCAACTGCAAAGAACCTTGCCCACGATGTTTCAAAAATTGCCGTATCTCCAGCTACCTTTTATCGAGCTCGGGCGATCAATAGAAGTAAAATGGCAAAGAAAATCAAAGAGTCACTCTTTGAAAATCCTCCTCATTTGGTCTTGCATTGGGATAGTAAACTGTTGCCCTCAGTTGCCCATGGAAGTGTCAAAGCTTTGGAAGGTAGAGTTGCAGTTCTAGAGACAGGCAAAGATTTTGAGCATTTTCTTGGCGTACCTGTTTCTCTGAAACGCACTGGTGAGCAGATGGCTGAAGTATATATTCGGGAAGTGGACCGATTTGGGCTACGTGACAATATCATCGGTATGTGTTTTGATACTACAGCATCTAATACAAGACTGATCCAAGGGGCATGTACCAGAATTGAAAGGGAATTCGGACGAACATGGTTGTGGTTGGCTTGCCGTCATCACACCAATGAACTAATATTGAAAGGAGTGTTTGAGGAGTGTTGTGGCGTACCATCAAGTGGTCCTGACATCCAGATTTTTCTCATGTTCCAAAGTCTGTGGGCTTCACTTGATAAGAAGTCATATACGACAATGCTGGATGAAGAAAGTCCCGTTCAAGGCTTTCTAGAAGAACAACGAGTGAAAATGGTTAACTACATCGAAAATGTCCTAAAAGACGGAAGTCATCCAAGACAATACTACAAAGAGTTATTACAACTCTCACTCCTGCACCTAGAAGTCTCAAAACGACTTCAGTTTCAGGATCCCAGGGGCTCTGCATCAAGCAAGGTGGATGGCAAAGGCAATATATGCACTTATAATTGTACTATTCACTAAACAGTTGAATATTCCTCAACTAGGATTGAAAGGAATGAAACGGGTTGCACATTTTGTCAGCCTCATATATGTTCACTTTTGGCACGAGGCAATTGTAAGTCGATGGGCTCCAAAGAATGATTTGGATATTCTACAGCATCTGAACACTTACCCAGATGCAGACGTCAAAAAAAGTGCTCTCACAGTTGTTAAGAGACACCTTTGGTATCTGTCAGAAACAAACGTAAGATTGGCTTTTTTGGACGAACGTATTACTCAGACTGATAAGGAAAATATGACTAAGAATTTAGAAACCAAACCTGCAAAGAAAATGGAAATGAAACGATTAGAGGGTAAAAACCTAGTTTTTTCAGGTATAGACCTGAGCCATTTCGTTACTAATAAAACAAAGACGTTCTTTGAATTGTTTGGGATCCACAACGTGACAGAATACTGCAGTGATTCTCTACGAAGCCATATGAACGCTCCTAAGGTGATCAATGATATCGCAGAAAGAGGAATTGCTCTGATAAAAACGTTTAACGAATCGGTCAGGGACGAACAAGAAAAAAAAATATTGTTGAGGGTAGTCGAGCATCACAGAAAAGTCGTCACCAAGAGAACAAAAGAAGGGATTGCATCGTTCAAAGTTGATTAATATAACACATGTTTTACCTATCGTACTACCTATTAATCTTAGTGTTTAGTTTTAATATTATTTTAAGTTTGTGATTTCTAGTTTTCCCAATAAAAGTAATTAACATTCAAAAATCGTATTTTTTGCCTACTTTTGCAAAACTGATCAAAGTGTGCAACCTTTAAATATTATCCAATCTTCTTGAAACTTGGCATATATATCTTTTATATCACTGAGACTCGGGGCGCAAACAAAGTCTGCAAAAAAAAATACATTTTATTTTTTGCCTTACAAAATGAAACACCCTAATATATATATATATATATATATATATATATATATATATATATATATATTAGGGTGTTAGGGTGTTTCATTTTGTAAGGCAAAAAATAAAATGTAAATTTTTTTGCAGACTTTGCTTGCGCCCCGAGTCTCAGTGATATAAAAGATATATATGCCAAGTTTCAAGAAGATTGGATAATATTTAAAGGTTGGAATAACAAAAAAATAAATTAAACCACAAACAAAATATCTTGTATACAAAAAAATATACCACATCAGACATAAATGATGAAGCATCATATATTCCAATTTTTTAGCTAAGCTGAAACAAAAAATTTTAGATGCAATTCAAAATAAACTTAAAATATGTTCTCTCGAAAGATGTTTTAATCTATTCTCAATGTATATATATTCTCATAGTGAAAAACAACAATGCATTCATTGTACCCGTGTGTTAATTTTACAATATAATGATATTCTTTCTTTGTATGATATTTATGATAAAATTTTTGAAGAACGTAATCCCTTGTTGATTTTATGTAATTTTTTTTAAGTTGCCACTGCTAATTTCTACAAGATCAGCTTGCCACAGGTCATATATGCCTTTAGCCACTACCTCCAATCGTTTGTAGTTTCGCCGTGCAGGTTTGTGCAGCTCGTTCTCAATAGCCTGCCTAGACATTGTGTGAAAATAAAAATATAGCTTGGATGGGATTTCTGGCCGCAGAAAATGCCGGGTTTTCTATGTACAGCTTGTCAAATATTTCTATGTCGATAATTTGAGTGGCATCTTCGGCATAGGCTGTCTAGCGAGTTTCGGGGTGTGCGAAATCGACCAACTCCACTCCTCTTATTTTAGGCTCGTCACTGATGTGCGTCACGGTCATGGTTGGGTAGTGGGTTGCGTGATGCAAAGACCAGTATGAAACCTTGACGAACTGAAGTGTGCCAGCGATGAAATACTGGTGATAGGCATTGGCAGGAGTCAGCATGTAGAGTTTGGAACGTGGATTGAAGGACGAGGAAAATTCTGTTTGGAAAGCTGTACAGATCGATGACAACAGTGGACTTGAGATTGTCGATGCTGGCGTTCAGGGTGTTTACATTGGTTCGAACCTCGCTCTCCACATCTTCCAATCTACCATTTATTGATTCCAGCGGGGGAGATATTTGATAAAACAAGAAAATGGTGTGCTAAATACTGTACTGTCACCAAGTAACTTAGCACTTGCCTGTGTCGAACTTCCCGCACCTAGATCAATGCTGCTTTGCACTCTTCTCCATGATCTTACGGACGGCGGTACAAATTCTTCATCAGACACTACACAATCACTGTCACCTCCCGAAGTCTCATTAAAACTGTCTCTATTATCGTTACAACTTATTCACCTTCCGATTCAACAGTTGAGTAACATCATTGTCCGACAAGTGTTGACGACTTGACGAAGCCATGTGGTTTACATTCGAACATGCATTTTAAACTGACATGTCAAAGCACTCAACGCTCGTATTCTAAACGGAGGAGTAATTAGCGACATTATACGGAAATAAACAAAACTACAAGTTCAAATATTTCCAAATAGTATCAACAGATGTCTGAAGGCTACTAAAAGCGACGTACTGCGGAAGTGCGACACCCGCAGTGAGTGGAAGTATGAACTCGCAATAATGCGACTTCCGCAGGGCAAGGCACCTGGCGTGCTGTGCATAAATGCGACGAGCGCAGCGAAAGAGTTAAACTGACCCAGTACTACGAGGATGAGAGCAAAACTTTCT